>NC_090928.1:1221941994-1222554851 GCF_040938575.1 Ambystoma mexicanum | reverse complement strand
CAGCTGTGCTAGTTATCATGGCTCCCTCAAAAGCATATTTTGACCATTTCTTTTGCACCAGTTTCGTTTCCTCACCCTTTCGAGTTGCTTCCTTTTTGCGATTCTTTTCCTGCAGCAATCTACAATAATGTGCGATGGTCAACTGTATTTCAGCACAAGGCTTGGCTTCATTTCCCACCAATTTCTTTAGTTGTTTCTGTTTTGGCTCTGGCAGCCCTTGGCACAATATATGGTAAAACACAGGTATAGATTTCGTCCAAGATTCATGCATCTCGAGCACCCATGCGTCTTGAAAATTCTGTATGTAAATGAACAGATCTTCAGACTGCTTCATCTTTCGCATTATTATAGCTCCCATATCAGAAGTGTCTGGGTAAAGCACTCGTAGCGCTTTCCATACTACGGCTCTACAATTGTTGAATGGAGCTCTGTCGTGCACGGTATTAATTGTGTTTACGCCAGGATAGCCTGCCAGTGCCCACACATCGTCTGCTCTCTCACCAAGTATGGCGATTAAGAGACCCTTGATATCCCCAGTAGCTAACGTGTTCCCTCCTGTCATTTTTTCTAACTCGTGTATCCATTTTCCAGCTCCCAATGTCAGCATTGGAAGCTTGTTTTTCAAATTTTCTGTGTGGCCATGGTATATATTGCAGTCTTACTCCCCCCTTCTCGAGTAGCGGAAATTGGAATGTGTAGGCCTCTCTCTCTTCTCTCATTGTTCTCCTGTCTATTTCAGGGGTAATATCCCTGCATCGCCATCTACCTGGTATTGCCCTTAGTCTGCCCACATAGGGTGGCAAAGACACCCCCCTCTGACCGTGAGATACTTCTTCATTTCGGTCAGGCTGCGTGGTGGACTCTGATGCTCTCGGTGCAGATTCGCTATTGTCTGACCACCTTATTCCTTTTTCCCTTGGGAGTCGTCTTTTGTTCCTTCCCTCTTCCTCATTTTCCTCGCGCTCCTCCCTTTCGGTGTCGTACATCGTCTGTCCCCAACTAGTGTGACTTCTCGTATCCTCTTTGTTCCTACTTATTTCTAATCTATCAAGGGATAGCTCTCTATTCCCACTACTTCGGGAGACATCCTCAGTGTCATACAGCTGAGTGCTTTTTCCAGGCGCTCGTCTTCCCCCTCCTCTTGGGGTATTTGTTCTAGCCCCATTTCATCATATATTCTATCGATCATTTCTCTGACGCTTCTGGTCATCGTCAATATTTGCCCTAGACGTGCCTGGTACTGAATCGTACTCAGGAAAGAATTCTTCGATGTCTTCCCAGTCTACAACTGGAGTGGGTTTTCTAACCTCTTTACCCAGATATTCAAGATCGCGTGCTCTCTGTCTTCTCTTACGTTCTACGTCATCATCAATTTCTTTGCATTTCCTCTATCTTCTTGCTTTCTCTTTTCATTTCTACGTCATCTGCCCTTCGAATTTCCTCATCTCTTTGTCTTTTTATTCTTTTCTCATGTATTCTTTGCTCTTCCTCTAACCTTTACTGTTTCTGTTAGTCTTGGTCATTGGCTGCTCTTGGGTTGCGATCGAGCTGTCTCTCTTGCTCTTCGCGATATAGCTGTTCTCGCCTTTGTCTGTCTTTCTTTCTTATCCTTTCGTCTCTTAACTCCTTCTTCTTCCCCTCTCTCCATGTCTCATCTAACCTCTCCTTTTGTTTTGTGTCATCAATGCCTTTGCCATCGAGTTTCAATAAAATGTGTCCTCCCATCCATTCCTCTTTTGCGAATGCTATCTCATCAGTTCTATCTTTGCTTCCCTTCCATCTTTTCCCTTCTCTCTCTTTGTCGAGAGATGCACTTGTCTGTGCCTGATCTCTTCTTTCGTCATCACGTCTCTCCTTGTCCCTTGGGACTGTAGAGGTAATATTCTTGTCCTTATCTTTCCCTTGATTTTCGTCACTACTATGTGTGCGTAACTGTTACAACTGTCCACTTGAACTCTGCTACCTTTCTTCGCCGGGTTGCATTTCCCGATTTCCGGCTCAGGATCGGAACTCCCAACATGGAGGTACCCGAGACTGCGAGCAACGCACCAGTTGTTTGCGTTCACCGGACTTTACGGGTAGCCCCGCCCCCGACTTCCGGGATGGGATATCCGGCAGCTGGAGCTTCAGTCCTACGCGTTGCTTCTCTCCTTAGAGTCGCGCTGCGCATCGTGAGTTCGTCTTTTTTCCACCTTCTAGAATCAGCTATCATGTTAGCCTGAATATTAGTCTTATTTTCACTTACCTTTTCTTGTTCTGGCTCCAGAAATCTCCGTTGCTATTCTCATCCGGTAGACGATACCTTCCTGTTGTCACAGCCACGTCCACCGGTAGTTATTCGCCATTTCCTTTGGCCCGATTTTCCCGCAGAGATTTCTCTCTTTTAATCTGTTTCTTTGTATTTACGTCCCACAGGACGCGACCTCAGACCTTACATTTTGCTTCCAGTATCTGCTTGTCATAGCCTCATTATTCAGTTTTCACCCATATCACCTTGGGGCTTGTATCTGTGGGTAAGATTCTTTCCCTTTCTTACGAGTTCATTTCCGAGCTGAATTTGAAACTTTGTCTAACTGTCGTGCTTGACTATAGGCTCCAGGTCTGCATTTTCCTTCGGAGTTTAATACCGAAATCTAATTAAGATCAGGTCTGTTAGGGTAAGCCTTTCTCTTACTTTTCTCTTTCGATATTGGAGCTCAGGAACCATACTTATCTATCTCTATTCTTTTCATCCAGAATTCTACCAGACAAGACTTAAAAGAATACCTTTCTACAGGCGTGAACCTTCAACAGCCGTTGCAGGAATCCACGCTCTCCAGCAGCTCATCGCGGGGTTTTTTCCCTTCGGGGTTTCCCCTGGGGGCTCCACTTCACCCTACCCTCTTGGCCGGGGTTGAGAGGAGTTTCCAGGTGATTCCCTCTACCTTCTATCCCGAGAAGGCTGACTGAAGAGAAGGTAGGTGTCATTCACATTTGCCAAAGGATTATCTGCTTTTTAGAAGCATTATTTTAACAAAGTTATTACAGTAAGCAACGCCCCGCTGACCTTGATAATTATCCTTATTCCTGGCATTTGTGAAAGACTACCTCCGTTATGGATCAACAGATCCAGCAACTTATAGCGGCTGTGCAATCTCTGACCTCAGAGGTACAAAATCTGAAACAAGAGAATGCTAACCTTCGGCAGGCTCAACAGCAATCTCAGCAACAGACTGCGCAATTGGCTTCCCAACAGGCAACAGCCTGCAGGGTTCCTCATTGCTCTGAAGTTCCCCCGGGTCCCCTTCCAGGGGGTCAATTTGATGGCAATCCCCATAAAATAAAAGAATTTCTTGATGCCAGCGCAGTTCAATTCGTTTTTAAAGCAGCTTTCTTTCATACTGATCGGGATAGAGTAGGGTATATGATTTCGCAGATGACAGGACCTGCTTTAGCCTGGGCCACGCCTTTGGTCACTACTAATAACGTCATATTAGACTCATATACTGCTTTCTGTAACAGCATCAGATCTATGTTTGGTAGACAGGAGATTCGAATAGCAGCTCAAGAACAACTACTTGATCTCAGACAAGGGAATCAGGACATCTTGACCTACATTACTAGATTCAAACAGATTGCCAGTGAATCTACGTGGTCAGATGATGCCCAGGTTACTCTTTTTAGGAGAGGTTTATCGGAAGATCTAAAGGATGAAGTGTCTAGGGTGGCTCGCCCCACGTCATTGACTGAATTTATCGCCTTAGTCATGCAGATTGACTATAGGATAAAGGAACGGAACAGTGAACGGCGCAAAGGAAAGCCCGCAACTCGTCCATTTTCCTCTGCTCCTCTTACATCAAGAGGAAGCTCTAATGAAGAACCAATGCAGTTGGGATCAGCTACCCGAGGGCCTTTATCTCCTGAAGAGAGATCCCGTAGAAGAACTCAGGGATTATGTATGTATTGTGGCTCAAATACCCACACGGTCCAGGAGTGTCCTATCACTCCACCGAGGCGGTCGGGAAACGCCAACTCCCGGTCGTAGGAGGAACCACGATCCGGGATTCTAATGTATATTTAGGTTCCTCTTTAAACATACCAGCTTCACAAGGGAGTCAGTATTCCCACTCTCTAATGTTAGTTTTACATATTACTTTTTCTTTTGGTTCCCAGAATTTGACCGAGATTCCGGCACTTATAGACAGCGGCGCAGCCGGGAACTTTGTTGATGAAATTTGGGCTAGACAACATCAGTTACCATTAGTTTCTAAAAGCGAAGCTATCCCGGTGGAGAGTGTAGATGGTAGTCCGCTAACTTCTGGGCCAATTGTCAACCAAACCGGTCCGTTGGCTATGTCTATCGCTACACACAAGGAAGTCATTACCATGGATGTGATACGAACTGCCCATTACCCTGTTATCTTAGGACTGCCTTGGTTGCGAAGACACAATCCCTATATTAATTGGGCAGCAGGTTCACTCTTTTTGGGTTCTGAGTTTTGTCTCCTTAACTGTTTGGGAAGAACTAGCACGATGTGTCATCCTCAATCACAGGAGAACAGACAGGTTACTATTATCGGGTCTGTAATCGGTCTTCCCATCGAGTATCAAGAGTTTTCTGAGGTCTTTTCCTCCTCCGATTTCTCCCTACTTCCTCCTCATCGCAGAGACGATTGTGTGATTGATCTTATCCCAGACCAGCCTTTACCCTTCGGAAGGATGTACATACTTTCCTCTTCAGAGAAGCTTGCTCTTAGGGAGTACCTTGACCTGAATTTACGGAACGGACTTATTACCGAATCTACATCTCCAGCGGCCGCATCGCTTTTCTTTGTGCCCAAGAAGAACACTTCAGAACTCAGACCCTGTATAGATTTCAGGGGATTGAACAAAATCACTATTCCAGACAGATATCCGATGCCCTTAATTCCTGATATCTTAGAGGCTGTAAAAGGATCCCGCATTTATACCAAGTTAGATTTAAAGGGCGCTTATCATCTGATCCGGATTAGAAAGGGAGACGAATGGAAAACGGCTTTCCGGACACCTTTTGGCCATTTTCAATACCAGGTTATGCCCTTTGGATTGTCCAACGCTCCGGCAGTATTCCAGAGATTTATGGATCATCTATTTTCGGATCTATTATTACACACGGTCATCGTCTATCTAGATGATATTCTGATCTTCTCTAAGGAAGCCTCTGAACATCAAACTCATGTCCGAGAAGTGCTATACAGACTCCAGAATAATCATTTGTTTTGCAATTTGGAGAAATGTTTTTTCCACCAGCCCCAGGTGACCTATCTGGGTTATATCCTTTCAGCACAAGGCATTGCAATGGATCCAGACAAAGTAAAGGCAGTCCAGAATTGGGCTAATCCTCGATCAATTAAGGAGATTCAACGTTTTGTGGGATTTTCAAATTTTTATCGTCGGTTTATCCCAAATTTCTCGGCCCTTACTCAGCCTTTAACCAATCTTTTGAAGAAAGGAGTTCCATATGTCTGGAATGAGGCAACTCAAAAGGCCTTCGATACCTTAAAGAAGAGGTTTACATCTGCACCCATACTGATGACGCCTGATCAAACACGTTGTTTTATTCTTGAAACAGATGCTTCTCAGTTTGCCTTAGGGGCTGTTCTTCTTCAAAAGGATGATCAAGGGGTAGAACGGCCTATTGCGTATTTGTCCAAAACCCTCGCTCCAGCAGAATTGAATTATACCGTTCTGGAGAAGGAGTTATTGGCAATCAAGAAAGCTTTCGAGGAGTGGAGACACTTGTTGCTAGGAGCTCAGTTTCCTGTAGAGGTTCGTACCGACCATCAAAATTTAAGGATTCTTCAATACGCCCAAACCTGCAACAGTCGTCAGGCTAGATGGGCTCATTTCTTCTCTCCTTTCAGGATATTATTCTCTTTCATTCCCGGAAGAAACAATTTGCAAGCAGATGCCTTGTCACGAAAGGAGACCTCTTTTCAATGTCCAGTCAAACCAGAACCCATTTTTCCCAGGGGTATTCTTAGCGTTGAAAAGAAATATAAATCTACAGATTTTCTCAAACGCTTGGAATTAAGTTCTGTACCATCTGTCCTAAGAAGGCTGACCAAGAAGGACTTGGAGCTCCTGTCAAAAAAGGACGGTTGCTATTTTCATGGGAAACAGGTTTATGTACCCACTAAAACCTTACAAAAGGAGGTTCTAAATATGTGCCACGACTCAAAATCCGCAGGACATAGAGGTAATATGAATACCCGCGAATTAATCTCCCGATATTTTTGGTGGCCATTAATGCGTAAGGACATTTTTACATACATCAGGTCCTGTCCGGTTTGTTTGCAGAATAAGAGCCCTAGGCATTCACCTTTTGGAACTCTGGTAAAGATGCCCCTACCTACACGGCCTTGGCAAATCATTTCAACAGATTTCATTGTGGAATTACCTATCTCCGAAGGATGTTCAACCATTATGGTGGTTGTCGATTCATTCACAAAAATGGCTCATTTTCTCCCTTTCACCGGTCTTCCCTCAGCAGCTCAAATGGCTCGAACCTTCATTTCCCGTATCTTTTGCCTCCATGGTCTTCCAGAGACTATAATATCGGATAGAGGTTCTCAATACACGTCCAGATACTGGAAGAAGGTCTGCCAAATTTTGGGTATCACTCGGGCGTTGAGTTCCGGTTTTCATCCTCAAACCAACGGCCAGACCGAGAGACTGAATCAGACATTAGAAGGATACCTGCGGAGCTATATTTCAGCAGCACAAGACAACTGGTTGGGTTTGTTACCAATGGCTGAATATGCTTATAATAATGCTCATCATTCAGCGATTAAGACCTCTCCTTTTTTTTTGTTCCTATGGATTTCACCCTGCCTCATTTCCTGATAAAAGGTTTTCGGATGACAAATGCCCGGATGTGAAGGTTCTTCTGGAAAAGATACACCAGGGTCAACACGCAGCCTCTCAGGCACTCAGGACTGCTCAAGAAAGAACAAAAACGATGGCGGATCGTCTTCGATCTAAAGCTCCGGTAATACAACCTGGGGACCTGGTGTGGTTATCTTCCCGATTTTTGCCTAGACATCTTAGACCTTCAAAATTTTCACCGAAATTTATGGGCCCTTTTCGGGTAATTTCGGCAATAGGAGCTGCAGCCTTTAAACTGAAACTACCCAAGACTTGGTCACGGATACACCCAGTCTTCCATGTCTCTCAGCTAAAACCTGACATTAGAAGCACTTTCCATCCGGTGGTTTCTTCTCGTCCCCCTCCAGTTATGCTTGATACTAATGCAGAGTACGAAGTCTTAGAGTTGTGTGATTCACGTATTCACCGAGGGAAATTACAGTACCTAGTGGATTGGAAGGGCTACACCCCTGCTGATCGTACTTGGGAAATTGAATCCTGCATTCATGCTCCACGATTAATCAGAGCATTTCACAAGAAGCATCCGGACAAACCGGGGGGTAGTAACTTTAAGAGGGGGCATACTGTTACAACTGTCCACTTGAACTCTGCTACCTTTCTTCGCCGGGTTGCATTTCCCGATTTCCGGCTCAGGATCGGAACTCCCAACATGGAGGTACCCGAGACTGCGAGCAACGCACCAGTTGTTTGCGTTCACCGGACTTTACGGGTAGCCCCGCCCCCGACTTCCGGGATGGGATATCCGGCAGCTGGAGCTTCAGTCCTACGCGTTGCTTCTCTCCTTAGAGTCGCGCTGCGCATCGTGAGTTCGTCTTTTTTCCACCTTCTAGAATCAGCTATCATGTTAGCCTGAATATTAGTCTTATTTTCACTTACCTTTTCTTGTTCTGGCTCCAGAAATCTCCGTTGCTATTCTCATCCGGTAGACGATACCTTCCTGTTGTCACAGCCACGTCCACCGGTAGTTATTCGCCATTTCCTTTGGCCCGATTTTCCCGCAGAGATTTCTCTCTTTTAATCTGTTTCTTTGTATTTACGTCCCACAGGACGCGACCTCAGACCTTACATTTTGCTTCCAGTATCTGCTTGTCATAGCCTCATTATTCAGTTTTCACCCATATCACCTTGGGGCTTGTATCTGTGGGTAAGATTCTTTCCCTTTCTTACGAGTTCATTTCCGAGCTGAATTTGAAACTTTGTCTAACTGTCGTGCTTGACTATAGGCTCCAGGTCTGCATTTTCCTTCGGAGTTTAATACCGAAATCTAATTAAGATCAGGTCTGTTAGGGTAAGCCTTTCTCTTACTTTTCTCTTTCGATATTGGAGCTCAGGAACCATACTTATCTATCTCTATTCTTTTCATCCAGAATTCTACCAGACAAGACTTAAAAGAATACCTTTCTACAGGCGTGAACCTTCAACAGCCGTTGCAGGAATCCACGCTCTCCAGCAGCTCATCGCGGGGTTTTTTCCCTTCGGGGTTTCCCCTGGGGGCTCCACTTCACCCTACCCTCTTGGCCGGGGTTGAGAGGAGTTTCCAGGTGATTCCCTCTACCTTCTATCCCGAGAAGGCTGACTGAAGAGAAGGTAGGTGTCATTCACATTTGCCAAAGGATTATCTGCTTTTTAGAAGCATTATTTTAACAAAGTTATTACAGTAAGCAACGCCCCGCTGACCTTGATAATTATCCTTATTCCTGGCATTTGTGAAAGACTACCTCCGTTATGGATCAACAGATCCAGCAACTTATAGCGGCTGTGCAATCTCTGACCTCAGAGGTACAAAATCTGAAACAAGAGAATGCTAACCTTCGGCAGGCTCAACAGCAATCTCAGCAACAGACTGCGCAATTGGCTTCCCAACAGGCAACAGCCTGCAGGGTTCCTCATTGCTCTGAAGTTCCCCCGGGTCCCCTTCCAGGGGGTCAATTTGATGGCAATCCCCATAAAATAAAAGAATTTCTTGATGCCAGCGCAGTTCAATTCGTTTTTAAAGCAGCTTTCTTTCATACTGATCGGGATAGAGTAGGGTATATGATTTCGCAGATGACAGGACCTGCTTTAGCCTGGGCCACGCCTTTGGTCACTACTAATAACGTCATATTAGACTCATATACTGCTTTCTGTAACAGCATCAGATCTATGTTTGGTAGACAGGAGATTCGAATAGCAGCTCAAGAACAACTACTTGATCTCAGACAAGGGAATCAGGACATCTTGACCTACATTACTAGATTCAAACAGATTGCCAGTGAATCTACGTGGTCAGATGATGCCCAGGTTACTCTTTTTAGGAGAGGTTTATCGGAAGATCTAAAGGATGAAGTGTCTAGGGTGGCTCGCCCCACGTCATTGACTGAATTTATCGCCTTAGTCATGCAGATTGACTATAGGATAAAGGAACGGAACAGTGAACGGCGCAAAGGAAAGCCCGCAACTCGTCCATTTTCCTCTGCTCCTCTTACATCAAGAGGAAGCTCTAATGAAGAACCAATGCAGTTGGGATCAGCTACCCGAGGGCCTTTATCTCCTGAAGAGAGATCCCGTAGAAGAACTCAGGGATTATGTATGTATTGTGGCTCAAATACCCACACGGTCCAGGAGTGTCCTATCACTCCACCGAGGCGGTCGGGAAACGCCAACTCCCGGTCGTAGGAGGAACCACGATCCGGGATTCTAATGTATATTTAGGTTCCTCTTTAAACATACCAGCTTCACAAGGGAGTCAGTATTCCCACTCTCTAATGTTAGTTTTACATATTACTTTTTCTTTTGGTTCCCAGAATTTGACCGAGATTCCGGCACTTATAGACAGCGGCGCAGCCGGGAACTTTGTTGATGAAATTTGGGCTAGACAACATCAGTTACCATTAGTTTCTAAAAGCGAAGCTATCCCGGTGGAGAGTGTAGATGGTAGTCCGCTAACTTCTGGGCCAATTGTCAACCAAACCGGTCCGTTGGCTATGTCTATCGCTACACACAAGGAAGTCATTACCATGGATGTGATACGAACTGCCCATTACCCTGTTATCTTAGGACTGCCTTGGTTGCGAAGACACAATCCCTATATTAATTGGGCAGCAGGTTCACTCTTTTTGGGTTCTGAGTTTTGTCTCCTTAACTGTTTGGGAAGAACTAGCACGATGTGTCATCCTCAATCACAGGAGAACAGACAGGTTACTATTATCGGGTCTGTAATCGGTCTTCCCATCGAGTATCAAGAGTTTTCTGAGGTCTTTTCCTCCTCCGATTTCTCCCTACTTCCTCCTCATCGCAGAGACGATTGTGTAATTGATCTTATCCCAGACCAGCCTTTACCCTTCGGAAGGATGTACATACTTTCCTCTTCAGAGAAGCTTGCTCTTAGGGAGTACCTTGACCTGAATTTACGGAACGGACTTATTACCGAATCTACATCTCCAGCGGCCGCATCGCTTTTCTTTGTGCCCAAGAAGAACACTTCAGAACTCAGACCCTGTATAGATTTCAGGGGATTGAACAAAATCACTATTCCAGACAGATATCCGATGCCCTTAATTCCTGATATCTTAGAGGCTGTAAAAGGATCCCGCATTTATACCAAGTTAGATTTAAAGGGCGCTTATCATCTGATCCGGATTAGAAAGGGAGACGAATGGAAAACGGCTTTCCGGACACCTTTTGGCCATTTTCAATACCAGGTTATGCCCTTTGGATTGTCCAACGCTCCGGCAGTATTCCAGAGATTTATGGATCATCTATTTTCGGATCTATTATTACACACGGTCATCGTCTATCTAGATGATATTCTGATCTTCTCTAAGGAAGCCTCTGAACATCAAACTCATGTCCGAGAAGTGCTATACAGACTCCAGAATAATCATTTGTTTTGCAATTTGGAGAAATGTTTTTTCCACCAGCCCCAGGTGACCTATCTGGGTTATATCCTTTCAGCACAAGGCATTGCAATGGATCCAGACAAAGTAAAGGCAGTCCAGAATTGGGCTAATCCTCGATCAATTAAGGAGATTCAACGTTTTGTGGGATTTTCAAATTTTTATCGTCGGTTTATCCCAAATTTCTCGGCCCTTACTCAGCCTTTAACCAATCTTTTGAAGAAAGGAGTTCCATATGTCTGGAATGAGGCAACTCAAAAGGCCTTCGATACCTTAAAGAAGAGGTTTACATCTGCACCCATACTGATGACGCCTGATCAAACACGTTGTTTTATTCTTGAAACAGATGCTTCTCAGTTTGCCTTAGGGGCTGTTCTTCTTCAAAAGGATGATCAAGGGGTAGAACGGCCTATTGCGTATTTGTCCAAAACCCTCGCTCCAGCAGAATTGAATTATACCGTTCTGGAGAAGGAGTTATTGGCAATCAAGAAAGCTTTCGAGGAGTGGAGACACTTGTTGCTAGGAGCTCAGTTTCCTGTAGAGGTTCGTACCGACCATCAAAATTTAAGGATTCTTCAATACGCCCAAACCTGCAACAGTCGTCAGGCTAGATGGGCTCATTTCTTCTCTCCTTTCAGGATATTATTCTCTTTCATTCCCGGAAGAAACAATTTGCAAGCAGATGCCTTGTCACGAAAGGAGACCTCTTTTCAATGTCCAGTCAAACCAGAACCCATTTTTCCCAGGGGTATTCTTAGCGTTGAAAAGAAATATAAATCTACAGATTTTCTCAAACGCTTGGAATTAAGTTCTGTACCATCTGTCCTAAGAAGGCTGACCAAGAAGGACTTGGAGCTCCTGTCAAAAAAGGACGGTTGCTATTTTCATGGGAAACAGGTTTATGTACCCACTAAAACCTTACAAAAGGAGGTTCTAAATATGTGCCACGACTCAAAATCCGCAGGACATAGAGGTAATATGAATACCCGCGAATTAATCTCCCGATATTTTTGGTGGCCATTAATGCGTAAGGACATTTTTACATACATCAGGTCCTGTCCGGTTTGTTTGCAGAATAAGAGCCCTAGGCATTCACCTTTTGGAACTCTGGTAAAGATGCCCCTACCTACACGGCCTTGGCAAATCATTTCAACAGATTTCATTGTGGAATTACCTATCTCCGAAGGATGTTCAACCATTATGGTGGTTGTCGATTCATTCACAAAAATGGCTCATTTTCTCCCTTTCACCGGTCTTCCCTCAGCAGCTCAAATGGCTCGAACCTTCATTTCCCGTATCTTTTGCCTCCATGGTCTTCCAGAGACTATAATATCGGATAGAGGTTCTCAATACACGTCCAGATACTGGAAGAAGGTCTGCCAAATTTTGGGTATCACTCGGGCGTTGAGTTCCGGTTTTCATCCTCAAACCAACGGCCAGACCGAGAGACTGAATCAGACATTAGAAGGATACCTGCGGAGCTATATTTCAGCAGCACAAGACAACTGGTTGGGTTTGTTACCAATGGCTGAATATGCTTATAATAATGCTCATCATTCAGCGATTAAGACCTCTCCTTTTTTTTTGTTCCTATGGATTTCACCCTGCCTCATTTCCTGATAAAAGGTTTTCGGATGACAAATGCCCGGATGTGAAGGTTCTTCTGGAAAAGATACACCAGGGTCAACACGCAGCCTCTCAGGCACTCAGGACTGCTCAAGAAAGAACAAAAACGATGGCGGATCGTCTTCGATCTAAAGCTCCGGTAATACAACCTGGGGACCTGGTGTGGTTATCTTCCCGA
Source organism: Ambystoma mexicanum (assembly GCF_040938575.1). Classification (NCBI taxonomy): domain Eukaryota; kingdom Metazoa; phylum Chordata; class Amphibia; order Caudata; family Ambystomatidae; genus Ambystoma; species Ambystoma mexicanum. The sequence continues at coordinate 1,222,542,266 of NC_090928.1, read as the reverse complement.
TTTTTGCCTAGACATCTTAGACCTTCAAAATTTTCACCGAAATTTATGGGCCCTTTTCGGGTAATTTCGGCAATAGGAGCTGCAGCCTTTAAACTGAAACTACCCAAGACTTGGTCACGGATACACCCAGTCTTCCATGTCTCTCAGCTAAAACCTGACATTAGAAGCACTTTCCATCCGGTGGTTTCTTCTCGTCCCCCTCCAGTTATGCTTGATACTAATGCAGAGTACGAAGTCTTAGAGTTGTGTGATTCACGTATTCACCGAGGGAAATTACAGTACCTAGTGGATTGGAAGGGCTACACCCCTGCTGATCGTACTTGGGAAATTGAATCCTGCATTCATGCTCCACGATTAATCAGAGCATTTTACAAGAAGCATCCGGACAAACCGGGGGGTAGTAACTTTAAGAGGGGGCATACTGTTACAACTGTCCACTTGAACTCTGCTACCTTTCTTCGCCGGGTTGCATTTCCCGATTTCCGGCTCAGGATCGGAACTCCCAACATGGAGGTACCCGAGACTGCGAGCAACGCACCAGTTGTTTGCGTTCACCGGACTTTACGGGTAGCCCCGCCCCCGACTTCCGGGATGGGATATCCGGCAGCTGGAGCTTCAGTCCTACGCGTTGCTTCTCTCCTTAGAGTCGCGCTGCGCATCGTGAGTTCGTCTTTTTTCCACCTTCTAGAATCAGCTATCATGTTAGCCTGAATATTAGTCTTATTTTCACTTACCTTTTCTTGTTCTGGCTCCAGAAATCTCCGTTGCTATTCTCATCCGGTAGACGATACCTTCCTGTTGTCACAGCCACGTCCACCGGTAGTTATTCGCCATTTCCTTTGGCCCGATTTTCCCGCAGAGATTTCTCTCTTTTAATCTGTTTCTTTGTATTTACGTCCCACAGGACGCGACCTCAGACCTTACATTTTGCTTCCAGTATCTGCTTGTCATAGCCTCATTATTCAGTTTTCACCCATATCACCTTGGGGCTTGTATCTGTGGGTAAGATTCTTTCCCTTTCTTACGAGTTCATTTCCGAGCTGAATTTGAAACTTTGTCTAACTGTCGTGCTTGACTATAGGCTCCAGGTCTGCATTTTCCTTCGGAGTTTAATACCGAAATCTAATTAAGATCAGGTCTGTTAGGGTAAGCCTTTCTCTTACTTTTCTCTTTCGATATTGGAGCTCAGGAACCATACTTATCTATCTCTATTCTTTTCATCCAGAATTCTACCAGACAAGACTTAAAAGAATACCTTTCTACAGGCGTGAACCTTCAACAGCCGTTGCAGGAATCCACGCTCTCCAGCAGCTCATCGCGGGGTTTTTTCCCTTCGGGGTTTCCCCTGGGGGCTCCACTTCACCCTACCCTCTTGGCCGGGGTTGAGAGGAGTTTCCAGGTGATTCCCTCTACCTTCTATCCCGAGAAGGCTGACTGAAGAGAAGGTAGGTGTCATTCACATTTGCCAAAGGATTATCTGCTTTTTAGAAGCATTATTTTAACAAAGTTATTACAGTAACTCATATGCGGGGTTGCTATACCCTGTGGCCGCTTTGAGTTCTCTCAGTGGGTATAATCTCTCGTCCTTAATTTCTTCAATTTTCGTATCGGGTGGGGCAGGTGGTGTGATAGGCGTCTCACCCTCCTCTGTGCATACATTAAGTATCCAATGTTTTAGCCGCTCTTCCTCCTTTCCCTGTTCATACATTTTCCACAACCTGAGAACAGCAAGGCATTTTTCTAACTTCTTGCCTGTATATGTGTCATGCAAATATGTTGTCATATGTTGTAAGACGGCTTTAGATAAAGACCCATTTTGTGGCCATGGCATAAACATCTTGTGGGCGTACCTTTAACCCACTCGGTGCTATATTTCTTTAGCTTGGGTGCGTGTTTTGGCAACTGCTTGCATAAGTGTGTCAATGGAGTCATGTCTTCCATTCTTAAATCTGTTCCCTTTTCTCTTATATAACACTTGTTAACGTTTCCGTGTGGCTTAAACAACTTCTAACAATATGAGCGAGCACCAAACACTGCAAGCTCCAATCCAAATTTTCACCACATTTTTATACCTTCTGATTTATTCAAAAAACATCAATTCATATGCGATTATATCTCAGCTATTAAATCGCATAAAATTTGAATCAGTTTCTCTAAGATTTTTTTTTTACATATGACGTCACAACAAAAACATGTAAGACAGATGCTTGACAGACTAGACAGACACCAGTTGGACACAGATATCTCTGCCTCTAATCATTACCCCTTCATGGAGTGTAATCGTAGCCCTTTCACAACGTCTTTAAACGTTGTGGTAGTCTATCTGTTCCCCATTATGTGGGACTCTGGGTACACGTTTCTTCTAGCCGCTATATTAAAGCGCAGGTATAAGGTGAATCCTCTCACTTCTCGAGTGTCTGCCCCGGTAACCTCTCTCTTCTCGGGTGTCTGCCCCAGTAAACTTTTGTTTACTTTTATTACTCTCGAGTCATTATCCCTATATATATATATATATATATATATATATATATATATATATATATATATATATATATATATATATATATATATATATACACAGTCTTCTCTACTTCAAACTATATTTAGTTTTTTCTCTCCCGCCTCCCTCCGTTACCTTTTCCCGTTACTTGTTCTATAGCATGCACTTTTGCCAGAACATTAGTCTTTTTCACTCACTGTTTACATAGTTCTTCTCTGGACCCTCGGGATCACCGCCTTTGTTACCGCCTTCTTCGGTTTTTCCCCATTCAGCTGCCCGTAGGAATGGGAAGGGATGCGTGAGGAACACAGGTCGCTTCAGGCTCTGACTGCAGTCTTTTTATGCTACCATTGTCTACGGGGAGCTTCAGAGTCAACTCAGCCAAATGGCAAAGGACTTGTGATATTGCCGAAGACCTAGTTACTTTATGTCGACGGTCAATAGGTATCTAATTCAAATCAATAATTGATAATTCATAACCATCCTCTGCTACCAAGTGTTCTCAGGAGACCCCCGGCTGGCCCATATAGCTGAGGTTTGCTCCGAGAGTACTTTAAGACGAAATAGCTGCACCTTGAGATGGATGGGGGTGCAGATTTATTACTCCAACACCAATCAATAAGGACTACTCAATGGTTTGGCAAAGGGAATCTGTTTAATGAAAAGTACAAAAAATGGGGAGTCATGGCAATCAGCAGTGATGCGATAGTCCACTTCGCTTCAACTCCACTGAACTTCATAAAAAACACATCATTTATACTGAAAATTCGTCATAAATCACGTGTAACACAAAAAAGTTAATAAGCATTTCTATTGGCTAGGAAAAGGTAACTTTAATATAGGTACTATATCTGTATATGGTAATGGAGTGGGGGATTGGGTAAATACTGTCAGGTGGGCGTCCAAGCCCTTCCTTCAAAATGACTAATGTAGACATCACTAAAAGTATGACGTCCCATTGGTTCTACTACTATAGGACCCTATATTGTGCGGTCCATTGTGATTGGGTTGGCACCAAGCCCAATCATACATTTCCACTTTACTTAGCAGCACGCAGAATGGTCAGCCAGGTGCTGGATGCCCCCCTCAGCTACCCGGCATTCCTCCAATTAAGGTTACAATCAATCAGCACTTCAACAACAATGTGTCAATTATGTTACTGTGGTTGGCCTCGAAACTGCATCTTCTGTCTGAGAACGTTCCTATGTCTTCTCCTGGGCGGATGCCACGCGTAGGTGTGAACTCGTGCTTCTCCTCGCTCGGATGGTCACGTGATGCAGATACCGTGAATTTGCGTAGTTTCTCTCGATTTGTGCATTTAATTCTTATTCGGCTTGCCACCTGCCTATGCTTCCTTATCTTGACCTTTCATAGACAGGATATTCTGTTCTTAAGTTTCAATTAGATGTAGCTACTGTTCGTTCCTTCTATTGGTATGACCTTGGTTCTCTTGGCATGAGTTGCACCTGCTGAGTTTCGATTCAGCCGTCTCTTCTCATTTTGCTAGAATATGAATCTTGTCTTGTTTGGCCTCTAGTAACCTGAGTTGATTCTGCTTTTCGTGTAAAGTGGAATCCCACTTATAATACTGTGCTTTGTTTTGAGGTAGATTATGTACAATGGCGCTTGCCGCGCTATTCTTCTACTTAGCATAGAAAGCCGTACTGTTTTCTTAGCTTTCTTGCAGTTTCAAGTATATGTGCAGGAGGTAGCTGGTTGAATGTCTTCATCCTGCTTAAAGCTTAACTCTCTTACGTTTTCATAGCTTCCTATCACTTTAAGCTCACAATCTCTTTTCTCATGGCGTTTCGTCTCCTTATGTCATTCTTGGTTCGTCATTTGTTCTATCTGTGAGTCTGTCCGGGCTCTCTTGACGTCACCATTCATCTTCCATTAAGACCTTTTTTGCTTCTTCCGGGACGGTACTTAGGCAATCTTCATTTCGTCCCATTTGTTGGAAGGGTTTTCTCAATGGATACCTTACTGTCCATGTTTGTCTGGTTATTGGTATTTCAGTAGGTGTTGCTCTTCTGATGGGTACTAGGTAGAGCCCTACTGCGGCTCTCTGCTGGTTTTTGCTCATCATACTTCACATATTTTGGTGTGAATGTTCCTGGTACTTCAAAATGGGCGATGGGAGTGCAGGCTTTATTTGGGACCTCCTCTAAACACTGTTATCCAACAAGGAGCACAACTCCCCAAACCGCTCTTTCCATATTTTATCCTTCACGTCGAGGGCCACATAAACAACCCTCCCTGGGGGGGGCAGGGCAGTTGACACCTGTCCCAGGTGCTGATCGTCCACCATGAACCACCTTTTTCACCCTTCTTGGGCGTGGTCTCCTTTCTCAGGACTCTTGCCCCTGCACTGACTGAACTGGGGGCTACTGCCACACGTGAGTTGAGTCCTTGTCATTTGTCCCAGCCGAGGGGTTTTTGTGTGACCTTGGTGTCATTGATAAGGCCTCCCCTCCAGCCCTGGAGGACCTTGCTCCTCAGGCATGAGCACTGGTGCGATACTGTGCATGTCACTTGGAGACAAGCCCCATGGTGTGGCTCCTCTCCCAAACACTGGCTACCGTGAAACATCCATCGTTCACATGGAAACGACCATTGATGCAGCAGTCCCGTTCCTTGGCCAGCCACCCAGTTCCTGCCCGGAAGGTCTGATCCATGCTAGAAACCCCATTTCCCCTGATACATGGAAGGCTCTGGTCCCGGTAGGTGTTATCACTCCCTTACTAGATGCTCCCTTCTTGCCTATTGCCTGACAGACAATTGGGAGTGGTGCGGGGCCCCCACTGGTGACTCAGCTATGCATTACGTGCATGCCGCCACCAGCACGGGGTACCAGGATCTCCCAGTCTTTGAACAGACTTACTTTGCCACACATGCTATTCAATCATAAATTAGACATCCACTGCTTTTTGTCCAAGGGTTGGGATGAGGCCTACGGCGGCTCCCCTTTCTCCTAGGCCTTGGTGCTGTTGGTATGTGCGCCTCTGTTTTATGCATTGGGGACAATGTGTCCCTGTTCCTCTTGTTGGAACCTGTAACTGGACCAAGACATCCCCCATGGCCCTTGAGCATATGGCTACCAATAGAGCAAAACACAAGAGGTGATGGCTGGAAAGTTTGAAATTAATCTTAACCTCTGGCATTGCTTGGGGCAACCCTCCAGACCATCGTTCATCGCCTGCCAAGCTATTACAGAAGGGGAAAAACTATATGCAAATCAGGCTTGGTCCAACCCTCAAATTGAAAGTCCAGTCTGAACTGCTTAGTCATGTCCCTTCTGCACAGGACCACAAGCATCCCCAAACATGTTTCGGCCTTGTTGGGCCTCATCAGTGAGGAGTAGCTTGGGTCTCTATGCCCAGCAGGTACAAGACCCACGTCTGGGCATACCCGTCCCACTCGGGTTAACTTTAGCAAAACACAAGAGGTGATGCCTGGAAGGTTTAGAATGAATCTTAACCTCTGGCATTGCTCTGGGCAACCCTCCAGACCATCGTTCTTTGCTTGCCAAGCCATTACAGAAAGGGGAAAGACTATATGCAAATCAGGCTTGGTCCAGTGCCCTCTTTGTTTGTGCTTTGCCAAAAGAGCATACAGCAATTTATTGGATGCATCAACCAGGCTCCCCAGTCCTCCCAGCCATACTCTTTCGTCAATCATGGCACAGTATTTCTCGCACAGCACCATAATCCTAATCACAGTACTATGAATTTCGATAGCCCCATTTCACCATATGTATATGTGGGGGGGTTAAATTAATAAAAACGGTGGAGCGGTATGTTGAGAGGGCTGCGGGTGAAATGACCTTTGCAGGGATTTTTTCAGCACTACCACATAGATTCCTCCTTTTCAGGTGCCACATCGATCGTTTATCATTTCTTCATCGAAGTCCGGATAACGGGCCTCTGCTTGCCAAACTCCACCCAGTTCCCACTGATGCGGGGCGTGATGTGGTATCCCCCTTTCCCGGTGGTTTATTGATATTGATATTTATATTTTATTTATATCGTGCTCTACACAAGTGTTTAATGGACCTTTTCGATCGGTTCCAGCTTTTCTTTCGTTCTGCCAATAATGAAAAGTTGCGTCCTAGTTTTTCAGTCAGACAAGAAATTCTGCTTCCGTTTTTCAGTTATTCCTTTTTTCCCACACAAGTCTATTGCCCCCGACATCCGCTCACACTGACCCACAAGCTCTTTAATGAGGGTCTCACTTCTGACGTTTCAAAGACCTGGTATAAGGGAGTGGGCACCAATCTGCGCCTCAGTAGAGAAATTGTTGGCACGGGGCTGTTTGGCGGCAAACTAGTAGCCAGGTGGTCACTGAGGGTCTCAGTTTCCAACACATGTCTATACTCTGACTGCAGGCAATTACCGGTTTCTGAGTTGTAAAACTCTGGGAAGCAGTGCAAAACTCAACTTCAACATGTAGCCTTGTCCCAATTCATTTGTTCCCGCCCCCATCCCCAACATTCATTCCCTAGTGTCCAAGAGCGGTTGCAATACATCGGCAGCAGGTGGACAGGGACGTTTGTGGCTTAGAAACAAAGGCTCCACAGCACCTGGCCGAGAAGATATTCACCACTAAGACATGACTGCCAGGTTTCAAGACCACACGGGTCTCTTCCTCAGGCACCCCCTTGTGGCCTTGAAAGGTAGCAGCAAACGCATAACTTAGCCCAGTGCTGGAAATGGAAATATTAACTGTGGGATCCCACCAGAATGGTGGGCAGGGAGGTGGGAATATGGAGAGGAGGTCTAGCATTATAGGGTGTGAATCAAGAAATGTGTGCCCCCCTCGCCCTGCAATAAATACACATTTCCATTTCAGGAAATTAATTAATACTTTGTTAACAACTGGAAGCTAACCCAAGAAAGGAGGAGCGTTTCCTATAATGTTGCAAGGAAATTATAAACAAGCACATCTTATAAACGTACAAAGTTGCAATATTAACAGGAATATTCACAGGGATCCGTATCAGACGTTCCAGTGATCTAGTGGCGAAGTCTCTCGACTTCGGTCCTGACGACCTCAGTTCAATCCCGGCTATAGCAGCAAATGCACGTCAAAGACATAAGAATTCAAAAATATATTCCCCGATCCGGGGAGACATTTTTGACCCGCGAAAATCCGGTCCCAATGACCAGCACTGGCTTAGCCTAATACCGGATATGTAGTCTCAGGAGGATAGCTCAGGAGGAACGCACTCGTCTTGGAAGGAAGACATTGCGAAATCCTGATACCGCACTTAGATACCTCTGGGTATTAAGCGTGTTATAAATAACCAATTACAATCTAAATGGGTTTGTAGTGATCTTCCATAGAATGTTGGCATCTGAGGACGTTATGAGGAAATCCAGAAAGATCTGCAGCTCCCACCCAGGGCCGCGCCACACACATCGTGAATATGGCTATGCTGATCTCCTGAGCTTGCGTCATTTCACCAAAATGCCTGAGGTAGCGGAAGTGACATCATGCAAATGATGACATCAATCTGGTCTCACAAGCGAGGTATATTCATAATATGTAAGAGCAGCCCGACATGTCCAGTAATGGGGTTTCAACCCTAGTTTTTTACCCCTGTTCACAATGGAGCTACCACTTGGGAGGACAACACTCACACATCAATTTGCTGTCATCATATGTCAACTTGTCAGAACTCTCCTTCACACACTTGACCCTGTAGTGAAAAAGAAGAATTCTTCACACCAATGTATCCCTCTATATGTACAAAGGAACATGCAGAGGGATCAATTAATCGAGACGACAGTGGCTGCAAGAAAACAGATAAGATTAGTGTTTACAGAGTATACTCCAGAAAAATCTAAGGTAGAGCCCCCACTAACCTGTGCTGTAACAGCAGAGAGCCCCAATATATGGTTCAATGATGTGCACAGCAGGATGTCAGATGGTCTGCAATAAGACGATTAAAGAGTTGCAACCAGTGGAAGTAGCAGTGCAGCATGAACATTTAGGGAAATATAGGAAGAAGCTACCATGAGGAATCCTTGAGTCTTTAGTGAGTCCAATAAATGAAGCAGTGTGTGTGACAAACAAATGAATTCAAAATAAGCCTATTCCCGTAGGCGCCCGGATGCCTGAAATGTCCAGAAGTCCTATCCCGACGAAACGAGGATGCCTGAAATGTCCGGAAGTCCTATCCCGACGAAACGAGGATGCCTGAAATGTCCAGAAGTCCTATCCCGACGAAACGAGGATGCCTGAAATGTCCGGAAGTCCTATCCCGACGAAACGAGGATGCCTGAAATGTCCGGAAGTCCTATCCCGACGAAACGAGGATGCCTGAAATGTCCAGAAGTCCTATCCCGACGAAACGAGGATGCCTGAAATGTCCAGAAGTCCTATCCCGACGAAACGAGGATGCCTGAAATGTCCGGAAGTCCTATCCCGACGAAACGAGGATGCCTGAAATGTCCGGAAGTCCTATCCCGACGAAACGAGGATGCCTGAAATGTCCGGAAGTCCGATCCCGACGAAACGAGGATGCCTGAAATGTCCGGAAGTCCTATCCCGACGAAACGAGGACACCTGAAATCACACACACTCACAGAAGTCTCTAGTCCGTGTGTGGACTAAAAGTGTTTTGAAGCAGTCCGGTAAATGTTTTCCAGGGATCCTTTGTAGCAGGAGCAGGAGAGGAAACAGTGTCTGTAGGAAGAGCTGTACCCAATCCAACAAGGGAGTACAAGACGCAGATTACATGTGGAAAAAACAAAGTAAATGAGCGAGAGCAATCCGATGAGGCGTTCCGAGTCGCAAAGCAGGTGGGCAAAGACAGAGCCGAGGGATGTGCAAATCGATTACCTAAGTGCAGTCCGGGTCATAGAGCTGGCGGGCAAAGACAGGCCTCATTACGAGTCCGGCGGTAACCGAGGCGGTAAAACCGCCTGGTTACCGCCGGACTCATATTACCATTCCGCCTCCGTGACTCCCGGAATTACCGGGGCATTACAACCCCGGTGTCCCGGGAATTCCGGAGGCGGAATGGTGTTAATCCCCATTCCCATTGAGTCCCATAGGACTCAATGGGGAAGTGGAAACACCGGCACCATCTCGTGATGGTGCCGGTGTTTCCACGTCCGCCTGCAGGAGGGTGGTGTAAAAACCCGCCAGGTCAGACCTGGCGTGTTTGACGCATCCGCCTGCAGGAGCTGTGATCGCCCGGCATGGAAACAACGGTGGCGGCGGGTTTACCGCCACTGTTGTTTCCATTCCGGGTGAGTTATAATGAGGCCCAAAGCCACGGGATTTGCAGAGCGTGGTCAAGAGGCGAAAGCAGTAGGTCCGTAGAAAAAGATAAACCAAGTATCAACAAAACAGACAAGGGCAATCCAAAAACAGGTTGGCAACGAAATCAAGGTCTATCGCAATTTCAAAATACGAGATAACAACGCTAATCAGAAGCATTGTGTGAGTGCTGGGGCGGGCCTAAAGAAGGCTTAGTTTCGTGATCCTGCCGTCGGAATCCATGACGCTGGTTACTTCCCCTTAGCAACAGACTTCAAAGCTTCCATGGTAACCGCCAGTTACCACGGAAAAAAGACTTCCGCACTCCTGAACGTTGCTGGACATGTTTGATCGTGGACAGCAATTTAGTAATACACCGTCTATTGATGTGTCGACCAGCAGTAAGCGCAGTCTTGGTTTTGGCGCACAGCGCCCTGAGTCTTTAACCATGACACAACTGCCGCCTCGGATGTCTCAGCTTCGCCATGCAAAACCAGGCAATGTTTCACATGCATGATATAGTCATTGTGTGCAATGTTCACTCTCATATAGCTAGTTGCTTATATCATATGCCAAATGTGGCTTCAAACGCCCCACAAAGGGCACTTAGTTCCACATCGGCATGGCATCTTCACTGTGGATGGTTTGCAGTCGCATTGTTCAGTTGCTGCCCTCACATGTCAAGCACAGTCTCAAATGCCCCAGAAAGGGCTGTTAATACCTCATAAAATTAATACCTCATAAGAATGGTATGTCACCCTATGTAGTGCATATCCTCATAGCTGATGGCTGCCATCCTATGCCCAGGCAAGCGCGGCCTCAAGTGCCCCTGAAGCACTGTTCTTCAGCATTCTCAATTAGGGCCCGCTCTCAAGATGTGGCCTCACACCTGCCCCACCTGCTGCCTGTAGCCCACTGTATAGCTCCAGAAGCACTCTCTTCCCTCTCTGGGCCGGCACTGCTTCTGTGCAGTGGTTCCATTCCGGCTTCCTCCAATCGGGATCCCGCATCCCGTAGACTCATCCACCCAGGCTAAGTGTCATATGTTTGCTAACGGCTTATCCAGCACAACAAGTCGTCAGGAACTGGCATTCTCTGCCACTGGCCAGCGCGCACTCTCATTAATGCCACCAGAAGGATGCTGGGAGATGGAGAAGGGGCGAGCAGCACAGAAAGTAAAGAGTGTCCTCTTCTGAGCCCTCTTTACTTTAGCTTTCAGTGCCACCCGCTACACGGGAGTCACCACTGTTAGTAGCTGCAACCACTGGCGACCACCAAAGGGCATTCCTGGTTGGCATTATATTAGCACAAGAGAAACGTTCGCTGAACTGTCAGCTTGCTGGGAATGAAGGCTTTATCGGGACTGTCTGGGCGCTCTTCTCACTCTATCAACATGACACGGGACAGACCACCCACATAGAAGTAGGACTAGTTTCACAGCATACACCGTAGTCCTACTTCTATGTCAGTTGCCTGTCCCGGTTTTTTATTTTCAAAATCTGGTCACGCTACATAAAGCCAGTGTTCCATTTTGCCGGCTACCGCTTCATGCCCGGGGCTTCTACTTCTCTGCGTCTCTCCTGCTTACTCCCTTTGTCCTCTACGCCCCGCTCCCTCCTCAACTGCATCCACCGACCTGCTGGACCTGTGTCTCACTCCGGCCCCACCTGCACCCTCGGCCATCATGTTGCCCACAGACAAAACAGGTATGGAAATGGAAGCAGGGCTCCAATCAGTGGCCTGCATCCTTGTTCCCCGGTGGCCATCTTTTTGGCTTACTGCACAAAAACCCAGACTCATTTAAAAGTGGAAAAGGTCGCTTTAATGTGACAAGCCAAAGCTTACAATTAAACGCTTACCTGGCTCCATGGCCTTACAGACTAACGAAATATTTAAACAAACAATTAACTAATTACACATTTCTCATTTTCCCCCAACAATTAAATAATTAAATAAAGCCATTTCCTCCCTAACTGTCCCTTGGACCCTACCGTCTCCTTACCCCTTTTCCAGGCGTCCCGCTTTCTCCCTGGGGCCATGCCCCTCCAGGCTCAATACCTGTTCCCCGGGGTGGCCCGCTTGTGCAAACAGCACCACCCCATCCTTTCCCGTGTCATTCTGTCATTCCCCCATTGTGCTTCCCTCCCCCCCACATCAAAAGTGGCCATGCCCCCGGAGCCCAGACCCACTTCAATACCCCTCAGACTCCCCTCTACACCAATCTCCCCCTTCCTATGACCTGCAGCCAGACTGACCTGCCACATCAGCAACAGATATTTTACATCACAACTACACTAATGCCCCGACCTGTCACACAAAACTACCAGCCCATCGCTCCTTAACAGACACCACAAACCCCCTTAAAAACTTGACATGGTACGTAAAAAATACTGCATAACCAACATACAGTGGTCCCCCCCTTTTAATAACCATACCCCGAACCTAAATCAAAATGAAGGGGTGGGAGGGCAGGACAATCGCCAAGTCCAACCGTCACCTGCCTCCCGAACCTTCCCTGGCCCCTTAAATACCCCGGGGAGGCGCTCTGCCCCCCACGGCCACTCGCTGGCCGTGTGCAGCGCCAAAATCCTCCCCGGGGGGAAACTCTTTGCGTTCCCCCCGGGTCCCCCCTTTTGGCTTACTGCACAAAAACCCAGACTCATTGAAAAGTGGAAAAGGTTGCTTTAATGTGACAGGCCAAAGCTTACATTTAAACGCTTACCTGGCTCCATGGCCTTACAGACTAACGAAATATTTAAACAACCAATTAACTAATTACACATTTCTCATTTTCCCCCAACAATTAAATAATTAAATAAAGCCATTTCCTCCCTAACTGTCCCTTTGACCCTACCGTCTCCTTACCCCTTTTCCAGGCGTCCCGCTTTCTCCCTGGGGCCATGCCCCTCCAGGCTCAATACCTATTCCCCCGGGGTGGCCCGCTTGTGCAAACAGCACCACCCCATCCTTTCCCGTGTCATTCCCCCATTGTGCTTCCCTCCCCCCACATCAAAAGGGGCCATGCCCCCGGCACCAGAAAAACACTCCCCCGAGGTGTTCTTTCTGCCCCACCCCCTACCACTTTACTTTACTTCCAACTCTTTAACCAATCTCCCAGCCAAGAGCCCAGGTCCGCCAGATAATGATTGTTCCCATAAATCGACAAGTGTACACCATCCTCCCTAAAGATCATGAAACCTTCATACACTATTTCCTTATGTTCCATCACCTGCACCACCACAGAGGCACAAAACTTCACCATTTCTCTGTTGATCCCCTTTCTAGCCCGCTCTATCGCTCCCTCACTCCTCGCTCCCCTCCACACTCTCTGCGGCAACAACTTAGTCCACAACACCTCTGCTTGAGGCCACATTTCCCGCACCCAGACTAAATCCCTTTTCATTTTCCTTAGCAGAGCCACCCCCGTATCCCTCACCAGGTCATTCTCTCCAGCATGAATAATCAACACCTCTGGAGCCCCGTAACGTTCCCGCAACCCAGCCAACATAGGAAGCAACTGGTCCCAGTGCAGACCCCCTAGCCCGTGCCATATTACCACCACATCCTTATAGCTACACCCCAGTTGCCTGCCCATAACCCTTTTCTCTGCGTCTTTCCCAGCCCATTTAACAATTGAATGGCCGACAATCCACACTTGCGCCAACTCCCCCTCCTTTCGCACAGCATCTGAAAAAGAAATTACAAAATTACTACAATAATACATTCTCCCAACACGCTGTTGTCAACCAAAACTCCTGCCATCTTCCTTCAAAATTCCCCTTTATGAAACTCCCTGACATACCCCTTGTATCTCCCAGACCTCCAACGCCCCAAACTTTTCACCTTATCCTCCGAGAAACCCAACCCATTACCCTCCGATGCTGCGCCCATCCTGAGTGAATGTGTATCAAAATCCCCTGCCTTTTCTCCTACCACTACCAGCACCTTCCGCAATACCCCCAATACTTGTGCCGCTGAAACTGGCGTCCCATCCTCATGCTTAAACACCAAGCCTGTCTTACCCCCACACCGCTCCTTCCACAACCTGCCTGTCTGCACCGGGCATAAGTCCTTGCTCCCCTGACCCAACAAAACCCAAGAACCCTTTCCCTTTTGGTCCATTTTAGACTTATTAATCTTGATGTCCACACCCAATTCTGTAATTTGCACATCCTCCCACTGCAATCCCCCAGACCCCTCTTTTCCCCCCACCAACTCCGAGACCTGAAAAGCCCCGAAGAATAACCAAGTAAAACAGGTCGCAAACAGCTCCCCCTCCCATACCGACCAGCAAACTCCCCCCACTGCCTTAACCAACCTCTGCAGCAATTCCGCCGATATCGGCCTCCTCTTGTCCTTGTCCCTCTTACTCTCTCTTGCCCATCCTTCCAACATCCTACTCGCCATTTCCCCCCCACTCGGCTGAAAACCCCAGAACCATTTCCCGTAGAAAGCAATCCCTGCTAACTTCCCTGCTATAGTTGCTCTTGACCAGCCCCTGTCCATGCACCTCAGGAGGAAGTTCATGACATCATCCCTCCTCCGCTCTTCCGCATCCCATCTACCCTTCCAACTACGCGTTCCCCCTCCAATAAAATCCTCCCAGGCCCTCCTGTATACCTCCTTAGACGCCCCGGCCAATGAACCCTCCACCAAAGCCAGCGCTCTCATCTTCCCATCTTCCACAGCTCCTCCGGAATCTGCTGCCCCTCCTGATCCGCCTCTGGAGCCAATCCATGGAATCTCTGCCATTGAAAACGAGATAATGCATCAGCGATGCCATTATCCTTCCCTGGCACATGAGTTGCCTTAAACACCACATTCCATTCCATGCAGCGCAGCACAAACTCTCTCATGAGTCTTGCCACCCTCTGATCCCTGGCTGACTGCCTGTTTACCACGTGGACCACGCATTCATTGTCCACATTGAAATTCACTTTCCTATCCTGCAAATCCTTCCCCCACAACTCCAATGCCACCAGCAATGGGAAAAATTCAAGGAATGCTATACTCCTTCCCTCCTTCAACCACAGATCTGGCCATTTCTCCGCACACCATTTTCCTCCCCAAAATACTCCGAAAACTCCTGCTCCTGCGGCGTCCGCAAATATATGTACTTCCCATGTCACCAGGTCTCCCTGCAACCACATTGACACCCCATTAAAATTCTCCAAAAAACGCAGCCAAATTCTGCAGTCCTCCCTCACTGCCCCCGATACTCTTATCTGATGATGTGGGCACTTTGCTCCCGCCACAGCCCTTGCCATGTTCCTACAAAACGTCCGTCCTGGGGCCACCACCTTGCATGCAAACTTCAAATGCCCTACCAATCTCTGCATGTCAACCAGTGTCATTTTCTTGGCCCCTACCGCCCTCTCCAGCAGCACCACCAGTTTGCTCACCTTGTCGTGCGGCAAGCGTGAGGTCATGGCCACTGAATCCAGTTCAATTCCCAGAAATGTCAACACCACTGCAGGCCCTTCTGTTTTGTCTTCCGCTAACGGCACACCCAAATCCTCCATTAGCTCCTGAAACAACATTAGCATTCCCTTGCACTCCCCCTCTCTTTCTGCCCCGCTAATGAACAGAAAATCATCCAGATAGTGCAGCACACTCTCCCAACCCGAGTTAAATGAAAATACCCACTGTAAGAAGGAGCTGAATCGTTCAAACAGCGCGCAGGAAATTGCGCACCCCATTGGCAAGGCTTTGTCTATGTATATGCGGTCCTCAAACTGCAAACCTAACAACCAAAAATCCTCCGGGTGCACCGGCAATAACCTGAAAGCCGCCTTGATGTCACACTTGCCATGAAGGCCCCCCGCCCTTCTTTCCTTACCAGCTCCACTGCCTGGTCAACACTTGCATATACCACCCCACATTCTTCCGGGGCAATGAAATCATTCACCGACATGCCCTCCGGCCAAGACAAATGGTGTATTAACCGAAACTCCCCCGGAGCTTTCTTGGGCACCACCCCCACTGGGGATATAACTAAGTCACCCGGCAGGTCATCAAATGGCCCTACAATCCTTCCCGCCGCTATTTCTTTGCTCAATTTTTGTCTTACCACTTCAACATTTTCTTTGGCTGACTTCAGATTTTCAGCCCACCGGCGCACCCTTGGGCCCTCGTACCCCAATCTGAAACCTTGACTAAACCCCTCACTCAAAATCTTCGCCCCTTCCCTGTCTGGATAAAATTGCAACCATTTCTGCAGCACCCCACTTTAATTGGCGTAGAAACTTTTCCCCACAACCCCTCTACCTGAACCTCTCCCCCTCCCCCTGTCTCCCTGTTGGAAACACTGAGTAAGAGGGTGTTTTCCTCCACACTTGCTACACTCATGCCTGAACCTACACAGGGTCCTTGTGCAGCCGTCCTTATTAAACGCCCAACATGCTGCTGAGGACTGCCCTCTGCCTCCTACCCCCTCCCCCTCATGGGCGGGGCGACCAAGAAAGGGCCTGAAAGGCACCGACAGCCCACTTGCTGTGTGCAATGTCGGGGCAGGCCTCGTTGGGGCCATCCATTGCAGCCAAATATCCATGTCTATCTCCCCCCAGACCGCCTGACTGTCCTCCGCCATTCTCGCTCTGAATTCCTCATCATACCTTACCCAGGCAAAGCCCCCAAAACTCGTGAAAGCCTTCCTAATTACGTCCATATATTTAAGCAGGGCCACACAACGCTCCGGGAATTTTTCACAATAAACACTGGCATAAATGATAAATGCCGACGTCCAATTCTCAATAGTCACCGGTACCCTTGGGCGCGAAGCCAGTTCCCTCTCTTCTTCTTTAGACCCCTCCTTAGCTCTCACTTCCCTATGGAGCAATTTAAAAACATCTACAAATTCCCCCGCCTGAATGTTCTCCCTGGTTGCTGCCATCAAGTGCGCCCCCAACGGTTTTGTTATCCCCATGTATGGCAGTTTTTTCTCTTTTCCTTTCACTTCCAACTCCTTTTCTTTCCCAGCTTGCCCCTCGAGCACCAATGGCTCCACCACCTTGTCCGTTTAGACCTCCACTGAGCAAATGCCCTTCTCAACCCCCAAGGCTCCAATGGCCTGTACCCCAACGTCTTTCCTTATCCCTTGCAATCCAGGCCCTTCATTTCCCGTCCCCCCTTTTGGGACCCCTCTCTGTCATGCAGATGACCATTCCATTTCCCGCTCACCTCTTTCCACGCCTGCCCTCTGCGGTCTGGCGTCCACACCGATGCTCCTCATCTCTTTTCTTAAAGGGCTCCTACTGCAGGGACAAAACATGTCAGCAGACTCACCCAGCCAACAGTTCCCCCGCCCTCTTGCCCCCCGACCACCCTGCACCTGCCTTTCCAGATCCCACCACCAACTTCTTCTCTCCTCCCCCCTTTCCCCTACCGCCCTATAACCTTCCACCTCCCATTGCCCCACATAATCCTCCAAACCAACTTCATCACCCCTCAAATACAATTGTGGATACGAGCTCATGCCCCAGTCGAGTTGATCTTCCTCTTGCGAGCCCGGGGCGTCCGCCCGCCACTCCTTTGATGTCTTCTCGGTGGGGCCGTGGAAACCCCTGCCTGGTCCTCTTCTCTCGGGCGAGGCGTTCCGACCTTCACCCTGGAGTCCTCATTGCTAGGGGCCGTGTTGCACCCTCTAGGCTCTCCATGAGCTGACCGAGGAGGGGCCGTTCTAAAACCCTCTACCTCCACCTGACCAGCGGGGGCTGCGCAGCACCCTCCGCCCTCACTCCTCCTACCCGGGGGGGGGGCGTTCTGCACCCCACCCTAACCTCCTCCATTGATGGGGACCTCTCCCTCCTTCTCCCACCTGCACTCTTCTGCAGGTATTTACCCCCTCTTCCCCTCTGCCCTGCCACCCCCTTCTGCGCCCCATCAATGGCCCCGCTGTGGTTCCCTTGAGCCACCTCCTTTTGAGCACTCCCAGCTTCCCTAGGGCTATCATTCACTCCCTCCCTAGATGGCTGCCCACCCGAAATCATTTCTCCCCCGGATGCCCTCCTGTCTATCTCCCACCTCATCTTCCTGCCCCTGGATTCCCACATCTTCCCTCTCCCCGCTGCGGGGGTGCAAGCCACCACTGCCACGAGAGCCCCATCAGCTGCAGCTCTACGCTGCGGTCTACCCCCTCTTATCTCCCCCTCACCCGTGACCTCCCCCACTGCCCCCTCCATCTGGGCCTTAGATGCCCTGCTGATGATTTCCAGGGCCTCCCTCAGAGCCCTAGCATCAACCAGCCCCTTCTTGCTTGCTCCTTGGCCCACCATCGTGCACTACTAATCTGATAGCGCACTAAAATATGCACTAAGGCGCTCACTAGCTAACTACGCCCCCGAGCCAGTACCTACCCGGGGGAACAAATACCCCTAGCAGAGGGAGAACCAAAGAAAATTGCGCTATAACACTAATAACCTAGGAGAGTTAATTAACTCAAAATTAACGGCTATCCTTTATATTTTTTTATTTTTTTTTTATTTACCCCCCACCTCGAAAATACCCCTCTCCTAAAGAAAACCCCCTCTCCTAGCTCCACTTCTGCCCAAGAGAATAGTACACAACCCAGGAGCCCGTACTACTGATGCTGAGAACCCCTAATATATCCCTTTTTTGAAAAAACCCTGGAAACCCAGATGAACAAAATTCATTTAGCACACCGGCCCGCCCCCTGGTGGCTCACGAGCTGAACCGCACTACCAGCAGTCACCAGAAAATTAAAGCGGCCCCTTTAAGGGGACTGCTCTGCCCCCTCTGGCTGCAACCGCGCACAAGGACACTTCCAAGACAGGGCCACACGGGCTCTGCTACCAACCCCCAGCCGCCACCCCCGAAAACCAGGAGGACCCGGGCAGAGAGGAACCGGTGCCGGGTGATGAGGGGAATGAAGTGCCCCCCGATACCTGCAAGAGCAAGGATGTGCCCGGAGAAGAATCCCCGCTCCCACATGGCATCCCGGATCCCAAATAGACAAAAATCTGGGCAGGGCAAAACCGCACCAAAATCCCAAACCGCCCGACAGGACACAGGAAATGCCGGCGGCGGCTCCGGTAAGGGGGGGGGGGGGTAACTTATTTACGATACCCCCGACTATTCAACAAATGTTTCAAAAACAAAAATTATTATTTTTTTTATATAAATCCGCTGTAATTATATCTTAAAATACCTACAACTATACCTAACCGCCCCCAGTCACTAACTCCCAAAAAAGACCCTACCTCACCTGCTCTAACCTCGACACACTAGGCCCAGCTACAGGGAAGGCTCGGGAGCAGGCGACAGGACTTCACAATCGCCAAGTCCAACCGTCACCTGGCTCCCGAACCTTCCCTGGCCCCTTAAATACCCCGGGGAGACGCTCTGCCCCCCACGGCCACTCGCTGGCCGTGTGCAGCGCCAAAAACCTCCCCGGGGGGAAACGCTTTCGTTGTTTACGTCCCTGTCCTCCACAGGCTTTGTGCATGCTTTTTCATGCTGGGTGCTCTGCACAGGATGTAGCCTGAGTGGCAAAGCCTGCCCTCATTTCCATAGGGTCTAAGCTGCAACTTTACACATGGGAAAGGGGAGGAGTGTGGAGGAGGCAGCTGCGGTTCATGAGGTACTCTGCTCACAGTGATAAACAGACACACTGGACAGGGTGAGGAACACTGTCACAGGGAACAGCAGCCAGCATAGAAAGGAACTAATCTCCCAAAGCCGCTTCAGCCCTCTCTGGCAAAAAAGCAGCCAATCCACACAGCTCATGGAGTATACAGCTGCGTAACAGACGGCACATAAATAAAGAAGTCCTTTTTCAAAGTAAACAAGATCATGGGCCTCATTATGGGCGAGCCACTCCAGTAACACTGTCAGAAAGAATGCCAGTGAGACTGGCTCCAGCATTGGTACCGGACCGGCTCACTCCGAATCTGCCAGTATGGACAGTGAACTACTGGCAGGCCCGACCTGCTGGGAGTTCAGGCCCCTACCAGCAGACAAATCATGGAAGCACTGGCACTGTTAACAACGGCGCAGGTGCTTCAGTGGTTCCCACTCCATGGGGTCCTAGTAGACTCCATGGAATTGGAACTTAACTCTGTTGCTGGCAACTGTAATATCCTGGTAACAACAGGATATCGGGTGCCGTAACGGTAAGGCGAGCCTTACCGTTGGGTTACCGCAGACTCGTAATGAGGCCCATGACTCTTGAAACATTAAACAGCAAACAAAATATATCATAGTGTGAAAACATAAAAATAATATAAGGCCGGGAAGGCCAATAAGAAACACACCAACACAGGTTACAAAGAACATACAAGTGCTTTATTTAAAAGCTACAACAGTTACCAAAGTCAATTGACAAACGGATAGCTATTCAGCTCTCAGAGTAACATTACGAACTTCAACGAGAGTTCAATGCGTTAGTGAGAGAGAGCGCACATTGGGATACTTGGATATTTTATACTATTTGTCCAGCCCTTGGCCAACCCTCTCGCGGGTTAACCATTCTAGGAGCCGGGCCTATGGGTTCCTTGCCAGGTCAATCCTATAATATATGCATTTTGATTAGTTTCGCTGATATAGTTGTACATTTACACATAGGTCAACAGTAGGACAAGGTCTCAGTTCGCGACCCCGACAAGTGGCCTGCAGGCATATTAATTATTCATGTGTACGGAGAATCTTACTCAAAATGTCATTCGGCCTCCATTTTGATGTCCAGGGTGACTTCCATCTAACAAGAGAACCTAAAATGGCGGCTTAATCCAAGATGGCGACTTACATTACTTTCTCTAAGGTCAAGACCTTGCCGTGGAGTTTGTTCGCATATGATGTTTAGACAACTTGGTGTAGGTCATTACACATACAATTGTTATGATAGGAGGCATAATATTGTTTCAATTCCGACAATAGTGTAAAGTGCAACAACGGTAATTGGACAAATTCCAAACAAATTTGCAGTTCCTTATGTCGCGGCTTGTACAGGGACTAGACGTGTAGGTCGCCAAACAATAGCACTCTACAATGGACACTGGTCTTCTGTGCCACTCAGTGAAACACAATCCTAATTTGGGGGGGCTTGCAATCTGGATGGCCGACTCCTCTCCCACGACACTCAACATGAGTCCACAATCTACGAAACAAAGGAAGAACTCTACTGGCCTAACCGTAGAAGTCTCTAAGCGCTGACCCTACTCCTCCTTCCCACTTTACTCCTCACTTCTAAAATCTTTGGCAATTACGCAACATTCATTCCCCATCAAATGGCCCACAAGTTCTAGTGTACTAAACACAGACTCCTACTCTATCCTTTTGCCATCAACACCCCCACTCCAATGCACCCATCACTACCATCTCAACCATGGGACCGCCCTTAAGGCTAACCAGCCCAAGCTATCCCTCAGGCCTGAATATATTAGAACCCATGCTAGCACACAGGCAGCGGATGCTTCCGACTTGCGCTCATCAATGCCGCTGGTTTCTGCACCTGCTTTTCCTGCTTTCCCACTAACACCACCAGGCATGCTTTCTTTTACAGAGCCACGCATAGCAAGGCTGCCATTATTAACCACTTACCTTATCTTGCTTAGTTTGTAAAATACCTTGTACAATGTTGCTTGTTTGGTCCAGTCTTGAAGAGCAGAGCAGCAGGAGACGCTTGCCATGGGATAAAACCAGATGAGGTAGTGTTGTCCAGTTCAGCAGCGGCCGTCTTCTAAGGCAGTCGTGCAGGTCAAAGAGAACTTGGCCTAAGGAAGGACTTCATCAGACAACCCAATCAAAGCACTAGTCATTAGCATTGCAAACTTAAGTATCTCTCAGCAGCAAATATGCTCCATGACATCACAATTTCATCTGATCTTTCCAGTGAACAGAAAGAAACATTGTTTGAGTGACACCTTCTAATTTTTGGCCCACCATTCTTCTGGTTGTTTCTGACATGTTCCAGGAAACCTTCCCCCAGTTGACATATAGCGCTGCTTGCATAGCTCACCGATTTATTTATTTATTTGTGTATTTCAATTTTTCTAATGCGCCGCACGCCCATGGACCTCAGATGCGATCAATGATAGGTAGAGAATATATTGGTTGGCAGCAGGTGGCTTGCTTGATGGGGTGCACACTATTGGAAATACGGGCAAGCCCTACACAATCTTTATTTGCAGAAACGATTAGAGAGGGGTCGAGGGTTCCTCAGTTGTTTCTGGGAGGTGACAGTCACACTAGCTTGCTTATTGTTGGCGCTTTAGTGAAAATAAGCCCCCGGTATATGAGGTTTCACATTTAGAATGTAAATTGATGTAATCACCTACTAGATAAGGACCATCCTAAGAGGTAGGGACAAGCGGTTGTATAGGGGCGGGGTGGGGGTCATTCCTCGGATATACCCCCATGCAGCCAGCCAGCCATCCTTGGATAGAAACACGCAATGTGCAAAAAAACGAAAACATTTTTTTATCTTCCCCACGGCTTCACTGGGAGCGTTTATTTAATCGCGCATATTATACCAATAAGCATGACTGAATCACAGGGCATGTTTCGCAGCTTTAAAACCTGGAAAGTAAAAAAGCTCACATTAAGCAAGCCACTGCAGCCTGTAACTTGCAAGCTGTTCGCCACACATTACGCAAGCAATGGGAGCCTGTAACTTGCCAGCTGTGAAGCGCACATTAAGCAAGCAACGACAGCCTGGTACCTGCGAGCCGCAAAGCGCACATTAAGCACCCAATGGCAGCCTGTACCCTGCGAGCTTCAAAACACACATTAAGCAAGCAACGGCAGCCTGGTACCTGCGAGCCGCAAAGCGCACATTAAGCAAGCAATGGCAGCCTGTAACTTGTGAGATCAAGGTTCACAGTAAGGAAGCAATGGCAGCCTATAAATTGCGAGCTTCAAAGCACACATTAAGCAAGCACCCGCAGCCTGTAACTTGAGAGCTGCACGGCACACATTAAGCAAGCAACGGCAGCCTGGTACCTGCGAGCCGCAAAGCACACATTAAGCAAGCAATGGGAGCCTGTAACTTGCCAGCTGTGAAGCGCACATTAAGCAAGCAACGACAGCCTGGTACCTGCGAGCCGCAAAGCGCACATTAAGCAAGCCACTGCAGCCTGTAACTTGCAAGCTGTTCGCCACACATTACGCAAGCAATGGGAGCCTGTAACTTGCCAGCTGTGAAGCGCACATTAAGCAACCAATGGCAGCCTATACCCTGCGTGCTTCAAAGCGCACATTAAGCAACCAATGGCAGCCTGTACCCTGCGAGCTTCAAAGCACACATTAAGCAAGCAACGGCAGCCTGGTACCTGCGAGCCGCAAAGCGCACATTAAGCAAGCAATGGCAGCCTGTAACTTGTGAGATCAAGGTTCACAGTAAGGAAGCAATGGCAGCCTATAAATTGCGAGCTTCAAAGCACACATTAAGCAAGCACCCGCAGCCTGTAACTTGAGAGCTGCACGGCACACATTAAGCAAGCAACGGCAGCCTGGTACCTGCGAGCCGCAAAGCACACATTAAGCAAGCAATGGCAGCCTGTAACTTGTGAGATCAAGGTTCACAGTAAGGAAGCAATGGCAGCCTATAAATTGCGAGCTTCAAAGCACACATTAAGCAAGCTCCCGCAGCCTGTAACTGTAACTTGAGAGCTGCTCGGCACACATTAAGCAAGCAATGGCAGCCTGTAATTTGTAAACTGCGAAACGCACATTTAGCCAGCAATGGCATTCTCTAACCAGTGAGCTGCGAAATGCATATTAAGCAAGTAACAGTAGTCTGTAACTTGTGAGCTCTAAGGCACACATTAAGCAAGCAATGGCAGCCTGTAACTTACAAGCTGCTAAGCACTCATTAAGCAAGCAATGGCAGCCTGTAGCTTGCGAGCTGCAAAGTGTGCTTTAACCAAGCAATAGTAGCCTGTAACTTGGGAGCTGCAAAGAGCACATTAATCAAGAAATGGTAGCCTGTAACTTGCAAGCTCAAAAGTGCGCATTAAGCAAGCAATGGCAGACTGTAACTTGCGAGCCGCAAAGCGCACACTAAGCAAGCAATGGCAGTCTGTAAATTGCGAACGGCAAAGTGCACATTAAGCAAGCAACTGCAGCCTGTAACTTGCGAGCTGTTAGGCACACATTAAGCAAGCAACAGCAGCCTGTAACTTGCGAGCTTCAGAGCATGCATTAAGCAAGAAATGGCAACATGTACATTGAGAGCTGCAAAGCGCACAGTAAGCAAGCAATGGAAGTTGGCAAATTGCGAGCTGCAAAGTTCACAATAAGCCTATAACTTGCAAACTGTAAAGTGTGCATTAAGCAAGCAATGGCGGCATGTAACTTGTGAGATGCAAAGCGCGCATTGCGCAAGCAAAACGGTCTGTAACTTGCGAGTAGCAACTACACAATAATGAACCAACTGCAGCCTGGAACCTGCAAGATGCGAAGCACACATTAAGCAAGCAATGGCAGTTTGTAACTCTCGAGCTGCAAAGCACACATTAAGCAAGCAACGGCAGCCTGTATAATGTGAGCTACAAAGTACACATTTAATTATGCTAATTTAAAGATGGTTCTGTGCCTTAACACTGCCAACACGGGGGCAGCTGTTGGAAGGCCACTTTGAGGTTCGGGCCCCATTTCAAACAAAAGTGGGGTCCGCTGTCCCTAATCCTCTCTCTTTCAGCTCTCAGAGACCTCGCAAATGGCAGTGTAAACCCATGGTGCATTATTGGGGTTGTAGTTTTAAGTATAGGCCTACAAGTCCCAGCATGCAAAGTGAAGGGCAGGGCAAACTCAAGGTGTTCTGTACCCAGTGGTCCTTGGTGTATGTGAGAAGGCGGACGGCAAAGCAGTGCCGAGAAGTGCATAATAAGGTGTAGGGACGCTTGATGGCGGGCTGCTTTGCATGTGAATTCAGGTGTAATTGCTGTCTAGTGCTGACCAATGCACCTCGCGCAACTTTCTTCACATTTGCTTTGGTGGGGTACTCTGAACCCCTTATGAATTTGCTTTAAAATGTAATCCTAAGAGGTGTGAAACAATGCATTGGATCAACGGGGCAGCCACTTCCTTCTAGCGACACCCACCACCTTTGGGAGGCGAGGGGGGTGCTGCAGGCGACAGACATCTCAGGGTCCGCGATTTCATATCGTAGGCAGCAGCTCTCTGCCAGGGGTCTTTAAGGTGTTAACAAAAACTTAAAACCAACATTCTGCAAATCGATTTATGGCTGTCCTAAAGAAAAGCACCCGGATCCATGGGGTCCAACAGGGGTTCCAGCATTGGTGCCCACCCTCCCGGTGCCCACCCTCCCTGCCTTCCCCTCCTGCTCCCCATGAAAGGGCCCGGCCGGCAGCGGGGCTCCTGTTTCAAGGTGATCGCAATCGCAGGATGAGCGGCTCCTTGGACCCCAGGATCAAAGCTGAGCCCCTTGGCCCGTACAGGCTGCAGCCGGCCCCCAGATGCCATCAGCCCCTCTATCGGATCTCTCCTCCCATGACATCCGGGCTCTTTGCTGCCAGAGCCCCTGTCCCTGCTGCTGGCCGCTGATGGCAGCTTTATGGACCCGGTGTGCACATCACAGGACATCCGGGCATCTGGGCTCTTCTGGGGCTAGTTGTATGGAGAGAGCGTGCCTTCACGCTCCAGTGCACAGAGGCACCCTGACCTGCCAGTGCTCTGTGTTCTTATCTCGCTTTAACTCGTCGTAAATCCCGCTTTATGTCTGTTTCCCTCATTTAAACATTCCACTCTGCACCATCTGATGGAGAGGTCTCTGGGGCTTCGAAAGCTACTGCTCCGCGTCTGCGTGTTATTTCCAGTTACCCCATCCCACGCACACAGCCAGTGTCCACATTCACACACATTATCACAGAGCCACTGTCCGTGCATTAGGACCACGGCCACTCTGCACGCCCATTGTGAATGCATCAGAAACCCTGGCAGTCAAACACATCCAGTGTCCACGGATCACTGCAGCTGCGGCCAACACACCAAACCAGTGTCCATGTAGCGTAATCCCTACCAGACACAAAGCCACTATGCACACACACACACAGTGGCGCAACAAAACCTACATTTCGGGGAGGCCTAACACTTCAAATGTTGGGCAAGGCGCTGAATTCAGAGATGGTGGGTGAGGGGCAGACTTACTTGTGGGGGGCATTTGCTTCTTTACACCTTCTAATGAGACTATTCTAGTGCAGCTTCAATGTTACAAGCAGTTAACTCTCTCCTTTATGCCTGAAAGCACCCACTTAAGGACTGCTGTGAGAATGTGCAGTCTCCTGTCCCCTCTCCACCCTTCCAATGACTCCCCTGGCATGCAAGTACTAACCCCACTTCATGATTTCAATTGCCTAAAATTATGTGATTATGAATGCAGGTGCGAACAATGAAATGCTTAATATTAGCAATTGCCGGCCTTTGTTAACAGTGAAGCCCAGGTGCCATTTAGCATCTGTGTCCTGTTTAGTCGGTTAGCGGCTCTGTAGGTCAGCTAGGTCCAGTGAACATAGCCCAACATTTCAGGAGGTGAGGTCAGGGCTGAAGCCCGATCAGCTCAATGGTGTTGTGCCACTGTGCGCACCCACGCACCCACCCACACACACACACACACACACACCTACCGCTCACTCACAACATTCTTCATGTAATGGAACCACTAATGCAAACAGCCAATGCCCAAGGAAAAGAACCACACCCTCCCCCCACACACAGTTCCATACAGCATAATCCCTGCCAATCACATTGTCTGTGGCTATGATTTGAACCGCTTGTACTCACACACAGCCACTACGCGTGCACACACACACATGTCCATGCATCAGAACCACTCAAGCACACAGTCAGTGTCCAAGGATGTACATTGCCCATGCACCATAATCCCTGCCAAACACACATACTGTACATGTCATCGGCATTGGTAATATAGGCTAACACGAGATGCACATAGATGCCAACTTTTCACAGTGGGTCCCAAGGGTCACTTGTGTGCTACCCACACCCCCATCTCTTTCTATCAAGAAAATTGAATATCTTGGTAATTTGCGTAGCTCCACCCACCACCGTAAAAGGCCCAAAAAACAGCGTGAGCCCACCACATTCACTGTGACAGCCGCATGAAAATCACAACCAGAGCACAGTGAATTTTGATTGACGTATTGTAATACTTTATATTAGAGTATTTGTCCAGGGAGGGTTGGCAGTTCCTTACTTAACACTCATTTGCCATTACTTGCACAAGTGGGCACTTTCTATTCGTTGCACACAGCAGACGTATGCACTGCATTGTGCTTTTGAGTGACCCGTTTGCCTGTGTGACAGATATTGGTGATGGGAACAGGATACATCATGATGTGGGGGACAGCCTGGGTGGAAGAGAGAAAGCATCAGCACAAGTAAATGCTGGGATAGCACTGCAGCGGTTTGTGATCTTGGAGCAGGGTAAAGCATGATGTGGGGGACAGCCTGGGTGGAAGAACGCATCAGCACTAGTAAATGCCGGGATAGCACTGCAGAGCCTTGTGATCTTGTAGCAGGATACAGCATGATGTGGGGGACAGCCTAGGTGGAAGAAAGAAAGCATCAGCACTAATAAATGCTAGGATAACACCGCAGCGCCTTGTGATCTCGGAGCAGGATATAGCATGATGTGGGGGACAGCCTGCATGGAAAAAAGAAAGCATCAGCACTAATAAATGCTGGGATAGCACTGCATCGCCTTGTGATCTTGGAGCAGGATACAGCATGATGTGGAGGACAGCCTAAGTGGAACAAAGAAAGCATCAGCACTAGTAAACGCTGGGATAGCACTTTAGCGCCTTGTGATCTTGGAGCAGGATACAGCATGATGTAGGGGCCTGCCTATGTGGAAGAAAGAAAGCATCAGCACTAGTAAATGCTGGGACAGCACTGCAGTGCCTTGTGATCTTGGAGCATGATACAGCATGATGTGGAGGACAGCCTAGGTGGAAGAACGCATCAGCACTAGTAAATGCCGGGATAGCACTGCAGAGCCTTGTGATCTTGTAGCAGGATACAGCATGATGTGGGGGACAGCCTAGGTGGAAGAAAGAAAGCATCAGCACTAATAAATGCTGGGATAGCACCGCAGCACCTTGTGATCTCGGAGCAGGATACAGCATGATGTGGGGGACAGCCTGCGTGGAAGAAAGAAAGCATAAGCACTAATAAATGCTGGGATAGCACTGCAGCGCCTTGTGATCTCGGAGCAGGATACAGCATGATGTGGGGGACAGCCTGGGCGGAAGAAACAAAGCATAAGCACTAGTAAATGCTTGGACAGCCCTGCAGCGCCTTGTGATCTCGGAACAGGATACAGCCCGATGTGGGGGACAGCCTGGGTGGAAGAAAGAAAGCATCAGCACTAGTAAATGCTGGGATAGCACTGCAGTGCCTTGTGATCTTGGAGCAGGATACAGCATGATGTGTGGGACAGCCTGGGCGGAAGAAACAAAGCATCAGCACTATTAAATGCTTGGACAGCCCTGCAGCACCTTGTGATCTCGGAACAGGATACAGCCCGATGTGGGGGACAGCCTGGGTGGAAGAAAGAAAGCATCAGCACTAGTAAATGCTGGGATAACACTGCAGTGCCTTGTGATCTTGGAGCAGGATACAGCATGATGTGGGGGACAGCCTGGGTGGAAGAAAGCATCAGCACTAGTAAATGCTGGGATAGCACTGCAGTGCCTTGTGATCTTGGAGCAGGATACAGCATGATGTGGAGGACAGCCTAGGTGGAAGAAAGCATCAGCACTAGTAAATGCCGGGATAGCACTGCAGCGCCTTGTGATCTCGGAGCAGGATACAGCATGATGTGGGGGACAGCCTGGGCGGAAGAAACAAAGCATCAGCACTAGTAAATGCTTGGACAGCCCTGCAGCGCCTTGTGATCTCGGAACAGGATACAGCCCGATGTGGGGGACAGCCTGGGTGGAAGAACGAAAGCATCAGCACTAGTAAATGCTGGGATAGCACTGCAGTGCCTTGTAATCTTGGAGCAGGATACAGCATGATGTGGGGGACAGCCTAGGTGGAACAAAGAAAGCATCAGCACTTGTAAATGCTGGGATAGCACTGCATCGCCTTGTGATCTTGGAGCAGGATACAGCATGATTTGGGGGACAGCCTAGGTGGAAGAAAGAAAGCATCAGCATTAGTAAACGCTGGGATAGCACTGCATCGCCTTGTGATCTTGGAGCAGGATACAGCATGATTTGGGGGACAGCCTAGGTGGAAGAAAGAAAGCATCAGCATTAGTAAACGCTGGGATAGCACTTTAGTGCCTTGTGATCTTGGAGTAGGATACAGCATGATGTAGGGGACAGCCTAGGTGGAAGAAAGCATCAGCACTAGTAAATGCTGGGATAGCACTGTAGCGCCTTGTGATCTCGGAGCATGATACAGCATGATATGGGGAACAGCCTGCGTGGTAGAAAGAAAGCATCAGCACTAGTAAAGGTTGGGATAGCACTGCAGCCCCTTGTGATCTCGGAGCATGATACAGCATGATATGGGGAACAGCCTGTGTGGTAGAAAGAAAGCATCAGCACTAGTAAAGGTTGGGATAGCACTGCAGCCCCTTGTGATCTTGGAGCAGGATACAGCATGATTTGGGGGACAGCCTAGGTGGAAGAAAGAAAGCATCAGCATTAGTAAACGCTGGGATAGCACTGCATCGCCTTGTGATCTTGGAGCAGGATACAGCATGATTTGGGGGACAGCCTAGGTGGAAGAAAGAAAGCATCAGCATTAGTAAACGCTGGGATAGCACTTTAGTGCCTTGTGATCTTGGAGTAGGATACAGCATGATGTAGGGGACAGCCTAGGTGGAAGAAAGCATCAGCACTAGTAAATGCTGGGATAGCACTGTAGCGCCTTGTGATCTCGGAGCATGATACAGCATGATATGGGGAACAGCCTGCGTGGTAGAAAGAAAGCATCAGCACTAGTAAAGGTTGGGATAGCACTGCAGCCCCTTGTGATCTCGGAGCAGGATACAGCATGATATGGGGGACAGCCTAGGTTGAAGAAAGAAAGCATCAGCACAAGTATATGCTGGGATAGCACTGCAGCACCTTGTGATCTTGAACCAGGATACAGCACGATGGCATGATGTGGGGGACAGCATAGGTGGAACTCAGCACTAGTAAATGCTGGGATAGCACTGTAGCACCTTGTGATCTTGGAGCAGGATCGAGTATGATGTGGGGGACAGCCTGGCTCGAAGAAAGAAAGCATCAGCACTATTAAATGCTGGGATAGCACTGCAGCGCCCTCTGATCTTGGAGCAGGATACAGCCTGATGTGGGGGACAGCCTGGGTGGAAGAAAGAAAGCATCAGCACTAGTAAATGCTGGGATAGCACTGCAGCGCCTTGTGATCTTGAAGCAGGATACAGCACGATGGCATGATATGGGGGACAGCCTAGGTGGAAGTCAGCACTAGTAAATGCTGGGATAGCACTGTAGCACCTTGTGATCTTGGGCAGCTATTTGTGTTTCGAGATTTTGTGTTTAATAAACATGACTTTCCTGGCATATCACTACAATGTTCCAGACTTACATTAAACAAAGTGTGAGCAATTGTCTCTCTTGTCCCCAATGCAACTTATTTTTATTATTTTGAAAATGGAACTAACTTTAACGAGACCCCACCAATAGCTGTGAATGTAATTCTCCTGAAACCCTCAACGCTTGTTTTCTTAAATGATGTTTCTTGATGAGACACAAGGTGCAGCAAGACACACTTCTGAGCTGAAGGCTGCCAGGGATCGGTCACAGGAGGTCACAGCCCTGGCCAATGCTTGTTTGTAGATAAGCAAGCCTTTATTGCAACCGGAAGAAAGGGCCACTTTTCATCAAAAGAAGTCATAACTTAAGTCTCACATGGCATTATTGCACAGCCTTCTCTGCGCCCACATTTTCATAGACCTTGGCGGCCTCACGTGTTTGGGATGCGGTTGAGGTGACAGGTATGCCTCTAGCCTTTTCCTGGATAGGAGACACTTTCTGTTGGCAAGCAACATCCAACACATTTATTTCTTTTCTTCCCCATGGCCCACAGATCTCATGACAACTTGCACATCTCCACTTTTGCCACAGTGTGGCGCTAGATGCAAACCGAACTGTGGAATCGCAAGGGCCGGCCGTACCCAACATGTGCATTACACCCTCTGCTGCAGTGCAAGCCCTGAATGCCAACCCCAAGATGGCGCCGAGCGCTTGGCGACATACCATAATGTGTTCAAGCTTATGTTCACGTGTACGGGTTCATGAGCTTGTTTGTACATGTCTCTTTAAAAAGGCAGTAGCGTGGGAGATGGGTCCAAACCTCTCCGTCAGTGCCTTTTTTTTATGTGAACTGTTATGGTCTAAATCGATCTATAATGGCTTCAAATGAAATCCTAAAAACTAGCTGTACGCTGATTGTGACAAAATACCTGGCGCCCTGCAGGGGTGCAGGGAGTAAAGCGCCTTCTCAGCCTCACAATGCTACTAAACCAACAGTGATCGCAACCAAAAAGATAAACTAGGCACAAAACAATACTAAACCGCCTCTTCTTTTGGTAACGCGGGCCGAGGTCACATCATACGCTGCAGAACATGGTTTGAGCTTGTAATAGTGGCAACTCAAACAGTATTCATACAATGAATATAAAATGAAATAATGTTCATTCAATGTTCTAGAAAAATAGGACTTCAAACTAATAATGCACACAACCAATTAAAAACACTTGACAACTCTGCGTCGGAGAGAACATAGAGAACCCAGACTTTGTAGTGAAAGTGCACTCTGGGACTTGCAGTCATGGTTAGACAATCAGTCGAATGAAGAATATGTGTTTGGAAAAAGGTAGAGCGTGAGGTCATACAAGTCGCTAGGGCTCTGAAGGGTGGTCAAGGGGGACAGGAGCGCTGAAAATAACTTTCCGTCTTGTTCTTGAAGCTTAGCATCATCAAGCCAGCTGCAAGATGATTTTTGGGGTGGAGATTCTGCATCGGGTTGTGTGAGGTGGGCGTCTGGGGGCAGCATATGGCATGATTCTGAAACATCAGCACCGCGTGGCAGGAAGAACCTTGAGACAGCCAGGCGAAGTCTGAGTCAGTGGAACTCACAAGAAGTTTGATGTGGGATTCAGGGGCCGGAGCTGCTCCTTGGCTTCTGGGTTTGCTTAGAGGCCCTGTTCAGGGCCTCCAGGGGCAGAGGTAGTTCTGGTTCTGCACTCCCGATCCAGGAAGGTTATCAGAGAGCACCTGCAGGAACAGCTACTTCCAGTGAGCAGGATTCTGGTTCAAGGGTTCAGGCAGCTGGCACGGTCTCGGTCCACACTGCAGCTTTACCCCAAATATGCAGCTGGGATGGTTGGGGACAGGAGTTTGCCTCTTGCTGGAAAGTCTCTGAATTTCCCCTCCCTGGCGGAGGCCTGAACCCCCAACCATGTTCCAGGTGCGTCCTTCCTCTTCAGTAGCCCAAAGATGAACCAACTAATAGCAGAGTCTCACCCGCTTATATGGGCAAATGCCACCGCTGATTGGTTCCCTTCTAGACCCATGCAAAGGTCCCAATCATAGCTGCTGCACCAAACGCCCTTTGCATTCTCATGACATACCCAGAGTGCTTTGTCTGCAGGAAATGGGGCCAGGAAGTGAGCGCAGCCCCAGCAAAATCAAAGATGGTGGAAGACATTAGTTGACTGTCCCCCATGCATGGCTACTCTAAGTCCAACCCTCTCTCTGTCTGTAAAGAGTCTCTGGTATGGACTATCAATTGTTCCCAGTCAATCCCCTAGGGCGATTTCCTGTACTGGGGAGCAGGTGACACTCGTTCACAGGAACATCAAAGGGAAAGCTTCCTGGCCTCCACACAGAGGGTGCCTGAGTGGGAGCCAGGCCAGAGAAACTTAATCCACACAGCCCTGCCATGGATGGTCTTCAAATTGACAATTTCATTGCATCAAATCGCTTTGAGATTGTTACAAACCTTACTGTGTTTTTGCTTTTAGCTGAAAATCAAATCTAGCGTTGCCTTTGCAAATTTGCCATACCCTTTGCTAGTATTGTGTGCTTTCTTGTTTCCTGTTGGCCCAGTGACTGCATTGTTGACTTTTTCTACTATGCCCCACTGTCCATACCCTTACCCTCCCCACTGCTTCCCCCCCCTCTCTCTACCTCTCCCATGGTGCTTTCTGTTTCTTCTATCTTCTGTAACTGTTTTGTCCATCTACTATCCTTCCCTTCTCACTAAGTCTGGTAGGAAGTAATTCAAAAAGGATATCTTGGCCTCCAACCCTGGTCTCCCTATCGCTGACACCTACTCAAATGCTTCCTCCAGACAGACCCTCACTGACATCCTCTTTGTCGTTCCTTCGCCAGACCTATGAACTCTTCATATGATCTCTATGCTCTGTCCTTTCTCCTCCTCTCCCATTAATGGTGGCACCTGCTGGGAAGCCCTCATGGCCCCCTTCGACTCCTCTACGGTCATCATTAATGTCTACCTAAATGGCACTGTCGTGGTCCAAAGCCCTCAGGCCAATCTCCTCCTCTTTGATAGACGCTTCCCACTGCTCATCAATTTCCTTTCACCTCTTGATGTCCCTTCTCCCCCTCTTTGACTTCCCTGCCTACCACCCCCTGCACCCCCACTTGGCTACCCTGCCCTCTCCTCCTTCCTCAAGCTCATTCTTCACCTCCGCAGGGCGTACCTCTGACTTGTACCCCTCCCTGGAAATCCTTTAAGGCCGGCCACCTTCTCCATCTTGCCACTCTAAACTCTTGCTCTGCCGTCAAACACTCCTCTGACATCTGCAGTCTCCTTGAAGAACTTGATCTTGATGTCCTCAGTCTCAATGAGACATGGTTCACGGTCAGCTCTGTCACAAACTTTGACACTCTCCTCCCTGACGGCTACAAGATCCTATCCGCATCCAGATCCACCCGGTCCAGAGGGGGTGTAGCCCTGGTCTTCCCTGAATGGATTCCTGCCCCAGTCATTTCTACACAGACCTACACCACTTTTGAATGCCTTGTCTGCAGGCTATCTCTCTCTCCTGGCCACTCTCTTGCCATGGCTACCTGAGCTGACCTCTCCTCCTCCCTCCTTTCCTCAACCACTTAACTCCTCCTTCTTGGTGACCTCAATATCCATCTAGATGTTCCCTGTTCACCCTCTGTACTCTGTGGTGACCTCTAGTCTCCCCTCTGGCCCGACTCACTCTGCAGGGCACACGCTTGATGTTTTGACCTCCCCCTCTCCATCCTTGTCACCACTCTCTTCCCCTGGAGTGATCACTCCCTCCTTTCCTCCCATCTCTGCCTCTCTTCCCCTCAGGCCAGGCCAACCCCAACACTGCCACCTACCTTCTCGGACATCCGGCCCATGAAGCATGTGTCAGTTGAGGCTTTCGCTGCCACCTTCTCTTCCCCCTCTTCCCGCTCCGCCCCTGGCTGACTCACATCCTGACACAGCCCTATCTACGCTCTACTCTTCCATTTCCGATACTCTTGATGCTCTTGCCCCTGTCCTGATGATCCGCTTGAAGCCCAAAGCCAAGTGCAATTCCTGTTATGACTCCAACCTAGCTACACTTAAATGTAAGTGTAGAGCGACTGAGAGGAAATGGAGGGCTTCCTGTTCATCCTCTGACAAACTCACTTGTTGCCTGCTCCAAAGGCAATACCGACTCTCTGTCCACACAAAGAAGAGTGCTCACATCCAATCCCATGTCCCTGCAGCATCTAACAACTTGTCCGAACTCTTCAAAATCTGAAAGGAGCTGGCCAACCCTGCTGCCGTCTCTACCCCTCCTGTCGCCTCCCAGGCCCTTTGCACGGTCCTTGCCTCTCATTTCATCTAAAAAACTCAGGACATCCTGTCCACCCTCTTGTCCACTCCTCCTTCTCCCCCCTATCCTTCTGCTAACTCTGGCCCTCCTGCAGCTCCCCACCCTCTTTCTCCTCCTTTCCTCTCTTCTCCCCTGACAAGGTATTTAGATAAGTCTGATCTATGAAAGTCCCATCAAACCAGGTTCTTCCCTGTTCTTCCAAAACCATCAAGGACCACATTGACACCCTTGCTCTTGCCCTGGCCGACTTCTACAACCTCTCCTTCTCCTCAGGCGTTTTACCCTCCCCTCTGAAGCATCCTCTTGTGCACCCTCTTCTCAAGAAACCCACAGCTGACCCTTCTTGCCTGGCTAACTATCGCCCGATTTCCATCACTCCTTTCCTGGGCAAACACCTGGAAAAGCTAACCATCTCACAGCTTAACCTTCACACTGATACTGTTGGTTGTCTCCATGACCATCAGTCTGCCTTTAGAGCTGCCAGAAGCATGGAAACTGCTCTCCTGAACATCCGTGAAGACCAACTCTCCAACCTTGACTCTAATATCCCTTCTGTCCTCATCCTACTCAATCTCTCCTCTGCCTTCGACACGGTCAACCATACCATCTTGCTCAATCGTCTTCGTGACAACCTGGGTATCACTGATCAGGCTCTGCCCTTGTTGACTTCTTTCCTCTCTGATCGACCCTCCCAGGTCCAACTTGGGTCCTTCCTTTCCTCAATCTCTCTCTCTTCCTGTGGTGTTCCCCAGTGGTCTAACCTCTCACCCTGGCTTTTCAACCAATATCTGGCACCTCTCGCCCTTCTCATTGCCGCTCTCTGCTCCATTTTTCAGTCCTATACGGATGCCACTCAACACATTTTCAGGCTTCCCACGGCCACCTCTTCTCCTTCTCTCATCTCTGATTGTCTGTCTGCAATCCAGGTGTGGTGCACCACCAACGATCTCTGCTTTAGTGCCAGCAAGACTGAGATTCTCCTCATCGGCACACCAGCACCCTCCTTTCCTGTCACTCTCTGGCTGGCCTCCCTTGGCCATCTTCCTACCCCCACCTGAGAGGCTAAGAACCGCAGGGTCATCTCTGACTCCACGTATTCCTTTTCTGCCCACATCTCTGATGTCTCAAAAAAGTCAAACTTCAACTGAACCTCCTCAGAGGTATTCTGCCTTTCCTCTCCTTCCCCCCAGAAGCTCACTGTCTCTCTAACCCTGGTTCTCTCTAGGTTGGATTACTTCAACAGCCTCTTTCTAAATCTACCTGCTTCTACTCTCCAGCCTTCGCAACTAATCAAGAACAAGACTGTGAGACTAGTCTTTGCCCTCAAGCCTGGGATGCCTCTGGGCTGTAAGTGCGCTATACAAAGGAAAAATAAACTACCAGTGGATGCAAGGATTAAATTCAAGCCCCTTTGCATTGTCCACAAAGCGTTCTGGGGCATTTGGTCCGAAATACCTTCAACTCTCCCTCCGTAAATACCTCCCCTCTCGAGCTCTTCATATAGCTGTGTGATCACCCGGCCAAATCATGGGAGGCGTATCATAACAGTTCATTCTGCCACCAGGCCAATTAAAACAAACTGTTCTGCATTTAGGAAAGCAGTACCATTTATCTGAAAAGCAACCCTCCCAACCCCCTTCAGCCTGTAGCTGTGTATTCCAGCAGGCTACACTCAGGAATGTACATGTGACTTTTGAACCTGCCCTGTTACCACTGCAAAACAGTTGCAGAGGCTATCAAGAGAAAGCCCCCTCAATGTTATATGGGTGCACTATGCTTTTACTTACATCAAGCATTAAGGGAGTGAGGTCTGATTAACAGGCCTCACCTCCAGAAACCGAAGTCCCCACATTATTTTATGTATATAAAAATAAAAATATCTTTGGCTTTCCTGCCCTCAAAGATGGCATTCTGTCACAATTATCTAGCACTCTCTGCCTGTCTCTCTCCCTCTTGCTTGCCTTTGCTGGGAACCCATTCTCTATATACCCTTCCACCTCTGTCTCCCATTCCCTCTCCCACTCCCTTTCCCTCTCCCTCTCACTCTCACTCTCGCTCTCCCTCTCTCTCTTTCATTCATTCTTTCTCATTGTCTCTCAGTGGGCAAGAGTCACACTGCCAGGTGCATGTTTGCTAGAGCCACCCTAGCCGTTGCTGCCATCAGTGCAACCAGAGATAAACACAGATATCTTGAAGGGGGTGGTCAGGGTTGCTTTGTTTTTTATGGATAAAAGTAGAAAGACAGCAGCAGTGACAGATTCACCCCCCGGGGTGGGGATTGGCCTGGTGTTTGTGAACAGAGGATAGCACAGGGGCAACGTGCTGGTCTTGGAAGCAAGACCACGCAGAGCAACAGAGGTTTGAATCCCCAATCTGTGCTTAGAAACCGAACTCAGGTATTAGGCGCGCTATGAAAAACCAATGAAATCAATAAATATTTGGGGACATATATTGTTAATGAGTGTGTCTTGCAGAAAGGTCACTTTCGAGGGTGAATTGTTCGTACGGGGTGAGGTCAGGGTGACCCATGCAGTCTCAGCAGCGATGCTGGCATTACGACAGAATGCAGGATCTCCAATTGTGTTTGTAATGTTCTATCTCTGGTTAATCATTAGTGATTCTGTATTTAATAAATTCAAATTGCTCTTTAATGAGAATGGGGTATATTTGCCCTTCCTTTCTATTTCCTTTTTATACAAATTTTATTTTGCCTTTTTTTTAAACGGTGCACTTTCATCCTGCATACTTCTGGAGTTTCACCCTGCATACCTTCTTCCTCACCACGTCATCATCGCGCCCCTCCCCTTTACACTCCACACCCCGTACCACTATCCCGAACCTCACATGTATTCCCTTTGCCAACATTGTTTTTCTCAATAGTGGGGTTGGATTGCTGGATGCTCAATGGTTACTGTACACGAGCGTGCATACAGCAAAAAGTGGGCAGCACTACCAACCAACCAATGGCCAGCACATACAATGCAGCACTGCCTTGTGCAACAGGATCAGGGTCATGACTCTGTCAGGGAGGAAAGGGAATCATTCCAACCTGGCGTAAGCAGCCAACCAGCGTGCATGCCAGAGCTGATCCTACCAGAGAGTTGGGGGGCCCAGCCCCCAAATGGGCCTGATGTCATTTTATTGGTGGTACCACTGCCTGCTGCATGATGCCTTCCAGCCCCTTCCCTGGTCAGAGTTCCCTTTTCCTTGCAGAGTTGCAGCAGAGAAACCCACAAGTGGAGATTGGGATGCACGACGCGTGTGTCACGCCACCGACAGCATCCAAACTACCGGCAAGAACAACCTATTCCTGGGTCTGCAGGAAGGACAGACACCGGATGTCTGCACTTACCCTTGCACTTGCCACCAGCTGGACGCACTTTTACTTATTGCTTTTATGTATTCTATTTATTTTTATTGTCGTTCCCATGTACTGCTCTGCCCCCGCTCCGCACCCCTCCCCGCACTTACCCTTTTCCCCCCTCCCTTGCACTTGTGTGATCTCAATGTAGCCTGGCCAAGTAAAATCATTGTCTCTGTCTTCCCTTTGTTCCCCCTCCCTTGCCTCGTCGCGCCTTGAAACACTTGCGTATAGAGGGGCGTTATAAATGCCATTTCATATCATATCATACCTATGAGACTGGGCAGTGGAAGCACCACGAACGTAGAGAGAGTGGATATGGGGGCTTTAGAACTATAGCCCTGGGTAACCCCGCCTGAGCTAAAGTCAAGAATAGATTGGCCGGAGCAGTGAGATGCAATAGGGACCAATGTGGAGGGGGCAGTGGAAAAGTAAGGCTTGGCTACATAAGACCTATACTCTCAAACATGGATGAAGGGTGTCTGGGTGAGGTCAGGAGGAGAGTTGGTGGACCGAGAAGCCAGGAGGAAGGCGGAGGTTGGAGTGGAATGCCGAGGAGCTGTTGGAGTTTTGGAAAAGACTCTTAGTAAGGTAGTGTCTGTGAGCTGATTGAATTGAACGGGTGCTTTGTTTTAAACTGTGGCTCTAATACCTGCCGTTATTTTATAGTTGGGCCTTATTGTCTTTCTTTTAATAATCGCTGTTAGTACTTCCTTAACATTTAACCGGAAGTGTTTTTTCCTTTTCTATTGCCGTAGTATCACTCCCCACGTGACTTCCTGCACTTATGCATACTTGCCAACCCTACAGATTTAGGCAGTAGGCTACTGCTTTTTAAGCAGTCCTAGCGCCTACAGATTTCAGTGACAGATCCTACTGCTTTTTACAGTGGCAAGTAATTTATGTGATTCTAAGGCAGGCTCCAGGACAGAGCATGCAACACATTAATTAGTCTGTCTATACAGTGGACTGGTAGGTGATTACTTTGATTGCACTCAGACCAATCCACTGACCTGACAGCTGCATGACTCTGTCCTCCACTCTTACTGGTACAACCCTTGGGGGAACCAGCAGTGAAAGCAAGTGGCAGACCATCACAGCATCTGCAGACAATTTGGTGTTAGCATTCAGAATTATACATTTTTAACATTTCAACATCTTTCCATGTTGTGCTGTTTGTATGTTATGTATTTTCCTGTGATGTCATTGTTATGGGAATTATTATTTTTCAAACTTGAAAAATCCTACATCTTTTTGGCCACCGAATGTTGGCAAGTATGCTTATGTGCCGTGGGGACGTTCGCGCATGAGGGGCACGCCTGCAGCGTGAGATGGGCATGCTTAAGGCACGCTTGTCCGTGCTTGTCGGTGGCTAGTCAGGCTGTCAGTGTCATGACCCTTGGTCGGATTCTTGTACCTCTGCTCGGTGTATCATTTCGAGAGATGAACTGAGCCAGCTTGCTCCCGCCTCCACTAAATTTCCTTCTGGGCTTCTGCGAGGTGCTAGCCCTCTTTTGTACCCGACACCTGGCCCGGTCGATCCCCCCTTTAAGTGTGGATTCTTTTTTATTTATTTATTTATTGTGATATTAGTCATATGTGGATGAATTCATGTCCTCCTGTTATCAGAACACTGTTTTGAATGTCACAGGCTTCTAAGTGACTGATGTGCTGTGTGTAACAGAGACCTGGTTAGGGGCCTTGTCAGATCCGACTGTGGTTCAGCTCCTCCCGCCGGGGTTCAACGTTATTCGTCTGGATCGGGTTTCTCGACACCCTGGTGGAGGAGTTGCCTTTAGTTTTCAATCCGAAATCCATGTTTCTGGTTACTCGCCTTACGCTAGATCACAATATGAAAATGGAAGCCATTTTGGTTCATCTTGTTTATTCTCCCACCGTCAGAGTTTACATTTTGCTTGTCTATCGTCCTCCGGGCACTGATTCTAAGTTCCCAGAATTATTCATAGAGCTGGTTTCTGATTTGCAACTTTGGGTACTGGTCGATTTCAATCTTAAACTACCACTTTGTCATCAAATGCCCCTGGAAACGACCTCATCAGCGCCATGCTTGACTTGGCTCTTCCTCAGTTGGTGCATCGCCCCACTCACATATTAGGCAATATTTTAGATTTTATCTTTGCATCTGATTTGTGCATTACCATCTTTGCTCCTTACCCTGTAGGTTGGTCTGATCACTCATTGATTCCTTTCCTGTGGAAACCCTCTTGCCCTACTGCTAGGCCTAATATCTCGGTGGCGGATCGCCGTAGGTGGCGCATTGTCCCCCCCCCCCCGCCCGTTGTTATTGCTACTTCATTGTTGACTCATTGTCAGGCCCATCCATCAGTAGATCTAGACTGCACCTCTCGGGCCGGCTTGGCCATAGCGGACTCTCTCGCCCCTCCTAAGTGCCCTAATCTGATAGCCCCTTAGACAGAGCCTTGGTATGAGGTCTCTCTTTGAGCGCTTTGCCTGAAGAAAAGGCAGACAGAGCGGAGATGGCGGTCCACCTATAGACTGAAAAG
The DNA here is from genome assembly GCF_040938575.1 of Ambystoma mexicanum. Lineage (NCBI taxonomy): Eukaryota > Metazoa > Chordata > Amphibia > Caudata > Ambystomatidae > Ambystoma > Ambystoma mexicanum. Next base: position 1,222,501,770 of record NC_090928.1, on the reverse strand, counting down.
CTTGTGTTGCAACAGTCCTCTTCTATATACTCTCAGGCTGTTTGTGAAGCTAAATATGCACATTTTTCTTCACAAATTGAGGACCCCCTTAACGGGCCGAGAGAGTTGCACAGTATTATCTGCTCCCTCTCTCTGATTGCTGTGACCCCGTCACAGGCCCTGTGTGATTCGCTTGCATAATTTTTGGTGGGAAGGATTGACACCATTCAGAAACAAATAGGCTCCTCTGGTGTGTAGATGGCGCCGCCGTCATGTACTCTGCTTGAGCCAGAGTTGGGCAATCTGTGGTCCTCTTTCCTTACATTTTCGGATCAGGACATTCGGACAGCTATGCGCAAGCTTAGATCGGCTTCCTCTGGTGATGCAATCCCCCTTCATGAGCTGAAGGAAATCATGCCTTCTATTGAGCGTGTTGTCACTCAGTAGTCAATCATTCCTTCAGCCCAGGTACCATTCTTACTAGTCTTAGGCACGCGCTGGTCATCCCTCTCCTGAAAAAGCCTTTGTTAGATCCCTCCATTTTAGCTCATTTTCGCCTTACATCACTCCTTCCTTTTCCTGCCAAAGTCCTGGAATCTTTGGTCGTACCGTGCCTTAGCTCATTTTTGAAAAGCTCCTAATTTTTGGATGTTTCTCAACCTAGCTTTCGTCCTGGGCATGGACCGAGGTAATGTTTGTTGCCGCTATGAACGACCTTGGATGACTCCAGGATCAGGGCGGCGTGGGAGCTCTCGTTTTACTTGATCTCTGTGCCGCCTTTGATATGGTCAAACATACAGTCCTCCTGAAATACCTGGCTTCGGCAGGTATTGCTGGCACTTTGTTCAACTGGTTTGATTAATTTCTTTCTCAACAGACTTAGGCCCTCATTCCGAGTTTGGTGGTAGCCACGGCGCTATTTGCGCCATGGCTGCCTCCAAAACCGGGTCCGGCGCCGGTCTGGTTGAATGGGGATTTACCGGGTCATTCCGACCCTGGAGGACCGGGTAAGTCCCCATTCAATCAACCATTCCCATTTGAGCCCCCATAGGGCTCACATGGGAATGGGGAAGGCGCTAATAACGGGCCCGCGAATAGCAGGCCCGTTATTAGCACCCTGGTCCCTTAGCGGGACCCGTAAAGGACGTGTGGCCAGACCACACGTCCCTTACAGTTCCCGCTAAGAGACCTCGGAATTGGGCGGTAAGGGATTACCGGCACCGGTCTCCTTACCGGTGCCCAGTATCCCTTACCGCCCAACTCAGAATGACCCCCTTAGTCTCTTTCCCTCCCTTCTTTTCAGTCTGCCCCTACCCCCCTCACTTGCGGTGTCCCCAAAGGCTCTGCCATCTCACCTATTTTGTTTCACATCTATATTCAGTCTTTGGCCAAACTCATCTCCTCCCGTGGCTTCCTCTTTTATTCCTACGCTGATGACACTCAAATCATGGTGCACCTCATGCTTTCTTATGAGGAAACGGCTTCTCTTTTTAGGACATGTCTGTCAGCCGTGGGTGATTGGATGAGTTGTAATTGACTCATGCTGAACTCGAACAAAACTGCGGCGTTGGTGGTTGGCCCTCCCTCTGCCTCTGCTATTTGGTCCCCTAGTTTTTGGCCCACTCTCTTGGTTCCCTTCCTGTCACTGTTACTGTGGTTAAGGACCTGGGTGTCAAGATATCAGCCACTCTTTCTGCTGTTAAGCAGATTTGGGAAGTATGTCAATAGGGCCACTTGTAGTTAAGAATCTTGAGGAAGGTTCTTCCTTTTATACCTGAGCAGTTCAGGGCTCCGATGGTTGCATCCTTGGTGCCATGTTCCTTGGACTATTGTAATGCCTTGTATCTGGGTGAACTGGATCACTTGATTCATCGACTGCAGGTCCTTCAAATGTCGGCTCCTAGTGCTGCCACCTCTTCTTCTCCCTATTGACACGCTACTTCTATTCTTTGCCGTTTTCATTGGCTCCCGGTTAAAAAGTGGATTTCCTTTAAATCTATCTCCCTGATCCATCGGGCATATTATGGCAAAGGAGCAGACCATGTCCAACAGAAATGTGTTAGATACACTCCTGCCCGTACACTATGGTCATCCCAGCTGATCTTAGTTGTTGTCCCTCAGACTCCACACACTCGGATTGGGGGTTATGCTTTTTCTATAGCCGCCTCCAGATTGTGGAACTCCCTCCCTTCTTCTCTTCGAGTTATTGGGACCATTTTCTCTTTAGAATAACTCTTAAAACACTTCTGTTCTAATCATCATTTCATGTTGTCCCCTAGTTTTGTCTTTCTAGCACCAAGATGCCTTTGGGTGTAGGTTGCACTCGACAAATTCCATATAAAATCAAGTCAGAGAGAGTAGGGCCAAGCTTGAGAGAGTGCAGGGAGTGTTGTGAGAGTGGATTTTAGAATGAGTGGAAGTAGAGATGGTATGTGAGATAGGAGAGAGTGAGAGTAGAGGGTGAAGACAGATATTGTGAGGCAAGATTGAAAGAGCGAGAGAGAGAAAGAGAGGGTGGAAGTGGGAGTGAGTGAAAGGAGGCAGATGTAGAGGGGAAGGTTGGAGAATAGGAGGGACTAGAAGGAAGCAGAGGGGGGAGGAGAGTGAGAAAGATCAGAGGGACAGAGAGGCAGAAAGAATAGGAGGGATAGGCACGAAAGAAAGAGAGAGAGAGAAGGAGAGTGAAAAAGATCAGGACAGGGCGGCAGAAGAGTACGATAGGAGGGAGCAAGAGGAAAGAGAGAGAGAGAGAGGGAGGAGGGCGTCGTAGGAGCTGGCGAGAGGGGTAAGGAATAGAATAGAATGTGGGTGTAGAAAGAGGAAACAGGACAGGAGAGAGCAGGAGGAAGTAGGTGGAGTACTAGAGAGAGATAAGGAGGGACAAAAGTAGGGAGAGGAAAGATAGCGGGTGGGAGGGAGAGGGAGTGTGAGAGAAAGAAGCCATCTCTGGACATCATATTAATTTGGAGTCATCAGAGTATGAGTTCCATACAGATATCCCTGAGGCAGTAAGAAAGGTAAGGCTACAGTCTTTAGAGCCTGACTTGAAGTGTAGTACACTACTAGATAGTAGGGTTTAGCTATCAATAGTCTTGCCTTGTGACTGGCTGGGGAGTAGGAACGCCTGGGGTAGGGTGGAGGGAGACCACGAGAGGTCGAGGGATAGACCAGGGGCCCCCTGCAGTCCAGCATCAGCCAAGTTATTATCTGATAAAGAAAGCACTAAACTACCAAACTGAATCTTGTAATTCTTACAAGCATCTTTGATACTTGTTACTCACAGAAGAAAATCATCATTCATTTTAGCGTGATCCTTTCCAAGAAGGGGCGAGACTTTGAATGACAGATTGGTGTGCATTCCCAGCAGGATGAGCTATTCAACAGAAGGAAATTATTACTAATATTGTAATCTGGCTCTTGTTTAAATGATCCAATGTTAATTTCTAGTGATCACTTTAAGAATATGTTGTAGTCATATTAAGAACGTTGCAGTGATCTTACTGTGCAGAGCCTGTTATCAAAATCCAGAGTGCACATTATCTTCTGACAGAGGACTCTCATTTCAGGGTGGACAGTCTCGTACACCCCCCCTACTCTACTCTATGAGAAAGGGGAACGGCACACACAGCACAAATGAGGGTTCCGGTCTTATTTGCATAAAAATAAAGAGCATTTTTGCGAACATAGGAATGACCACAAATCTACATATTTGACAAATATGACTGTAATAAATGGAGTGTATGCTTGAGTTGCTCAGTACATAATGCACACTGCACTCGCTGCTCATATCATGTTTCCCATGAACTCACCATAACGCGAAAGTGCTTGTAACCAGGAAGCATATATACTCATTCGAACAACTTCAGAACTTGAACGTGAAGATGGAGAGGGTGAGATGGCCGTTCTGCCGTTCCTTTTGGGAGGTGAACCTTGCAGATTTCAAGAAGAGGGGGGGCTGTTTCACATGAAGAAGTTGATCGTGTAGAGACATCCTAGGAAGATTGTAAACACATGCCAATCTGATCGCTTGCAGAAGTATCATTTCCCCTCTTAAACTAAAGGATGCTCTACTCGAGACTAAAGGGAGGAGCAGCACATGCTACTGCTGGGGTCAGGGTGCACTGGAGATTCAGCAGTCCTCTTTCTATTTCAAGTTTCATTTTGAGGAAGCAATCAGACAGACAGCTATGGAACCTAAGGGGATCTACAGCTGCCCGTACACGGGTTATCTGGAGGTTGTGCTTCCTAGTATCAAAGTGCCCAAGTTCAGAACTGCTCGAGGACCAATGCCTTTTTCTTCTCCTCTGCAGAATGTAGCACAGTGTTTAATTGCAAGTAAAACACACTGCTTGATTGAAGTCTGCACTACTCTTGGTATAATTGATCCATGGGCGATGAGGGTTGTCTTGGCGGTGAGGGTTGTCTTGTTTTCATGTGATTTACTAAGGACTACATGTCCCATGATGCATCTGGCAAAGAAACGAAAGCCCAGTTTGCTGTAGTGCTTGTGAGGTGGGATTAGCAGCAGCAGGTCATACCCAAGTCGTGTTCTGTCTTGTTTGTGTGTATGTGTGGTAAGCCGCAAGCGTGACCCAGTGGTGTCACTAGAAATCAGTATTAGGGAGGGAAAACCGGTTGGGGGGGACTAATTTATTACAAAGATTTTTCATAAAAGTATGAACAAACAGAAACAACAATATGCAAATATGAATCCCAACCCCCCTGATGTTAACATCAACCTCGAAGTTAAAACCCCCCGCCAAAAACTAGTATATACAATATAATAAACATACCAAAACGGGAAGGGGAAAGAGAGGAAATAAATTAAACAAAAAAAACCAACACCCCCCCACAAACCTTTATTCTCATCTTCAGCCAACCAATAAAGAACAAGCACAACAGAGCAGTTTAAATGCAATAAAAGTGTTGCATCCAGTTAGTATGCATCCTAAAAAGTAAACTCATGTTCAACAGTTGCAAAAATGTCCTATGCACGCAGCAACGGCCTGCTTCCTTATAACTCAAGCAGACATCAGTCCCGGCACAGCTTCAAATGATGTGTAGTTTGAGGTGGTATTTTGTTAATGCAATCTGCTTGAGAAGGCAAACGCGATCCTCTGCCCTTCCTCATCCTCGCTCCTTCCCGCTTCCTGATCCGCCCCCTCCCGCCTCCCAACCCGCCTATCGTGCTGTGATTGGTCCGGCAAGCCCTCCAGTGAAGACAAAGCCAACCACCTAGGGCAGCCCTCTGCCCGGGCAGCCCCATTGGCTAAGGACCCAAGGCAAAGGACGGCTCCACTTTGACAGCTCCTGATCGTATCTGCAGGTATCCGCAGGAGAAGCAAGAAGCCGACAATAAGTAAGTGTGGCAAGGGTGGGGACAGAAGCAATTACTTCTCGCCATACTACCCTACCACTCAACCCTAGAAACTTAAACATTGTAAAATCTTCATACTGTGTTTGCATTACATCTAGAAGTTCACATTTACATATCTGTGGTATAGTTGCATTCATAAAGCGTGAAATTAACCACTGAATTTAGAAGTGTGCCTAATATCATCTCTGTGCAAAGTTATATTTAGACGGTGCCTAGTAACGTCCCCTGGTTGCCTCTAGAAGTGTACATAATATCCTGTCTGCGCAAAGTTGAATTTAGAAGTGTCCATAATATCCTCTCTGTGCAAAGTTGAATTTAGAAGTGTGCCTAATAACGTGCCTTGCCAGATTTAGAAGTGTGCCAGATAACGCGCCTGGGTTGAATTTAGAAGTGGGCCTGATATCTTCTCTGTACAGAGTTGAATTGGATTGCCTAATATCCTCTCTGTGCAAAGTTGAATTTAGGAGTGTACCTATTAGCGCGCCTTCGTTGAATTTAAAAGTGCGCCTAATATCCTCTCTGTGCAAAACTGAATTTTAGAAGGGTGCCTAATAGCGTCCCATGGTTGAATTTAGAAGTGTGCCTGATAGCGTGCCCTGGAACTAGTGAAGTGGATGGAATGAATGAAATGGGTGGAATTAGTTAAGTGGATGGAGCGCGTGAAGATGACGTATGTGGATGGATGATGCATGGAGTAAGGATAACGTGGGTAGAACGAATGAAAGGAGTAGTGCATAAAATTGTGGAGTGCATAAAATGGTTGAAGTACAGGGAACGGATGGGAGTGCATGGAACGGATGGGAGTGCATGGAACGGATTGGAGTGCACAGAATGGCGTGACATACATGGAATGGTTTGGAGGGCATGGAACGTCTGAAAGAGCAGTGAAAGGAACAGTCTGAGTGCTTGAAACGGTCGTAATGCAGGGAACAGTCGGAATACATGGAACGTATGAATTTCATGGAACTATTGGAGTGGGCGTGATCTCAAGCACCTAAAGTAAACCACCATATTCACATCTCCACGCTTACTCTCTTCTTTACACCACCACTCAAATAGAACACAGCGATACTATGACACCATTCGGTATAGCTGTTCTCATACCAACATCTGCCTCATACTACCCATCACTCTAACTAAACACTGCTGGTTACTCACTCCCCAGCCAGGCGTTCTCTTCAGGCCTAACGCAGCCACAATTGGTCTGGATAAATCCTGTCAGAACAAACACATACTCTTGACCTCTCAACCACCACACCTACCGCTAAGAAGCAGCTATTACACGAATGCCACACCAGCTGCACACATATCCGGTGCTCACACGCACCTTTGACCCTCTCTACTCTCTCTACTGACTTGAACTTCGGTTCCCAAGGGCGTTCAACCTACCAGCACCTTCAGACCATTCCAATGGTACACAAGGCACTATATAAATGCAAAGTAACATAACATAACATAACATGTAGCAGAAGAGACATAACTTCCAGCTCGCCTTTAAAAAATATTCAAAAAGAATCAGTTCAACAGAAGAGATATCACTCATACTTCTGTTTCAAATGATAGTCAAGGCCAGTCTGTGTAACAGATGAAATGGCACTTACTGGCGCCGAGTACACAGGAAAGGAAGCAACTGCTCCCTTGGTTCTTTAGCAATGGTTGCAGGAATCTCACTTTGCCCTCGTAGAATTTTGTACAGTTTTCAGTTTCTGGCTGTACATCCCAGTGGCGGTTGGTGAGTTTTTTTTATCAGAGGGGACTAAATATTTCCCCCAAATATGTCAGAGCGACTGTGGGTAGCTCAGGTGCCTGAACCAATCAAAAGGTTTTAAGTGGGGATTCCCACGTGAAATATGTTTTAATAATGGCTGAAAATGGTAATTTTTATCGCACACTTTAAAAAAATAAAATTTGGTAAAAAGCCAAACAATTTGCATTTGGTTTTGTAGGGTAACACACGAAAAAATTCAATAGATGCATAAAACATTTTCATGCTGGTTGTGCCCAGGCATTTGCATGCTGGCTGCACCAATATATGGCAGTAGTGTCCAAAAAGAACATACTGTTGTTTGTGTTGCCGATAATGCCAATAATGATACTATAAGAAAACATATCCATGCTTGTTCTGCAAATATATGGCAGTATTCCCACGCAAGAACATTCTCCATTTGGCTTTGCCATTGAACATGCCATGCCCCTGTATGAAAACATGTCCAAACTGGCTGCATCAGAATTCCAGTCTAGCCACATAATAACACGTATCATGATTGCTTTATTAAAGCTGCCCAATACAAAATGTCATGTCACAGTAAGAAGTGGCAGATTAACAAGGGGGGTCCTGGGAGTCCTTCTGCCAGACATTAGTCCTGGTTGCGAGAGACTTACCCCAGCTTCATTTGCTGCACCAAAATGCCAGTCTAGCCATGTAATAACACTTATGCTTCCTTTATCACAGATGCCCAATACACCATGCCATGCCACAGTAAAAAATGGATAGACTGGCTGCATTAAAATGCCAGTCCATCTACATAAGAAAACGTATCATGCTTACTTTATCATATATGCCCAATAAACAATTCCATGCCTGCCCCCTTGGCCTGAGTGCCTCGCACGCGCACAATCATGTTAGTCATGGTATTATTTACTAGGCATCTATCATCGAGGCCCAGTAGAAAAATGGCGATCCTGCCAGCACCTCAAACGCACACAATGTGATTATGTGTGCATGCAAGGTACTCAGGTGCCCAGGGGGCAGGCATGGCATTGTTTACTAGGCATCTATTATAGGTGCCCACTCAAAAAATACCATTCCTGCCCCCTCAGCACCTAATACAAGTAGCTGATGTTGGCTGGTAGGGAGGGGGGTTGTGCAACAACAGAATTTTTAAAATGCCAGAGTTTCACAACCCTCCTCCCTACCACCACCCAATATCAGCTCTCCAGCCCAGCCCAAACACAAGCGCACACACATTAATTCACATATATCCCCATCATCATACACTCACTCAGGGTTCAAAATTGAGGGGAGATGGTTGCTATTTAACTTGTAGGCTAGAAGAGCCTGGTTAGCTTGATACCAACCGCTACCAAGTGCTAAATTTGGCTCCCCAACATATCTATGGGAAACAAATGCTGTGTGCTTGGGACGATCTATAAATAGGCTTTAGGGCACCTCTATATTACACTCAAAGGCTAAGGGGTGACACTTAATGGACAAAATGTTACGTTTGCATCTTACGTGGAAGTTAGATTTGTGGATCGCTATATACTAGCTCCTCGTTCCCAAATAGTAGCTCTAGATCAGTGGTCATTGCCTGATGCCCAGGAGCTGCTTTTAGCTCCTGCTTATCCAATCCTAATTTTAGTCCCTGTACTCATTGCACACAACACAAGCATACATGCATACAGACACATATTTAAATTAACTGACCTTCTGCCTCAGGCTTGGAGTTTCCTTGCAGCGCCCTAGCCTCGACTCAGCACGAACAGGATCCAGGAAGTAAAGAACGCTTCCTGGTTCCTGCACATGCGCACAAGAGGCAGCGCGCTGATGACAAAGTGCCCTGCTCCGTTTGTATGTGCAGGAGGCTCAGGAGCCACTCCCACACGTACATACATGCAGTTCCCCAGCCAGAATCCCCAATGGGCCACGCAAGCCTGGAGAAACAAAACACCCTTAGTTTTGCATGGCCGATTGGACATGCCCGGCTGGAGAACAGAACTGTCAAACAGAAACCGTGTTTCCCTTTGACAGTTCAAGCCATCCTGGTGGTGCTACCTCTGCTGCAAAAAGTAGCTGGAGGAGCACTCAATGTTTACACTGGGTTGGCTCCTCAATAATAGGCGGGGGTCCGGTGTGTCAGTGCCTGCTCACCCATTGTCAACGAGACACCACTGCTACATCCTCAATTAATCTATGCACCGGGTCAGTGTGGCTGCAGATGAAATACTGTTGACTTTTAAGTCATGTACATGAACTGCAGTGGTGGTATTACAAAAAAGGTAGCAGGCGCCCCTCTCTAGAAAGAACATGGCATGATAACCTGTTCTGCGTTTTTTTCCCACTTTGAGAGTCCGCAGCCATTGCCTTTAGCTCACTGTACCCTATATTACCTGGGGGAACCCAGACGTGGACCCCTTGCTCACTGTGCTCAGAGGGACACAGCTCCATCCCACTGATGAGGTTCAACAAGGCTGAAACACGTGTCTGGGGTTGCTGTTGGTACTCTTGTTCGAAGGAGGTTTGCCTGGTATTTCGGTGCTGGACTGCGCTTGTGGGCAGGATAAAGACTGATATTCCTCCTTTGTAGAAAGTACAGTGAGCAAAAAGCGATGGCTGCGGACTCTCAAAGTGGGTAAAAACACAGAACAGGTTATCATGCCATGTTCTTTTTAGAGAGGGTTGCCTGCTACCTGTTTTGCAGCGGTGTTAATGCAGTGATTTTGAGCACATTAAGGGATCCAAAGACACACCATACAGTATAAGGCTACAAGGGTAGTTTAGCAGGTTTAGTGACTGTTGATGAGATGATATATATTTTAAAATGACTGTAAAACATATACCTTTTTGCAATTCCTTATACAAAGAAGTGCTATAAAATGTGTTCGGCCTGGGGATGGGTTGGGCTGGGCACTTGCTTATATTCAGGGTGGGGGAATGTCTGCCCCCTGTAGTGAAAAGTTGGCACCCATGAACCCACAGTTTATTTTTATTGGTTTGTTACAAACCTTTAAAAAAGACACATGACATACAAACATTCTAATGAATTTTTCCTCTCGATGAAAGACAAGGTCAAAAACTCTTGACTAAAAGACACGAAAACAGGTTAATTGCAAGATGAACTAGCAGGTCTTATGGAGAATTTAGGTCATCTTAAATTCAATTTCGGCCTTTGCTAATTTTTGAACCATTTTTGCCAGAAAAAACGCTAGTTCAATTGTTAGGCTGCGATCCGCATCTTGATGCGTCTCTTTCCACCAATCATCAGCCGTCATTGTTGATTTTGCCACGTTGAACCTTCCCAAATGAATAGTGTGTTCTTGTCTCATATTTAGACAGAAGAGTGTTAGATGTTTTAACGTTTCATTGTTTTCTCCGCACAAGCAACACTTTAGGGACGATGCTCCATCGTTTTCACGTATCGATAAGACTTCTCTTGTTTGAAATTGATTTAATCGATACTTCATAAAGAGGACTCTGCGATCGCAGACTGGAAACTTGAGTAGATAGGCCTGTGGATTGTTTAATATTCTGGCCTCAGTTGGTAATGTATTCACGATTCTATGGGTCCTTCGCGTATCACAAGTGTCAATCCAATCTTGGGTCCATAGCAATGATTTGACTTTATTTGGATTGCAATGCAGCAAGCATCTGCTCGCACTTATATCGCTCAAGAGACTTTCACAATGAGTAACCCATTGTATGAAGACGCTGTCAGTATTACCATAGCAGACCTCTCTTAGAATGTGATATTGTGGCGCCGTTGGTTCAATGGTCATCTTGCGATATTCCTTTAGGGAAGTCCACGTTATTATTGCATTAATGGACAAAAGACTACGTTCGTATCTTATACATGCGGTGGGTACTCCTATTGGAAGCGGCAGTACTTTAGACCAGAAAGAATGTTCTAATGATGACCACAATTTCTCTGGACATCCCAGGGCACATTTGGCCATATGTGTTATTGCTGGGATGAATTTCATTTTATAGAAGTACATCACTGGTTTTAAGGAATGTTTACCGTATTTTCTGTCTAAAAAGCATGCCTGGCCTGTTAGTTGTTTGCATTTGTCTTTTGCTTTCAGGACCCAAGGAGTATCATTAATGCTGGAACTGATGCACATACCAAGATACATTGATTGATTTAACACATCTATTTGGTCTTTTCCAATTCTCCAGACAACTTTTTTTTCTCCCCACGCTGGTTTTGCTTTTTTGGATATTTTGCAGGGTCAGGATCTCTGATTTTCTTGAGTTGACAGTTAGACCATTTTGCTGGATGTATTGACCCAATTGCGTTTGAGTCCTATAGGTGTTAGGTCTATAAGGACTAAATCATCTGCATACAAAAGCCAGTTCACTTCTCTCCCATTCATTTTTGGAGGAAATGTTTTTGCCTTCATGCAAGCTTCACCCAGGTCTGAAATAAACAGATTAAATCTTATTGAAGCCAGAGGACAACCCTGTTTAACTCCAAAACAAGTTTTTATTGGTTCAGATAGGGATCCTTTTTGGTTGAGCCGGATTCTTATTACGGTATCTGTATGCAGGGCTTTGATGGCCAATAAGAGACTGATTGGACACTTCCAGCCTGTCAATTTTTCCCATAGTAATTCTCTATCGATGCTGTCAAACGCTTGTGACAGATCCACAAACGCAAGGTAGATCATTTTATTCATTCTTATCGCATCCATTTTCATTATGTTCAGGATCAGCAGGTTCAGACCATAACCTACGCCTCTGACAAAGCCAGTTTGTCGGCAATCCAAATGGTTATTTGATTCGATCCACTCCATTAATTGTTTTTGTAATTGGATAGCGAATAGTTTGCCGAGGACGTCTAGTAACGCGATGGGTCTGTAGTTCTTGGTATCTGCTCTGTTGCCTTTTTTGAATATTGGAATTACTATCGCCGATTTCCAGCTGGATGGAATCATGGCTTCATTTGTTATTGTTGCAAATAATATCATAAGGAAATCGGCCCAGGCTTCGGGATTTTGCTTGATTATGAAATTTGTCAAACCGTCAGGTCCGGGAGCTCTTTATTTGTGATTAAGCAGTTTGACGAGCATATAACATCTTTAGAAATATATCCTGTGCAAAAACACAAAGGAAGGGGCACCAAAATCAAAGCGTATGTGTGCGGTGGTCCGACAACAAAATAAACACATTTTAAAGATAACTAGTGAATCTAAGTTTAAGACGCATGTCTAAGTTTGGAAATTCTTTTTTGTTTCATTCTATGAAAGTGTAAGCTGCACATTTGGAAAACAATAGTGTGCCCAGAGGGGGCGTTTTCTTGCTGTTAGATTTTATCCAGCAGCAGGGAATTTTGGGTACCGAGGCTTGACCCTCGTTACTCCTTCCTCTCAGGTTGAGTGTGTAGTCGTGGGTTAGGATTTCTTCATGCTCTGTGTGGACTTGTCACAGTAAGGCTGGTTTCACAGGGTCTTTGCCGTGGTGGGCCTCAGTGTGTAGCGGGTTGAAAGGGTTTGCCGTGGTGGCAGTGAGTCTTCTGATCAGAGGGTTTGGGTTCTGATCCAGTCCTTGGCAGAAGTTCTTGCTCATGTTCACTAGATGTTCGTCCAACATCTAGTGTTCCCAGAATATAGGTAGCCAGCTTTTAATAGTGATGTCCCCACCCCAGTGATATTCATGGTACATTGATTCCCGTGGTGTCCCTTTCAGGCCAGAGGAAAGAACACAGGCTGAGCAAACAAAGTGTTTACAACAAAGCAACATCCTGGTGTATCAAAGGTTGGCCCGTATGGGGTGTGAATAAAAAGTGCCTGCAAATGCGCGAATGACAACAGGGCGAAGGAGCACTTTTAGGGCTCCTGGAAAGAGTAATTTGCTATGGGGGGGCAGGCCACCAATTAGGGGGGAGCAGCAAATAACAGGAGTGTAATTGCCCCCCCTTTGACAACCCTCTAGGGACACATGTGTCGTGGCTCTCTGCCTACATGTTTGTCCCAATGAACTGCTGACTTGCTCTCCCTATCCAGTGACCAGATGCTCTTTGTGGGTGCCCCCTCCAAAGACATTGGCACTGGCACTCAGGAGGATAGCTCAGCTGCAATGTGGTCGCCTTGGAAGCAAGACGACACGGAGCAACAGAGGTTCGATCCACGGGCCCGTGTTTAGAAACCTCTGGGTATTAAACGCGTTATAAATAACCTATCATATCACTGCCCCAGCAAAGCCCTCGATCTTGGCGTTTGACTAATTTTAGGCGAGGCGAGGACTGAGCTGCTTTATTGAGCACCAATGCTTTCTGCTGATGCATTGGGGATCTTCAGATGTTAGCAAAATGGTGGATCCACACTTGCCTCAGGTCTACCTTCTTGCGTTCTGGACCTTGGTTTGGGTAGAAGCCTCCACCGTGTCCACAGTTCTTGTGGTGATCTCCTCTTCCCTGAGTCAGACAGATAATGAGCCCTCACTAGTTCTGCCAATCACCACACGGTGATGCCAGGCTCAGGATTGGACAACGAAGACCGACTAAGTGACAAGTTGAATCAGTTGCACAAGGAAGTCTGCTGCTTCATACCAAAGTGTGAAGGTGCTTAATGGCATCTCTTGCTTTCATAAAATCTTTCCTGCAAGCGGCTTCAGAACACTCGCAAAGGGGGGAAAGGTTGTCTCACAACAGATCACACAACTCTGGACAGGTGTTAAGAAGCGGCCTCCACCTTGTAAACTGTTTGTACATGCTACTCTGTGAGCTTGCTTGCTTTTGGTGACTGGCTTTAGGCTTCTGATCTGGTGGGAGAAAAGCAACAATTTCTCTAGAGAGGAGACACCTTGTGCACGGCTTCATGAACCAGGCAAACATTTGGAAGCCGATCAAGCAACTTCAAGGCCGGTGTGACGTGTTCAGAGCATTTGAGGCCGGGGATGAGATGTGCTGAGGTGTGCTCTTGGTAGCTTGTTTGAGGTTTTATTAATGAGATTTTATAAACTGCATTGCAGTAGTCACTGCTAGAGGTGGCAGTATCAGGGACATTTCATCAGTCAATTACAGTAGAAGCGTGATCCTACAAAATAGTCGAAGGTGGAAGGGCACCATTTTGGCTTGTAGAATGAAAGAAGGATCGTTGTCGGAGGTGATACCCACATTGTGAATTTGTGGCGAGGGCATAGAAGTAGAAACCATGTGGGGCGGCCATTCGAATGAAAGAGAAGTGAGATTGTTGACTCATAGAAACAGAACTTCTGTTTTCAATGAGTTCTGAAGACCCAATTTTGTTGCATTGATAGTTGGCCACCCACAAGACAAATCATCAGCGGATGCTAAATTCTAGGTTTCCTGGAGATGCAGGCATGAGTCTGGGTGTCAACCGCATATACATAATGGCAAACAATGCTGCAGATATCTAGGACTAATGCAGGAAGACATGGAAGAGGATCCGGGCTAGTCACAGGCCCGGAGGCACTCCACAGGAAATGCAGATACGCCCTTACAGGAAGTTGCCCAGTTTCACTTGATAGGTCCGGCTTCCTAAAGGAAGGGGTTTGTCACCGAATCCCCAGACTATTTCCATCCAAAATGGCAGAACGGCACTAGTCTCACCGCAAGACCTGTCTTTTTTCTGTCAGTGAGTTTGCGGTTTTGAATTATTGACAATGTTGATCATTGTTGACCAAAATGTAGATGTATGTAATGATTTGCTCCAGATATATGCAGACATGACAACACCAACCATATTCAGCAAATTCTAATCCCTCAGTCGGATCACGCATCCCTGCATCGGTATGTAGCCCTGATGAAGGTCGCTGTGATGCTGGAAATGCATTGGAGGGACAGGGCCTCCCTGTACTTGACCTGTAGTGCTTTTTCATTTGTGTTCTATATTGATTTCTGCCCAGGAGTCCATATGGGACTCCTGGCAGTGCAGCTCTTCCTGTTTTTGGTTTGTTGAAAAGACCCATGGGATACCCTTATGGCACCCATGGGTGGGGGTGTAACCCTGTGCCCCTAGTGTATGTTTTTGGGCACCTATGTGTGGCCCCCAGAGCAGGGTATGGGCTGGTGGCAGCCCCATGCTGAATTTGACAGGTGCTCTGAGTATCCTCCATTTTGGGATATCCAGACCCTGCATTGAAATCAGTTGATTCCTGATAGAAAACAAGATGGCCCCTGTGGTCTCTTGCTTTCTATTGCCTGTTACCTTGTTTTCCCAAAGTCCTCGGAAGCCCTGACTCTGTCCCTTCCCCCTGACTGGCTGTTGGGTGGAAGTTCCATATATGATGTTGTTGTGAAGTCCAGGCCAGACTGGCTGGAGCCTTCCCAGTGACTATATGTTATGGCTACACCCTGTGGGTGGGACCTGGGTGAATGGAGTGTGTGACCAATATGCACTTCTTGTTGTGTATTTCTGGTTTCTGGTGTATGACAAAATGACTCAGACAGCCCTGCCTGAAACTGGTATGAATGCATTGTGTAGTGTTGAATGGCTGGGTACTTGTCCCAATACACATTCCTTGTTGTGAGTGTCTGAGAGGGAGGCCTGAATGCACTGTATGCCTGATTGGCTGACTGACTGCGTGAATGCCCTTCTGTATGATTGGCTTCTGAGTGTGACCCAGCAGTGTGGATGAGAGACAGAATAGTATTTCTGGGGATCTCTCACCACTGCAAATTTTTCAGAAGCTGAGTTGATACTTGAAGAGTAACTGGAACTGCTTATCCTTGATGCCCAGCTGGAAGAAGAAGATCTACTGCTGCATTTGTTTCGACCCGATCCGAAAGCTGTTGAGTTCATCAAGGACTGATCCGAGAGAGGACCTGGTTAGGCGCCCTCTTCCCGTGCTCCGAGGGACCATCGAGCACTGCTAACCTTCGCTGAAGCTCCCTGGAAGTCAGACCCTCGAAAGGCTGTCAACCGGAGATGGGGACCGCCGAGGAGAACGAAGTAAAGCACCCGGATATCGATGCCGTTGAAGTCCATTGCCGTTGACCAGGGTTCAGAGTATCGCCGTAACTGCCCGTCGAAGTTGGGTTGCCCAGAAGAGGGGACCGCTTGACACCGTGCCACCGACGACCGGAGCTGCATGCTCCTTTGCCTAAGACTTTTGATTCACGAATGCGCTCGTCCGCACCGCCACCCGCCTTATCCCACTGGAGAAGGCTAGGCTGTTGACGTGCCAAGGAGCATCCACCGGTGGGTTTCCCGCCACCCGAAGACCACAAAGACTTTGATGACTCGACTCCCTTGTCGGGTCACAGTTCTTCAGAAACTCTTTGCGGTCCTGAACTATCAAACACCGAGGTGCCCCGCACACCTCATCCTCGCAGGGCGTCGCCGACGAGCACCGCCTGGATCGACGCTGTGGTCTCGGCACCATCAAACTTTTCATCGACGCCATTGATGGCAAGTTCTCCTTCTTCGATGCTTCTTGACAATCCGTGGCTCCTGCTTTAAAGGGAGTCACTCAAATAGGATCCATTGACGCCTCATCGAAGAACTCTGCTCTACCAGGTACATTGGGGGTGGTAGAAACATTATAGAAGGAAATAAGACTTATAGAACAATATAGGGACTGGGCTTGTGATATATCTTTAATTTACAGGTTGCCCAGGTGGGTGGATCTCCACACAGAATCATGCCTGGTGGGTCGAGGTCAATATTCTGCCCATTATTCTAACCAACTGCTTTCCTCCTATATCTATTGTTGGTTACTTTTATTCCTTGATCTGTGTGACATTTGACCAGAGTATAGTTGATGCACTTTAATGAGATCTGATAATAATTGTGGTACCACTTTACAACTGTATATATTTACCATTGTGGATTTTCTGAGCACAAAGTGAATTATTGTGATAGTGTACATATCCTTGAATATTAATTATATAAAGATTGTGTATTAACTAATACAGTGTGTGGACATTCCTTTGTGGGGTCTTGGGGATTACACCGTACTTAAGAACCAGCCTGCATCACCTCCTGAGAAGCTAGGCCTTGATTGCTCGACCAGCGCTACACTATAGAGAATCTTGGCTGGGGTCCCCTGTGCCTCTCCTCTGCCATATAGAGAGCAGGAGTACAGACACCCCCCTCCAGTCTTTACATTCGCTCATATAACAAGAGTGTGAAACACATATACTTGTAGGCAATTAATAACTGAAGCAATTAATACATGGGTCATGGGTCAGTCATGTCTATGGCATTCAACACCTGAGTAGGAAAACTGGCAAGTGATACACAAATCTGTGACTTGCTGACATATTTGGAAAACTGTCAACACGTAGATTGACAAATTATGTAATTTCAACAATCAAATTTTGAAATATGATCAACAATAACTGTTTGAAAGACCAAGAATTGTCAACTGTTTCACCAGTATGAACAACAACAGCTGTCAATAAGCCCTGCACATGAGATGAATTGTCTCGGTTTTTTCCAGCAATCCTCGAACAAATGCCGAAATCATTCCGAAATCGGACGAGGCTCAGCTCGTCATGCTTGCGTTTCACTTTCGTATCATGCTCTCCCCCTTCCTCCATGGCTTCTCTCCACCAATGAGAGCTGTGAGCTTTCAATAAACACGTACTTTGTGCGGAAAGAGGCAGCTGACATAGAAGGACTACAGTTTTATTGGAGTACTTTGTGTGTTTTAGTCCTACTTTTGTGTTTATTATGTCTGCCAAAACTGTAGTCCTACTTCTATGTCATAGGCCTGTCCCAGTTTTTATTTTAAAAATATGGTCACCCTCCTTTGATGTGCCAGTTGTGTTCTGCAGCATTACGTACCAGGTGACACAGGACCTGGTCACCAATTAAGCCTGCACTAACGCTGACCAAGTGTTATCCCCCACCCCCAAACCACTAAGGCCCTTTACATGGAGGATATTTCACTGCATTTTTTTGCTATAAGGGGTGACAGGTCCAGGGACAGTAACATAGGAGTTATGCGAGGCGGGGGGGGGGGGGTCAGAACAGGGGCAATAGGGGCTGCCCTCCCTTAGAAATGCAGCAAAAATGCTGTGAAACGTCAGTATGTTGTAATGTCGTAGACCAGACCTAAGTCTCTGCATCCTTGTCTCAAAGTACAGTTCCCAAACTTTTGAGAGGAGTGAGATGTCACATGTTTGAGTGGATGGCACCATTGAAATCAATGCAAATGGGTACTGGTTTGGTGGGAGTGGGGTTGCCTTGTAGTTTGGGGTAGGCATTTCTTTTGAAGGCAGCCTCAGGAGGATGACTTTCAAATGAGAGTGGCTTTAAATCTATGATTAACGCCCTGCCTCTCAATAATCGACTGCCGCCGCCATTCCATTCAAGATGGCGGACGGAAAAGGCCAATATCCACCACTAAGGCACATTAATTTCTATCAAGGGGGTAGCCTTCATTGAATTGACGGCTGTGCAGTCCGGTTTCCATGAAGGCTTCCCTAAAAGCTGGTCAATTATTCCCAGGAGCCCCACCCCTTCCCCCAGAGCATCAGCACACCTTTGTGGCTGCCTCTCCAAGCTGTTAACCTTTGAACCCGGAGCTAATCCCAGGATTAGCCCCGTTACGGGCTGCTGACTGTGGAGGATTTCAGAGGGCGACAGAGAATCATGTCGGAGGAGATTAAGCTGTACTTCAGACCAGGAGCCCCCCCCCCCCCCCCCCCAAGCCCCCCACTCCAGAAAGCTAATGAGCATTCATTTGGCCCTGATAATGATCTCTGGGACCCAAACAGAGTGAGGCGGGCCGGCTCACAGGGAACAGATACCCCGCACAGGCCCAGGGGGCAGCGAGCGCGACACGGGAGAAGTTTGTTTACAGGCAGTAATGGGTCTGCAGCACTGGGGGGTCCCGCTAATCCCCTCATTGTCTTGAGAAGTGCCGCCTCGATCTCTGTGGACTTTCTCTCGGAGGGCCGGGGCCGGGGCCGGGGCCGGGGCGGGGGGGGGGCTGCTTTCCCTTGGCCAAAGATGGGAACGAGCTGATAACATTGCTGTTCCGTGTATCGGTGACAATACGGACATTGATAACAGAGCAGGCCCACCCGCCGCTGCCCCCGCGGCGGTGTTTAGATGTCACTCCCACCCGACAGCGCTGGGATCAAATCAAAGCTTATATTCACAATTACAATCAGTCGTCTCGTTTAGAGTTTGTTGGACTCCACCATAAAAGGGGTTCGATTGCAGAAAAGTGTGCATTTATAAAACGGCTAAAATGCTAACATAATTAGTGGGGCTGGAAACTGGGGGAGGGGGGGGGTTTCCCACACCCACTTGGCTCCCAGGTTCACACAGCAGGAGAATGAATAGTGACCCTGTCTGGCTGCTGATATCAACAATCTAAGGTCATATTGAACGCTGGCAATACATATTTTGCCTCTATTTGATGCATAGCTCTCGACCATTTGTGTTGCAAAGCGGGTGAAATCACCCGATTTTGTTTTTGGCGGGTGAGACGCCCATTGGAATGAATGGGCGTGCAGGAGGCTTGGCGGGTGAGTCAGCCCTTTACAAGGCTGTTGACACCCGCCAAAAGCGGGTGAGTTGAGAGCTATGTTTGATGTGTCGTTGTTTTTCTGGCCGCAAAGTGAGGGCATTAGTAGTCCACTAGAGACGGTAACATGAACATGCTATAGAACACACGCACAGCTACTACAAGCATGTTGCTATGCGAATGGATCTGTTGCACCTGCAGTTTTAACAGATTGGCTTTGAAAGGTATGCAGCCGGCTCCCTTGCAACAACGTGTGCAGGGATTGACTGGGCATGCGCTCTGAACCCCCCACCCCCTTTTAAACTTCAAACTAAGAGAAAAGCAAAACCAGTGGGTGTAATCAGAGCAATCAACCAGGATGGGCGTGGCAGCTCTTCGCCCGTCCGCACTAATGCACACCGATTTAGCGAGCGCACAAAATATCATCCCAACATATTTAGTAAATACACCGCGAGACCGGATTCAGGAAGACCTATGCTCTAGTTTCTGTGATTGACGGGGAGTACCCATCGATAAAAAGACCACCCTGACACATTTAGAACATGCAGCAAAGGGGTGGGCAGACGCTGGACGAAGCCCACCCTTCCAGCCTAAATCGTACGCATTGTCGTCGCACCTCTGACCACGTCATTCGCATTTAGATTTGCATTTATTACCTTCCTTGAGGTACCGCTCTCCCACAGCCAGGGGCGCAACGAAACAGACATTTTGTGCTGGGTTTAACTGGTGATGGTAGAGGCCACTTAAGAAACTGGGCGGGGCAGACTTGGAGGCTCCACGCCCCCTGTTCTACCCCAAGGGTTGTCTGGCGTGGGGCCCAAGTAGCAAATGGTAGCGGCCCAGTATTGCACACAAGTTCACACACACACACTTACACATTCACTCACTCATTTAAACACCCCACTCACCATGCAGTTGCTCATTTACATGTGTACCCATACATCCTACACTAATTCACACACACTCACTCATTTACACATGCGTTCTCTTTGCACACATGCATACATACACAATGAGCTAACACGCAACACCCTTTGGCACTAGTAGTTTCAGAGAAGTCTTCCTTCGCCTCTCTGCCCAACAAAAAGCAAGAGTGCCCATCAGCCCCCTCCCCTCGGATATGAAAGATCATATAACGTTGTTAAAGGTTCTCTGGCATCTGCTGGGGGGGGGGCTGATGTGAGCTAACGGGGCTTCAGAACCCCCCAACTAATGTTGTGCTATGTTGACTTGGCCTGGCTGACCTACAGAGCCATGGTGGACAGTGCACAGATGATGAACAGTGACTGGGCTTCTCTGATAACAAAGGCCCTGCAATTACTATCGTAAAGCATTTCATTGTTAGCACCTGCATTCATATGCATACCATTTTAGGCAATGTAAATCGTAATGTGGGGTTAGTACTTGCATGCCAGGGGACTGATTGGAAGGGTGGAGAGGGGACAGGAGACCACACATTCTCACAGCAGTCCATATGTGGGTGCTTTCAGACTTAAAGGAGAGAGTTAACTAATTGTAACATTGAAGCTGCACTAGAATAGTCTCATTTGAATGCATACAGCTAGAGGCCCCCACACAAATAAGTGGGCCCCTACCCCACTGTCTATGAAGTTAGCGCCTCTCCCAACATTTGAAGGGTCAACCCCCTATGCCCTCGTAATTTAGGATTATTTGCGCCCCTGGATGTGTGCATTTGATTTTTGTTAGGCAGAGAGGCGATGGAGGCCTTTCTTGAAATTAGCAGCTTTAAAGTTTTGCTGCGTTTGTGCAGATACATCTTTCTGCAGGAACACAGGAACACTTTAACGTGGCCTGTTTCAAGAAAGGCTTCTCTCCCCTCCCTAACTTACAAAAATCTATGTGAAGAAGGACCCGGCCCTAAGCCTGGTTAGTGCGCGGCCCGCAGCACGCTTTACTCCTAATAAACTCTGTGGGCCCGATTCATGGAATTATTTGCGCAGAAAATAGGGTACTTGCGCATGCAACTGTGTGCAATTCCGCCTTTGTCGATTCATGGAATCAAATGCATGGTACTTTTCCTGGGCTTGCGTGGAGTTCGCACTGACTCAGCACATCTCAGCGAGCAATCGAGGGCCTTACGCAGAGGGATGGGAAGGGGACAGAACAGCAAAAATGGGGAACTTGCAAACAAGTCGCCGTTCCGAGGGACGGCATGCAGGCAGTCCCTTGCACGCCCACTATTGCGCAGCACGAGACGTATTCATGGATTTGATCGTACAACCTCTCATCTGGGAAGTGTCCATGAAAGTGCTTCAGACGATCCGCCACCCGAAGGCAGGGATAAGTACACTTGCACGTAGGATTTGCAGCACAGAGGTGGGGTTGCATGTCGGATTTCGGGGTGCGTGTACTGAACCGGGGTTCTGATGTAACTTAGGAGTGCACGTAAGCAGTGTAGCGGAGGTGCAAAAATGGTTTACGGGGGTTCGCATGAAGATTTTCCGAGTTTAAACCGAGTTTCGATTTTTCATACGCAGGTTGTCGGGATGCTGGGAACTGTAACGGGGGAACCTGCTCAGTGTCCCCAAGATGCAGGTCTGCTTGCGGGGGACCCCACAAACTGTTTGATGGGTACATGATTTCGGGGTACGTGTACTCAACCGGGGTTCCAATGTAACCTAGGAGTGCACGTAAGCAGTGTAGCAGGGTGCAGAAATGGTTTACGGGGGTTTGCAAGCAGATTTTCCGAGTCTAGACCAAGTTTTGATTTTTCATATGCAGGTTATTGGGGTGCTGGGAACAGTTACGGGGGATCCGCACAGGGTCCCCGAGATTCAGGTCTGCTTGCGGAGGACCCCACAAACTGTTTGACGGGTGCGTGTATTCGTGCCCGGGGGAGTGTGCAAAAGTAGCTGATCTGGCTGTTTATGCTTTGCGTGTGGGCGTGTCAGGAGTGTTCCTCCGCGACTTCCGAATACGGTAACATTGCACACAGGCGTGCACAGTGTCCTTCTCGGTGCGCTTACTTCGCAGGATTTCTGCGCACATTTCCATGAACCTGGCTCTGTCACTCCCACATGGTCTAGCTGATGGTGCAGCGTATATCACACCGGTTGCTGCCCTCACTGGCACTGGTTTACTCAGGCAAATGCAAGTTCCACTCATTTGAGGGGGGTTCCCCCCCATTAACCATATCCTCCCTCTTCCGGGCTATTTGGGGGTCTGCCTGATGTGAACTGCCATCCCTTTGTGAAATAGCTACATGCCACTGCACTCTGTGCCCTGCTTCCCGCCACACAGGGGCAGGGGCAGCACCAATCCTGTCATTCACTATCAAGCCCCAGTCTGCCTTTGCTGTGAATCCTGCTCTCCCCCTGATGGAGACCCTCTGCCACCTATTCCAGTTAGGACCAGTCCCAGCCCCAAATGCAATACTGGGATCGATCGCCAGGTTAAACTTCGACCATACCTGACTAACCTCCAGGTTTTACCCAGAGACTCCGGATTTTAATGCTCTTCTCCGGGTCTCCGGGTTTTCTGGCCGTCCCTGCGTGTCCACTAGATTTGTGTGCTTTGATCCCTTTCCTGCCATGCATGCAATACCTGCAAGTGCCGCTGTGTCCATCGGCGCTTCCTAACAGCACATCTGATGGGAGTGAATGTTTCTTTGCTGCCCCCGCCCCCAAATGCGCTCATGTTTACCTTCAAAGCGAGTTAACTGCAATGAAGGGCATACATTACGGCCTCCGCTTTGCCACACATGGATTAAAAAACAAAGCTGTTGTGGGGTGTTCTAGAGATTTCATTATCACGTTGATAATGCACTCAGTTTACATACACGTCCACATTTGAATATATATGTATGTATAATATATATATATATTTTTTTATTTCATTTAGTTTTTACAAACTTTTTGAAAACTTTTTAAAAAAAACGAAAGAAGACAGAAAAAGACTTCACAAAAACTCATCACTTTTCATCTGCACCTTACAGCAAATAGGCCAGTTCCTTTTTGTTTTAACACTATTTAAACTTCGAGCATTTCTATTCTGTATGGAAACTTGATATATGCACTTGATGCTTGAGATGTGTCTTTGAGGTCCTTCTGGCGTCATCAGCTCTCGATTCCATCTTGCAGGGGGATGTAAATATTTGTGATGGATGATTTAATATGTTTTGCGCGTTTGGTGCTTATTACAATCCTGTTAGTTTATCAAACACATACAACAAACTTAAATATATTGCAACGTGTGGGCGGGACTTTGCCAACGTGTGGGCGGGGCATTCTGGTGACGTAGATTTCCAGGTTTTTCATTTTGGAATGTAGGCAGGTATGACTACGACTCCCCTTGCCTCCTCCATGGGCACCTCATTTTTCGCACTTTCTCAACAAGGCTGCCATATTGTCTGTCGGGCAGTAACCGAATTCGGCAACAAGGCGGACTGCAAAATGAGAGACACTAGCAGTACTGAGAATGGCTGCTATACTTCAAACCATACAGTGCCTGCATTTCTCAGAATGTTTTATAGGACAAGGGTTGCTGGATGGTAAATAGAACTACCAGGTCTTAGAAAGCCTGTTGCACTTTTACATATACAATAACTACATTTCTCAGCATACCAGACCGACATTTTCTAATGAGACAATGCCAGTACTACAACTCCTACCAGAACAATCTAGCATAGTCAATGGTGAGGGATCATGGGAGTGGTAGTCCAGAGCATCTGCAGAGCCGGAGGTGGCATACCCTGCACCTAGCAAAGGTGTCCTACTTTTTTATTGAGGCATTATTCGAGAGATATGCTCATCCTTGGGTAGGGCATTGCCAGCAGCTTGCATACGAATTGCTATACTGGTAACCGCACAGTAGCAGTTTTTCACAGTTGGCATAGACTTTGTTGGGCAATACCCATACCCGTGCTTTTTGGGGCAGCTCCTACATTTTCATTTTAAGGGCATTGTACTTCTTGTTCTGCTCAGCAGAGAGCCCAAGGATTGAATGGGCATAGTGTGTGAACTCCCTTTTTAGGTTTGCAATGTTGTGGAGACTTCCTACAGCAACGCAGGCCTCAATCCTAGAGATCTCCACCCTGCTTCTTTCAGGGTCCCCCCCCCCCACCCCATTGCCTGGACAGTGGCTACCACTCCCCCTCGGACACTGGCCTGTTTGTAATTCTCCTGATTTCCATATTGCGTAATCCTTGCATTTGTATGTATTTGCATTCATCTTCTACCAGAAACACTTTACAATAGTTATGCTAATGTGCTTGTATACCATGGCAAGTCACCGTCAGAGTCATTTTTAGGGCGCCTAGGCTCCTCCATAGCAAGGCCTGTTATCGCCCGCCTGGGGGATCCAGACCATAGACTGCAAGAGCAAAAAAGCATAAGCACGGGGGAGTTAAGAGGATGGGATAGCAGGCAATAGATGTTGCAAACTAGGATGACGCATGGAGACATGTTTCGCGTGGGTGCGGGTGCATGCTAGTCCAGATCGGTGGATCTGTCTGGATCCTGAATAACTCTGGGAAGTCAGGCCACATAAACCATGTTCAAAACGGACGGTTTTTCCAGAGAAATGACAAAAATGTATCTAAGGGTAGGGGAATAATGGTGCAGTTTAGTGCTCCGTGCCTATAGCATCAATGAAGGGGTTCCGTGTGACTGCTTCTAAAGGTCGTCCCCCTGAGGGATCCCCAAAGACAGATAATATCGTGTGAGAGAGAGTTACTATGTGAAATCTTCCCGTGAAACACTGTAAATATGTGAGTATATGCCACGTCAGAACAAACTGTATATTGATGGTAGTATTTACAAACGTACGGGGTTATCCATTTCTCCCCTCTTTGTTTCACAGACTGCATTTACAACGTAATAGAATGATTGCCCTATTGCTACAATATGGATCGGATAGTGAAGAAATGGCAGGGTCTGTCAATACTTGAATGCCCGCATGTCAGTTGTGCTCAGTATCCGACATAGGTAGACACTAGATGCTCCCTGCACTACATTACCCATAAGAAATGAGTAGTTCGGGCATACGAACGTGGGATGACGTGATGACGTCAGCTTTTACGTGGCGTATGTGCCGACGGGATGACGGCACTTTATTTCCTGCGTAAATGAACTCGGGTTATAAACATTAAAAACAGAGCGATTCAGAGACACATCGTACAATAGGATGACCTTGATATTGACTGAGTGAGTAACTGTATAACGTTATATATCTTCCTCGTGATTGAAAGATTAGCGGTCTACATGAGATATTTGTTATTTTTCAGCTACTAAAGTAAAGAAGATATCCCATTTAGTGAGGGTCCGGATGGGAAGGGACTACGAGTCTTTGAGCAAGACGCATTGGAGATAGAAATCGTCCTTCCCCTAATTCAGACACATAAGTAAGTGGTTGTTTTTGATGAGGTTGTTGAGTATATTTTACTTTGTATGAAGTATGCGGACACATTTCTGAGGGCTACTTAGTTCCCATATTTATATCTTTCAGGGATAAGATAGTTTGTTGGAAAAGTTAAAAATACTTTGAAAAGTTGGAATCGAACAAGATATTATGGAACAAAGATGTGGTCATGAGTCCATAACAATAGGGCAAGATTCATGGCCCTAGAATATAAGAGATGATAACACATCATATTAAGTCATTATGAATCTAATGTCGACATATATTGTATACTAGGTCAGAAGAGAGAGGAGATAAGGCATCAAGTTCTGAAAAATTGGAATTTTGCCAGCAAATTAACCATTCACGGTTAGAAAGGACTCCAGTATAGTGAACCCTCGAGTCAGAGAGGTATGTAATTAAAAAACATATATCTCACCCTCATGGGGATAAGGGTTACACAGCTAGCTTATGTATAGGACTAGAACTGTGATATAAGAGAGTAATAGAGTGCCTCTTTTATTTTAACAGGGTACATCGTCTTTTCAAAGAAGACGGAAATTTGATAATATGGTTGCATCTTGAACAGAATCGACACAAGACACTACTTGCCCCTGAAGAATGTCCTACATTGTTGTGTGAATGGGACAGAAACTTGTACAAGTTGGGAATCTGATAAATCAAAATGTGCAATAATCAGAATGACATCATGAGTTAAGGAAACTTAGTGTGACTAAACCACATGGGTTTGACTAGACACTGAATTGAATCTTAAACTTGATTTAAGCTGTTTTCACTTGTGTGGGTTTCAGACCAGATTATTTTATGTGATGTGATATGATCATTTTTAATGATGTTTTTTAATGAACTTTGGTTCAACTAATAAAAATTGTATTTTTTTGAGGATCATAGTAATTTCTGACTATTAGACAGGATACCCATGTGTGGTTGGCACTTTTTGGTAACTTCTTTTTGTAGATAACAGTACTACAACTCCTACCAGAACAATCTACCATAGTCAATGGTGAGGGATCATGGGAGTGGTAGTCCAGAGCATCTGCAGAGCCGGAGGTGGCATACCCTGCACCTAGCAAAGGTGTCCTACTTTTTTATTGAGGCATTATTCGAGAGATATGCTCATCCTTGGGTAGGGCATTGTCAGCAGCTTGCATACGAATTGCTATACTGGTAACCGCACAGTAGCAGTTTTTCACAGTTGGCATAGACTTTGTTGGGCAATACCCATACCCGTGCTTTTTGGGGCAGCTCCTACATTTTCATTTTAAGGGCATTGTACTTCTTGTTCTCCTCAGCAGAGAGCCCAAGGATTGAATGGGCATAGTGTGTGAACTCCCTTTTTAGGTTTGCAATGTTGTGGAGACTTCCTACAGCAACGCAGGCCTCAATCCTAGAGATCTCCACCCTGCTTCTTTCAGGGTCCCCCCCCCCACCCCCTTGCCTGGACAGTGGCTACCACTCCCCCTCGGACACTGGCCTGTTTGTAATTCTCCTGATTTCCATATTGCGTAATCCTTGCATTTGTATGTATTTGCATTCATCTTCTACCAGAAACACTTTACAATAGTTATGCTAATGTGCTTGTATACCATGGCAAGTCACCGTCAGAGTCATTTTTAGGGCGCCTAGGCTCCTCCATAGCAAGGCCTGTTATCGCCCGCCTGGGGGATCCAGACCATAGACTGCAAGAGCAAAAAAGCATAAGCACGGGGGAGTTAAGAGGATGGGATAGCAGGCAATAGATGTTGCAAACTAGGATGACGCATGGAGACATGTTTCGCGTGGGTGCGGGTGCATGCTAGTCCAGATCGGTGGATCTGTCTGGATCCTGAATAACTCTGGGAAGTCAGGCCACATAAACCATCTTCAAAACATGGACGGTTTTTCCAGAGAAATGACAAAAATGTATCTAAGGGTAGGGGAATAATGGTGCAGTTTAGTGCTCCGTGCCTATAGCATCAATGAAGGGGTTCCGTGTCACTGCTTCTAAAGGTCGTCCCCCTGAGGGATCCCCAAAGACAGATAATATTGTGTGCATTGTTTACTGTGAAATCTGAATAAATCATGAACAGCTATTGCATTCAGACAGATTACATTATGATTCTTTGTGCTAATCACTTATACTAACATCACAAATGATTTGCCCTGAGGAAAAGCAGATTGCTCGAAACACGTGTCAGCATTCGAAGCCCATGATTATGTCTCATTAAATTGGCGTATCTAATACATGGCATTGTTTTAGACACACTGAGTACAAATGTGTACAGGTTCATGAAGTGTGTGACTGATTAATCACATCAAATATTGAGAGAGAGAGAGAGAGAGAGAGAGAGAGAGAGAGAGAGAGAGAGAGAGAGAGATCTTCTGCTGCTATCAAGCCTGGCTTTCATTGTGGTATAAGGTGCCACAGAGTGAAGAGTAGTGAATTATGGCTTCCCCTGCATCCAAAGCCATTCCACCTCCATGATGCACAGGGCATGCAGCCGGCGATCAATACATGTCACTGTTATGATTGATTGTGTGTACGCCCTGTGCTGTCATTGGCAAACAAGAGCACTTATTGATCTGCTCTATCACAGCAGCAGCTTTTCCCCAAGGAGCTAAACCTGTCATTGGCCCGATGTAAAGGCCAGT
This sequence comes from Ambystoma mexicanum, assembly GCF_040938575.1. Lineage (NCBI taxonomy): Eukaryota > Metazoa > Chordata > Amphibia > Caudata > Ambystomatidae > Ambystoma > Ambystoma mexicanum. Next base: position 1,222,473,241 of record NC_090928.1, on the reverse strand, counting down.
GGCTAGCCTTCTTTTTTTAATTTTTTTGTTAACTCAGACATGCATCTGTAGGTACGTTTGGGCGCCTTAGAAACAACGATCAGTAAATACACCTGGGGATCACAAACAGATTTCTGAGAGAGCCTGAGCGTAAAGAGTAGAGCTCTGAGTGAGCCTGGGCGTAAAGAGTAGATCTCTGAAACTTGGCGTAAAGAGTAGAGCTCTGAGTGAGCCTTGGGGCGTAAAGAGTAGAGCTCTGAGTGAGCCTGGGCGTAAAGAGTAGAGTTCAGAGAGAGCCTGGGCGAAAGTAGTAGAGCTCTGAGAGAGCCGAGGGAGCCTGGGTGTAACGAGTAGAGATGTAGAGCTCTGAGGAAGCCTGGGCATAAAGAGTAGAGCTCTGAGTGAGCCTGGGCATAAAGAGTAGAGCTGTAGAGCTCTGAGGGAGCCTGGGCATAAAGAGTAGAGCTCTAAGTGAACCTGGGCGTAAAGAGTAGAGCTCTGAGAGGGCCTGGGCGTAAAGAGTAGTGCTCTGAGGGAGCCTGGGAGTAAACAGTAGAGCTCGGAGGGAGCCTGGGCGTAAACAGTAGAGCTCGGAGGGAGTCTGGGTGTAAAGAGTAGAGTTCTGAATGAGCCTGGGCGTAAAGAGTAGAGCTCTGAGGGAGCCTGGGCGTAAAGAGTAGAGCTCTGAGAGAGCCTGGCTGTAAAGAGTAATAACCTTAAATGCAGCATTTCGAGGCTGGTTTGACAATGCAGAAATTGGCATGGCTGTTGCACAACCTCCAAGCGGGCATGCTAAGCAGAACTCTGGCATATTGGCGAACACTGTGGCATCAGTGCCTCTGGCAGGCTGGCTCTCTGTGCCCCTTATAATGAGCAGCATTCTGGATACATTAGCAGCACCTCGATATTACTGACTTCCTCAAAATATATTTGAATGGTGACGTGTCTTTGCCCACGCTGCAAGTGCAATGTGGGTCTTTGCCGTACCGCACTTAAATCAGGGCACACAGCAGGGGAGTTGCGGCAGGGTGCGTTTATGTGGGGAGTGGGCAGGTAGGGGGTGCTTAGTGGATGGGTCGACGGACGTCAAGGGTCTGGCCGGATAAGGAAGAAGCAGAGACATGGTGGGAGACTGAGGTAGATGCGTGGATTAAGCCAGGTAAGGAGGGTGGAAACAGCCCCTACACGAGTACTCTAGGAAGAGAGTGAGGAGTAGGGTGACCCGTGTGGAACCGGGCAGTGAGGGTAAGAGCTTCGATGAATGTACTGAATGGGAAACACCTGCTCCGACAATACATGCAGAGAAAAGACATGGAACCGTTTGAATAACACTCAGATATAACAAAAAGTACCTGGCATGGGCTGGAAGCTTCCTGGCATAGTAAAGCAATTCTGATTGGGTTCTATTATCTGATACATTAATGTAGCAATGGAACAATGTTGCACATTATGTCTTAAAGGCACAGCATTTAAAAACTCCAAACATACCATTTAATCATCCTGTTTTTCCCATTAAGGTAGCGGCTCACTTTATGAGGACAACTTCAGTGATGTCACCCACACATTTGCAGGCCGCATATGTGTGTGTCACATCATTGAGCGCGGTCTATCTGGAGAAGGAGTTTATGAGTGGAAAATGCATGACTCCATGCTGCAAAGGCATGTTCCATTGCACTGTGTCATGCCTGCACTACATCCAGTGTTTGCTGACAGAGCTGTCTGAGAATCACATGGCTTTTCAAGTCATTCTTCAGTCTCTTGTGCTGTGAAAAAGCACAACTAGGCCCCAGTCTCTATTGAGCGGGAAACACAACAGCTCTCGCTCAACTTGGGGTGGAGCAAGGAGGCACTTACATCGGGCGTGTTTAAGAGTTCCCCAGCCCCCATTCATGAGGTACCTATCAGATCTGTCTTTAAAAAAGACTAGCATAAGGGCATAAGCTATTAGGAACAATCTTGTCACCCATTGAATCGCCCGGTTGCATAAATAGCTCTCAACTCACACTTAAAGTCCTGACCTTAATAGATGCTGGCAGGTTGGATGGATTACGCAGATACAACACAACCTCAATGCATACTCAAGGCATGTACAGTACTGGAGACACTATTTGATTGAATGTACTGGTTTTCATTAAACAATGAGTTTTTTGAGTGGCTTTTATATTGAAGGATCATATAAACTAGTATTAATCATAACGAGACCAAGTGTTCTTTGCAAAAGGAAATTAGCGAAGGCAAAGGAGCTGCTGTGAACATTAATATAATAAACTGTATAATTAGTATTTTAGTATTCTGCAAGGAAATGATAGACAGGAGCCTAACTGCAGACCACATAGAACATTTAGTATATTTATGAACAAAACTATTTATTATTGAAGTTCTATGGTAAATAAAGACAAGATAAATAGCAAATTTATATTACATCAGACGCAATATATCTCATGCATCTTTTATGCGCTATCACCCGAAGCTGTGAACTTTAGTTCAACGAAGTGCTCAAATTTCTGAAAATCATTCGCCATTATGTTCATCTTCATAAAGGCCTTAAAGAGGTTATTCTGTGTTTACTTGAAGAACAAAGGACGTGCTCTAAATTACCAAGAAAATAGCGCGTAATGCAAGCTTTATTTCAATTAAGCTCAATTCTATGTGCTTGTATTTCTAAGAGGATAGGAAGGTCACTAAGTTTATAGTCTAGTGGATTAGTGAAGTGCCTTCCTAAGAGCAGTGGCCATGAACACGCCCTGGCCTCCGACCTTGGTAGAGCAATACGTCATCATATAAAATGTGTATCTGCTCCATTAAAGCAGTCTTTTAAAATGATATGTTTGTTTCACAGAATATCTGTCTCAGCAGATAAATTCAGCTGATGAAAATGGGCCAACACACACACACACATGGAATGCAAGTTGGATTTCACAGTGAAACATGCATTGAGAACTAAATTAATTTGAAAGTTTTAAGTAAGAAATACATTATTTGCTCTCATTTTAGGACTGTTTGTCTGACTAAAACAATCAAAATAAATCTGAATTCAGGTTGGAAAAGAGTCCAATATACATTAAAAGGAATGAATTTTTGACACATTTACATATTTTAATAACTCTGTTATGCACACAGCCACATAAACAAAGGATGGATTCAGTATATTCTTGGAAATCTGAATGTATATTTTTTGTTAATGGTTTAGGACCATCCCTGGAATTATAAGGGAAATACATATCTCAGTCAAATGTAAATTTCACATTCCTAAAGTAAGGGTTACCTCATAGCTAAAACAGACCCTTATGGCATGGAGAATTCAACAGGCTAATTGAAGAAAAGAGGATGTTCCTAGTGGGTGTGAGTAATTGAAGGGAACCTATCAAAGGCTCCAGCTCCATCCAACCCATTATTACTGTGTCAAATGATGCTGCATGGGTGGAGAATGCTGGCTATTAAAAGTCAAATACATAGGGAAAGAGCAGCATTTTGGGACAGCAGAAAAGGAAGATGACCTGTCCAATAGGAGAAAAGCAGATTGTTTCCAACAGAAGTAGATGATGGAAATTCTCCTTAAGATGGCCTCTTTCAGAGGGAGTTGAAATGTAGAGGCCTTTTCTAAGACAAAGCCAGATTGACTGAGAGGATTTACGCACTAGTTGGACAGATTGAAAGGAAGAGCTTGCCTGGTGGAGTTGTGTAGAGCTTGTTGATGTCCCTTCCTGTCCTAGGCCTTTGAAAGTCAAACCAAAAGTGAGGACAACACCCAGAGAACATTTTACATAAATGTATCAAAAAATATTTAAAACCCAGATTGCAATTGAAACTGTGTTGGGGGAACTCTGTTTACAAGCTATGTCACTGAAGGGGGCTGTGCCTGTAAATGACACTTTATGGAAGCCCATTTAAAATAGATTTCCTAGAATGCAACTTTATGGAAGGCACATGGGCCCCTGACAGTAACACATTATTACTTCATTCCCTGGGTTTCACAGGAGCACATTATCTCTGGTGTGTGAGTATGGTGTACAACATAGCTCAAAGATTTACAGGGATTATAAGATTAATTGGAGAACGTCTGAAATTTTACCACTCAATAATCTGTGTCAACATGATGCATGTGCACGCTTCCAGTTCAGATGGTGTAATGATAAAATCAAGTACTTGGGCATCTGGATTGGAGCAGAGGTGGTAAAATTGGCAGCAATGAATTTTGGAAAACTCCTCTCAAAATTGAGATCTGACCTGGAGAGATGGGGACTTTTGAATCTGTCCGTGTGGGGCAGAATTAACTGTATAAAGATGAATCTGGCGCCTCGAGTGGCCTATCTTGTATCTATGCTGCCAATCAAGATTCCAAGCCGTTTTTTGAGAGAAATGGACAGCCTCATGCAAAATTTTATCTGGAGCAGGAAGCCACCAAGGCTCGCAATTTGGAAATTGCAATTCCCTTTGAAAAAAGGAGGGATGAATTTAACACATTTTTTTGATTACCATCTATCATTTTCTACCAGGCATTTATGCAAAATCGTTGCATCTGATCATGAGCATTCACAATGTGTGACATGGGAGTGTGGCAGTGTATCCCAATTAGATCCAAGAGCATTGTTAACCTCTAAGAAAAATAAATTCGAGGGAGGCCTGATTGATTTCTGGCAGGTATAAAATACTTCCATGATCTGATAACTAGGGGTTATTGGATCCCTTACACGCAATTGAATCAGACTCATAATATGGCTGATTGTTAATTTGCTCAGTACAGGAAACTGAAGGCTATTGTAACTGCTTGCCTTGACATGCTTGAAATTCCGAGTCAAAATGTTTCCTGGTCTGCGATACAATCATGTGGGAGTGCTTCACACCCGGCTGCCATGATGTACAGGTTTTTAAAAGCTTATCGAAATTATGATCCAAGACTTCCAACTATCTGGACGGAAGAGTTGGGTGAAGGCATTGATCATATCTGCTGGCAACGTTTGCTGGCAATGTTGCTGCGAGAACACTTGGTTGGTGAGTCTGGACTGGGGTCTCAGGGCATCGCAAACAAAGTTACTCTTTAGGTCATACTGGACTCCTGTTAGGTTATTTAAGAGGCAACTCATGGACAACAAACTCTGCTGGAAATGCAATGTTGCACAAGGATGCCTCAGTCATCTAATTTGGTTCTATCCAAAGATCAAGAAATTTGTACGAAGTGTGTACGTGAAAGGTTGGGACTGGTTTTGAACTGTACGGTCCCACTCTCAGCCGCTTTATTGATTTTAGGAGATGTAACTATGATGGATGACATTTCTTTTGGGCAGATGGCTTGGCTACTCCATGCCAGTATGATTGCTAAGAGGATAATATTGAGATCTTGGAAGTCAAGCAACTCCATTAACACTGATGAGTGGGTTGAGGAACTTCTAACTATTTCAACCTATGAGAAAACCATTTACAAGAATGCGGGTGACATAGAGAAATTTTGGAACATTTGGAATAGCTTCCTTGAGGTCTATGGATGATTTAGGTCCCTTAACCAAAATGTAGTGTCCCTTGAAAAGATTCATATTATTTTTAACTCATTTTGATTCACAGTCTTAAGAATATGAGCTGTTGATTTAATATTGGTGGTAATGTTGATTGATAATTGTAAAGACTGGAGGGGGATGTCTGTACTTCTGCTCTCTATATGGCAGAGTTGAGGCACAGAGGACCCCAGCCAAGATTCTCTATAGGGTAGCGCTGGTCGAGCAATCAAGGTCTAGCTTCTCAGGAGGTGATGCAGGCTGGTTCTTAAGTACAGTGTAGTCCCCAAGCACCCACAAAGGCATGTCCACACACTGTATTAGTTAAAACACAGTCTTTATATAATTAATATTGAAGGTTATGTACAATATCACGATAACTCACTTTGTACTCGGTTATCTATAATGGCAAATCTATACAGTTCTATGTGGTACCACAATTACTATTCGATCTCTTTAAAGTGCATCAACTGTACGGTTAAATGTCACACAAATCAGTTTGTAAAGAAAACCAACAATAGATATAAGAGGAAAGCTGTTGGTTAGAACAGTAGGCAGAATACTGGCCCGATACCTAGACACAGTTCTGTGTGGAGATCCTCCAACCTGGGCAACCTGTAAAATAAAGATATATCACAAGCCCAGTCCATATATTGTTCACAAGAATCTTTCCAATAGTTCAGCAACCCCAAAGTACCTGGCGTTGTAGCATTCCTCGGAGGGGAATCCACGGCCCTTCTTGAGTGCCCTCCCTTTAAGGGAGGAGCCACAGGTCGTCGAACGTCCGGCGATGAACACGGTGAACTACGGCAGTGAAATGGCAGCTTCATTCCTAGCAGTGCTTGTCGACGTGGAAACGTAAACGTCCTGCAAGGAAGAGGTGTGCGGGGAACCTCAATGTCGATAGTTCTGGACCGCAAAGAGTTTGAAGAACTGTGGGCCAGCAAGGGCATCGAGTCGTCAGCGTCTCTGTGGTCTTTGGGTGGCAGGAAACCAACCGGCGGATTCTCCTCGGTGCATCGACGGCCTGGCCTTCTCTGGAGGGATAAGGCCGGCAGCGGTGCAGGCGAGAGCCTCCTTGGATCAAATGAAGTTCTTAGGCAACGGGAGCACGGCGGCTCCGGTCACACACTCCATTCACCCAGGTCCCACCCACAGGGCGTACCCACAACATACAGTGACTGGGAAGGCTCCAGCAAGTCTGGCCTGGACTTCACAACAACACCATAAATGGAACTTCCACCCAACAGCCAGTCAGGGGGAAGGGACAGAGTCAGGGCTTCCCAGGACTTTGGGAAAACAAGGTAACAGGTGATGGAAGGCAAGAGGCCATGGGGGCCATCTTGTTTCCATCAGGAATCTACTGATTGCAATGACAGGGCCTGGGCATCCCAAAATGGAGGACTCTGTCCATATTTTATTCCTACTTTCCTTTTCTCTGTTCCCTCTTTTCTATTTATTCTACTCTTGAATTCTTTTGTTATAGTTCTAATAGCAGATTTTCAATGTTGTTTGTATGCGAGATTCATTTTGGATTGTGATGTTGTGATGGTATTCATTGCTTCTGTATGCTATGCACTGAAAATAAATACATTGAAACCCAGATTTATAGGGATTGATAAACTTCTTAACATGTTGAACCATGGTTTATATAAAAGAAACATCCTGAACAGCGTTTTCCACTTATTAATTGGGATAGGAAAGGAGGTTATTTTCTCCCCTTCGTCGCCAAGAAAATATAAATAACTTCATTTTTAATAGTAACATTGCACAAAAATTGAAGGATTCTGTCATAAGTGGACTCCTAATGCCATTTTAGTAGTGTACTTGTGTTACCCTTTAATATATCAAGATGTTTTGCTTGCCAAAACATAAGCTTCAACCTGGTAGTGAGTCCCATATTTCAACCTGGGAGCCTGATTTTTATCCGAAAGCCTTGTCCGTGGTGCTGATGTAACAACTGTTTGCTCAGATCACCATACAAGTGCCAAATTTAGAAATGACTATGTGAGGTTTTCGGAATGCATTTCTTCATTATTGATACCATAGGCTGCTGGGACAATTTGATAACTTCACAATAGAATTCTTTTCCCTCTGTGACTGCACTGTTTCTTCGGTCTTATTTTATGTTAAGCAGAGAATAAAGCAATTTGTTTTAAGTATTCAGCGATACTAGAAGATTCCATTTTGTCTAGAATGTTGTCTAGAATCGGAGTGTGCATATGCATATGTGTGTGTTTGCATGAATTGAAATGAACACATTAGCGAGACAATAGCAACAGCACGCGGGTCTTCTTAATTTTTCTGTAGGCAAGCTGCCATTACTTACGCAGAACATTGTGGGTGACTCCCCACTATAGAAAGTTAGGGGACCACCTTTAATTTATTGATTTATTATATTAAACAATATAGGACAGCCTGTTTCTTGTCCCAGCTCTTGCATTATAGGGAAACAACCAAAATGCACCCCTAGAGGCTATGTCTGGCTCCTCGGGAAATATGGAGCCAGACTGACATCAGCTTTAACCAGGAGCTGTGATGCACATTTGGCCTTCGAACAGGATATAGTAGCCCTCAAAGAAAAGCTGGTAGCAGGAAGCAGAGTGCATCAAAGTACTCATGGGAGTTATCTCCTGAAGTTTCACGTGCTCAGGCAACAGGCTGTAGACGGCGATGGCACAAACAACATACCACGATCAGCACATTCTTAAAGAAAAGGGCCGCATCACCAAAACAGAAAAAGAAATACAATTGCAATGAATCGCTTCCACAGCTATAGGGCCTCATTACGACTTTGGAGGCAGTCATGCCCTCAATAAGGGCATGGCTGCCTCCATACCGGGTTCCAGGACCGGGTTCCTTCAGTGAGGAATTACCGGGCCATTCCAACCTTGGAGGACCCGGTAATTCCTCATTCAAAAAACCCATCCCCATTCCCATTCGAGCCCCCATAGGGCTGAATGGGAATGGGGATGGAGCTAATAACGGGCCTGTTAATAACAGGCCCGTTATTAGCTCCCTGGTCCCCTTGCGGGACCTGCTAAGGACGTCTGGTCTGACCAGAGCAAGGGAACCTCGGGATAGGGTGGAATGGGTTTACCGGCACCGGCACCATTACTGGCGCCGTTAAACCCATTCCGCCCGCCTCGTAATGAGGCTCTTTGGGCCTCATTACAACTCTGGCGGTAGCCGTGCCATTAAAAACGGCACGGCTGCCGCTGTAGTCGCATTTTTTCCGGCACCCGTGAATGGGCAAGAACCGGGTCATGCCGAGCTCGGAGAACCCGGTAATTGCCCATTTGAGGGTGCCGGAATGAAGGGCCTCCCGATCCCCATTCTGCCCCATAGGGCTGAATGGGGATGGGGACGTCGGATGAACCGGCACATTCAGAGTTGTGCCGCTGCATCCGACATGCTCTGCTTGCGGGTGCCGTTTACACCCACCAGAAAAAACCTGGCGGGTGAGACGGCAGCCGTGAGCAGAGCATGTAGTATGGCGGTCCGGGACCTACGGTACCGGCATGCTTACCGGTACCATAGTTCCCAGACCGCCATGCTTGTAATGAGGCCCATAGTGTTTGCACTTCACAGTTGGAGGTATTGGTTCACTTCAGGCCCTTACAGTGGGATGCCACATCTCTGTAGCACTGCCAGTGGGCGGCTGATCCTTTTAATGTGCTACACACTTGTGAAGTTCACAAACGCCAGATGTTCCTAAAGGTTTTGGAGGTTTCCAGCTGGTTCTAATGTCTGTGGGAAGGCAATGACATGTTTATATTTTGGGCTGTTTCCTGCACATTACATGCACGCCCATGCAGTTCACATATTTCCATACAGTTCACATGAACATCCAAGGTCTTGCATGCACCAGTACCATGCACAGTGGCAGTCGCCCATACGGCTTAGTCGGGTGAACAGCCAGTTAAGTAAAGCCAAAAGCAGGCACAGCAGGATACATCATCATGTGATCCTCAGAATATACAGTATTAAAGAAGAAATGTGTTCAGTCATTTCAATCTCACCTTTGACCCGTCAGTACCTTCTTCTCCAATGTTAGGCTTTTCATGAGTTCTGTTCCTCAGTGAAGGGATACATGAGGCATACAATGGCAATGTGACAAACCTTTTGAAGGGGGGTCCCCTCCCCCAATGGAGGGGCCGCAGGGTGAGCGGGACGGGAGGCGCCGAGGAGACTAGAGGGGAGGGGCGGCTGCAGGCACCCACAGAAACTGGCAAAGGGTGTGGTAACGCACCCTCAGGTACAGCAATAGGGAGATCCACAGGGGCTCCGGCAACAGCGCCAAACGGCACCATTAAAAACGGGTCGGCACGGGACAGAGAGAGCAGCAGCTCCTCGACCTCGCTATCGTGACCCTGCTGGACGCCTCCTGTGAATCTCACCTTGAAACCCTCGCTGGACCATAGGCTGTGTAGTGTGGGCTTCTCCTTGCTCTTGTTTCCTGCCTCCTATACTATGGAATGACTTACAGACAGATTTGTTGTGGGAAAAATGATTGGCCGTAGGCATTTATTTTCTACAGAAAATAACACAAACAAGAAACATGATAACAACATGTGTCTGTGCTTTTGGGCACACCGTGTCCAGGGTTAGCGATGCCAGCCTTCTCAATGGTCAGTCTCGGTTACCCTCGGGCATCCGTTCCTGGACACGTGCCGCCACACCTGAGTGGGCGTTGCCTCGGCCGCTCAGGTTCCCCCCAAAAGTACCCGTGTCTGCATCCCCTCTACTCTAATGCCCTGAAAATAGTGTCTGCCAAATGCCCCATCCTATGTTCTATGTGGTATTATTATTGACATGAACATCTCTGTTTCCCTCAGCGTGAGATCCCTTTAGATCCCGTGTTAACCTTCCCTCTTTCCAGGCCATCCCCTGCTGCCGTATTCCGGTCTACGGGCTCCCTTATTCTACAGGCCCTTTGATATGCTATCTCATCTTTTTTATCTGCCCCTTCCCTTTAGCCCCAACCCTTCAACTCATACTTTATTAGCGGGCTGATTGTTGGGTCTATTACCCCTGCTATTTTCGTGGTGTATGTAGCTGCGTCTAGGTGTGCTGCCTCCCAATTTTTTCCCCTTTGGCCAAAAAAGCCCCTTCCAAGGATTCACATTTTTTGTCGTTGACCCTTCCCTTCATTTTTACACCCGTCTAAAAATTTACATTCTAGACATGCTTTCTGCGTTGCTTACCTGTTTCGTAATTTTCTTGGGCGTTCCTGCCCAGGTTTCCTTTGACTCGCCCTGTTTCCTTTAGCTTTACTTATTTCTCGGATATCTCTTTGTTGCCAACCTTCCCTTCTCCTCCAGTGGAACCCATGCCTTTACCGGTGTGGGTGTTCATTTTCCTGCCATACCTGTGGCCATAATCTCCTTTTTCAGTCAACCTTAAGGCTAACCTCTTCCTTAATTCCGGTGCTTACTCGTGGAACCCATGATTTTCCTGGTATGGGCGTTTATTTTCTTGCCATACACGTGGCCATATTTTCTTTTCCAGACCGCCTTTCTGGCTAACCTTTTCATTCTTTCCAGTGCTTCTACTTGGAACCTATGCCTTTCCCGGTATGGGCGTTCTTTCCCACTGCCATACGCCTGGCCATGTTTTCCTTTCCCAGCAGCTTTTATGGCTAACCTTTTCATTCTTTCCGGTGTTTTTCAGTCGGCCTTTTATGGCTAACCTTTCCCTTCTTTCCGGTGCTTACTCTTGGGACCCATGCCTTTTCCGGTATGGGCGTTATTTTCCTGCCATACAGGTGGCCATATTTTCCTTTCCCAGTCAGCCTTATGGCTAACCTTTTCATTCTTTCCGGTGCTTCTACGTGGAACCCATGCCTTTCCAGGTATGGGCGTTATTTTCCTCTGCCATATGCGTGCCATATTTTCCTTCCCCTAGTCAGCCTTATGGCTAACCTTTTCATTATTTCCGGTGCTTACTCGTGGAACCCATGCCTTCTCTGGTGTGGGCGTTCTCTTTTTTTTTTTTGTGGGAAATGCCGTACGGTTGCCTGTTGTTGCCCCAGAGCCATCCTTCCTTCCTGGTTGATAGGCGATTGCCATATGGCTGTTCTTATTGAACACCTTGTAATTCCCCCTTTTCTGCCCTTCTGCTTATGCTCCACGCTCCCAGATATGTTTTTTCGATATCTCCCCTGCCACCCCCATGTGCCGTTGGTGGGTGGTATGTTACTTTGCTATTCTGACGTCCTCTCTGTGTCCCCTATTGACTGCCCCACAGGTTCTGTTCCCCTGACCTGAAATGGTTCCTAGCCGTTGTTAACATATCCCCTGTTGTTGTCCCTGTCTTTGCTTCTATCATTATTTTCCCATTACTCCTGTTGCCCTCCTGAACTGTGGACCCTGTGGTCCCCTTTATCTTTTAATCCGTTAAGCATGTACCGATTAAAACTCTCCTCGTCCCACCCTCTGTCCGGGTAACCTTTCATTTCCTTCTCACTCCCGCTCGTATTCCTTTCATGCATCCCCCCCAATGCTTTGTATACCTTCAAGACCCTTGTAGCTACGTTTACAATGCCACCCCATCCTCTGGGTATTGTTGCAATACCGTTGGTGCCTATTGAGGGCTGTGTCCCGGATCCCCTGGGTCACCTTGTGGACATGGGCCTGCCCCTGCACTCTTGCCTGCCCGTTCTATGCCAGAGCCCTTAACTCTCTCTTTAACTATTACTCCTTTCCATTTTACCCATGCTTCCAAGTGATCCCACTCTTTCCCCTGCTGCTCTCTACTTTGGTTGTGGAATTGGACCTGCCTCTGCACTCTTGGCTGCCCCTTCACTTTACGATGTGCTTCCGATCTTTCCTCTGTCCTGGTGGCAATGCCCTCACCTGCCGCTGTCCTCCTCACTCAGCAAAGGCGACAATTTCCCTTGCCCTGTCCTCCTCCCGCAGGATGTCCAGTACCCCTTTAGCCCCAATCTTTTTCTGCCCCTATCCTTCCCAGTTGTAGCGTGGCCCCTTTCTCCTTGTTTTGCTTAACTCCGTTTTTCCAGTACCCTGTGAGTGCTGGATGTTGTTCTGGTACATTTTGCTGTACTATGTTCGCCCTTACAATTTTCGCATCTGTGGCTGAAATTGCATTTCTTGCCCCAGCTATTTGGTACCCCATTCTCGAAGCTTCTACATTGCGCTGCCTCTGTCTTAGTTGGCCCATTGGTACTTCTACCATCCCCTTGCGGTGTTGGCAATATACTGTTCTGCCAACTTCTCTGTGAGCTGTATTTCCCGCTCTGAAAACTCTGATCCCTTGTTCTGTCATAATTGCTCTCATATCTGCTGTTACTGCATCTATAATCGTTTCCAAAATCGTTCTGCCACTATTGCCTCCTTTGATAACCTCCCGTACTACTCTATTCCCTGGCGTCCCATTTTTCTTTGAGCACATTAAATATGTACAGATTGCAGTTCTCTTCATCCCAACCTATGTCTGGGAAGCAAACCATTTCTTTTCTAAATTCGTGGTCATATCCTTTTCATGCATCTCCCCCAAATGCTTTGTAAACCTTCAACCCCTCTGCTGGTACGTTACCAGTGACAACCCGTTTTCTGGGTATTTTTGCAGTATGATAGTGGACATCATTTGGAAAGCCGCTGGTGCCCTCCTCAGTAAGCCCTTCTCATCCTCTTTTATATCCTTTATTGATACATTCTGGCCTCCCTTCTATACATCTAGTAAAAAGATATCTAAATTACCGAAACTCCTTGCTACTGGTGCCCTTTTTAATAGGCCCTTCTCGTCCTCCTTTATATCCTCTATTGATACATTCTGCCCTCTTCTTTATATTTTGTCATAACTGTGGCTGGGTCTATTGCCGTTACTGTAGCTGACCCTGCTGTAGGCACCGATGGGCTGGTAGGCGCTCCCTGCGGAGCGAGCCCCGGGGGGGGCCTCTTGCGGCACTGCTTGTGGCATGGAGGCCCCGTCTTCTGTTGGCGCTGGCCCTCCCGCTCCCTGACCGACACCTGCCCCCTCCTCTGTTCCTTTTTTCTTTTTATCTTTGCCTACTACCCCCTTCCATTTTGCCCATGCCTGCAAATGGTCCCTCTCCTCATCTTCACTACTTTCTGTTTCAGCCAATACATTTCTTTGCTTCTTCTCTTTCCCTCCACGAGCTCTGGGCGACTTACCCTGAGCTGTGATACATGTTTTTAACATTTTCGCCATTTTGTCCCCAATATTATTATCAAATTTTTCGGTACCTTTTTTTTTTTTTTTGGTTTCCTTTCTTCTGTTTTGTCTTCGGCACCTCCGCCTGCTCCTGTGGGTCTCTAGCCGCCTCTCTTGACCTCTTCTGGCCTTGTGGCAGCGCCTCCTCCTCCTCGCTGCTGCTGGAATCTTCTAATAGCAAAGGCGACATGGCCCTGGCCCTTTCCTCCTTTTGCATCATCTCCAGCACCCATTGTGCTCGATACTCCTGCGCTGAATTCCTTTGCTCTTCTTGCTCTTTCTTCTGCTATTTCTCCGCTTTTGTTTTTTTTTGTTTTTTTTTGTGTGGACTGGATAGATTTGCTTCGCTTCCTCTTTACTCCGGGTAATTTTTTCTGCTTTCTTTCTATGGCCTTTCTCTTGATTTCATATGGCACTTGAATCGTTAGCTGTGCCTTGCCTCTGGGCCTTTCCTTCTCTTGAATAGCACTTGTCTGTCTTTTTTCACATTTATTATTTTATTTATTGTGCGACTTGGGGCTTCGAACTGCAGTCGCCAGGTTCAGATGTCGCTTTCTTCCCTACTGCGCTACTTAGGCTGGTGACGTCACTTGTGCGCTGTCCCTTTACATTCCAGCGCGTCCGCTCCCTTTGTTTATTTCTGTCCTTTCGATCAAGCTGTGCCCGTCCTGCCACGCCCCTTTTCTTCGTGCTCTTCTCGTTTGCCGCTGCGCGCCCTTTTGAAAATGTATTTGATTCTGCTCGATGCGGGTGGCCCCGCCTTCCTGCTTCTGTTCCGGCTGTGCTGACTTCTTGCGGCGCTGAAAAACTTCCTCTGCACGCCAGCTTCGATACTCCCGCTGCTGCCGGATCTCGCACCATGCGCTCCCGCTGCTTCCACGCTCCTCGCCGCACGTCGGCTTCCCTCGCTGGCTTCCTCGATCGCTGGCGTTCCTCCTTGTAATCTTCCTGCGCCCGCAGACCTCCGGCTCCCGATGCGACTCCTGGCAACCTTCTCTCCGGGATGACGGTAAGCCGAGCTGCAGTGAAGACATGCGCTCCCGCTGCTTCCGCGCTCCTCGCCGCACGTCGGCTTACCTCGCAGGCTTCCTCGATCGCTGGCGTTCCTCCTTGTAATCTTCCTGCGCCCGCAGACCTCTGGCTCCCGATGCGACTCCTGGCAACCTTCTCTCCGGGATGACGGTAAGCCGAGCTGCAGTGAAGACATGCGCTCCCGCTGCTTCCGCGCTCCTCGCCGCACGTCGGCTTCCCTCGCTGGCTTCCTCGATCGCTGGCGTTCCTCCTTGCAATCTTCCCGCGCCCGCAGACCTCCGGCTCTCGATGCGACTGAAGACAGAGAAAACAGAGAAGCCCGCAGAGGCAAAACATTTTCCTTCTCCTTTGCCCAGGTCCCAAGACGCCTACCCGACCGAGGTGAGCGTCTTGCCTGGTTTGTTTTTCTCCCTTGTCCTTTGGCCATACTTATACCCCCTCTGTCCTTTGTTATTCGCCTGGGGGCCTGTCCTTTGTTATTCGCCTGGGGGCCGACCCCTGCATGTTTCCCCTCACACCTTGCCTGTTGCTGGGGGCTGTTGCCTGGCAACGCTGGGGCAGTGGCGCCAACTGGCTGCTCCTCCCCATGTTTCTTCGCGCTATCTCGCCCCCACCCCGCGCCTAACCCCCGAGGCCCTCTATCGGGCCGTACTTTGCACGGCCTGGGGCCTGGGGCAGAAGACGCCGATGGGGGGGAGCAACGCAGCACTCCCTGCCAAGTTACCATCCCACCCTCCCTTTTTGGCAGGAGTAGTGGATAGGCAGGAATAGGAGTACCAGGTGGTCAGTGATTTGCCACTCCTGGTGGGACCCATAGGCCGGTTAGGTGCAGTGGTGAGGGCACGGTCTGCCTAGCACTGGGATGGCTTGGGCCCGGGAGGAGGGGCCAATGGGAAGGTGGCCAAAAAGAGGGGGGTGGGACCAGGAGGTGGAAGCTGCCGGTCAAGCGAAGGGTACCTCCTGGGATCACCCCCCAAAGTACGGTATGGAGGGGAGGTCCGCAACGGCGTAAGGTGGACCTCACCACTGTAGGGGGCGGAGTAGAAGGTTCCACCGGGAACCGGGTGCCATAAGGAAAGCAAAATGTTAATATTATTGAATTAACAAGTTATGTTTAAATGTACTGATAAAGATTGAGAGTTTGGGGTAAACTATTTTGGGTCGTGTTTAATGATTGTAATGCAGTGATGATATTTAGTAATGTTAAAGGATTAAACATGGCCAGGTATAATTCCAAACAAAGTGGTGCGTGTCTTTTCTCCAGTTTGGTCGGCTGTACCTCCCTGCAGCACTCACATTCAATAGACTGCTTGACACGTGCCGCCACGCAGTCCATTGAATGAAACAAAAAGAAATTGAGCACACATGAAATAGCACAGCGCAATGCGGCACGGGCTTGTCACTGTTCGAAGCCCCTGCACGGGACAGTAAAAAACTAACAAACGAACCCCACAACTTTTCTTTTCTACTGTCCCGTGCTGGGGACACTTCAGCCCACGCCCATCATTTAGGCCACACGCCCGCGCTGCAGGCCCCCCTCGCTTTCTCGCCCCGCTTAAAGCACTGAGTAGGGTCTCCTGTCATGTTACAGAAGATTGGCATTGGGAGGTAATGATGAACCCAGTGGACTTCTTACATGCATCATCTAAATCAATGGATTAAGCTGGAAATGAAATATTGTGTAAGGATGGGTGATGCCATCATGTGGCAAGAGCGCCGAGGAGCTCACGAGAGCGGCGTCCTGCTGTAGTTTCACTTCCTGCGGGCAGAGTCCAGGTAACGTCAGTGTCTCTGCCCCAGAGCACGTAATGATCATGGGGGGGGGGGTTTCCCTCCAGACGGGGAAGCGCCGGGGTGACTGGCAGTGAGCTCGGCATTTCCACAGGTCTTTGGGATGTCTGTAGGCATGCGCTTCCTCATTGCAGGCTCCTCGCGCGAGACTAGAGCTGAATGAGCAGCCAGGGCTGGGCCATGGGGTGTGGCTCCGTGGACTAATGCATCCACTACAGGGGCCTGTGTTTGACCTCATGGTCACAGGTTCAAATCCCGGCAGGTCCACTCAGCCCTTCAGCCTTCCGAGGTTGATAAAATGAGTACCATTAAGTTGGGTAACAATTAAACATCTGTTATTAGCACCAAGATGCCCCTTCGCGGGTGAACGTGTGCTTTACAAATACGCCTGTTATGTTATGGGGTGTCCACAAGAGGCGAGGAGTAACTAGGAGTAACAAGGGAAGGAAGGGGTTTTAAAGCGATAGGGGAAGGCAACTTAAAGAACAGGGGTTCGAAAAGGAGGGAGGCTGAAGAATGGTGAGGGGTGCAAAGTGTCGGGGAAAGAGGCTGGTGAAAGCGGTGAGAGCGGTGTGTGCGAAAAGAAGCAAGCGGAGGAGAAAAGCAAGAGGGAATGAAGGAGGAAACCTGTACCAAAATGAACAGAGATGCAAGCCAGTGGATAGAATGATGGGAGGAAGGAAGGGTGAGAAAGAAACGAGAGAAAGATGAAAGTATAGGAAAAAAATCCACATGAAGTAAAGGGAAAGGTGGAAGAGAGCGGGCAGTACCCATTGAGAAAGGGGAGGGAAGGCAGGGCAGAGATGAGAAAGAGGCACCTGCGAATTACAAGGAGGGGGAGGGGGAGGGGGGGGTAAGCAGGAGTGTATACCCAAAGAGAATGGGAGAAAAAAAACACAAGAACAAGGAGATCACGAGGAACTGAAAATAATAGGAATAAAGTGACACAGAACCTCATTCGAATGCAGCAGCCCCTTTACTATTTCAGACGTGTTATCGATAAAGGACATGTTTCAGCTAAGTGAAATAGATGACGTGTTTCAGCCTTGTGCCGGGATCACACAATCTGGTTAAATGTAAGGCCGGGATTTGGAGGTTCCCTAGAGGGGAATGTAACCCCCCTTCCCTTGCTGCACTTCCCTGCAGGGCAGTGAGTGAGTTCAGAAAGTGTGAACTCTTCCCACTTTCCCCTCTCGCCTGTTGCACCAGGATGTGAGTCACACCCACGCACGCCTGGACCCGTGCTCCGCCACTGCCGGTGCAATCACCCCTGTGTCACGGTGGGCCATGACTAACCGCCACCAGGCCAGCCCCTGCCGGTGAATAACAGGGGGCCTTGCCTCCGCCGAGCACGCACTCTCCCGGCAGAGGGCCGGCCCACACCACCATTGCGCCATCGCCTCGCACTCGAAGCTGACTAGGCCCGAAGTCCCTTCCCGCCACACGCACACCAGAGCGGCCCGGAGTCCCTTCCCGCCACACACACACACACGCACACCAGAGCAGCAGGTGTCTGGGCGAAAGCTACGTGGAGCCGGGCTCATCTCCAAAGTAAACACAGCGGGGTCACGCAGAGTTCTCCCCTCTTCTGGGGGATTTCCAATATTGCCTGAATGCTGTGTCAGTAAAAGAGACAACACGCACAATGATGCCATGCGCGCAAATGACTCGTGGCTTCCTAATTTGCATACACAATGACATCACTGGAAACTATCCCACACATGACTTTCTGGAGAGCAGGCAGGGACGTCATTTCACCAAAAAGCAAGGGGGTAGCGGAAGTGACATCACACGACCCTTGACCTCTGATGATATCACGGGAGTGATGTCATTTGACCCAACCATGAAGTGACATCACAGGAAGCAAAGGAGCACGACCTTTCGCCCCGTGACAAAACGGGAAAGGGATTCACATTGCATTGTTCCTAAGTACAGGACAAAACATATGGTTACAATATCGCTATAATGTGATATATATTTCCTGAATGGATCACCATATGTAGCATTAATATCAGTGTGTATAGGCCCATATTACCAAATTACAGTGAATGCAAGGAGACGTCCAGGGCCAAATGATGATGATGTGTTATTATAAAGCACTTACACTTAAGCGCTTTATATATAACAAATATACATACAATTCAATGAAAAAACTTTGTTAAAGGGACATTATGATTAAGTTGGACTCATAAAAACCTATGAAATTCAGTGAAAAACTTTGTTAAAGGGACGTTATGATTCCAAGTAAAACCGAAAAAACCCTGAAGTTCACCAGTTATGGTAAGCTAAGCAACCATAACTCGCGCCACCACCGTGCACTGCTAAGACTAACACCCAGGACATCAAAGATGACATCACAAATATAATGGATGATGTATTGTTTCTTATTTAGGGTCACTACTCAAAGTGTTAGACTAGTGCAACCCCCTTTTTTTTAAGAGGCCTGAACAAGAAAGCCAGCCACTCCAGAAAAAAAGAGCCACATGGCACTGGCCACAGCCAGCTCAGGCACTCACACTTGCATTTAAAAAAAATAAAAAAAAATGTTTTCAAATGTCTTTTTAGGGGTAGCAAGGGAGACCACAGGGGTAGCAAGGGAGACATCAAAGGTCGCAGTTGCAACCCGCAAATGACATCCCTGAGAGCAGGTACGTTTGCACGGCAATGTAAACGTCTCTGCTCCCAAATTTTCATGATTGCACAGCAGAGTGCAAAAGTGCATGTCAAATGGCAGCATACAGGTGTGTACGTCGCCTTTTGCCCTGCACTTTTTCACTCCACCGTGCAAAGTGAATAAACATGCCAGGCAGCGTTTATTTTTAATTGTGAGCACTGTTTGTAGTTTTCACATGGCAAGCAGCGGTCACAATTACAATTATGTCCGACAGGTTTAATTTCCGTTGGACGTCTCCTTGCATTCACTGTAATTTGGTAATATGGGCCTATACACACTGATATTAATGCTACATATGGTGATCCATGCCCGCTTGGTAAGCAGTGTTTATAATTACAATTAAACCCTGCCCAACATACTCGCATGTCAGGCAGGGTTTAATTGTAAATGTACACGCTGCCTGCTGTGAAAAATTGATCCCTATCCGCTTCCTTTATGCTGGTCCATAAAGATGGAGGACCCCATAGGGGTCTCCAGCATCTGCACCGGCATGAAAATCCAATGCCGGTGCAGATGCTGGAGCATTTGCATGGTGGAGAGAAAGGGAGGCGGCATAAACGCAACCTCCATTACGCCCCTCCTCTCCTCTATACAAATGCATGAAAATGCGGCGTCGCATGAATGAAAGGGGCTTTTTACGCCTTCCATTCACATTATTTATTTATTTATTTATTTATTCACATTTGTTTAGCGCACAGGCAGCCCAAAGGGCATTCTGGCGCTTGTTACAGAAGTTGAAAATGACTTATTATACATACAGTGAAGTCATTACTTAGTTACAAGAGGAGAATTGCAGTTGCAGGAGAGGAAGAAAAGAGAGTAGACAAGAGAGAGAAGAAAGTATTAGTTAAACAATGTAGTTTTTACTTTTTTACGGAGGGCAGGAAGAGTTGTTTCTGCTTTGAGCGTGCTGGGTAGTGCATTCCATAGCTTAGAGGCAATGCAGGGGAAGCTTATACCTCCTGCTCTAGCTCGTTTGATGCGAGGTAACCTTAGTTCGTTGGTGTGACATTGTCTAGTAGGTCTAGTGGAGTGTAATCTGATAATAGTATCAGACAAGTAGGAGGAGGCTGACCGATTGATACATTTATGTGCGGTTGTAAGAATTTTGAAAGTAATACGCTCTTTGACGGGTAACCAGTGTGCTGCCTTTATGGCTTGCGAGATGTGGTCTCTTTTTGGTATATTGAGAGCTGCTCTTAATGCATTGTTCTGTGTAGTTTGGAGTTTAGTCAGATTAGAGTTGGAGGTGCCGGCCAGTAGCGCATTACAATAATCTAATTTGGCTCCAATGGTGGCTCTAGCAATCAAAAGGCAGTTCTCTTTAGTTAGGAAAGGTTTGATGGCATTAATAAGCTTAGTGCTCAGAGCGAAGGCAGAAACAATGGAATTGACTTGCTTGTCTATGGAGAGTGAGGCGTCAATGTGGACTCCTAGTGTTTTGGCAGGAGGTAGAAATGGGATGACACAATTGTCTATGCAGAAGTTGGTGTAGAGTGAGTCGAGGTTAGTGAGAGTGGATTTTTGGCCAAGGATGAGAATTTCGGTCTTATCTCCGTTAAGACATAGACCGTTCGTGGACATCCAGGCTTGGATGGTGGCGTATATATTCTGGAGGGTGGCAGCGTCCTGATGGTAAAGTCCTGTGAGTGGGAGGAGCACTTGGGTATCGTCAGTGTATTTGGTGTAGTTGATCCCAAGTGCGTCCAGTTTGTCAAAGAGAGGTTTGGTAAAAAGATTATAGAGGGTAGGAGCCGTACATGAGCCCTGTGGGACCCCATGCCTGATGGTGGTAGGCTCTGCGTTTGCTATATTGGAAAACACTTTCATCACTCTTCCCTCGAGGAAGGAGGTGATCCAGTTTGTGGCCTGTTTAGAGAAGTGTGCAGCCTTTAGTGAGATGGTTTGTGAGGATGGCACGATCGACCAAGTCAAATGCCGCAGAGAGTTCTAGGAGGAGCAGGAGCGCCGGCTTGCCTTTATCTAGAATTTGGGTGATTTGGTTCTTCAAATCTAGTTGTGCAGTTTCAGTGCCGTGACCTTTGCGGAATCCAGACGGCCTTTTACCTGGGACAGAGCTGTTTTCCAAGTAGGACTGTATCTTACTGTGTGCTGCTTTATCTAAGATTTTAAGTAGAAATGGAACCATTGTAATGGGGCGTAATGGGACGGTAGTTTTTTCGGTTGGGTTGGGTCCAGAGAGGGTTTCTTTAATAGTGGGCGCACCCATGCCTTCTGAAGGCTGTTTGGGACTTTGCCCGTCTTGAAAGAGGCGTTAATGAATGCTGTGATGATAGGCGTACGAGGTGCAGCACACTCTTTAATGATGTTGGGGGGCATATATCGCCTTTGCATTGAGAAGGTTTGAGCTGATTGAGGATGTCAAGAACCTTCGATTCAGTGATCAGAGAAAAGTTAAATTTAGGGGAGTGCTTGTCTTCAGGGGTATTGACGGAATGGGCCTGCTGGGGGTGAAGGGCCTTGAAGTGTTCTGCTATTTTATTTTGAAGAAGGTCTATGGAGGAACGGTGAGTTCTTTAAAGATGGTGAATAGCTCTTTAGAGTGGGAGTTGGCTTCTGTGATACGCTTGTTGTAGGTTTCTGATTTGGCCTTAAATATGGCACTTTTGTATTTTTTAGAGGTGCAAAGAAAGTCTACTTTGGTGGCGTCACAGGGATTGGCCTGCCATGCTTTGAGAGCTTGGCGCTTGCATTGGCGTAGAATTAATAGGTCCTCCGAGAACCATGAGTTGGAGTGAAACGATTTTTTTTCTTTTTTGTTTTCAAGAGGAGCTGCAGTGTTAATGGCATGTGTGAGGGTGTCTTTGAAGATCTCTGCTAGAATGTTGGGGTCAGATGAGAAAGGAGGTGCTAGTCAGGGGTTGTTGAGAAAGGGACGTATATTGTCTTCTGTAAGGTTTTTGGCACTTCTGGCTAGCTTGGCTGGTGCAGGTATTGGCGGTTTGGAATATGTGGTAATGGAAATGCAGAATTGAAGGCAGTTGTGATCAGACCATGGGAGGGCTGTATTAGAGTTGAGGGTGGAGCCACAGTTGTGATCTGCTACCCAATCTAAGATACAGCCTTTATTGTGTGTCGGAGCTGTTACTATCTGTGTGAATCCTAGGTCTGTAAGGCTTTGGCGAGAATGGTAGCTGCTTTGTCAAGTTTGTCATTGTATCCGAGGTTTAGGTCTCCTAGGAGCAGTGCTTTGGAGGTTTTTTTAATGTTATTTCCAAGGAGGTGGTTGATTATGCCTGTGAAATTATTAGCTGGGCCTGGAGGTCTATAGATGACATGAATGTTTACAGTATCTTTAGGGGAGAGAGCTAGTTTAGCTGAGAGGATGTCAATCGTGTCTTCCCCGGTGGAGGGAGTCTGTCTGATGGCTAGGGTGTCTTTAAAAATCAGTGCGACCCCTCCTCCCGATTTCGCTAATCTGTCCTGTCTCAGGATCGAGTAGCTTGATGGTATGGCTAAATTGGTAGTAGGGCCAGAGGCTATATGTAATCATGTTTCTGTTATGGCTAGGATATCTAAGTCTTCACTGGTAATAAGATCATTGGCTTCTAAAGCATGAGCATTGAGTGAGCGAACATTTAGTAGAGCACATTTGGGATGTTGGAGCTTCTTAGATTGCGGTGGTAGTGGGAGTAGGATTTTTGGTTGTGTGATGTCTGAGGGGAGAGAGAGTCTTAGCCCTATTTAGGCGCATGTGGGCACTTGCATGTGGAGGGTGGCATGTCTTGGCATGAGTGCGTGATCCTAGGCGTGAGTTCCTATGTTTTAGCTTCATAGGTGTGGAGATGAATGCTGAGGGGTGCATGCATGTTCTGAGTCTGTGCTGCCTAAATTGGTTCTCGAGCATTTTGGGGGGAGTAGCGTATGTGGTGGTGTGCCCTATTTCAGGCAATAATACTAGCATGTATGATGTAGACTAGGCCTGTGAGGAAGCTCTGTGTGTGGGAGGTGTACATATTTAGATAAGAGTGCGGGTGCTAGGAGGCTGTATAGGTAGTGTGAGGCAGGTGCCTAGCAGTGCAGCTCGCAGAATAGTCTGCTACGGGTGGTGCTTAAGTGGTGTGGGTGGCTACCTAGGAGTCAGATAGCGTCACTTGGTAGGTGAGGATCTCACAAGAGGTATCTAAGTAGCTTTAGGACAGTTGTAGCCCTGGAAATGAGACTTTGGTATTGACATAAGTATAGAATAGATTCACAGAGCAAAGGAGGGCTAGTTCCCCATAAGGCATATATACATTTACAAATACATGTAAGAAAACATGCTTCCTATGCAAAATAACGGTTCGGTGTAGGCTATAACTTATTGGGTACAGGTGCGAGGCATTACGCCACAATCCAAAATGAACTCCAATGTCTTTGATAGTAACACAGGAGTGCATCATGGGAAGTGAGTTTGAAAGATCTGAATATTCGTAAAATGCATTGCAAGGAGACACAGCGTTTCAAAATTAGATATTATGACATTGGCAAAGATGCTTAACAGCCAACTGTGAACACACTTCTCCATTATTCAAGCACTGAAAATGCTTTACACCTGGGAAATAATCCAAGGGGGGAGCTTTTTCTATGAATTTGCACGTTAAAACTAAAAAGCTGTAGTTAAATATTTCATGATTTCCTACAGAGTGCAATCTTAACAAGCAAGTTCACAGAGCTCTGCTCAGCTGCTGAAGTGGTCTTGTGGAAAAGTACTTTGCCCCTGGTTCAAACAATCTTTGTTGGAAATCGCCTTAAAAGCAGTATGCACGACTAAATGAAGGGCCCAATTCATGGAATTTCTTGCACGGTTCAAAGTGACTTTGCACTGCCGACCCAAACCCTGATTCATGGAACTGTGCAAAGTGTACTTTTGCTGTGCAAAGTCAGTGCAAAACATTTTGTACTGCAAAAATGACTTTGTACTGGCTTTGTACTGACCCTTTGTCATCAACGCGCTGTTGCATACATGTTACAGTCATTGCTTAAGGTTACGTTTATGGTTGCGGTGGCAGTACATAACATTGCTTAATGTTACGGTTGCAGTACATCATGTTACTTTAGGGTTAGAGCTGCAGTACATCATGTTACTTTAGGGTTACGGTTACAGTACATCGCGTTACTTTAGGGGTACGGTTGTAGTACATCACATTACTTCAGGGTTACGGTTGCAGTACACCACTTTGTTTTAGGGTTATGGTTGCAGTACATCACATTACTTCAGGGTTACTGTTTCAGTACATCATGTTACTTTAGGGTTACGGTTGCCGTACATCACGTTACTTTAGGGTTACGGTTGCAGTACATCACGTAAGCCAGATGGAGCAGCGCAAGGCTGTTTTTATCAAATCGGATAAGTTGCAGTGTAAATTAATCAGGTGGTACAGTGCCGTATAAAAGTTAGGTGGGGTGCAATACAATTAGGCACAGTTTCTGACAGGATTGTTTATACCTCTACCTTAGATTAGATAAGATTCAAATACAGCACGAGACTGCAGAGACAAAACAAATCATCAGAAGGTCTCGTACAGTGAGAGGATGCAGGGACAGAACAGTGCATGTCATGAGGATACGATCCAAGAGCAACACAAGGCAACAGGCACAAGTTGAATCTTAGGATCAGCACTTAGTGTATCTATGTTATGTCTAATCCAGTGATAGCACAGGCCGGTGGCTCCTTTGATTCGCTGAGGTCCACCTGTGATGCCGGAAATGCATCGGAGGGACAGGGCCTCCGTATCCTTGTCCTTTCCTGCTTTTTATTGTGTGTTCTGTTGTGTTTTCCACGCAGGAGTTCATGTGCGACTCCTGGCGGTGCAGCTCTCTATTTTGGTTTGGTGCACAGACCCATGGGATACCCTTATGGCACCCATGGGTGGGGGTACAACCCCCTGCCCCTAGTGTATGTTTTTGGGCACCTGTGTGTGGCCCACAGAGCAGGGTACGGGCTGGTGGCAGCTCCATGCTGAATTTGACAGGTGCCCTGAGTAGCCTCCATTTTGGGATACCGTTGATTCCTGATAGGAAACAAGATGGCCCCTGTGGCCTCTTGCTTCTATTGCCTATTACCTTGTTTTCCCAAAGCCCGGGAAGCCCTGACTCTGTCCCTTCCTCCTGACCGACTGTTGGGTGAAAGTTCCATATATGGTGTTGTTGTGAAGTGCTGACCAGACTGGATGGAGCCTTCCCAATAACTGTATGTTGTGGGTACGCCTGTGGGTGGGACCTGGGTGAATGAAGTGTGTGACGAATACGCATTCTGTGTTGTGGGTGTCTAGTATCTGGTGTTTGACACAATGACTGACACAGCCCTGCCCGAACCTGGTATGAATGCAGTGTGGAGTGTTGAATGGCTGGGTACTTGTCCCAATACACATAACTTGTTGTGAGTGTCTGGAGAGGAGTGAATGGCCTGAATGCACCATGCACCTGATTGGATGCCTGCCTGCATGAATGCCCTTCTGACCGATTAGTTGTCTGAGTGTGACCCAGCCGAATGAATGGGAGATCAACTAGTATATCTGGGGGCCTCTCATTGCTAGAATTCGTGTTCAGAAGCTGAAGAGTAACTGGAGTGAAACTGAAGCTTAACCTTGAAGCCCTGCCGGAAGAGAATTGCTGTTGCTCTCCTTCATCAATCTGAAAGCTGCTGTGTCTCCAAGGACTGACCCAGAGAGGACCTGGTAAGGCGCCCTCTTCCTGAGCTACGAGGGACCATCGTGCACCAGCAGATCTTTGCCAAAGCTCCCTGGTAGACAGACCTTCGACAGGCTGCCGACCCGAGACGGGGACTGCTGCGGAATTCCAAGGAGAAGCTCCCGGACTGTTGTCTGCCACTGTCGACGACCGTTGTCGCCGACCGGAGTCGCCGTGCTCCCATTTGCCTAAGAACTTCATTTGATCCAAGGACGCTCTCGTCCGCATCGTCAACGCTGTATCCTGCTAGAGAAGGCCTGACCGTCAAGGCGCCGAGGAGCTCCAATGGTGGGTATCCCGCCACCCAAGGACAACAGAGACGCCGACGACTCAACACCCTTGCTGGGCCACAGTTCTTCAAACTCTTTGCGGGCCAGAACTATCGACACAAAGTGCCCCGCACGCCTCTTCCTTGCAAGATGTTTACGCTTCCCTGTCAATGAGCACCACTAGCAACGAAGCTGCCACTTCACCGTCGTAGCTCACCCTGTTTTCTGTTGGACGTTCAACGACCCGTGACTCCTGCCTTAAAGGGAGGGCACTCAAGAAGGGCCGTTGATTCCCTGCCGGGGAACGCTACAACGCCAGGTACTTTGGGGTTGCAGAATTATTGGGAAGTCTAGAGTGAACAATATATGGACTGGGCTTGTATCTTTATTCTACAGGTTGCCCAGGTGGGGGGATCACCACACAGAGCTGTGTTTAACGGTAATGACCAGTATTCTGCCAATTGTTCAACCGTCTTGCTTTCCTCCCTCGCTCTACTGATGGTTTCCTCTTTATTGATCTGTGTGACATTTTGACAGTATAGTTAATGCACTTTAATGAGATCTGATAATATTTGTGGTACCACTTTAGAACTGTATATATTTACCATTGTTGATTTTCTGACCACAAAGTGAGTTATTGTAATAGTGTACATAACCTTGAATATTAATTATATAAAGACTGTGTTTTAACTGATACAGTGTGCGGACATTCTTTTGTGGGTGGGTGATTGGGGACTACACTGTACTTAAGAACCATCCTGCATCACCTCCTGAGAAGCTAAGCCTTGATTGGTCCTCCATTGCTACCACAATAGAGAATCTTGGCTGGGGTCCTCTGTGCCTCTCCTCTACCATATAGAGAGCGGAAGTACAGACCCCCCTCCAGTCTTTACACCCCCTTCATTAAAATACACTGAGCGATGAAACAAAAGCTTTGAATCAGTTTCCTCTGAGTTTGTTCCATTTCCGCCAGTGTTGTATCCTGTCTATGGAACCCCTGCCATTCAACATACCTGTCTGTTCACTCAGCCGCCAGTCTTTACACTGGTGGCAGTGGTGGGATGCTTATGGTTTTAAGAATCAGTGTATAACCGTGCCACTTACAAAATATCTGCACTTTGTTAAATTAAGGTTTAGTTGTGTACAAACTAACTGCATTACAAACATTGGAGTCTATTGCAAATGGTAAATTGACTAGGATGAACTTAGAGTCTCTCCAGAGTGCTTGTGAAGCAAGGTAGTTAGACTTTGTGGATAAGTCTAGGGCTGAGCTGATAGCTGCCCTGGTGGACTAGCAGACTGACGGTGAAACTCTTGAAGGGGGTATGCAACCAATGAGGACTCTGCCCCTGGGGTGTTTGCTGAATCTGTTTCTGGGAATGCCACCATTCCTGCTGCCTCTTTTCCAAACCCCAGCAATTCCTTGGAGCTTGAGTTATTAAGGCTTTGAATACCGCAAGTTGAAAATAGATGCTGAGCTTAAGAAAGAGGAGCTGGCACAGCAAGTGGAACTCAAGAATAGAGATATTGAACTCAAAGACAAGGAAACTGAATGTCAGAGAATCCAGCTAGAGAAGGCTAGAGTGGAGACCTCAGCGAAACCAGTTGAGAGTGTCAGGTCCCCAGCCACCATGTTTATGAAAGATTTGGTTGCTGTGTTTGTGGAGGGTTCTGATATCCTCCAATGGTTAGAAGCATTTGAAATGGCTTGTGCAATTCATGATGTTGATAAGAGAGATTGGGCTAAGTGTTTGTTAAGCAGAGTGCCTCAGACTGGATATGACTGTATTCTGAAACTGAGTGTGGAAGAAAGCGGTCAGTATGAGTGCATGAAGTCTGCTTTGATTGCCAATTTTGGCAAGACACCTACCCAATACCTTAAAAGGTTCAGGGATTTTAAGAAAAGAGAGAATGTGTCTTGGGTTGACTGGGTGAGTGCTGCGCACATGAACATGATGGGGTGGATTGATGGTTACAACGTGAAAACGTTTGTTGAATTGTCTCACCTTTTGTTTTTTGAGCATTTTTCTGAAGCCTGTTCAGCAGAGCTGCGTCAGTATGTTGCTGACCAGAACATTTTGGATCCCTTTAAGCTGGCTAGGTTAGCTGACAAGTGGGTCTCCCACCGGGTGTCCCCTAAGGACTCCAGTGGGAAGGACAAGGACAAAGAAAATGGGACGTCTCAGAAAGCAGAGAAGTCCCAAAAGCAGTCACAGTCGGGTAAATCAAAACCTTCCTCTCCTAAGACCCAAAAATCTAGTGGGGATAAGTCATCTGTGGGTGGGAATAAGAGTAGTGGCCCACCTGCTGCAAAGCAGGCGTCCAGTGGTTCCAGTACCGTAAGCCACACTCCCGGCACTTGTTGGGATTGTGGGGCTCTGGATAACAGAAGGGGTGACTCCAAGTGTAAAGGTAAGGCACTTGGAGTACAGGCTGTCAGCCTGAGCTACCCTTAGCCCATGTCTGAGGTGGAGGCCACTGTCCTCCCCTCCTCTACAGGAATCACATTTGGTGCTCCTGTAGAGATTTCCTTAGTGTCCTTTGGGGCCTGGGACCTGTACGCAGAAGTACTGGCGACTATCCCACAGAACACCCATAGGATTTGAGGTGTGTCCTCTTGAATGGCTAGCCTTCTACTGGTTTGAGAGACACTGGGGCAAGCATGATAGTGATGGACAGGACCCTGCTCAAGCCACAGGACTATGTAGGTGCTCCTCTGAGAACCACCAGGTTAGCTGGTGGGCCTCCCAAATTATTGCCTGTAGCCCTAGTCAACATTACGATTGGAGACAAGACAGCGAAGCTTTCGGTCCTGGTTCAGGACAACGTGCCTGTGCACATTTTGTTGGGAAACGATTTGGTCGAGTTGGGGATGGTCACGGATGGTCTACCCATGGCTGCTGTGGCGGTCACTCGATCGCAGGTCACACAGGGTCCGGCTGCAAGCCCGGTACCCTCACCGACGGGGAAACCCAAGGTACAACGGAAACGGAAGAGTAAGAAGGCCACCTCTGTGGAGGGAGCCCCTGCTCTTCCTGTGGTTCCGACAGCACCCATTGGGATCCATGCTCCGGACGGGCTGGGTCTAGTGGAAAACCCAAACTCAACTCCCGAGGGAGAAGAGACAGAAGACTCTCCTGTGGGAGAGGTTCTCAACCCGGAGGATCATCCCGACCTTCAATGCTTGTTAGCTGAAGGGGGACCCTCCCGGGCAGACTTCTGTAAGGGACAGAGAGAGTGCCACTCTCTCGAGGGTCTGAGGAAACAGGCGCTGTCCCAGGCACAAGGAGAAGTGACTAGGACATTCCGGATTTATTGGGAGGGTGAGCTCCTTATTAGTGAGCCCACTAAGCCTGAACCTGGTGCCCTTAAGAGGTTGGTGGTACCCCAGGTTTACAGGCCCTTCTTGCTGCAGTTGGCGCATGAGGTGCCCTTAGCTGGTCATCTTGGTACCAAGAAGACTAAGCAGAGGCTCTCTGCCCATTTCTACTGGCCCCGATGGGAGTGGAAGTGGAGTCCCACTGCAGGACCTGCCCAACTTGTCAGTTGTCTGGCAAGTCTGGAGGCAGTGTCATTGGCCCACTGCAACCATTGCCAGTGGTTGGCACACCGCTTCAGAGGGTGGGCATCGACATTGTCGGTCCCCTTGACCCTTCCACTTCAGGTGGACATCAATTCATCCAGGTCTTGATCGATAATGCTACCAGGGACCCTTAGGCAATACCCCTTCGGACTATTACTGCCAAGGTGGTTACCAGGGCTCTCCTGGGCATTTTCACCCGTGTTGGATTCCCCAAGGAGGTTGTCTCTGATAGAGGATCCAACTTCATGTTGAGTTACATGAAAACCATGTGAAAAGAGTGCGGGGTAACCTATAAGTTCTCCACCTCTTACCATCCCCAGACCAATGTTCTGGTTGAGAGATTTAATAAAACTCTCAAAGGCATGCTAGGCGCTTTGGAAGAGCCCTAGGAGGAAATGGGATCTCCTCCTGCCATGCCTGCTATTTGCTTACAGAGAGGTACCTCAAGAGGGTGTTGGTTTCAGCCCTTTGAGTTACTCTTTGGACATCCCGTGAGGGGGCCCCTTGCCTTAATCAGAGAAGGTTTGGAGGCCACTCCTCCAGGTCCCCTCAAGCAAGTGGGGGACTATGTGTTAGGCCTCAGACGGAGGATGACACAGATGATGGGTCAGGAAACAGCTAATCTTAAGGCTAGCCAGGAATTGAATAAGTACTGGCATGACCTTAAAGCATCACAAGTGGATTGGACTCTGGGACAGGAGGTCCTTGTGATGGAGCCTACCAAGCCTCGGGCTTTGGCAGATAAATGGACTGGACCCTTCAGGATCATCTCCAAGATGGGCAAAGTCAATTATCTGATTGACATGGGTGTCCCTGGGGTAGCCCCTCAGGTATTTCATGTTAACAGGCTCACGCATTTCCACAGGCAAGCCGAAGTCTCATGTCTCTTGCTAGCTTCAGAGCAAGAATAGGATGAGAGTGAGCCCCTTCCTGATTTGCTGCATAGCAACCCTCAGGATGGCTCAGTGGGGGGAGTACATCTCTCTCCCGATCTGAACACAGAGCAGCAGAAGGCCTGCAGGACTTTGCTCCGGCAGTATGCCTCTCTGTTCTCACTGACACCAGGCCTTACACCGTGGTGTAGGCACGATATTGACACTGGTGACAGTGTGCCTGTCAAAAGCAGGTGCTACCGTATGTCAGATACTGTTAAGAACCACATCCAGGCTGAGGTCGCCAATATGTTGGATATGGGTGTTATTGAACCTTCAACCAGTCCCTGGTCCAGTCCCGTGCTCCTTGTCCCCAAGGCAAGTTCCCAGGCAATTGCCAAGGATTATAGGTTCTGTGTGGACTACCGAGGAGTCAATGCCGTCACCAAAACTGACGTGCACCCATTTCCCCAGGCTGTGCAGCTCGTGGACACCATAGGTGCTGCCAAATTTGTGAGCACCTTCGACCTTACCTCAGGCTATTGGCAAATAGCTCTGACGGACCATGCCAAGGAAAAGACAGCGTTCTCAACACCTGTGGGACTCTACCAATTTAGGGTCATGCCTTTTGGGTTGAAGAATGTACCTGCCACCTTCCAGAGATTGGACAACCATGCGCTCAGTGGGCTGGAAGCCTTTTGTGTGGCTTACTTAGACGACATTGCCGTCTACAGTTCCACCTGGGAAGAGCATTTGACACATCTGGATAAGGTGTTGCAGACCTTGAGAAGGGCTAACCTCACTATCAAGGGCACCAAGTGCCAGATAGCTCAGGGGAAAGTCACATATCTTGGTCATGAGGTAGGAGGCGGTCAAATCCAACCTATCCTCAGTAAGGTACAGGACGTACATGAGTGGGAGACTCCAACTACTCAAGACCCAGGTGAAAGCCTTTTTGGGCCTCGCTGGGTATTATCGCAATTTCATGGCAGACTATGGAACCAAACAACCTAGGAAGGTTTATTGGACTGAAGACTGTCAGAGGGCCTTTGATGGCTTGAAAGAAAGTCTGTGTAGGGCACCTGTGTTGTGTGCGCCCGATTACAGCAAGGCCTTTACCGTTCAGACGGATGCCTGCAACACCGGAATTGGAGCTGTCTTGTCCCAGTTAGATGACAAAGGAAGGCAACATCCTATCATATTCATCAGTAGACAACTCAAGGGTAGAGAACTTAGGTTGGCTACTGTTGTAAAGGAATGTTTTAGCATAGTTTGGAGCCTTAGGCGTTTTAGGCCCTACATTACAGGGTCTACCTTCAAGGTCCAAACAGATCATAAGCCCCTGAAGTGGTTTATGCAGATGAAGGGTGAAAACCCGAAACTGCTCAGGTGGTCTATTAGCCTGCAAGGGCTAGACTTCACCATAGAGCATCATAGACCAGGGAAGAGTCACGATAACGCATATGGCCTTTCCAGAAGGTATGTTGACCACCTGGATGAGGGTGTCTATCTCGTGGGAGATTAGGCACCCTAACCTCAGTCTGGGCGGGGCGACTGTGATGCTGGAAATGCATCGGAGGGACAGGGCCTCCGTATCCTTGTCCTTTACTGCTTTTTATTGTGTGTTGTGTCGTGTTTCCTGCGCAGGAGTTCATGTGGGACTCCTGGCGGTGCAGCTCTCTCTTTTGGTTTGGTGTACATGTTTTGTGCACCTGTGTGTGGCCCACGGAGCAGGGTATGGGCTGGTGACAGCTCCATGCTGAATTTGACAGGTGCTCTGAGTATCCTCCGTTTTGGGATACCCAGGCCCTGCCATTGAAATCAGTTGTTTCCTGATAGGAAACAAGATGGCCCCTGTGGCCTCGTGCTTTCTATTGCCTATTACCTTGTTTTCCCAAAGTCCTGGGAAGCCCTGACTCTGTCCCTTCCCCCTGACCGGCTGTTGGGTGGAAGTTCCATATATGGTGTTGTTGTGAAGTGCTGACCAGACTGGCTGGAGCCTTCCCAATGACTGTATGTTGTGGGTACACCTGTGGGTGGGACCTGGGTGAATGGAGTGTGTGACGAATACGCATTCTGTGTTGTGGGTGTCTAGTATCCGGTGTTTGACACAATGACTGAGACAGCCCTGCCCGAAACTGGTATGAATGAAGTGTGGAGTGTTGAATGGCTGGGTACTTGTCGCAATACACATAACTTGTCAGTGTCTGGAGAGGAGTGAATGGCCTGAATGCACCATGCACCTGATTGGATGCCTGCCTGCATGAATGCCCTTCTGACCGATTGGTTGCCTGAGTGTGACCCAGCAGAATGAATGGGAGATCAACTAGTATATCTGGGGGCCTCTCACTGCTAGAATTCATGTTCAGAATCTGAAGAGTAACCAGTGAAATTGAAGCTTAACCCTGAAGCCCTGCTGGAAGAGACAAATTGCTGTTGCTCTCCTTCATCTAAGGCGCCCTCTTCCCGAGCTACGAGGGACCATCGTGCACCAGCTGATCTTTGCCAAAGCTCCCTGGTAGACAGACCTTCGACAGGCTGCCGACGAGAGACGGGGACTGCTGTGGAATCCCAAGGAGAAGCGCCCGGACTGTTGTCCGCCACTGTCGATGACCGCCGTCGCCAACCGGAGCCGCTGTGCTCCCGTTTGCCTAAGAACTTCATTTGATCCAAGGCGGCTCTCGTCTGCATTGTCGCCACTGTATCCTGCTAGAGAAGGCCTGACCGTCGGCGTGCTGAGGAGCCTCCACCGGTGGGTTTTCCGCCACCCAAGGACCACAGAGACGCCAACGACTCGATGCCCATGCTGGGCCACAGTTCTTCAAACTCTTTGCGGTCCAGAACTATCGACACCGAGGTGCCCCGCATGGCTCTTCCTTGCAGGACGTTTACGCTTCCCCATCAACGAGCACCGCTAGGAACGAAGCTGCCACTTCACCGTCGTAGCTCACCCTGTTCTCCGTCGGACGTTCGACGACCCGGGACTCCTGCCTTAAATGGAGGGCACTCAAGAAGGACCGTCGATTCCCCACTCAGGGACGCAACAACGCCAGGTACTTTGGGGTTGCAGAACGTTTGGGAAGTGTAGAGTAAACAATATATGGACTGGGCTTGTATCTTTATTCTACAGGTTGCTCAGGTGGGGGGATCTCCACACAGAGATGTGTTTAACGGTATTCACCAGTATTCTGCCAATTGTTCAACCGTCTTACTTTCCACCCTCTCTCTACTGCTGGTTTCCTCTTTATTGATCTGTGTGACATTTTGACAGTATAGTTGATGCACTTTAATGAGATCTGATAATATTTATGGTACCACTGTAGAACTGTATATATTTACCATTGTTGATTTTCTGAGCACAAAGTGAGTTATTGTGATAGTGTACACAACCTTGAATATTAATTATATAAAGACTGTGTTTTAACTGATACAGTGTGTGGACATTCCTTTGTGGGGGTTTGGGGACTACACCGTACTTAAGAACCATCCTGCATCACCTCCTGAGAAGCTAAGCCTTGATTGGTCCTCCATTGCTACCACAATAGAGAATCTTGGCTGGGGTCCTCTGTGCCTCTCCTCTACCATATAGAGAGCGGAAGTACAGACCCCCCTCCAGTCTTTACACCCCCTTCATTAAAATACACTGAGCGATGCAACAAAAGCTTTGAATCAGTTGCCTCTGAGTTTGTTCCATTTCCGCCAGTGTTGTATCCTGTCTATGGAACCCCTGCCATTCAACATACCTGTCAGTTCACTCAGCCGCCAATCCCCTTGCCCATCCATAGGTGTCAATGGAGCTCTCAACTACAAAAACGAAATCCTCTATTTTTCACCCGGCTTGCCAACTCAAAGGGTTGACAGGTCTGACTCTATGTTTGATACTGTTTGTTTGTTTGTTTTATTCACTTATAATGCGCACCAGACCCGCAGGTATCCGGGCGCAGCAGTACAGAAAATGCGAAGCTTAAGTTGCAGGGTGGGGTCATGGGATATATACACTGTACAAATACAAAATACAAAATATAGACTGCAAAATATCACAGGAAGGCAGCAGTTGCGATTTACATGCAGAATAAATACAAAATATGATCAAGACAGTCTATGTACAGGTACTGTATGGGCGAAAGCTCAATGGTCAGGTGGGCAAAGTGAGTGGGACCATAGGATCATAATGAAGTGTATATTCTAGGGTGGGGTGGGGGATAAGTGGGCGCCGATAGGCTATTCATTGGTAGTCCTTAGCAGATTGATGTAGTTAATTCTGAATTTAGGGAAGGGCTGTGCCTCGCGTAGAGGATTAGGCAATGAGTTCCATAATTGAGCTGCTTGCACCGAGAAGCTACTGCCCCCCGCCTTAGATAACCTGAATCTGGGAATGTTGAGGCTGTTGGCATTAGCAGTTCTGGCAGGGCGTAAATGATTTCTTTTGGTGAGTTTATTGCAGAGATAGCTTGGTGCTGCATTGTTCAGGGCTTTATGAACCAGGGATGCTACTTTAAGGTGGATTTTGTTTTGGGAGGACAACCAATTGTTTTGGCGCCTGATGTTTGAAATATGTGATCTTTTGGGTACACCAAGGGCAGCTCGTAGGGCATTGTTTTGAAGAATTTGGAGTCGGTGGGTGATAGATTTGTTTGCTCCGATGTAGAGGGCATTACAATATTCAAGCCTCGAAAGGATTAATGCTCTCGCTAAGATAAGGCAGTTGTTATCGGAGAGAAAATGCTTGCCTGCTCTAATGAGCTTGCATGTGTGGGCGGTGGCAGATGCCAATGACTTCACCTGCTTGTCAAAAGAGAGGGTGGCATCCAGATAGAAGCCAAGTGTCTTCACATCTTTGGAAACCTTGATAATGTTCCCGTCAATTTCAAATGAAGTATAGTCCTGACTGAGTTTCTTCATATTAGAATGTGTCCCTAGGATGAGCAACTCTGTTTTGTCATCGTTCAGGCATAGTCCGTGGGTTGCCATCCATGCCTGGACGATGATGTACACCCTATTCACCAAGGCCAAATCCTTGTTGTAGTCCCCGGAAAGTGGGAGGAGAATCTGGGTATCATCTGCATAGTTGGTGTAGGTGATACCAAGATGGTCCAGATCATCAAAAAGGGGCTTAGTGAATATGTTGTAGAGAGTCGGGGAGACGCATGAGCCCTGAGGGACTCCACATCGGATGGGGATTGGGTCCGCCGCTGCTGAAGGGGAGAACACCCTCATGGTCCTGTCACTAAGGAAGGATTCAATCCAAGATATGGCCTCCTTGGAGAAATGTGCGGCTGAGTCTAAATGGCTGCAAAGTACCCCATGGTCTACAAGGTCGAATGCCGCCGAGAAGTCCAGCAGCAAGAGGAGAGCCATTTTGCCTTTGTCTCTTATTTCATCTATTTGTGCCTTTAGGTCGATAAGGGCAGTCTCAGTACCATGTTGTGGGCGGAATCCTGATTGGCGCTCTCCTAAGAGTTTGTGTTGTTCCAGGAAACTTTGGATTTGATTGTAGGCGATCTTATCCAGAATTTTGAGCAGGAAGGGGACTGTTGTAATGGGGCGGTAGTTAGTGGGTATAAGGGGGTCTAATGTTTGCTTTTTGAGCAAAGGTAGTACCCAGGATTGTTTTAAATTGGTGGGTACTGTGCCGGACGAGAATGAGGAGTTGACGAGTTTGGCAATAAACGGGGAGAGATCTCTAGCTGCGTCTTTTATAAGCTGGGCAGGGCAAGAATCGCCCTGGCAGTTAGACGGCTTAAGGGAGAGGATGACTTTCTCCACCTCAAGAATCGATGTTTTGGAAAACATGAACCGTGTGGCTGTGTCCTGGGTCTTTGGGGTAGTGACTGTGATGAGGTTGTGAGTCTTGGAGTGATGAGTAAGGGAAGCTTTCTTTTTGGTTATTTTCGTTTGGAGTAGGGAGATTTTATTGGATAGGGCTAGCTGAATGTTGGAGCACCAAGTTTTATCTTTGGTGCATGTATCCGGAATGGGGATGGGTGACTCTAATTCTTTGAGGATGGTGAAAAGTTCCCTCATGCTTGAATTGGCGCTGGAGATCCGTTTATTAAAGGAGTTCTGTTTGGCCAGATGGATTTCTTTTTTATATTGGGAGGAGATTTCTGTTAGT
Source organism: Ambystoma mexicanum (assembly GCF_040938575.1). Classification (NCBI taxonomy): domain Eukaryota; kingdom Metazoa; phylum Chordata; class Amphibia; order Caudata; family Ambystomatidae; genus Ambystoma; species Ambystoma mexicanum. Next base: position 1,222,436,548 of record NC_090928.1, on the reverse strand, counting down.
TTCATTTTGTGGTCTACTGAGGGGGTGAGTCTCCATGCTGTTTCGCAGCTCCTCTTAAGTAGTCGCAAATCCTTTAGTTCGGGGGTAAACCATTTATTTAGGTGAGATTTGGGTTTACATTTTCTGAGTTTCAAGGGTGCGATGTTGTCAAGGGTGGTTAGCATAATTTTGTTGTACTCGTTGACAAGTGTTTCTGGGTCTAGATGATCTACTAATCCGTTGAGTGTAGGTAGAATGGCTGGGATCACTTTGTCTCTGGTGATGCTCTTTTTGTTTCTTGTTGGGCAAGGCGGGGCCGTAATGGAGGCTGGTGGAGGTGGTCTGGAGGTAGATAGTTCAAATGACAGGAAGAAGTGGTCTGTCCAAGGTTGAGGGATAATAGCTTTGATATTGGCAGTGCAATTGTAATCTACTAGCCAATCAAGGATTCTTCCCTTGTTATGTGTGGGTTCAAGAGTTTTTTGCGTCATGCCCAGATTAGAGAGGGAGTTGGCAATGATGGTGGCATTTCTATCTAAAGGGTCATTGAAGCCCAGATTGAAGTCTCCTAGGACAAGTAGTTGTGAAGAAGTTTTAAGGTTGTTGGAAAGTAGATTATGGAGATCCTCCTCGAAGGACCCTTCCCTTCCAAAACATCGATTCTTGAGGTGGAGAAAGTCATCCTCTCCCTTAAGCCGTCTAACTGCCTATTGTTTATGTAGAGAAGCAGCTGTTCACTTCAACCCCACCCCCTCACCTCCGTCATATTGGAAGAACCAGAAGACTCTATGCCTGACCCCGGGGTCATTCCAATCATTCCCACACCACAGGTAGAGAGAGAGCTAGAACAGAGGAAGGACCCCAGTTGGACCCGAGAGGGTCGGCCAGTGAGAAAGGAGGTCAGCCAGGCCAGGGCCTGATCAGTGATACCCAGGTTATCACGCAGGCGCTAAAGCAAGATGGCATGGTTAACTGCGTCGAAAGTAGAAGAAAGATCAAAGAGAAAGAGGACAGAAGGAAGGTTAGAGTGATGGTTGGAGAGCAGGTTTTCATGGATGTTCAGGAGAGCAGTTTCCGTGCTTCTGGCCTCTCTCAAGCAAGACCGATGGTCATGGAGACAACCAACAGATTCAGTGTGAAGGTTAAGCTGGGAGAAGGCTAGCATTTCCAAGAGTCTGCCCAAGAAAGGAGTGATAGAGATCAGGGGATAGTTACTCACAGGGGAAGGAGCGGGTGCACAAGGGAGTGCTGCAGCGGGGAGGGGATAGTTCCAGTGGCAAAAGAGTGATTGGAGAAATCAGCCAGGGCTGGAGCAACAGTGTCAATTCGGTCCTTGATGGTTTTGGAAGAACAGGGAAGAACCTGTTTTGATGAGACTTTCATAGATCGGACTTGTCTAGAAACATTGTCTGGGGGGAACAAGGGAAAGGAAGAGAAGGTAGGAGGAGAGGAGGAAACAGGCAGGCCAGGTAAAGAGGAGGAGGAAGAGGAGGAGGAGAAGGAGGAGGATGGACAGGATGTCCTGGGTTTTAGTGATGAAATGAGAGGCCAAGGCTGTGCAGAGGGCCTGGGAATGAACAGGAGAGGTAGAGACTGCAGCAGGCTTGGCCAGCTCTTTGCAGATTTAGAAGAGTTCGGCCGAGTTGTTAGATGCCGCAGAGACTCTCTTCTTGGCAAGGACAGAGAGTCTGTATTGCGTTTGGAGCAGGCGGCAGGCCAGATTGTCACAGTGTGCACCTGTAACCTTCCACTTCCTCTCAGCCACCCTGCACTTGCGTTTCAGTGTGACAAGGTCTGAGGGATACCAAGAGTTGCACTTGGATTTAGGCTTCAAGCAGATCCTCACTGGGGCCGGAGAGCCAGTCACCTTTTTCACGTTAAATGTGAGGGGGTGAAAAACCTGATCAAGGCGAGGAAGCTAGTGGCCTATATTCCGAGACATCAGTCTAAGACTCTTATGTTACAAGAGCACATGCTTTGGGGAGCACTGTTGAGACATTTTCCCTGAGGTGGGGAAGCCAAAGGTATTATACTAATTATTCCTCTACGGGTAGGGGCCAAAAGACGTGGCCCGATGGATTCCTTTTCCAGCACCCCTGGCAGCGAGGCAAATACCACCCGCCACAGAGACTGCCCCTACGGGTGGGATGGCAGCACCTGCAGGGATGGAACCCTTGATAGCGGCGATGCAGTCTGGATTTGCCTCAGTTAACACTAAGCTGGATGATATTGTTGTCAACATTAGATCCCTGAAGGTCTTAATGAATAAGGAAAGCGGGCGTATCACTGAGACTGAAAAGAGGATTGGGCACCTTGAAGATACAGTCCTCTATCATGATCAGCAGCTGAAGGGGGTCACGAAGGGCTCACCGCCGGCAGGGCAAAGTTTGATGACCTGGAGCCGCGCTCTCGCCGGAATAATATTCCTATTGTTGGAGTGCTGGAGGCGGTGCGGAGGGGGCCTATGGAGCAATTTGTGGAGGATCTCCGGGAGTCTCTGTTCGCGGATGTTGACTTTTCAGTGCACTTTGTTGGGGAACGCACCCATCGGGCGCTGGTGCCTGCTCCCAAGCTTGGTGCGCTGCTACGTACGATCATCCCACAGCTTTTCAATTATCGCGACAGGGATCATATATTGCACTTGTCCAGAGAGAGGGGCTCGCTTAAATTTGAAAACAGTAAAATCCATGTGTATCTGGATTTCTGTGCTGGGGTCCAGGCTGCCAGACAAACGTATAACCCGATCAAGCAGTTACTACGGGAGCAAAAGATCCAGTATGCCATCCTTTTCCCATCCAGGATGTGTATTCTACATGGTGGCAGGACACATACTTTGAGACTGCGGGTGACGCTCTGCAGTATATTGAGGTATCTATTCCCCTTCTCTGGCGGCTGGCCTCAAACAATTAATGACTGTTCATGGCTCCTACATTGGTGATATGCATTGGGGGAAGTTGCCCTGCAGTTGGTCTATGCTTCCAGTGCCTAATGCCATTTTGCCCTAGGGTGTTTGTATGTACCGGTGCATTGATTTTTGCAGATTTGGCCCATGCACTGTTTGCGCCTTATGAATGCATACTGATTCTAAAGCGGGTAGGCCTCGTATGTTGAGTGGAGTTGCTGCTCCCGCTGTTTTCCTTCAAGTTCCAATATGGGATGGCTACGGGGGGACACTGTCTGGTTGAGGTGGACTGTACGGGTGTGGGTGTGTTAACGTTAAAGGTTTGACATACGAAATGGCTATTTTACTATGGCGACACGTGGTGCTGTGGGAGGTGAGATGGAATGAGGTGTGTGGGTATGACGAGTCCTGATGACACTGGGGCCGGAGAGCCAGTCACCTTTTTCACGTGGAATGTGAGGGGTGAATAACCAGATAAAGGCGCGGAAGCCAGTGGCCTTTATTGCCAGACATCAGCCTAAGATTCTTCTATTACAAGAGACGCATGCTATGGGGAGCACCCATGAGGCGTTTGCACCGAGATGGGGTAGCCAAAGGTATTACACAAATTATTCCTCTCAGGCTCGGGGCATCCTCACCCTCATCCATGGCTCGGCTCAGTTTCAGGCAACGGGCAGTAAAGTTGACCCAATGGACCGTTATGTGATTGAATAGGGGAATATGTATGGTACAGAGGTGGGCCTCATTATCACCTATGGCCCCAACATTGAGGACCCCGGCTTTTACAACTCTGTCTTTGAAATAACTGCACGACCTTCTGACACCTCCTCATCTGGGGGGGGGGGTACTTCAATATTATTCTCAATGATGTCCTTGGTAGATCCTCCACAGACGCTTCCCGCCCCCCAGTTGGGGTCTGCCACTGCACAGAAACGTCTTCGCCTTATGCACTAGCTACAGTTTTCTGATGTCTGGCACTGTCCTCATCCTGATGTCAGAGAGTATACTTACTATTCAACTGAGCTTGACATGATGTCTAGAATAGACTATTGGTTTCTATCAGCAGAGCTGGATCGTAGTGTGCCAAGTTGTGAAATGTTACCACGTACATTGTCTGACCATTCCCTGGTTTTGTTGTCCATAATTCTGCACTTGCAGCCGCAGCCTACCCCTATATGGCGGATGCCATCTCCATATTACTAGATCCTGGGTTGACAGCCACCATCCAAGATAAAATTGACGACTTCTTTAGCATTAACCCAGGTTCAGTGTCCCCGGTTTCCGTGAAGAGGGAGACATTTAAAGTTTGGATACAGGGTGATTGATGTCGGCTACAGCAGGAACCCTCAAGTCGGTTAGGGCTGCGTTGTGTGAGGTGAGCGGCAGCTGGAAAACTAATATGGTTTGACCAAAGACAGAGCATTACTGGGCGTATTTAAGGGGAAGTTTCAATAACTTACTGAAAAATAAATTAAGTACATGGCTAAACCCATGAGGGCGAAGGCGTACGGTGAGGTGCAGAGGCCTGTCAGAACGCTGGCCCGGGCGGCCACAGTGGAAAGGTAAGGCAATTACTGGCATTCACAGGTCATCTGGTGAGGTGGCGGGTACCAACGATGGTGTGAATGCGGTATTTAAAGATTACTACGCTGAGTTGTATGCCAATGCAGCTGCCCTGGAGGAATATTTGTCGGATATTGAGCTTCCGGAGCTTTCCTAGGAGGGCAGGTTAGCCCAGGTTAGGTTGATTTACTAAGTTATCCGATAACGTTGGAGGAGGTTTGTGTGTCTATAGCGGCATTGGTGTTCGTGATTGCGGTTCAGTGTACAAGGAGTGTAAGCTTAGATTGGTGCCTAGACGATTGCAGGTGTGATAGAGCCCTGTCTGCTGCTCAGGAGTGGATGCGCTAGCAGGCACGACACAGAGCCCTATCTGCTCAGGAGGAGAGGCGCTTGCATGCACTCGAGATCGAGCCCTGTCTGCTCAAGAGAGAATGCACTTTCATGAACTCAAGATCGAGCCCTGTCTGCTCAGGAGTGGATGCGCTTGCACGCACTCGAGATAGAACCCTCTCTGTTAGCAGTAGAGGTGCTTGCATGCACTCCTGATAGAGGCCTATCTACTCAGGAGTAGATATGCTTGCATGCACTCGAGATAGAGCCCTGTCTGCTCAGGAGTAGGTGCGCTTGCACGCACTCGAGATAGAACCCTCTCTGTCAGCAGTAGATGTGCTTGCATGCATTCCTGATAGAGCCCTATCTACTCAGGAGTAGATATGCTTGCATGCACTCGAGATAGAGCCCTGTCTGCTCAGGAGTGGATGCGCTTGCATGCACTCGAGATAGAGCTGTGTCTGCTCAGGAGTAGATGCGCTTGCATGAACTCATGATAGAGCCCTGTCTGCTCAGGAGTGGATGCGCTTGCATGCACTTGAGATCTAGCCCTATTTGCTGAGGAGTTGGTGCGCTTGCACGCACTCGAGATAGAACCCTGTCTGTCAGCAGTAGATGTGCTTGCATGCACTTGACATACAGCCATGTCTGGTCAGGGGTAAGTGTGCTTGCATGCATTCCTGATAGAGCCCTATCTACTCAGGAGTAGATATGCTTGCATGCACTCGAGATAGAGCCCTGTCTGCTCAGGAGTGGATGCGCTTGCATGCACTCGAGATAGAGCCCTGTCTTCTCAGGAGTAAATGTGCCTGCATGCACTGGCGATAGAGCTGTGTCTGCTCAGGAATAGATGTGCTTGCATGCACTCCTGGTAGAGCCATGTCTGCTCAGAAGGAGAGGCGTTTGCATGCCCTCGAGATAGAGTCCTGTCTTCTCAGGAGTAAATGTGCTTGCATGCACTCCTGGTAGAGCCCGGTCTGCTCAGGAGTGGATGCGCATGCATGCACTTGAGATAGAGCCCTGTTTGCTCAAGAGTAGGTGCGCTTGCATGCACTCGAGATAGAACCCTCTCTGTTAGCAGTAGATGTGCTTGCATGCACTCGAGATAGAGCCCTGTCTTCTCAGGAGTAAATGTGCCTGCATGCACTGGCGATAGAGCTGTGTCTGCTCAGGAATAGATGCGCTTGCATGCACTCCTGGTAGAGCCATGTCTGCTCAGGAGGAGAGGCGCTTGCATGCCCTCGAGATAGAGTCCTGTCTTCTCAGGAGTAAATGTGCTTGCATGCACTCCTGGTAGAGCCCGGTCTGCTCAGGAGTGGATGCGCATGCATGCACTTGAGATAGAGCCCTGTTTGCTCAGGAGTAGGTGCGCTTGCATGCACTCGAGATAGAACCCTCTCTGTTAGCAGTAGATGTGCTTGCATGCACTCGAGATAGAGCCCTGTCTTCTCAGGAGTAAATGTGCCTGCATGCACTGGCGATAGAGCTGTGTCTGCTCAGGAATAGATGCGCTTGCATGCACTCCTGGTAGAGCCATGTCTGCTCAGGAGGAGAGGCGCTTGCATGCCCTCGAGATAGAGTCCTGTCTTCTCAGGAGTAAATGTGCTTGCATGCACTTCTGGTAGAGCCCGGTCTGCTCAGGAGTGGATGCGCTTGCTGCACTCGAGATAGAGCTGTGTCTGCTCAGGAGTGGATGTGCTTGCATGAACTCATGATAGAGCCCTGTCTGCTCAGGAGTGGATGCGCTTGCATGCACTCGAGATAGAACCCTCTCTTTTAGCAGTAGATGTGCTTGCATGCACTCGAGATAGAGCCCTGTCTTCTCAGGAGTAAATGTGCCTGCATGCACTGGCGATAGAGCTGTGTCTGCTCAGGAATAGATGCGCTTGCATGCACTCCTGGTAGAGCCATGTCTGCTCAGGAGGAGAGGCGCTTGCATGCCCTCGAGATAGAGTCCTGTCTTCTCAGGAGTAAATGTGCTTGCATGCACTCCTGGTAGAGCCCGGTCTGCTCAGGAGTGGATGCGCATGCATGCACTTGAGATAGAGCCCTGTTTGCTCAGGAGTAGGTGCGCTTGCATGCACTCGAGATAGAACCCTCTCTGTTAGCAGTAGATGTGCTTGCATGCACTCGAGATAGAGCCCTGTCTTCTCAGGAGTAAATGTGCCTGCATGCACTGGCGATAGAGCTGTGTCTGCTCAGGAATAGATGCGCTTGCATGCACTCCTGGTAGAGCCATGTCTGCTCAGGAGGAGAGGCGCTTGCATGCCCTCGAGATAGAGTCCTGTCTTCTCAGGAGTAAATGTGCTTGCATGCACTTCTGGTAGAGCCCGGTCTGCTCAGGAGTGGATGCGCTTGCTGCACTCGAGATAGAGCTGTGTCTGCTCAGGAATAGATGTGCTTGCATGCACTCCTGGTAGAGCCCTGTCTGCTCAGGAGTGGATGCGCTTGCATGCACTCGAGATAGAGCTGTGTCTGCTCAGGAGTGGATGTGCTTGCATGAACTCATGATAGAGCCCTGTCTGCTCAGGAGTGGATGCGCTTGCATGCACTCGAGATAGAGCTGTGTTTGCTCAGGAATAGATGTGCTTGCATGCACTCCTGGTAGAGCCCGGTCTGCTCAGGAGTGGATGTGCATGCATGCACTCGAGATAGAGCTGTGTCTGCTCAGGAATAGATGTGCTTGCATGCACTCCTGGTAGAGCCCTGTCTGCTCAGGTGTGGATGCGCTTGCATGCACTCGAGATAGAGCTGTGTCTGCTCAGGAGTGGATGTGCTTGCATGAACTCATGATAGAGCCCTGTCTGCTCAGGAGTGGATGCGCTTGCATGCACTCGAGATCTAGCCCTATTTGCTCAGGAGTAGGTGCGCTTGCATGCACTCGAGATAGAACCCTCTCTGTCAGCAGTAGATTTGCTTGCATGCACTCGACATAGAGCCATGTCTGGTCAGGGGTAGGTGTGCTTGCATGCACTCCTGATAGAGCCCTATCTACTCAGGAGTAGATATGCTTGCATGCACTCGAGATAGAGCCCTGTCTGCTCAGGAGTGGATGCGCTTGCATGCACTCGAGATAGAGCCCTGTCTTCTCAGGAGTAAATGTGCCTGCATGCACTGCCGATAGAGCTGTGTCTGCTCAGGAATAGATGTGCTTGCATGCACTCCTGGTAGAGCCATGTCTGCTCAGGAGGAGAGGCGCTTGCATGCCCTCGAGATAGAGTCCTGTCTTCTCAGGAGTAAATGTGCTTGCATGCACTCCTGGTAGAGCCCGGTCTGCTCAGGAGTGGATGCGCTTTCATGCACTCGAGATAGAGCTGTGTCTGCTCAGGAATAGATGTGCTTGCATGCACTCCTGGTAGAGCACTGTCTGCTCAGGAGTGGATGCGCTTGCATGCACTTGAGATAGAGCTGTGTCTGCTCAGGAGTAGATGCGCTTGCATGCACTCATGATAGAGCCATGTCTGCTCAGGAGTGGATGCGCCTGCATGCACTCATGATAGAGCCCTGTCTGCTCAGGAATAGATGTGCTTGCATACAGTCGAGCTAGAGCCCTGTCTGCTCAGGAGTAGATGCGCTTGCATACAGTCGAGATAGAGCCCTGTCTGCTCAGGAGGAGAGGCGCTTGCATGCACTCGATATAGAGCACTGTCTGTACAGGAGTAGATGCGCTTGCATACAGTCGAGATAGAGCCCTGTCTGCTCAGGAATAGATGTGCTTGCATACAGTCGAGATAGAGCCCTGTCTGCTCCGGAGGAGAGGCGCTTGCATGCACTCGATAAAGAGCCGTGTCTGAACAGGAGTAGATGCGCTTGCATGCAGTCAAGATAGAGCACTGTCTGCTCAGGAGTAGATGCGCTTGCATGCACTCGTTATAGAGCACTGTCTGCTCAGGAGTAGATGCGCTTGCATACAGTCGAGATAGAGCCCTGTCTGCTCAGGAGTAGATGCGCTTGCATGCATTCGATAAAGAGCCGTGTCTGAACAGGAGTAGATGCGCTTGCATGCAGTCAAGATAGAGCACTGTCTGCTCAGGAGTAGATGCGCTTGCATGCACTCGATATAGAGCACTGTCTGCTCAGGAGTAGATGCACTTGCATGCACTCGATAAAGAGCCGTGTCTGAACAGGAGTAGATGCGCTTGCATGCAGTCAAGATAGAGCACTGTCTGCTCAGGAGTAGATGCGCTTGCATGCACTCGATATAGAGCACTGTCTGCTCAGGAGTAGATGCACTTGCATGCACTCGATATAGAGCACTGTCTGCTCAGGAGTAGATGTGCTTGCATGCACTCGATATAGAGCACTGTCTGCTCAGGAGTAGATGCGCTTGCATGCACTCGATATAGAACACTGTCTGCTCAGGAGTAAATGCGCTTGCATGCACTCGATATAGAGCCGTGTCTGAACAGGAGTAGATGTGCTTGCATGCAGTCGATATAGAGCCGTGTCTGAACAGGAGTAGATATGCTTGCATGCACTCGATATAGAGCACTGTCTGCTCAGGAGTAGATGCGTGTGCATGCACTCGATATAGAGCCGTGTCTGAACAGGAATAGATGCGCTTGCATGCAGTCAAGATAGAGCACTGTCTGCTCAGGAGTAGATGCGCTTGCATGCACTCGATATAGAGCACTGTCTGCTCAGGAGTAGATGCGCTTGCATGCACTCGATATAGAGCCGTGTCTGAACAGGAGTAGACGTGCTTGCATGCAGTCAAGATAGAGCACTGTCTGCTCGGGAGTAGATGCGAGTGCATGCACTCGACATAGAGCACTGTCTGCATGCGCTTGCATGCACTCGATATAGAGCCGTGTCTGAACAGGAGTAGATGTGCTTGCATGCAGTCAAGATAGAGGGCTGTCTGCTCAGGAGTAGATGCGCGTGCATGCACTCGATAGCCAGTTATTTTTTGGCTGTTGATTCGTTTTCTGAAAGTCAAATGTTCATTTGCTTTGTGCACTTGAGAGTAGGCCAATGAACCTGCAGATTGAACCAGCCATGCCAGTATGCAGCGTTCCATCCCAGAGATGCTCGTCGGGTGCTCGTATTTGATTGCATTCTAGGAAATTCTCCATTAAAAATCCAGAACTACAGGTCCCAGAATGCAAAGGAAAAAACTTGTCTGAAACAGCCTTTCCAAAATGGAAGAAGCATAGTGGTGTCTATGTTCAATGCAGACACCAGCAGCTTTCACATGATTCCCTGAGCTATTTGACTGCCTCCAAAAACATACAACCCTCAGAGTAAGAGCCAGCAGTGGGCGTTATCCTTCTAATGCTGGCACTGGCTGCAGGGCAGCAATAAGGGATGCACTTTAACAACATAGGCGCTATTCTGCTAGCCATTTACCAAGAAAGCCATACCAAAAATTCCCTTTGCGCAAATGGAGTTATGGTCCAAGTGACTAGCTCATGAGTAAAGCATTGGTCTCGGACCTTATTCATGGCACGTTCCAATCTTGTGCCAGGCGAGACCTCTCCTTTCATCCTTCTGAAGTCGAAAAATTGGACACTGAAAAACGGGAAAATAGCACCTGTCATCACAGTGCTTAGAAGTGGGAGACATCTGGCAAGAAGCTCTATTTAGGAGCACAAATAATTAAGAAGTTAAGTGGGTCTACAATGACTGAGATTGGGTTCTGCAGTCACACCACTTTCAAAGTTTTGCACCCCTGAAATAAGATCAGCTGACTCCACATCAGCAGGTTGGCCACCATGTCATGAGTTTGCCTTTCCTATTATAATTCACTGTTAACCACGTTGCATTAGTTTGAACCATGGAAGCCCAGGACTGGAAGAACCTTGTCTCTGTGACATGGAGTCACCTGGTCTAAATATCTTGGAAGCTCCACACTCCCCAAACCCTGCCATGGCCTATAGAGCACTGCGACCAGAGCTACAGCACTTCCGGGTGTCGCCATCTTGACGCACACTGCGTAACGAGCTGGTGTTTTGTCTTTGAAATTAGAAGATATTATCAGGGCCGTTTCCTAAACTCGGCCAGGTGCTGCGCGCCTGCGGTTCAGCTGCCTGGGCCCGGCGTGTGCTTGAAAGGAAGGCCTGCATGCGTTATGGACCATCCTGCCATTACACGCCTGCTCTGACTCCCGGAGGAGGAGCAGTAGTCAGAGGGGCAACAGGTGCAGCGCCTGGGACCCTTTTACTGATTGCACTTCAAAGTGGCCCTGTGTGCGCTCCTGCGAGAGGGAGGGAACCAAGGGGGCTGTGTCCAACCAGGGCTCCCACAGCATCTGCCCACAAGGCCTTGAAGTCGGAAGGCTGTGACACTGAAGCGTTGCCACTTGTCACGAGTCTGGGCTTGAACCCAACAGGCCTTTGAAGCAGCCCGGCCTGTTCAGGGGATAGGAAACTCCGGCCTGAACACAGTTGCACGTGCAAGGAAGGCACACAGGCAATCCATGTTATCACAGCTCCTCGGATAAAAAGCTCCCGCTTTTTAGCACTGGCCTTTTCATCCATGAGCGTTCCACTTTGGGTTCTCCCCCTGCCTGTTTGTAGGGGCAGGATCCCGACTCTCCTTAGTCCTTCATGTACATCGGAGAATGGGGATATCACCTCCTTATGAAGCTGAAGGGCGGTTGTTAAATTCAAGTCCAGGACTTTAGGTGCTGTTTGAAGTCATGGCTGCTACAGAAATGGGACTACCCCAATTATCATCCCAATCTGCTTCAAATTCTGTATAAACTAGATGTCTAATAAAACGGTGTCAGTAGGTCCTTGGCTTTACTAAAGGCAGCCGCCCCTCCCCGTTAGCCCCCTTCTTCATGCTGCCATTTTGTTCGACATTCCACCTGTTCAGAGCGCAAAGACACATGCAGAGCTCTCAGGTGTCCGAAGTCAGGCATGGCTTGTCATCTGTCTTTCTGTCCTTTTACAATGTGCCTTTCCTGATGAATGAGTCCTTTTTCTATTTTGTTGTCCCATCCGTTCATTGGTTGACCTCTTTGTTGGGCCCTGTGTAATGAATGGCACGGCACGCTAGCTACTACTGATAGTTGTCTGGAAAGTGGTTGCAGGTCTTATTTTTCAGGGCCCAGGGGACAAGAGTCAGCGCCTCAAATTGGTAACCAGCGTTGAGCGTTTAGTACCAGCTTTGTTTCATCTTGGCATCTGCTATTAGCCCCTGAATTTGTCAGCACACTCACCAATCCCTTCCTCGCCTCCTCCTTAATATACTCCTCAACACTTCCCCATCTGCTCGTTGACAAAAACTAAAATGAGCTATGTGTTTTTTAGGGGTGTACTAAAAAGTAAACTTAACTATTAAGTCACATACCAAATAGTTGTTCACGTATTGAGATGAGCACCATTAATGTCCCTACCCGTGTAGCACCATCTGAATAGACCTTCCAGTATTCTTAGGAGCGCAACATCCCTTAGTGTCCCCCAGAGGCAGCCTTGCAATTTTCCCCAGGGGTGCAGCATCGAGTGGCACTGGAAAATGAACATTGGGTCAGAACTGGGAAGTGAGAGCCACAGGAAGCAGAACTGTGGTAACCGGCAGCAGGGAGAAAAAAGTGGCTATGCTGGCATATTGAGACACGCCTCTTGAATTTATATATGGAAATACACTTTACAGTGGCAATGCTGGCATATTGAGACACATCTCTTGATTTTATATGGACACAAGAAGCATGGAAATGTGCTTTATAGAGGCAATGTGAGTGTATATTGTTGGACCAAGTCTGGAGGTGGCCCACTAATTTCTACATCAGCAATTAGCATAACTACCCCAACTACTCCCCTAGAAGCGGCACTCCTTTGAAGAAACAGAGGTGCTAATGGAGACAGACCCACAATCAAGAGGGCAGGGAAAAGATCTCTCATTAGGAGCGACAGGTAAAACAATTCAGCAATAGCATTGGTCAAATGTTGAAGACTCAGCAGGCCCCTCATTTGTATTTCTATTTGTATTTGTTTTATTTGTAACGCGCGCCGTCAGGCCCGGAGGCATCAGGGCGCAACTTTGGACATGGTTACATGACGAGCATACATATATTCACATTTTAGATACAGTGCAAAGTATTCAGAGCACACAAGCAATATACATAATTTACAGAGTAGAGATTATATCTGGCGTTTTACTGGGACAGGGCTCCTAGGTACATAAGAAATCCGAGTTTCAAGGCTGATTGAAGAGCCAGGATTTAGTTTTGGACTTGAAGGCACTAAAGCATTCTTCAGATCTGATGGTGAGGGGGAGGGCATTCCAAAGCTTGGAAGCTAGGACGGGGAAGCTTGATCCAACTGCTTTTTGTAGTTTGAACCTAGGGATAGTTAAACAGTGGGTCTGGGCGGTTCTTTGAGGGCAGGTAGGCGCGTGGCGGGATAGCCGGCTGCAGAGATACGTGGGGGCTTGGTTGGCTAGGCATTTGTGCGTAAGGCCTAAGGCTTTCAGTGCAATTCTCTGTTTGACAGGTACCCAGTGTAGATTGGATCTAGAATCCGAGATGAGGTGGTTTCGCGGGATGTTTAGAGCCGCTCTAATGGCTTATTCTGGGAGCTTTGCAATTTGTTCAGATTCTCTTGGCTGGTTCCTAGGTAGAGGGCGCTAACATAGTCGATTTTTGCCATGATGAGGGTTCTGGCCAGTGTGACCGTGTTTGGGGTGGTCAGAAACCTACAGGCTGCAATGAGTTTGCAGGTGTATGCTGAGGAGGATCTGACTGTATTTGTTTGTCGGGATAGGGATAAGGTGGCATCAAGGTAGACGCCTAAGGTTTTAGTGTCTTTCGAAACTTGGATGGTGTTGCCATCAATGATAAATGATTGGTAGGACGGCTCAAGTTTACTAAGGCGTTGCGTAGTGCCCAAGCTTGGATGACCAGGTAGACGTCATTCAGGGCCTTGGTGTCAGCCAAGTAGTCAGCCGTGATGGGAATGAGTATCTGGGTGTCATCATCGTAATTTGTATAAGAGACACCCAGATAGTCAAGTACATCAAAGAGCGGTTTTGTAAAAACATTATAGAGAGTTGGCAACACGCAAGAGCCCTGGGGGACGCCACAGTGAATAGGGGAAGGATCTGCAGCTGCAGATTGAGAAACGACCCGCATAGATCTATTACTCAAGAATGATTTGATGCAGGCCGTAGCTGACGGAGAGAAATGGGCAGCAAAGTTAAGATGCTTGCATAAGATTTGGTGATGGACCAAATCGAATGCCGCAGAGAGGTCAAGTAGAAGTAACAGGGCAAGTTTGCCGTTGTCCTTTAAAACTTCAATTTGAGTTTTTAAGTCTAGTAGAGCTGTCTCTGTTCCGTGTCTAGGGCGGAAGCCAGATTGTCTAAGATCTAGAAGATTATTGGCTTCCAAGTACTCTTGGATTTGCAGGTATGCTGCGGGGTCTAGGATTTTTAGCAGGAACAGGACAGTAGTAATAGGTCGGTAACTGGTAGGTATGCTAGGGTCAAGGGAGGGTTTTTTGAGCAGGGGGATCACCCATGCGTCCTTAAGGTTGTCAGGGACAGTTCCTGTTTTAAAGGCCGCATTGATGAAGGATGTGATAAATGGGGCCAAATCGTGGGCAGATTCCTTGATGATTGGGGCAGGGCAGGGATCACCCTGGCAGTTGGAGGGTTTGATCCTCAGGATAATGTTTTCCATCTCCGCAGTGGTGAGCGGTGAGAAGGCAAACCGTTTGAGATTGGGCAAGTCAGGGGAGAGGGCCCCAGCTGGGGTAGGAGGACGGTTGTCCAGTTTCAGGCTGTCTTGTTTAGCTATGATTTTAGATTGAAGCGTGGTGATTTTATTCAGTAACGCTGCCTGAATGTTAGCACACCATTTGCTATCTTTAATGCAAGTGTTGGGGGGGGGTAACGGGAGTTTCGAGCTCTTTTAGGATCTTAAAGAGTTCCTTAGAGTTGGAGTCAGCTTGCAGGATGCGATTATTAAGGGACTCTTTTTTCGCCTCTATAATGGCTGCTTTGTAGGTGAGGGATGCCAAGAAAAAAACGTCTTTGTGCGCGTCAGAAGGGTGACTTTTCCAACGATTTTCGGCACATCGTTTGGTTTTGCGGAGTACTCTTAACTGTGGAGTGAAGCAAGAGTTAAGGTGTGCCCGTGGTTTGGCCTTCCTCAGTTTGATGGGGGCAATAGAGTCTATAGCTGTGAGCATGCTGCAGTTATAGATGTCAGCTAGGGTGGTGGGGTCATTGCAGGAGTCAGTGGCCGCTTTAAGCGAAGGGAGTAGCAGAGGGAGAAGTTTCTCCTTGGTTATGTCCTTTTTATTTCTGGTCGGGAGAGCAGGCGCTATCAAGGTCGGGATACGGGGGGAAGCTTCAATATTAAAAGTGATGATGTGGTGGTCTGACCATAAGCAAGGGGTATTGGCCAGGACGTTGATATTGCAGTTAGATCTGGCTAGCCAGTCAAGGGTCCTACCTTTAAAATGCGTGGGCTCTTGGATGTGCAAGGCGAAGCCAGAATTAGAAAGGGCGTTTTCCAAGTCTAGTGCAATAGGATCTTTGGGGTCGCCAAGTCCCAGGTTGAGGTCTCCAAGGATGATAATTTGTGAGTTTGTTTTTGCATTGTCAAGGAGGAGGGTAGAGATTTCGCCCACGAAGGAGGGTGCAGGGCCTGGGGGCCTGTAGATTAGGTGGAGGGTGGCTGTTTGATTGGGTGTAAGTGCGAATTTGACTGATAATAGTTCAGCGGACTCGAGTTTAGTGTTGGTTGATATTCTTAAATCGAGAGTGCTTTTGTGGATGATGGTTAGGCCACCACCTCTGGTGTGGGAAGCAGAGGTGCGTTCACATCTCATGATGCCGAAGCCGGGTGGTACGGCAAGGGACAAGGAGGGACCGGATGCAGCATGAAGCCAAGTTTCAGGTATGGCAATGAAGTCAAGATCTGAGGATGTTATAAGGTCTGCTATATCTAGAGCGTGCGCTGGGAGGGATCTGGCGTTGATGAGTTCGCCCTTGATAACCGGCAGTTTCGTCTCTCTAGAGGGGGGTTTGCCATTGTTGGGTGCAGTGGGTGAGCACAGTGGTGTGTGTCGTGTTTGCTTGGGGAGGTTACTACGGGTGCGGCGTATGCAGAATCTGGTGCCTAATCTTTTGTTCCTGAGAGATAAGGAACACGGTTGATTCGGAGTGGGTTTACTAGCGAAGTGTTCCAGCCAGAGGGCTGGGTCATTGAAGTATGGGTTACTGTCAGTGTTGAGGTGCTGGAGGCCTAAGGTAGGTGTCATAGGGTCCGTAGTGGGGGTCGCCATGCGCGGGGTCGGGGGGGCAAGGCTTGGGAGAGTTAAGGTGTGAAAACAAGGAAATAGTATGAGGCAGGGTAACCAAAAAGGAAACACACCAAACACAGGTTACAAAGGAACATACAAAGTACTTTATTTTATACTGAATCCAGTTACAAAAGAACAGAACAAAATTCAGATAGCTATCGACCCTCAGTACAACACAGCGAACTCCGGCGTGGTTCGGTGTGCTCAGTGAGTGCAAATATTCATTGAAACAGTCAGGCTTTTATACATTTCTCCAGCCTGTTGTCCAGCCTTTCTTCAGGTTAACCATTCCATAAATAAGTTACTGCTCTAGGGTCCCTTGCCAGGTCAAATCTAGTTCATTTTAGGTTTATACATTAACAAGAAGAAATGGTAATAATGTATGCTCTAGGCCTAACATTACAATGTGGGACTTAATTTATACAATATAGTTAAGCAGGTGTTCTCATTCAATTATAGATCAGTTTCGGTGATACAGGTAATCCATTGCACACAGGTCAGCAGAAGGACAAGGTCTCAGCTCATGACCCTAACAAGTGGCCTGCAGGCAAGTTATACATTAGCTGTACAGAGGTCATGACAATCGAGTTCTGTTCTGAATAACATAGGCTACCATTTTAGCTCACATGGTGACTTTATAGAGCAAGAAAACCTAAAATGGCGGCTTGACCCAAAATGACAGTTTACATGGTTTCTAAGGTCAGGACCTTGCAATGCGAGTTTATTCACATGTAGTTTATAAGCAGCTTGTTAGCAGCTTGGCGTAGGCCAATATACATATATTCATAGCAATAGGAGGCACGATATAATTTCTAGTTTGACAAACCCTCCTTTTGGTCTATGCCAAGTGCTAAACTACTTCTGATCTCCCTGCAAATAACTCCATATGTCATCGTCCAAACACCCTGAATAGCTGTCAGAAATATCTATCGCCATTAGATCTTTTACTAAGATCTCTTTCAGTACATACTCCTTAGAGGTTTTATCTGGGGCATACCCTTTATGTCCTATTGTACCTATCGCCTGAGCGCAACATCCCCCTAGCATTGAACATATACTTGGTAGACATTAGATACAACAACAAAGAAATAGCAGTATTCCCAAAATAATCAGCAAGACTGAAAGCACTTTCCAACTCCAAGACCGCAAGAAGTCCCAGAACCAAGCGCTAAGATCCCAATTTCCCTCGGGAACATGCACTTCTGAACTAAGAATGTGCAGATTCTGTATTGCCTTAAAAATAGTTGAGGAGGAATCCGGTACGAAAACACAGCAAGCGGACCCCACTAGTTTACATACTCCACCATGTTCAGCCAGAATGACATCTAATGCCATCCGGTTCTGAAGCGCTACCAATCTGATCGCTTTCTGCTCTAAAGTCATATTATAGAGTATATCTGTGGTCCGGTTGATAGTTCTCTCCAGTACTCTCGCTAGTTTCCTGATATCCTCGGAATTCGCTATCTGCCCAAAGAATGGAAGGAATGATTTTGCTACAGCTCCTAAAACCTGTGCTGGAGTGTCGCCATTCTCGTCCCGCCGTGGACGAGCCTTCGAAACCTCTACGGTACTTGCTATAAACACCCCAGGTAACAGGATTCCTAGATAACACGTTCCCTGCCAATCCCTGGGCAACCATGGAAATGCTACATTCCCGCAAACAAAATATATAGGTTCGCCTACATACAAAGGTCTGTCTTCCCCAGTCAAATTTGCAACGTTGGCACAACCTTTAAAATCTCCCATTGACCGGGTGCCATTCCTCTGTATGCAGAAAGAATCTGAATCAGGGCTATGATTAACAGTATAAGAAGCAGGCACGGCATCCTTATTGCCTATCGGAGCCATTTTAAAGGAAATCAAAGATTGGAAAGGACGAGACAGTCTATCAGAAGGCCTAATAGAAGCAATATTGAGCTTACTCCTGTTTGCGAAAAGCAAGCATCCCAGGGGAGTCAGGACACGTTTCTCAAAACTATTCAAATTAGTGCCATCAAAGTTTCCCGAGATGCTATCGTTCCATCGGCCAAGGAACAGTGCTCTAAGTGAAGCATAACAAGCAGTTGTCAAAGGTAAAGGGTGAATATACCAACTTAGCCCCTTATCCCCATGTTGCGGTAAATGCGAGCAGATCCAACAATTGGTTCTGTTAAAGATTGCATGGGTAGCATTCATAATTAGAAGTAGAGTGTTATTTTGATAATTCTGTCTATGCAAAAGATCTCTAGGTGACAAGGTATGTAGTTGCACAGAAGGAGTGGGAACAACAGTTATATTTTCAACAGGTAGAAAATCATTCAAAGGGTACATTCTCTACAAATACTAAAATCCACAACCAACAGTTACTAAAAGTCCCGTGATTATCACCAGTAGACAACAAAACGTTTTCGGGGCCCCCATACATATCTGCTCATTGTCTCTCCTAGTCACATTTTTGTCCAAAAGTTCAGTACGAACGGTAGCGGATGCGGGCATTATCGTCTTCAATCGAGAAACACCAATTGTTCGTTTGCTGGCGACTCCGGTCACGCGTCTTCTTAATGTCTTTCCCGCAACCCTAAGCCAGCAGAACCCTTTATGCAATTTGGCCAAAAAAAGGCAAGCCCTCAAATTCTTTCAATTGTACAGCAAGAGCCGTATTGAAAACACATCTTCTTGGGCGGAGATTATACTTCACAGTTTCCGGTGCAAAAGAATCAGCAGACAGGATGTCGTCACTTCCCACAGGAGGTGGCGAGTGAACGGAAGTTGGATCAGAAGATGGATGATCCACAAACGATGAAGTGGGAGAGCAAGGAGGCAAGATGGCCGTTTTGTCGGGCCTTACAACTTCCGGAACGGCCTCCGATACTCTCTCTCCAC
Source organism: Ambystoma mexicanum (assembly GCF_040938575.1). Taxonomy (NCBI): domain Eukaryota; kingdom Metazoa; phylum Chordata; class Amphibia; order Caudata; family Ambystomatidae; genus Ambystoma; species Ambystoma mexicanum. The sequence goes on along the minus strand of NC_090928.1, from coordinate 1,222,417,657 downwards.
CGTCTCCCGTTTCGGGTACGTTGGTTTCAATGTCGGAAAGGGGTTCTGCGTCTTCTGTATCGTATGGCACTGGGTGTGGGATCCGTTTGGTGTGGCTGCCGTGGATCCAGTGGCGACGTCCTCCTACCCGCACCGCAGTCTGAGTGACCAGGAGCACCTGGTAGGGGCCCCTCCAACGTGGTGCGAGGCAAGACGCTCTATCGAAGGATTTAACGAGGATCCAATCCCCTGGTCGTAGACTGTGACCGGGGCCCTCGTACCTCACCGGCAATGCCTCTCGCACCTGGTGATAAATTGAAAACAGGTTTTTAGTCAATTGGTTACAATAGTCAGAGAGAAGTACATTTTCTACATCGCGCAATGTGCAGCTTTTAGGCAAACCCCAAATATTAGCAGATCTCCCCATTACCACCTCAAAGGGAGAGAGCCCAGTCTTAGTTTGCGGGGTTGTCCGCATTGAAAGTAACACGATCGGTAAGGCGTCCGGCCATTTTAGTTTGGTGCCGGCACACGTCTTAGCGAGCTTGTTTTTTATCATACCATTGTGTCTTTCCACTAATCCGGCGCTCTGAGCATGTCTGGCCGAATGGTATCGTTTGTCATTTTGCAATGCCGTACATATCTGTAGAATTACATCAGCGATAAAATGCGGACCATTATCCGACCAGATAACTCTCGGCAAACCGAACCGTGGGAAGAATTCCTTTAACATGGTCTTTGCAGTGGTCATGGCTGTAGCGTCTTTAACAGGGAAAGCCTCGACCAACTTACTAAAGGCGTAAATGACCACAAGGACATATTTTAGATTGTTACATCGTTCCATTTCAATAAAGTCAAAGTGAATCACTTCAAACGGGACAGAAGGAGGCCCAAAGCTACCTCTTGGAGTTGCTGTCCCCTTTCCCACATTGTGTTGTAGGCAAATCATGCAATTTTGGACATAATGCTGGGCAATTTTTGAAATCTTATAATTTACCCAGACTTTCTCTAACATTCTCTTGATCTGTTGAGCGCACACATGTGTGGGACCGTGTGCCATGGTAACCATCATTACTATATAGGCATTAGGAAGCAACCATTTCCCTTCAACCATGTCCACCCAACACCCATCATCATCGAGTTTCCCCAAGCCCTCAGCCCACCTCTTGGATTCTTCTAATGTGGCATCGGCTTGGATATCCCGTACAGACCCAACACCCTCGTCCATTGCATAGGCATCTATAGTCTCCCTTGAAACATACATCTCCGTGAAGAGATCAGAGGTAGTTTGTCTAGTTATTTGATCAGCGAAAGCATTCCCTTTCCCTACATCATCTTTATAATCTTGCGATGTGCTGAGCACTGAATGATTGCTAACTGACTAGGGAGCACAAGCACTGAAAGCAATTGTACTATCAGGGAGCCATGTTGGATCTTAGTGCCATGCGAAGTTAAAAACCCTCTCTCTGACCAAAGTCTCCCAAAGTTGTGAGCCACCCCAAAGGCATACTGGCTATCAGTATATATGTTTACTGTTAGCCCTTCGGAAAGCTCACAAGCTCGAGTCAATGCTATAATCTCTGCGGCCTGCGCAGAGTTATGCATAATTCTCTTGGCCTCCACAACCGTACTCAATGTAGTGACTGCTTAAGCAGCTGTGGATGTACCATCCAGTAGTTTGAAGCAGGAGCCATCACAAAACAGCTCCCCTTGTGGGTTATCCAAAGGAGTGTCCCTCAAATCAACTCTCCCTTTTGTATCTTGTTCAGTAGTATACAGGCAGTCATGTGACTCTTCGTCACCGCAAACAGTATTTTGCGGGAAAGGTAGGAGTTCAGCCGGATTAAGAACGCAGCACCTCCTAATTTGAATGTGGGGAGCAAACAAGATTAATTCATATCTTGTCAGTTGTGCGGAAGTGAGGTGTTGCGTTTGGGTTTTATTCAATAGAATATCTACAGAGTGAGGCACCATCAGGGTTAATCATGGCCTAGGACCATTCCCTCACTCTGTTTTACAGACGCAGCAGCAGCAGCGACAGCGCGCAAACATCTTGGCAAAGCGCATGCAACAGGATCAAGGGCGGCAGAGTAGTAACCGCATGGCCTATTCTTCCCTCCATGTTCCTGCGTTAATACAGCCAAAGCACATCCATCACATTCATGCACAAACAACACAAAGGCCTTCTCATAGTTCGGTGTGCCCAAAACTGGCGCTGAACATAATGCAGTCTTGAGCAACTCGAATGAATGTTGATGCTCCGTATTCCATGGCAATGGCGAAGAAATACCCTTCTTCGTCAAGGCCAACATCGGTTTTATCACTAGTGAGAAGTTTGGGATCCATAACCTACAGTAAGAAGCCATACCTATCAAGGCTCTAATTTCCTTTTGTGTATTTGGGACAGACATGCCAGAAATGTGTTTTATTCTTTCAGGTGTCAATCTTCTTCCCTCCTTTGACAGGAATAGGTGACCTCCTGGCAACAATATTGAAACTTTTTAAGCAAAGCTTTGTGACCATGCTTAGCTAGATGGATGAGCAACAACACAGTGCCCTCTTTACAAGAGCTCGCAGAGTCAGTGGCTAAAAGCAAATCATCAACATATTGAAGCAACGTACAACGTACAAGTAGGGGGCAATCCAAGGGTATCAAGCTGCTCTTTCAAAGCCCTACTATAAATACTAGGACTCTCAGTATAACCTTGAGGTGCACAAGTAAATGTGAATGAGCGTCCCCCTAAGGTGAACGCGAACAAGTATCTACTATCCTCATGTATAGGAATACTGAAGAAAACATTCTTTAGGTCGACAACACTGAAGTGAGTGGCCGTAGCTGGAATCATGGTTAATATTGTCGTCACATCAGGCACAATTGGAAATTGCAGAGCGACGACTTTATTAATGGCACGTAAATCAATTATAAAACGAAATGGAATTGCATTATCACCTTTTTTGTACACGGGTAAAATCGGACTATTGCACAAACTTCCTGCAATCTCCTCAATCACCCCACGATGCACACAATCAGAAACAATGCTCTTCAAAGCTTGCTCGCCTTCAACTGAGATCTTATACTGTGGAATATGGGGCAGCTTAATTCCATGTTTCAAAACTATTTTAACAGGCTCAATCTGCAAAACACCGACATCATTGTCATCAACTGCCCACAAACACTCTGGTACATTACTGAATTCTGGCGGCAAAGGTCTAGTCAAGAATTGCGAAAGAGAACATTGCTGTGGTGAAATCGTCAAACGCACTCCATCAGAAGAACAATGAATTACCGCATTTAATTCCTTCAACAGATTCAACCCCAGCAAATTCTCTCCACAATTCGAAGTCAAGAGAAATGGACAGTGGTCCATAAAGGGACCCAAAGAAATAGGTACCGGTGAAGAAACCGGACAAACAACTGGTGTGCCAGAAAACCCTACAGAAACATTGGTTTGCCCTGACAGTGGAATGTTTGGAACCCGAGAATGATCAATGGAGCACTTCTGTGCTCCAGTGTCTATCAAAAATTGATGTTTCCTATTTCCCACTACCATTTCAACGTAGGGACCTTTCTGATTAACGGGAATAGGTGTAGGTTCCAAACCCTGCTTCGGGCAATCCTAACGAAACAAAATATCATCAAAAGGAAGCTCTTCAGATAGATATGCAGCAGAAGGATGATCAAATATGTTTCTAGTATCCACACTCGAAGTCTGATTATCCTGTGAAAAAGGTTGTTGGGGATCCTGCGAAAACTGGCCTCTACCAGGGCCCCCTGCACCCCAGCGACCTCTGGATCATCTACCCATATTTCCAAATGTGTTATTCGACCTCTGTCGAAGGACGGGGCATTGTGCACGCCAATGACCCTCCTGGCGACAATAGGCACACTGGTTAATATTCACAGGACCCAAGGGCACATTCCCTTGTGGAACATACTGACCTCTAATCTGCGAACTACCCCCTCTAGGGCCTCTAACAATTTGCTGTAACAATACTTTAGTCTTCAAATCACCTTTTCTCTTCTCGACTCCATCTTTTTGATTATTGACACGGTTCTCGTAGTACTGAGCCATGTGCAGTACTTCTGATTGGGCATTTGTTTTATGACGGCGCACATGTTTTTCCCCACTTTTAAGCTGCTGCAACGCTTCTCTTTTCCAATTTTGCAAAACATCAAATGCAGGTTTGGCCTTCTTTTTTAACAAGACTGACTCTAAATATTCAATACGAGGGATCTCAAAACTACCATTGACCGGCCACTGAAATTCGGAGGCATGTCTGGTTTGTCTGTGCCAAATTTTATTAAATACTACACTTCCAATGCCATGCTTACAGTACATAGTACATGCCAGTGGTGCCGGACGGCTAAATTCCAAAGATTGTCTATCGCTGCGGAATAATGCCCTAAAGCAGCTAGACAATTTCCCAGGCATTTCTCAAATACTCGGTGTCACCTGGTCAATAATTGTGTCTGCAGATACAATGCGCCAAATTCAAATTGTCAGGGTTGAATTAAGAGTCGGGTAACGACTCACCTGACCAAACCTAAGGAGGACCGATCGGTTTACAAAGGACTTACCTAACGAATTTTACCCTGTGTATGGTGATTTCGGCAAATCTGCCCACCTCAAAAAATTGACCCTCGTCAAGATGCCGTCTCAGACCACACGGCTATCGTCCAGGGAACGGATCGTGCAGCGCTGTTGAGGTGTCGCGTCTCGTTCAGTCGGGCCCGTTTTGTCACACCGTCCGATCCCGGTCCCATAGCGTGCGTCAACCTTCAATAATCCGGCATCAATCTTGAGGGTCCCTATTCCGGGCGCCAACTGTGAAAACAAGGAAATAGTATGAGGCAGGGTAACCAAAAAGGAAACACACCAAACACAGGTTACAAAGGAACATACAAAGTACTTTATTTTATACTGAATCAAGTTACAAAAGAACAGAACAAAATTCAGATAGCTATCGACCCTCAGTACAACACAGCGAACTCCGGCGTGGTTCGGTGTGCTCAGTGAGTGCAAATATTCATTGAAACAGTCAGGCTTTTATACATTTCTCCAGCCTGTTGTCCAGCCTTTCTTCAGGTTAACCATTCCATAAATAAGTTACTGCTCTAGGGTCCCTTGCCAGGTCAAATCTAGTTCCTCTTAGGTTTATACATTAACAAGAAGAAATGGTAATAATGTATGCTCTAGGCCTAACATTACAATGTGGGACTTAATTTATACAATATAGTTAAGCAGGTGTTCTCATTCAATTATAGATCAGTTTCGGTGATACAGGTAATCCATTGCACACAGGTCAGCAGAAGGACAAGGTCTCAGCTCATGACCCTAACAAGTGGCCTGCAGGCAAGTTATACATTAGCTGTACAGAGGTCATGACAATCGAGTTCTGTTCTGAATAACATAGGCTACCATTTTAGCTCACATGGTGACTTTATAGAGCAAGAAAACCTAAAATGGCGGCTTGACCCAAAATGACAGTTTACATGGTTTCTAAGGTCAGGACCTTGCAATGCGAGTTTATTCACATGTAGTTTATAAGCAGCTTGTTAGCAGCTTGGCGTAGGCCAATATACATATATTCAAGCAATAGGAGGCGCGATATAATTTCTAGTTTGACAAAGGTGTCTGAGGGCTGAAGGTGTGTTGGCCGTGTGGGACGTGTGCGTAGCTGGGTGATAATTGCTGCTACAAAGGGCAGAATGTGGTGTAGTATAAGGAGCACCCTGAAGAGCATGGTGGATGTGCACCTAGGGGGAGATGCGTCGCAGCAATAGGCAAGTTCGATTATGCTAAGGCAGTGCAAAGTCAACAATAGGCAGGGTCGATTATGCTAAGGCAGTGCAAAGTCAACAATAGGCAGGGTTGATTTAGCTAGGGCAGTGCAAAGTCAACAATAGGCAGGGTCGATTTAGCTAGGGCGATGCACAATCAACAGTAGGCAAGTTTACTTTTAGCTGAGGCAGTGCAAAGTCAACAATAGGCAGGGTCGATTTCGCTAGGGCAGTGCAAAGTCAACAATAGGCAGGGTCGATTTAGCTAGGGCAGTGCAAAGTCAACAATAGGCAGGGTCGATTTAGCTAGGGCGATGCACAATCAACAGTAGGCAAGTTTACTTTTAGCTAAGGCAGTGCAAAGTCAACAATAGGCAGGGTCGATTTCGCTAGGGCAGTGCAAAGTCAACAATAGGCAGGGTCGATTTAGCTAGGGCAGTGCAAAGTCAACAATAGGCAGGGTTGATTTAGCTAGAGCAGTGCAAGATCAACAGTGGGCGGGTTCACTTTGGCTGAGGTAGTGCAAGATCTACAGTAGGCAAGTTCACTTTTGGCTAAGGCAATACACAATCAGCAGGGTAAAACAAATGCTAGTAGAAGCAAATGCCTCAAGTGTAGCGGGTGGCACCTAAGTTTGAGATTGTAACAGGTGACTACAGTACAGTTAGGCAGCACATAGGTAGAGGTGGCTCAAAGAGCAATGGGCGCAATAGACACAAAGCAAAGGGCGTCATCTAGATTCAAATGAGCAGTTGACTAAAATGCCGAGGGGCAGCACATAGGTACAGGTGACTCAAAAAGCATTGGGCGCAATTGACTCAAATGCGATAGGCAGCGCCTAAGTAAAGTAACAGTTGGTTAAAATGCAGCAACACATGAAACAGTTGACTCAGCTATGTGGGAAACAGATAGGTACTAGTGGCCATCTGGATTCAAGATTTACAGAGAAGGCTGAGGTGCCGGGAGGCAAATAGTCTTTGCTAGTGTAAGTGGGACCTTTGGTGATGGTAAATGGTCTCTGTAGAAGTAGGTCGTTCTTTAGTCTTGCAGACAGTCTGAGGTGTGTATTAGTACATTGCAAGGTGTACAATGGAGGAGATTAGAGCATAGTTGTGGATTGCTTACCAGATCTCCTCGGAAGGTTTCAGCAGGGGGGCCAACCGCCTCTGGCAATCTCTGGACAGGCTCAGGACTGAGCCAGCCATGCGCCTTGCCGGCGCGTGGTTGGTGCAAAATAATGCACGATAGGCCAATCAAATCGCGGGATGTGCCGGAGGGGGCCGTTAGATTGTAGTGCACATAGGTGTGCAGGGGGCGGCCATCTTAAGAGGTGGTTAGCCTCGTGGATGGTAATGGAGGCACAGGCTAACTGGGAACAGGATGGCAAAATGGAAAGAAATACCGTTGCAAGATGCAGATGCTTTCCGCTAGGAATTATTATATTCCAATTAATAGTAGGCAGCGTCGGGACCTCGGAGTCGCAGGCAGCCGTGGATGATGGATGATGGGAAGGTGGGAAGGGGTAGATAATACCAATGTCCTCAAAAACACTACCCAGATATACTCCACTGCAGCAAGCGGCCAATAGCTGGAAGCAAATATTCCAAATGAAAATATGAAAGAGGAAGAAGGCAAGGGGGAGTGGTGGAAAGTACATGCCATGCCCAACAGTAAGTTTCTTTGATGCCCCATAAAAATACAGATGGTAACTCGCAGTGGCACATCGTTATCCCTTAATTCAAACCAAAGTGAAAACAGGAAAATTGCATTTGATGAAGAGAAACATTTAACAATCACATTTGAGAGGTAGGAAAACTCAGCTGCGACAGGAATATGAGTTTTCTCTTTCAAAAGTGGACTGCCAACTCCACAAGAAAAATGGAGAAAAAAAAAATCAGAAAACCCGAAAGAAGCGGAAGGGACTAGGCAATGAACCATGGACTCGAGATTGAGGATAAATAAACCATTCATTAATCTGCTCACTCCTCAATGGAAATGGCCTTACTGCCAGAAAAGGGAAGGCATTACTAATCAGTAATTCTTCAGAGACAGATAATCAGCGGAGGTAGAGTCAAGCAGAAATAGTGTCGTTCCCTAAACAGGAAGCACGGCGGGGGCCATCTTTGAAAACCCCATTCAGTGTCACCCATTTCCTGTTATCAGCATACGCCACATGTTGTGTCAATTACGCCAAAGAACAAGGCAAAGAAAACGTGCCTAAAATACAATGGTGGAAACCAAAACTTCATAAGGCAGTAGCCCAGGTGGTTTCAAAAGAAGTTGTCAGCCATGCTGGTGAAGTGTTTGGAGCGCAGCATTGAAAACCAACTACCCAGAGGAAGAGCAACATCTGGACGGAAATATGAGGCACCGTGGTGGCCCTTGGCACTGTGCCCGAAGACAATGAAGAAAGATGCAAGAGGTGGAGTGACGTGAAGGCCAGGGTGCCGAGTTTAATTTCCATCCACTGGCAGGTTACCGCCGCCGCAGGAGGCGGCATAATTGTGCCACTCACCCTCATGCCCTGCATTTACCAGGTCAGCAGTGTCCTCCACATGGTTGATCTGGAGGGTATTGGAGGAGGAGAGCCTTGTGAGCACAGCAGGAGTAGAATGCCATCTCTGTGATGTGAATGCATAACCCTTGGTCCTACCAAAAGGCATGGGCCAGGCTCTGGCGGGACATGGCCCCAATACAAAAACTCAGCCTACAGCCAAATGCCCATGGCAGTGATCTGAATGTATGTGACAGCCAGGGGGGAGGCAGTGTCTAAATGCCTGTGATGACAGAAATGTACAATTGCATGTACATCTTGCTAACCTCATGCTATCTGGAGATGCCTTATTCAGGGGTGGAGGGCATGGACACGTGGCCAACCAGAACCCCTTGTGTCCACATGAACGCCAATGACATCCAGCGCCATGAAACACGGTCTGAAAAGAGCACAGCCAATATCTCACCACATCCATGTCAGTGGCACATGAGTGATGCATCTGCCAACGAACATCGGCACGAGTGGCCGGCCAAGTCATCATGTCTCCATGGCGTAGTCCAACCATGCCAGTGCTTCGTGTGGCCCAGTCCATGATGGTACAGTAGCATGCTGACTCCTCTGAGGAAATCACAAGTTGGACAAGTAATCCAAAATAACCTGGGGAACCCCTTTGTCACACCTTCCAGTGCGTGTGCACTTTAGCAGGTACACGTACCAATGGTCAAATAGTCACCCACCCCCCTGCGCGTGAACAGTCATCCCCCTGCGCGTGAACCCACACTTCCTCTCCCATTGTCCCCAGCAGCCTCCGAAATACTTGAATATTGTACTCATCCATATACCAGTCACTGTGATGGCTGAATACATTCCATTACTCCCTAAAGAGGTTCACAGGCCGCCCAGGACAGGCTACTGGGCCTAACACATCTAGGCGTACATAACCTAACATACATAACCTAACACTCACCCCACACACACCCAACCACCAGCTCCATTTTCACCACCCATGATCCCAGCAGCCAGGGGACCTCCTGGAACACTCCTGGCAAGAAACATATCTACCACCAGCGCCTGCAATGCAGCTGAACCCACCAGCCAGGCTGCCAGCACCACAGCAATTGTAGCTACTGGCATCTCCTTCACCGACACAGCTCCTGGTCCAGCTGCTCCACCTGCCACCCCTGTGGAGACCAGCCAGCCATCGGACACTCCACCAGCCACCCATGGATTAACACTGCCAACCACCAGCCAACAAGAGGATGCCCAGCCTGCAGTCCCCTCCTTCCCCACCCTCACTCTGTCGCAAGCATCAGGACACTGGCACAGGAACCGATGATGATGCCAGTGTAACTTTGTGTGCAGGTGGGCAGAGGGACGGGTACCTGCGCAGTACTCCAAGTGTTACCCAGAACACCCTTGAAGTGATGTGGAACAGACTGTATGACGAAAGCAGAGGTAGGAGCGCATCGCAAATATTACAGACCAGCAGCTGCTACCCCTGCAACCCATTAGGGATGATGTGCAGGGCTCACCCCGAAGAATGGCTAGGGCAATGGGCAGGCAGTCTTGCCACTTCACAGATGAGTCAGCATCAAATGCATTGGTGGGCCATATGGGTTTGCGAGCTGGCAGAGGCAATACCATTGGGCACGGAGACAATGCATAGGGCACTGCTCCTTACAATGCAGAATACCTGAGGGCTGGAGTCTGAAAGTGCAACTCCTGTCACCTCTACTGAAGGCTCAATGGCCGGGAGGCCCCACAGTACACTCACAAGATGAGCAATCGGGCATGGCAACATGGTTACGCCAACAGGATTTCTGTTCCAGAGGCAATCATGTGGGCGATGAGGGAGGACAAGGGTGCTGTGTAGGCGGCTGGCATAAGGGCAATGGTGTTGGCAATAAGGGTGGAGGGAAGTCAAGAATGCCGGGGATGAGGGAGAGAAGAGGGCAAAGGAGTTGTATAGTCAGAAAATAAAGTCACATTGAAACGTGAACTGAGGCGAGTCAAGTCATCTTACAGTGAGCGTGGCATTTTTACCACGGGCGTGATGACGAGTTCGGAGGTATTACACTCGGCAATGCCCCCAAACTCAGTTATCGTTATTGGATGCAGTAATTACAGGATGGCCCATTAGTTCCACGTGATGACGAGTCATGCGGACCATACCGCTATTCCCCATTCTGGGGTCCCCTAGGACTCCACGGGCATCTGGTGATCACCTCATGCCGTAATACTGCACCCATTCATCACTGCATGTGGTGCTGGTTTTGTGTGTTGGTAAAAGCCACCACACCACTAGCTTGAGAGCAGCGGAGCACTGTACAGAGTGTGGGTATCCAGCATTTGGGATGCCATCTTTTAACAGTAGCGCAGTACTGTGAGTTGAGGTCTGTACATCGGTATGTGCGTCCATTGGAATTAGTCCTCAGCCCGATATCAGAAACATGACCAGGCCAATAAGATGACCTCCTAGGTTAGTAAAGCACTGCTATATGCAGAAGAAAAACACCATGAATGTGAGAAAGCACTAGTGGCGATGATATGGCATTGCAACATTACCGTCCATTGGTGAAGACCTCTCACCAACTGCTGCAATATTTGTAAAGGGCCCGGATGCGGACTGACAATGTCTCCAACTCAAGAACATAATCTTGTATTTATTCCATGCAGGGCTATTCTCGAGACATTCGTTGAGCTCAAAATTAGAAGAGTCTGATGATGACTCAAGGATTGGCAGATATAGAGGACTGTGGTGAAGATCACTGCTTGCTAGCGGAAGAGGTAAAAACAGATACTGTAGGGGCATATCTAGATTCCCTTCGCAAGGTGTATGAATAAAGCACCTGTCGGGACAGCAACACAGTGTATATGGATAACTATTGTGACCACATCACTGAAATTAGAGTGCAAGAATTAGCACCCACTGCGGCTCCCTGGAGTAGTCACACGGCAGAGCTGATAGCCATTTATCAAGCTGCCCTCAGTGCCATAAACATCAATTCCAGGAACATATTACGAATCTGGTTATGCCCGAAATGGAATTGTAGGACATCTGGTGCATTGGGAAGCCAGGGATGTGCTTTGTGCAAACAAGCCCATGAACCTTAGCAAACAGATGCAAACCATTTATGATTTGGTGACATCAAACAACATGACAACATATTGAAAGAAAAATGCCATTCTAAAGAAGATGGTCACCACAAAACAGGAAATGAGTTGGCGGATCGACTAGCCAACACTGGAGCTATTGTCAAGGCCACTCAGGCAGGGACACAGTTGTTACCCATCTGCCCCCTTATGGGGCACAATTTGGAGCTAGGTGGGTTTTGTCCTGCGCCTCTGGGGTCGCCAGGCTCCTGAAGAAGACCAGATCATTGGGAACGTTACAGGTCCACTCCGCACGTGCATCTAGTATTAGGTGTGGCAGGGCGTGCCCAGCCAGGCTGCTCAGGGCGTGGCTAAACAACCCAGGGCTACATAAGCCCTGCCCTCATGCTGATCCATGGTTCGCGGTACTTTGCATCTTCATGCAACGTGACGCTCACCGCCGCCCGGACCAGCTTACTTACCTTCTGGAAGCCAGCGTTCACCATCTCACCACATCTGCATACTCACCTTCAGGAAGCCAGCGATCAGCATCTCATCGCATCTGCATACTCACCTTCTGGAAGCCAGCGATCAGCATCTCATCACATATGCATACTCACCTTCAGGAAACCAGTGACCCTGATTCCGGCGCCACGCTCATCATCCAACGCCGCACCCATCGTCCACAGAGTCGGGCCCTGTAAAGAAGCAGAAAGACATGGTTAGACAATTGAAACTCAGCAGCTGGGGGTCGCGCCACATTGGGACCACGCGCGCATCCTCAGAAGTCACTCACCTGTTGCCGGGCCATCGTGAACTCGTTCCCTGTTCGAGCCGGCTGCCGTCTTCATCTTCGCAGCTGCCGGGTCGCGACATCACCTACACGGGGAAAGAGCAAAAGAGAGACATTAAGGAAAGAACAAACAACATTGACGGAACAGACAAAACAAACACTGTACAGCAGGTTGAAAGCAAAACGGACTATACAAACAAAAAACACTCACCTGGAGAGAAGTGGATTAGTCGCAGCTAGACTGGACAGCCACACAGAGGGACCAGTGAAGGAACTCGTCCTAGTTAAGCAAGCGCCCCTGCCTGAAGTACCAGGACGGAGAGCTCATAATTTGAGATAAGCAGGTGAGCATTCTATGGGCAGCGCAACCTATGGGAACTACACCCTGGTTGGAAGGGGTCTCGAAGGGAACTCGGCTCACAGACTGGCATATATACGCCGCCTTTACATTTAAATAGGAGCAGTCTTGAGCAGCACTACCATAGTAACTGTACAAGCGCACAGGAAGCAGCCAGATGAGGGTGAACTAACTCCGGCAAGGGCTGCAACCGTGCCCCAATGCCCCAGCAGAGACCAGGTGAGTGTAACAGCTGTACAGGTGGACTTTATTGATATGCACCAGCTTCTGGAAGAGATCCAAGTAATAGCAGTGATTAGATCGCCCTCTTGTGGAGACAGTGAACTGGATTGTACATTCTCCAGTTGCAGATTTGATCATGTCTCCCAAAAAAGATCACATTATTGTTCAATTCTATCAATACTGGTTATTTTTCCCACTTTCTGACAAGAGTATCAGGGGAAGGAAGATCTGCAAGTATTAATGGCGTTCCAAAAGATGTATCAAATTCAAGAAGGACTTTGGTTGGTAAACCCCAATCTGGTCACTCACAACCAGTGGGTGGTACCTATCTCCTTTAGGAGCATTGTGTTAAGCCACTCCCATGATGCTCGACAGCCGGTCATAGATGGTTTCAAAAGACTCTAGAGATCCTAAGTGAGGTCATCTATTGACCACACATGGATCAAGATTTGACTACCAATTTAAGGGTCAGGTTCTGCCATACAATGGGCTCCATTACAGAATAGAGGAATGACATTACCTAGGTCTGATTTCCAGGCCAAGTTAATCGGGCTGGTAATTTGTTCCCCAAGAGGCAACAAATATATGCTGACTGTGACGTGTCTGTTTACGGAGTGGACTGAACGTCTTTGAACCCGGAGTCGTTAGGCAGAGGTGGCAGCCACTTTGATGATCAACTACTTTTTCGCCTTCTGGTTTTCCACACAGGATTGAATGCGACTTGAATTCACTTCGGTAGTGAAGTCATGACCAAGATGTGGGAAATCTTATTTTAGGTGTAAAAAAAAAACCTCTGCATTGTTTACTTGTGTACAGGTGCATTATACATGCCACATCATATCATATTCTGTTCTCCACTGAGCAGAGAATCGGTGTGATACAGTCAAACACTAGTGTGGGTCCTTAAGATGTCTGCAGGTGTCTTTGTGCCTAGTTCAGACATACAATTGGCACTGAGATCGGTATCACCTCAATTTTTCACCGACAAATATACTGCCGCAGAAAAATCTGAATTTCAAAATGCGCATTTCAACACATTTCTACTTGTAGGGGTGGACTAGGGTAATACATATTGTAAGAGGGTATGGGGGGGTATGGGGAAGCTGCAGACGTCTCCCCCCACATATAAGTGCATTGAAATGTGCAAGAATAAAATTGTATTTTCAGCTGCAGTATTTTATTTCCTAAAAGATCACATAGATCCATGAGATCTACCCCGTCGTTGGGTGCCTGAATATCCCCATTTGAGCTCTCAACCATTAGAAAGATAGTGTTGCTTCAAAATCTGTTATACTGAACACAGGAAAAAACATTGAACCATGCCTCTACTATTCATGAGATGAGAGATAGGTGGGCGGAACCATCTTTTTTGAAGGGGGCTTGACTCAAGAGGGTAGGAATAACAGTAGAAGCAAAAGTGAGTTAAAAGCTACCCTAACCAAAAGCGTGACATAGGGTCACCAGGTTTGCAGCAGAACTAGGTGGCTGCTAGCTCAAGGGACAAAACACCCGAAGATGCAGGAATAGCAAAAAAGGGTTTTAATTTATACTAACAGAAAACGAAACATTTTTACAAACTGCGCCGTAGCACTGGGGATATGCATTATTGAGCACATTATGGTCTGCATATTTGTAAGTTAGTAGGCAGAGTGACAGAAACATTTATTTCTTGTATTGCGTTTAATGGCAATACATTAACATTAACCTTTTCTTTGCTATTGCTGCATCTTCAGGTGTTTTGTCTCTTGAACTAGTAGCCACCTAGTTCCGCTGCAAACCTGGTGACCCTAAGTCACGCTTTTGGTTAGGGTAGATTTTTGCTCATTTTTGTTTCCACTTCTACTATTCATGAGTACATAAAACATCTTAGGAAGCATTTACAGTATGTTTTTCACATAGGTCCAAGAGATGTTTGCTCTTATTATAAAAGTGTATCTTAACCACGAAAAGAGAGTAGAAGCTACGTGATCGGGTGTACCTCTATAAGTTACAAAGAAACCAACCCAAGGAGAATTGTTTACCTTCTCGAAGAGGATCCTTGGCAATTATGGACAAAATATCTCCTGTAGCCTATACATTTTAAATCCTAAAAGGGGATCAGACAGAATAATATTGACTCAATATCAATCAGCTAAAATACTGACTTCCGCCTTCAGCCCTTAGAAAAATTGAGGAGCGATGTGAACCTATGGTTAAGGTGGCATCTGAATAAAATGCAGAAGGGAATCGGAAGGAAGAATGGATTGGAGTGATTGCATAAAAGGCAGGTATGAGTGTTTGGAAGGAGGGATGAATGTTTGAATCATATTCTTGAATAATATAAATACGAGAGAAAATAGGAAGTTTCTTAAAAACATCTTTGCCAATATCTTATTTAAACCGACCTTTCTATTCCTTTCACATATTGGATAATAAATTATCTTCCAGGTTGGTAACCAAATCCTAGATGAGTCAGAGTGGATGAATAACACCACACATGAAAGATGAGGAACAGTCACAAGGGAGAAGAAACAAGGAGAAGAAAAGATAAAGATGTGAGAACTTTGGATATGAAAAAAGGCATTGCAAATTAACAACGTATGGACGAGCTGAGCACTTTGTCTGAATTTTTTAAAATGACTGATGCTTCAAGGAATGGCTTTTCAGCATCAATAAAGATCCCATACCGAACCCAAGATTGAATAGGACTCTTGTTAGAAACAGAGATCCAAGCAATTCTTTGGTCCTCATCCTTTTACCACCAGACACATAGGTATGCATAGGCAATTTGTGGTGTGACACTGCAGGGAATAGGTTGCCTGTCATATACCTAAAGTAAAAGTTTAAAAACAAGAGTCACATTTTATCAAGAGATATTGAGGATTAAAGATTGGAAGAATTGATAGAAAAAGGAAAACTATTTTCACATTTACTATCAAAAGATTAATTTCTCCACACATGTCAAAAAGAACAAAAACATTGTCCAAACTGCGACTGGAATCGCTTTAATGTTATCCCTAATGTTTACTATGTGTGTATATATATATATATATATATATATATATATATATATGTATATATATATATATTCAATAAAAAAACTTTGTTAAAGGGACGTTATGGTAAAGTTGCACTAATAAAAACCTATGAAATTCAGTAAAAAAGCGTTGTTAACAGGACGTTATGGTTACAAGTAAAATCGAAAACCCCCTGAAATTCGCCAGTTATGGTAAGCTAAGCAACCATAACTCACGCCACCACCGTGCACTGCTAAGACTAACACCCAGGACATCAAAGATGACATCACAAATATCATTGATGACATCACTGATGATATCACATGTCTAGCCCCTTCTTTTTTGTTCACTGCCATATCTAGGCCAGGTGGGTTTATTTACTGACAGTCAGAAACTTAACTTTATAAAGGTATTACATTTATAGCTATTGCTATTCTCACATGTTCTTACACTACTTTCCTTAGAATTTTATCGCATTTTATGATGTACTTATATAGGGGTAGAAGCAGGCCTGAAACTCAGCAATCATTTTTGTGTGTGAATACAATCATGTAGATTATACACAATTGCAAATGGTAATGCCTCTTGTTTGCTTACTTTACTATCCATATATAAGCCCCATATTTGTATGCATTGTAGTCTATTTTTGTTTTGTGTGTATTAGTAGAAATATGTAGTAAGTGATGCATTATTAGCTACTTAGTACATGTTTCACAGTACGGAAAAGTCTGATACAGAAGCATTCACCGTTTTATTATATAACTTTGGAAAATTACAAATATAGCTCCTCTGTGGTGTATGCTGCAGCCAATACCTACATTTCTGTATGAGTAGGTTCCTGTACTAGAAAGAACACTGCAATGGAATGTTCTTTAGAATGCTACATTGCGTGATGAAGTATGTAATTTATTACACAACTCCCGATAATCCCTGATACTTTTTTGCCAACATTACATTCACAACCCCTTGTATGAAAAGTAAATGCACATGTGATGTCATCAGTGATGTCATCAATGATATTTGTGATGTCATCTTTGATGTCCTGGGTGCTAGTCTTAGCAGTGCACGGTGGTGGCGCGAGTTATGTTTGCTTAACTTACTATAACTGGTGAATTTCAGGAGGTTTTCGATTTTACTTGTAACCATAACGTCCTTTTAACAACTTTTTTTACTGAATTTCATAGGTTTTTATTAGTGCAACTTTACCATAACGTCCCTTCAACAACGTTTTTTCATTGAATTTCATAGGTTTTTATTAGTGCAACTTAACCATAACGTCCCTTTAACAACGTTTTTTCAGTGAATTTCATGGTTTTTTACCAGTGCATGCTATTTTCCTACAACTTACTAATATCACACTTACCAAATATATCAATATTTGTGTCCAATTTACAGTGTCACGTTAAAACTCGGCCATTTCCCACATTCTAGAATCATTGTTAACACTTCTATACACTTTTTGCAACTATTTCAACTAGTTTTGCATCCGTAGATATCTACGAACATCTGACTTCATTGCGGTCCTTCCGGACAGTGCCACATGACCATACGTTGGCGCGCGGCATGATGACGTGTCCGAGAACCCGTCTGCACTTCACGATAAGATCCGTCCTTCGCGGACAGTTCGGAACTGCATTTTCTACTGATATAGGAACTTTTAACTTCAAAATTTCCCTTGCACACCTCCGACACCTTTTCGTACTCATTATCCATTACCAATCTAGTACACAGTACATACTTGGAAGAATTTTATCAAAACTGCTATTTATCTTAAAAATGGCATAAGTTATTGCCATCCCTCATCCCCAAGAGCCACCACCACCACCACCAGCTGGAGGTGCTTCACAACAAAGAAAGCACCTCCAGCTGGTGCTGTCTTTGTCTTTGAAAGTCTTTCAAAGACAATGAAGAGGACCAAGAAGATGAGGTAGAGGAAGTGCATACTTCTAGCACCAAGATCGAATCATGGGTGTACCAGTTCTTTGCTACTGTTGGGAGTGTACCAAAGGCTAAAGCTACCAAAGTGAAATGCACTGAGTGCAATTTTGTACTCAGTCGCTGACTACCTGGACAGTACTCCTACGGGACCACCTCCATGCACCGCCACACCAAATCCAATGACCGCAATGCTCTCAGAAAGGTTATTCCTTCCTCAGCAAGTAGTAAGCTGTCTTCCTCCACCTCATCTTCCTCAACAGATACTGTAACCACACAGTCTGATGTCTGTGGGCATTGGTGCATTATAAATGAATAAATAAGGAGGGCTACGGACCATTATCGTCAATTGCAGCCCCTGAAATGGGGGATAAAGGCCATTAGCACCCCTGGTTCATAAAGTGGGAAGCCAAGGTGCTAAAACATAGATTTTTCTTCCTATCGCGGAACACCTGTGGCGTCCCGCTGTAGGAAAGAAAATCCTTTTCGAAGACAGCCAACATGCAAAGAGAAGGTGGGGCTCCATACACAGCCCCTCTTCCCTTGCCATGCAGCCCGCAAAACCCTATGAACATATTACCACAAGCACTTTTTTTCCCTTTCAAACCTATCCTACCTTCGAATATCTTTACCACATAGCCGGTCCCAGGTAGACATAGCCACTTTACCACCATTTTTCGACCCTAGCGGTCATGGCCAGTAGCCAGATTGTCTGTGCAATAACCTTATACCATGATCCAGACAATCTGGCTACTGCCCACGGCCACAGGCTATACCTTAGTCACCAAAGGTATATGACTATTTTTTGTACCTACATTATTACACTTGTCAAAAAATAAAACACGGGCACATTTGCAAAACCATGCTTTAATGTCCTTGACAATGCTCATCACGAGTTTGCTCGAAATCCACCCGTGTTTTATTTTTTTAAAAGTGGCAAAATGTATGTACATACGTCAAATAACTTAGCCCACACTCAACAAAATCCATTCAGTCTTTACACAAACATTGAAGGTTTGGTCTATAATCTTTCTCAAAACCTTTGTCCACATTCGTCAAATAGCAACAAAGTTATAAGCCATCAAAAAATGTTGAGACCCCCCTCTAATTTCGCCCCCTCTTGAGAAAATCCCACCAAACTTTAGAAAACCATTTACATCTAGATCCAAAATCGTTTTACCAAATATTATGCAGATTCGTCAAATGACACCACATTTATATGCCTTTACAATATTTTGGACCCCCCCCCCTCTAATTTTGCCCACTCTTGACAGAATCCCAAAAAAAACATTCAGGATTAGTTCTAGAATAAAATTGCAAAATTACATGCAGTTTCATTGAGTGGCGCAAAAGTTATAAGCCATCCAAAAACTGCTTTTCCCCAACCCTATAATGCAGAAATAGGTACAGATGTCCTAGGACATCTGAAGTGGCCGCGAACACCAGAGGACTGTCCTAGGACATCCAGAGTGTTCGCGGACCTTCAGGGGGTGAAACAACCCATTTTTTGGCTTCTTATGGCCATCTCCAATCGAATCCTCATCCCCCTCACCTCCCCAGAGATTGTTTGACGAGTTTGACAAGTGAAATGCTGCTTTTTAAAAAAAGTTTTCACAGCGCTGTTCGTGGACCCCAAAAAAGTCTGCAAATCCAAGAGACCTAAAATGGTGGAAATGTTCTCTCAACAGAAAGAACACTGGACACACTCCCTTGAGATGCTACGGCCCACCCATCTTCTTGTCTGTTTTGATCAACGAGTCTTTCTGATTAATAGTCCTCCCTGTGTGGTCCCTGTTAAAGCAGCAGGTGTCCCTTGAAGCTGCGGCAAGACCAGACTCTCAGGCTCCTGCAAACCACATTCTCGTACCTTGTGAATGAGGTCCCCCTAGTGGCGTGGCCTACTGTAAACAACAGACCCAAACATGACAGTTCACTGTCATTGATACTGAGGGCAGGAGCTGGCTTCAGGTTGACTCGGTTGTATATGAAAAGTTGTTGGGTTTCCCGGGTCCTTTGTTAACCTCTGCTGCCACTGTCAGACCTTTAAAGGGAAGGGCATCGACACCCTCTCCCGAACCACATAAGTCGAATGGAATCCACCCTCCAACCGTGGTTGGCACGGGTTTCTGGATTTTAGAAGTACATGTAACCACGAGGCAGCCAATGGGGAAAAGATGGATTTGGGAGAGGTTGGAGATAGGGAGAGGGAAGTAGGGAAACTGGATAGAGGATTAGGGTCATGAGATTGGATAGTTGGGTGGTTTAGGGTAAAAGAAACCTTGGTACCGTGCACCATATATTACTGCAACCTGACCTGACCCCCTGTTAACCCGACCAACCAATGTAACTCCTCCTCACTCACCTCCTATACCTGTAGCATGAACCATACATGTATCTTGCATACAACTCTAGTGTCTACATGAAAGCATACTAAACATATAACCATGGAATGAAGCTTACAAAACATGGGCATGGTAGCATAATGAGCAACAAACAGATGTGGTTTGCCCACATGAATGCACAGTAGTCATGGCTGCTGACAAAGCATGAAATGAAAATGAAACACAAAATGAATGTATGCAGACTACGCCTGTAGGCTCTGTCCATACCAGAGTACATGGGTCTATGCGTTGGTCGTGGTGTGAGCATAGGAATGTGTGAATTAGTCCACGTTTCTGACTCAAATTAATATAGCACCCATTTTTTCAGATTGAGCTGTGAACACGTAAGCGTACTCTTTCACAAGACAGTTCCTTCGCGCTACAGCTACAGCGCCATTCAGGAAGTGAGTAACAGATATTTTGTTTACGAAATCCCTTTAACAAGGAGAATGGTTAGCAATATATTTTATTCTATATTTTTTTGGGAGGATAATACTACTTGAACTATTCTTAGTTCATACGAAAGCGCCCGCCTGAGGGACCATATTTCCAGGTACACTTAGCAGCATAGGTCTGCTTTTCAAATCCACTAGTAGATCAATGACGGTTTTCCATTGAACTATTTGCCCTTTCTTTTTTCATCTTTTTTTCATTTATCTTTCTCTTTTTTTCCCCTTGTTTTATTTATTCTTTCACAACATGAATCACGTTGTTCTCCACGGAATTTGGGTATGTACATATATACATATGCATTATGCTACTTGTTTATTTATTTAACTTTTTGTTCATTCAATTTATGATGTGGAAACGTTATAATGCGATTTGATCTTTTGATGTTATATTCTTCAACATTGTGATTTATATACTTTGATCTGGTTATTAGTACATCATATTTATATATGAGAGAACACAGCTCTGAAGGAGGAGATGAATATCCCCAAAATGCATTGGCAATAAAGACTTTCTGTGACAAAACTACGGCAGTTGTTCTTCTACTACACAAATAATTGAAAGTTGTGACATAGTGAAATAATCACAGATGTGAGCCGTTCAGAAGAACAAATAACGAAATTATCTAGATCAGCACAAGTTTGGATATCTACTTTGTTTTTATAATCTGACCAATCTCGGATGCGACCAATACTGAGCGGCTGTTTTGTTGGGTGTGACTGACCCATCTTGTTTCCTGTATTGTGAATTAGCCCCTCACATTTTCTTGAGGTCGGTCTACCATCATTCCATTAAATTTGAGATTTCAAAAAAGCTCTAGCCAGCGCACGCCCACCATACGGATGGTCAAATTCCTCACTAGCCCCCCAGCCTCAAAATGTGAATCATCACCCTACTGAGGTTCTGGTTCGTCATCTACCCCAATGTCCCAGTTTAGGTCATCTGCATTTCCATGTTGAGCCTGACCTGTGCTGGATGTCCATATCTAATCACTGTAGGGATAAGACCCAGCGCAAAAGCTTAGGGTTCTCCTCTTGCCTGGCCATTAAACATCTTAGAGGCCGGTGGTCTGTTTGGATGATAAAGTGAGACCCAAAGATGTAGGATTTCAGCTTCTTTGCTGCCAAAAATCAGCACATAAGCTTCTATTTCACTGATGGACCAGTTCCTTTCCCTTTTTGTTAATTGCCTGCTAGTGTAGGCGATGGGTTGCTCTACACCCTTCTCCAATCCCAAAATCACAGGCATCTGTCTGGATAGTGAACTCCTGACCACAGTCTGGCACAGAAATGGCACCCTGCACAATCCATCCTTCAAATCCTGAAAGGAGGTTTGACAGGCGGGGGTCTAAGTTACCTTCTTTGGCATTCTGCAACATTAGATCATTCAGGTGCATGGCAATGGTCCCATACCCATTGATGAAGGACCGGTAGTCCTTGGTGAGAACTAGAAAGCCTCTCAACTGTGTCTGTGGGGCGTGGATGTCCCAATCATTCTGCAGTGCCTGAAGCACTTGTTTCAGGTGAGATAGTTTATCCTCCCAGGTGTGGCTGAACACTGACATGTCATCTAAATAGGCGACACTGAAGTTTCCCAGCCCAGACAAAACCTGGTTAACCATCCGCTGCAAAGTGGCAGGGGCATTATTCAATCCCAAGGGCATGACAGTGAACTGATAATGTCCTTCTGGGGTTGAAAATGTTGACCTCTCTCTTGCTCTGTCTGTCAAGCCGACCTGCTAGTTCCCTGCCGTGACTTTAAAGGTACTCATGTACTTGGCGGCGTCAAGCTTGTCAATGAGCTCATCTGCCTGAGGAATGTGGTGAGCATCTGGCTTTGTGATAGAATTGAGCCTCCCCCCGTATTCTAGCGGACTTCAGTCTTCCCACCACTGGTCTTTCAGGGACCGGTACCACTGGGATAGCTCAGGGGCTGTGGGATGGCTCTATCACTCCCAGGGCCAACATCTTGGATACTTCCTCCTTGATGGTGTCCCTTACCTTATCAGACATCCAGTGAATTTGTCTTTTCACCAGCTTACTGTCTCCAGTGTTCACATTATGGGTGCACCAATCTGTGCGACCTAGAGTCAGCAAAAACAGACTGGCAAACTGTCGCAGTAAACAGTGACAGTCTGTCAGTTGCTTTTCTGACAGGTCAGTTGCAAGGTTGACACTTTCAACTGCCCCATCTGTGGCTTCAGTGTGCAGGAGGTACGGGAGGGAATCGGTCTGCTCCTCAGTCTCTCCATCTGTCACTAATGCCATGACCAGGTCATCCCGGCTATAATGGGGTTTTAGCAGTTTGACGTGAAAGACCCTGCACCCCTGTTTAGGTCCTTTCACGTCAATGACATCATTTACCTCACTGACATTTTCCAGCACATAGTAAGGCCCAGTCCATTTGTCGTGAAGGGCACTGGGTTTTTCATAATCCACACCCGCTGGCCTGGAGAATACCTTGTGGCCCTCTGGTTGTGCCAGTGCTTCATCAGTTCCTGACTGGCCTTTAGATTCTTTGTTGACTCTTCCATGTACTTTGTCATTCTAGACTGAAAGCCAAGTACATAGTCCACCACATCGCATGTGGGGGTTGAGGGGTTGCCCTCCCATCCCTTTCTCACTAGACTGAGGAGACCATGCACAGGGTGTCCAAACAGAAGTTCAAAGGAGCTAAACCCTACTCCGTTCTGTGGCACCTCCCTGTAGGCGAACAGTAGTCATAGCAGGAGAATATGCTATTTTCTCATCAGATGCTCTTCCAAGCCACCTATTATGCCTTTCAGGGTCTTATTGAACCACTCAACAAGCCCCTTCATTTGTGGATGAAAGGATGTGGAGAACCGGTAGGTGATTGCACACTCTTCCCACATACCTTTCATATACACTGATATGAAGTTTGTTCCCCTGTCAGAAATGACTTCCTTGGGGAAACCAACATAGGAGAATACCCCAATCAGAGCCTTCACAAACATGGGGACTTTGATGCTCCTCAGAGGGACAGTGTCAGGGTACCTCGTGGCGTGGTCTACCACCAAGATGTATCTGTTCCCTGAGCTGGTTTGGGGAACCAAAGGACCCACAATGTCCATGCCTATTATCTCAAAAAGCTGTCCAACCACCGGTAGAGGAATTAAGGGGACCTTTGTGGCACTGCCACACTTGCCAGAAGCCTGACAAGTTTGGCAGGACTGGACAAATTCCTTAACTTTTATGCCAAACTGCGGCCAGTAAAAGAGCGCAGACAACCGATCCAATGTCTTAGTCTCTCCCAAGTGACCAGATAAGGGAATCTGGTGAACCAAATCCAAAAGTAACTTTCTGTGGCATTGGGGAACCACCAACCTTCTGGTGCCCTCACCCTCAGAATCCTGTGTCTCACTGAGACCATCCTCCCAGTACAGTTTGAACATTCCATTGGCCTCACCCTTAGCCTGCTCCTCCACCTGCTTCTGAAGCACCGCCATGGTGGGCCCCTCTTTCTCGTCTTTAAAGAAGGCAGTCTGATCGGGCCCCCAGCTGATGTAAACTCATCCAGCTTGGGCAGGCCCTTCAAATATGAACTTACCTGGTCCTCCATCTATGGTTCCTGTGCTGCGCCAGGCAACTCTGAAGTCACTGAGTCCCCTGCTACCAATGTAGGGTCCTCAGTGGCTACTGACCCCTCTCCTGCAGGAGTAGGCGGCTCTGCAGTCTGTGGCACTGGACCAGAGGCTGCCGGCCATGCTGGACCCTCGCACAAGCCCTCTGGAAGCACTACAGGTCCTAATGCTCTGAGAGTCTTTAATGCAGCTGCCTCTTTGCCCTTCGATCTTGAAGCCATCCCGCGACTATCTCGGGGTCCGGAAGATTATTACCCAACAGACATAGGACAGAGATTGAGTCTTTCACTGCTGCACGGCGCTGGTTCACTCACCAACTGACCTCTACTATCGCCAAGGGGCACTTACTTTGTCCATCAAACCCACGGACTGTACAATCAGGCCCAGTAATATAATGTCCTGGCTGCACACACTGCCATGGGACAGCAGTCAGGCCAGCCGCAGTATCTCTGACCGCCGGTGCTTTCTGTCCATTGATACACACATGTTCTAAGAACAGCTGAGTATTATTGAGAACTGGGATCTCTTCTGGAGACCCAGTACTAACATATCCACATTCAGCCACTACTTGGCATAGTGAGAACTCCTCTAGGAAGCCCACACTAATGATGGCCTGGTTTACAGTAGGAAAAGAGTCTGATCTTGCTACAACTTCAAGCGAGACCGCCCACTTTAACTGAGACCACATAGAGAGGACTATTAACCAGAGAGATACTTTTATCACAACAGAAAGGAAGATGGGTGGGACTCGGTATTACAAGGGAGTGTGCCCAGAGCTCTTTCTGTTGAGAGGAGGTTTCAGCCATCTTAGTTCTGGGGCACACGTTGTTCCTGTTTTCACCCCTTTACCTTTCCTGTTGCAAAGCACTCTGGCTATGACCTCACACATGCAGGATGTTGTTGGTAGGGACCCCAGGATTGGTTCATTAAGGTAGGCTTAACTACAAAAATCACTGGGGCCCGCTTGGCTTTAAAAGAAGGTGAATCCTTCTTTTGGCAGATCATCTGAAGACTACACCAGAAGTAACAAAGAAGAACTCAACCTTGGACTGCGGCTGAAGGTACAATCTGCCTTACATCTTCTGCCAGTGAAGGAAGGCCAGGCTATCCAAAGAGGGAAGCAAATTCCCTCCCCTAAAGTTCTCCCAGAGAAGAGAGGGAGAAAAAGAACTCGGAGGACTATCCAGTCTCACCAGAACAAGTACCCAGCCAGCACAAAGCGTGCCCTGCTAGGCTTTGCACCAAGATTCCTGGATAGGAAGTGCCAGAAGGTCTCTGAACCTACAACCAAGGAAAAGGCAGCTGTCTGCAACACACTCCTCAGCTTTGGTCTGTCCACCTTAAAGCACTACCGTCCGCCTTAAAAGAAATGTTTGAGCCAGTCGAGTTCCTTGATCCGCAACCGACTGCAACACTGACCGTTGTCAAGCTGCAGATGCTTAAAGACATCTGAGACGTCTCAAACAGTGCTTCAGAACCACCGATCAGCACTGAGACAACAATTGGTGACCCTAAGCCGCCATGTAGGCCAGCCTCCAGCCCTTCATCCAGGTTTACTTGCTGTACCGTCCTGCTGCCTGATACATGCAGCTGCCTCGAACTCTGTTGCACAAGCCTGTAATGCGCCATGAAGCCGACTCGACCCTGCCGAGTACCAAGAGCACCTACAGCACCAGGCACATTGTGGTTCTCTCCCCCTGATCCTTCCCAGAAGGTCCCTAGAGACATTATAAGACCTGTTTCCCCCCTTTGTGCTAAAGCAAAGAAACTTTAACGCACTGTTGTGGTTATTACCCATACCAACCACCCTCCTGTCAGTATCTAGAGTGCATCCCTTTTCCTTCTTTGAAACTGTCTTTCCTCTGCATTCCTTTACAGGGAGGGTTGTATTTTGTAGTGTTGTTAGACTGTCTGTTGTGATTAATAAAGTAGATATGTGTAATACAACCTTGACTGGACACTCCTTTTATCAATGGGTAATAATTATATTTTCGCTGTGTTGCAACTCACCAATGATGCTCAACCTTTTGGAGATAAGCCTGCCATTCCGTCCACATTACCAAAATTGGTTTATAATTTGCTTGTTATTCCAATCTGTGTGCATCCCTTCTGGTGTATTAGAGGTGTGGGGCTGATTGAGGTTTTAGAAACTGATATTCACCCTTGTGCCACTGGTACCACGGAAGTTGATTTGTCACATTGGTGGCAGATGGTCAGATCTAGTTGGAGGCTTGCGCACAGCTTAGTCACCGGATGATAAAAGTACAGTTGCAGGGGACATTTAGAACACTGCTAAGTATTTGTTAATAAGCATGGATCTTGACATAGAGACTGTGAAAGTCATGAGCAAGGATGCTTGATGCATCCTATGTCAAGAGAGGGGACTTCCTCACAGCCCCAGGATTAATAAACCTGAGGTGCCGACCAACCTCCAAGCTTGGGTAGAAGTGAAGGCGGCCGGGAAAGAGACCCCACGGGACGGGCTAGGCCCTGTGTACCCGAATAAAGAAGTCCTTCCAGAAGGGGTGATGGAAGATGGCGAGGAAGACAATCAGGGCAGTGTTTCTCACTAACTACCCCTCAAGGGGGCAAGTGTGGTTTCCCAACACTCCAGATTGTCAGGGAGGTCAGGGGCTGGTGTGGCATCCTGCAGAGCCCAGGCCTCGGTACAGCCTCTAAGTGGCCCAGTAATTGTTCTGGTGGTTAACGATGTATTAGCTACAAAGCACCTGTTGGAGGAGAGGCAACTAGCGCTAGAGGAAAAAAAAGAGCAGGGTGGTTCCATGGAGCCTTTGTTAGTTAATCAGCTGACCATGGCAGGGGAAAGGTTGGTCCTCCCCCTTCCAGGAGATGGCATTGTGCACTCCTGGCTGTCACATTCCAACTAAATATAACAGGACTCTGCCTGTAAGCTGTGTCCACCCCAGAGTACAAAGGTCTATGCATTTATTGTGGTGTGAACATGGTAAAATGTGTGTGGATTAGCCCCATTCATTTTCTTGAGGTCGGTCTACCAGCATTCCATTTAATTAAAAAAAGAATTTAAAAACTCAGGCGAGCACATGCCCCTCATATGGATGGTTAAATTCCTCACAGTTATATAATAAGAATCTAGTGATTTATAGTACTTCAGGCAGGGCTGTAATAAAGTGTTAAGTTGGCCCTAACTGTGATTTCAAACCCTTCGCACCAGCGTTCTGCGATTATCGGGAGCGAGCCTGTTGCACTTGAGCTGTCCATCTGGGGCTATAATGCAGTTGATTGATGAACACAGAGAAAAAAGTATCCCTTCATTTACAACTAAGAGTCTAAGGATTTAGTGATGTTCTAGAAAGTGAAATAAATTCCACATAAGTTAAAATAAATTGCCCCTTTTTTAGGCCACGTTGGCAACACTTGCCACTTAGGTGTGGCCCAAATTCGATGTATCAGGATTCACACACCTAGCATTCTACACCCAGTCATTCAAGACAGATACCACTCTCCCCCCTCTTTACACACACCACAGAAACATTGCCTAGTTTCAAGATGCAGCACAGGCACTACAATACCACTGGCGGCAAAATAGCAAAGTAAAGGGAAAAGGCACCAACATAACAGGAACAATGGACCATACTGCAAAAGAATAAAGCAGCATATAGATGCACGTGCCACGCACAAGCATTGACAGGCCGTGATCTGTGCACTGCACATACGTCAGTTTAAGATCAAGAAGTATATTTCTTTCTGTTTCTTTTTTCTTGTCCCCAGTCTATGGCCACTCTTTTTTTACACACTCATATGCTGGCTCACTAGTTATTGTACGGCCACCCTTCGTGTCCTCTGCCATTCGTAACTGTGTTATTGTAAGTCATTTCTGATAGAAATTGACATTGATGTTCATAAACTAAATACAAGCACTGTCACAAGGCCAGAAGTATGAGTCCACTATGGGATAGTGCAGACATCTCAAACACCCCCCAGACCATATGCACCAGATACATATAGCATATTCCCCCTTTCTCCTTAACAATGGAGGCAGGAGTGTCATTTATCGGTATCAGGTAATATTATCCCCATATATATGGTCGCCGTAAATAATATATCGCCGATAAAAGGTTGTGGCGATATTATTTGGGTGACCAAAAATATGGGGATAGGGGCAAAAAAAAATTGGGGGTTGCGGGGGTTTCGCCCGCATGTTCCATGCAATAATGTCGCCACAAAAAACGGCCATTTTTCGGCAATATATTTGTATGGCGAGATTTATGTGGCGACATTATTACATGGAACCCATTTATCCCTGTGGAGATTCTGCAACCCATGTTTTCTTGCATCACTGGGTGCAACAGGGCCTCTGACTCCTCTCCTGCTGGGCTAAGGCTTGTTGAAGTGTCAGTGTGCATCACACACAATGTGCTACTGCTGAGTACTTCACAGTGGGATGGCCGACTCAAAACCACCTCAGCCTTGATCGGCTGGTGGGAGAGGACACCAGGAGCTGTCTGCAGACATGGGAGGAGTAGGGGAACCTAAAGCAGAATGCTGCAAAGGCAGCTCAGAAGGTTAGGCGACTGTTGCTGAAATGCTACATGTTTACACCTGCCTGCAAATCCTTTACGTTTTTCTTTCCAATACCTGATGCTAAATGTGCTGTCAAATATGTAGTTTTGACCTGGGGATGGGTACGGCTCTCTTGCCTCACTTAGTGTGGGAAATTCTGCCCCTGTAGCGAAAATCCAAAGCTAGCATCCATGCCTCCGACAACTCAGGAACTGCACATTCACATGCTACATGCCCAAAAAATGGATTTATTTATTTTATTCTATTTATTGTTTATGTGTAAGGCGCATACAGAACAAATGGTGTTTCAATGCGCCACAAGACAAAAAAGGGGTGACGGGACAACTCAGCCTTTCATCCTGCTGAGGTTGATAAATGAGTACCAACACAGGTTGGTAATATTGTATGTATATTTGTTCTATATTAAGCGCTTAAGCGTAAGTGCTATATAATAACACATCATTATCATTTGGCCTTGGACGTCTGCTTGCATTCACAGTAATTTGGTAATATGGGCCTATACACACTGATATTAACAATGCATATGGTGATCCATTCTTGTATCAAAAATATATAACTTTACAGTGATATTGTAACCTTATTTTTCGTAGCGTACTTAGAAACAATGCTATGTGATGCCACTTCCTGTTTTGTCAAGGGGTGAAAGGTTGTGTTCCATCGCTTTCTGTGATGTCACTTTGGGCGGGTCAAATGAAATCACTTCCTGTGATGTCATCATAGGTGAAGGGTCGTGTGATGTCACTTCCGCTACCCCTGGCATTTTGGTGAAATAACTGAAAGGGTTGCGGCAGGTAGCGGTAGAGCCACCTGGCCCCATGCCGTGTTCTGTGGATTCTTGGGCTGGAGTACTGGCCTTCAATTCCCAGAGTGCAGCTGCTGGGTTGAAAAGTAAGGTGCCAGTGATCCTCCTGGCATGGGAGCATTTCAGCTCTGTGGAAGCCTCTGGGTAACATAGCAATTATCTATTTGCAGAGCTATCGCCCAATGATACCCTGATATTCCTTTAAGAAAATATCCAGGGCTAGAGGGAAGGGAAGACGCAAGCAGGGCCCCTGATGCCGCCAGGAATGGCAGCCTATGTGGTGAGAGGCGTGGAGTCGCTTCCGGAGCGCTTTCCATAATTCACCGCCACCCACTCATCGTCTCCCTCTTAATCACCTTGGAGTGCCTGCAGCGCCGCCCCATCACCCCACCTTTGTGCCCTCACTTCGATTTGCAAAAGCGCCAACAGCCTTGTCACGGTCGGCTGTTTATGGCTCACCGCTCACGTAGTGTCACAAACAGGAGGGGCAGCCGTGATAAGGGGTGGCTCACGCGGTGCACCCATCAAAGAAACCTGCGAATCAGTCCTTTGGGAACCTTTGTGCAAGTGCCAGTAGTGATACAGCCATCTAACCCCAGACTCAAAGTGTATCTCACCCCAGTGCATTATGGGATTTTCACTCTTGTTTCCTGCTTTGTTAGGAGAGGACGGCTTCTGCGCGAATGGGATCTGGGAACCATAGTTATAAAAGTGAAACCACTAGAACTCTGCGGTGCCACCCACGAATAAGGCAGTGCCTGCGCTCATCTTGTTTGCTCGCCCGCTTTCACACCCCTGCCCAGTGGTGCTTGGCAAATGGCTCCGCAAAGTTGTGCAAAGCAGTCCTGTGCTACTGGCGGCTAGGTCCATCCTGAATTCCAATTAGGAATCATTGCAGGCTCCGCCCACTCCCACACTTAAGGCCCTGCCAACTGGACCTATTCTAATTGGTGTGAGGGCTGCTGGGAAAGTGGCTCTGCCCACATCTGTGCAATTGCTATTATTATCATAATTGTAAATGTATTTGTAATGCACTGAAATCCTCCAAGAGGCACCAAAGTAACAGAAAAGTGCCAAATGACTGGAAAAGTAAAGTGAACTCAATCCATGCCAGGTAACAGAAAAAACACAAGTCAGACCAAGGAAACCACTGTCATTGAAAAAGCAGTGTCTTAAGTCTCTTCTTGAAAAGTTTGAAATTCAGAGATAAGCGTGAGTTCTTAAAGGAGTTGCTTCCATAGAGTAGGTGCTGCTAACATCAATAGAACAACCACCACTGCGCATCGTCTTAAAACATGGGGTGCGGAGCAACGCTTTGGAAGAGGACTACAGTAACCTATTAGGTCTATACTTAACAATGCGATCATTAAGATATTGAGGGGCACTGCCCTATACACACTCATTGGTGATGGTCAACACTTTGTTTCATTCTGGCTGCAACTGGTAGACAACGTAGTTTCTGCAAGGTGGCTTGGCAACGAACCAAGCGGCGGTATTCGGCACCACTCGTAGGCGTTTAATAGCTGTCTTATTGGCTCCAGCAAGCAGCGTGCTGCTGTAATCAATTTCAGAATTGATGATTGCCCTGGCAATAGTATATCTATGAGGATCAGACAGCAAGGGACTAGGCCGTCTCAAAGGTTGAAGATAGCACCTGCATGAGCTGAGAGGCGTTTACATGTCCAGCCATGGACATGATTGTATCGAGAGTAACTCCAAGAGATGTGGCTTTCTGCATGGTCTTAATGGGACAATCGTCAACAGTGAAAGAATCGAAGGCTTCATCAAGTAGTTTTGCCCTAACAGCGCAGGCGAGTAAAAGTAATCCAGTTTTACCACTGTTAAGACACTTACCATTGGCCGTCATCCACATTTGCACCTTTGAGGAAATCTGATTCAAAGCTACAGAATCAGTTTGATGAGTGCCGGACAACTCTTACAGAATATTGGTGTCATCGGCATCATTTGCAAAAGGCAAGGACAAAGTCCAAAAGAACATCATGTAGAGATTTCATGAAGAAATTAAAGAGTAGTGGGGCCATAGACCCCTGAGAGACGCCGCAAACAAGTGGAAGACCATGAGAAGAAAATTGTCCCAGCACTACACTGGACGTTCTGTCATTAAGAAAGGAGGTTGTCCACCTTACCACCTCAGGACTAAATCTAGCAAGCTTGGTCAGTCTATCACCTATGATCTCAAAATTCACAAGGTCAAAAGCAGCCGACAGGTCAAGAAATACAAGAAGACTTGCCTAGCCTTGATCGAACAACTGGAGTATGATATGATATGGCATTTATAACACGCCTATACACAAGTGTTTCAAGGTGCGAATAGGCAAGGTAGGGGAAACAAAGGGAAGACGGACAGCGATCCTACCAGACTAGGTGTCATTCAGATTGTGCAAGCGCGTGGGAACGGGGCAGGGACAGTGGAGTACATGGCAAAGATGGTAACAATAAGTAGCTGCCAGCATTTGGCAAGTGCATGGATAAGTTCGGACAACAGGTGTCACGGGCTGGGAGGGGGACTGTAGGGATAAAGAAACAGTCTCCAAGAGCGGGGGTTGCCAGGAGGGCAGTGCAGGTGTGAGATGCTGGCGTGGGAGGACCTATACCCGAGATCAGAGAGTTTCCAGGTAGCCAGTGCAGTTCCAGTTACAGCTAGGAGGTCAGCAGAGGAGAGGAGGAGAAAAGGCAGAAGCAAAGAGAAAGGTTTTGAGGTGCTTTCGGAACCGGAGATGGTTCTCCTCAAGTTTGAGGGAGGCAGGTAGCTGTTCCAATGGGAGGCACCAGCCGAGGAAAGAGATCTACCACCAACTTGTTGCTTGGAGAAGCGACTGACCCTGATGGAGTTGGAGGCGGATGAGCGAAGAGCTCGAGAAGGAAGGTATTTAGGAAGAGAGAGTTGAAGATATAGAGGACCCAGGCCCCAGAAGGCCTTGTGGACAATGCAGAGGGTTTTGAACTTAATCCTCGCGGACACTGGGAGCCAGTGCAGAGATTTCAGTCCTGGAGAGATACGATCCCTGGGCTTGAGGCCAAGGACAAGTCTCGCAGTCCTGTTCTGGATAGGCTGCAGAGGGTGGAGAGTAGAAGCTGGCAGATTTAGAAAGAGGCTGTTGTAATAGTCCAGCCTAGAGAGAACCATAGTGGCTGACTGAAGGTTAAGCATAGTGATTTCAGTTCCATGTGACCTCCGATAGCCAGACTGATGTAAACCGAGACCATATCCATCAACATGACTTTGCATTTGCTGGTGCTTTCCTGTTTGTTCTGCCCTTTAACCCTACTTAAGCAGCCCTCCAGCCTCTTTTGCTTTGCAGTTGGTGAGCACGTGCAAGTGGATCTGGGTCATGTGGCCTAAGCCCCACCCACCACCTTAGCCCTGCCTCTGCCTTTCTGTTCTGAACTCTTAGATCAAGGGTGTCTCACGCCCGGGCATCCGAAGTGAGGGACAGACGAAGAAAAGGGCAATTCCTGTTTGGACCAATTTGGACCGGGAGGACCCTGGGTCCGAACTCCTGCTCAGTCAACAGGTAAGCATGTACCGACATGTGTTTTCTGCCTCCGTCCCCACATGCCATTCCCACCATCACCAGGCAACGCCAACGTCAACAACATCGCCCCTCCTCTAAGCCATGGACTCTGCAATGCAGAAACCTCACCCACATCATCCCCAAGCCCATCTTCACACCTTTAGCGTCCACCACACAGATGTCAATGCTCACCAACCCAATCAGCTATCACCCATGCAGCAGACATCACCAACCTCATCACTACACACAAACGTGATGCTGAATCCCCCCCTGGAAAAAGGGGCCCCGAGAAGCAGGATACGTGTTCTCCCCCCACCCGTAGAGCCCACTGAGGAGGACCGAACGACCCGCAGACCCCTGGTAAGAATCAGGTTTACTGACCCCACTGCAAAGATGGGGGGGCGCAATAGATACCCCCTTTCCTCCGCGCCCCTAAACTCTGAGCAGTCTGCGCCTCAGCCACTTGCACACAGACCTTGTCTGGGGGTGGAATAAAGTGCCCAGAAGGTAAGTGTCAAGTGCTGCTTTTGTAGCATTTTCACAATTGCTTTTGTTTTAATGGTATATTTATTTTGCTATTTTGCCCCAACTATCAAAATGCTTTTAATTCAGAAGTTGCAGACGAGGATTATTTCTCCTGTCCGAAAATATGAATCTCCGAGCAATGCTTGGGATTATTTTCAATCCATTAAGTGAGCCACATTTGCATGTCTCCTCCTGTGACCACAGATCCAAGGACATGGCAGGGACCAGAGAAAGGGCCCCATTGCAAGTTTGGTGATATCTTGGCGGTACATCCACTGAGATACCACCAAATGGATTTACTGTGGTGGTAGGCGCAGAGTTAGGCCGTAGGACTCCATGGGTGATTTTGGTGTAATTACCATCGGTGGTAATACTGCTGAAATTGATGTGTTTTATTTTATTGGTCACTTGTTAGGAGCTTATACAATTAGCAAAACTGTTTCAAAGCGGCCACAGGTTCACAGGGTGGGGGCAGGTGAAGTTAGACAATGAATTACAACATACATAATTGAATTAATAGTATGAAAACAAACGGTGAGACTAACGAGCAGGGGAGACAAACCTGCTATGCCTTGTGAGTGCTCAGAAAGTGCAAGTGGAGGGAGGAGGGATAGGCGCTGCTGTGCTGAGGAGTGGTGCTCGGGGTGAAGTGCTAGAAAGCAAGAACGTAAGTGCAACGTCCCGTGGGGAGGGAGAACCAAGTAAGTGCAGTGAATAGGCAGTGGCAGGGATGAGAGATGTGGGGGGGGGATCAGGGCCCAAGGGTACACAAGGGCCCTGCACATCAGTCATGCTACTGTATGATTAGTAGGGAGAGTGGAGGAGAAGGAAGAGGTGAAAGGTCTTGAGACTTTTCCAGAACTTAAGGAGGTCCTGCTCAAGCCGCAGAGGAAGAGGGAGTCTGTTCCAAAGGAGGGTGCCTGCTGAGGAAAGTGATTGCCGACCAGCTCTCTTTAGCAAAGCACTTCACAGGGCAGGAGAGATGCGGTCCCTGGGCTTGAGGCCAAGGAGAAGTCTCCCTGCCCTATTCTGTGTTAGCTGGAGGGGTTTCAGGGCACACACAGGAAGATTAAGGAGGAGGCTATTGCAATAGTTAGCCTGGAAAGAACCAGAGCACAGGTAACGTTGAGCCTTTGGGGGAAGGTGAGGAAGAGTAGAGTACCTTTGACAAGGCCTTGAATATGGGGGATGAATGAGAGGGAGGGATCGAAGATGACTCTGAAATTCCTGGCAACAGAGTAGGGGGAATAGGGGAGTCCATGGAGGAAGGCCAGATTCAGGGGAAGAAATAGGGTGCAGGGGAACCAATAGGGAAAATCTCAGTCTTGCTGGCATTTAGGCACCAGGTCTGGATGCCAGAGAGGCAGTCGGGCATGAAGCAAGGTGCAATGGCGTCAGTAGGAAGGTTGGAGAAGACTTGTGTGTCATCAGCGTAGCACTGGAAGTTTGGAAGAAGGAGGATTTCATATGTGCAAAGCTGTGCGGTCATTGGAATGTTGAACCCTCGCCTAGGACCTTCCCCTACTATGGGGTCTCAGATAGTGCCTGTGGCAGTAGGATCTGGAGCGCGCTATAAATGAATAAACAAACAAACAAACAAACCAAGACCTGGCTGACACCCACCTCCACCCCCATCCTAGACATCCAACACAGAGACTGAACAAACAAGACCGACAGAGGACTCCATGGGATTGGGGAGATGGAAGCACCGGAATCATTCTTAATGGTGCCAGTGCTTCCGTGAAAACTCGGTGGGAGGGTGCTGCTGCGCCAGACAGGTCAGAACTGCCGGGTGCAACGGTCCTCGCCCGCAGTGTTGTAGTGTGGCGGTCCAGAAAGGGTGCCGGTACAGTGCTACCAGCACCCTTATTTCCGGACCACCACAGATGTAATAAGGCCGATGGGCCTCAGTACAGGTTTGGTGGTATCCCGTGGGAAATCCGACAGGATACCACTGAATGGTAATACCAGAATCTTTTGGTGGTGGGGTGCTAGAATTACTGGCAACTCGGAGCTGCAGGTAAATCCAGGCATCACCACACCACCAAACGTGTAGTTTGCCAGTACGGAAATGTGCCGGTAGACAGAATTAACAGCACGTTAATTCTGCACCGCCATACTTGTAATGGGGACCTGTTAACATCATATAGGTATGTTTGTATGGCACTGTTTGTTCTGGGGAGTCAAAAGTAGCTCCTGTAGCTGTTGGTGTCATGCTAATCAGGCTCTTCTAGGGAACAAGCAGGATCAAAATAGCTTCGAGCAATTTTGGAACCCTTGCTCGGTGAGTGTCCCCCCGCAAATCACTAAGTTCTCCTTCTAGCAGAGGACCAATGCGTGGTCCTTTTGGAATTATGTGCGCTCAAGTTGGGTGACTTCTTCCTTTAGACCTTTCATAACCAGACTCCTCTGTTGAACACGTTGTGTGCCATGCTGCTGCGTGCCATGCTTCTGCATGCCATGCTGCTGTGTTGCATGCTTCTACATGCCATGCTGCTGCGTGCCATGCTTCTGCATGCCATGCTGCTGTGTTGCATGCTTCTACATGCCATGCTGCTGCGTGCCATGCTCCTGCATGCCATGCTGCTGTGTTGCATGCTTCTACATGCCATGCTGCTGCGTGCCATACTTCTGCATGCCATGCTACTGCGTCCCATGCTTCTGCGTTCCATGCTGCTGTGTTGCATGCTTCTACATGCCATGCTGCTGCGTGCCATGCTTCTGCATGCCATGCTGCTGTGTGCCATGCTTCTGCATGCCATGCTGCTGTGTTGCATGCTTCTACATGCCATGCTGCTGCGTGCCATACTTCTGCATGCCATGCTACTGCGTCCCGTGCTTCTGCGTTCCATGCTGCTGCGTGCCATACTTCTGCATGCCATGCGGCTGCGAGCCATGCTGCTTCATGCCATGCTTCTGCATGCCATACTGCTGCGTGCTATACTTCTACATGCCATGCCGCTGTGTGCCATGCTTCTGCATGCCATACTGCTGCGTGCTATACTTCTGCATGCCATGCTGCTGTATCCCATGCTTCTGCATGCCATGCTGCTGCGTGCCATACTTCTGCATGCCATGCTGCTGTATCCCATGCTTCTGCATGCCATGCTGCTGCGTGCCATACTTCTGCATGCCATGCTGCTGTATCCCATGCTTCTGCGTTCCATGCTGCTGCGTGCCATGCTTCTGCATGCCATGCTGCTGCGTGCCATACTTCTGCATGCCATGCCACTGTGTGCCATGCTTCTGCATGCCATGCTGCTGCGTGCCATACTTCTGCATGCCATGCTGCTGTGTGCCATGCTTCTGCATGCCATGCTGCTGCGTGCAATGCTTCTGCGTCCCATGCCGCTGTGTGCCATGCTTCTGCATACCATGCTGCTGTGTGCCATGCTTCTGCATGCCATGCTGCTGTGTGCCATACTTCTGCATGCCATGCTGCTGTATCCCATGCTTCTGCGTTCCATGCCGCTGTGTGCCATGCTTCTGCATGCCATGCTCCTGCGTGCCATACTTCTGCGTCCCATGCCGCTGTGTGCCATGCTTCTGCATACCATGCTGCTGTGTGCCATGCTTCTGCATGCCATTGTGCTGTGTGCCATACTTCTGCATGCCATGCTGCTGTATCCCATGCTTCTGCGTCCCATGCTGCTGTGTGCCATACTTCTGCATGCCATGCTGCTGTATACCATGCTTCTGCGTTCGATGCTGCTGTGTGCCATGCTTCTGCATGCCATGCTGCTGCGTGCCATACTTCTACATGCCATGCCGCTGTGTGCCATGCTTCTGCATGCCATGCTGCTGCGTGCTATACTTCTGCATGCCATGCCGCTGTGTGCCATGCTTCTGCATGCCATGCTGCTGCGTGCCATACTTCTGCGTCCCATGCTGCTGTGTGCCATGCTTATGCATGCCATGCTGCTGTGTGCCATACTTCTGCACGCCATGCTGCTGTATCCCATGCTTCTGCGTTCCATGCTGCTGTGTGCAGTGCTTTTACAGTACTTACCGGAAGGCTTGAATTTTCCACTTTTGCAATATTAACAAAAACCTTCTCTTACAGTGTCCATACCAAGCTATTTCATAATCCATTTTAGAAAGGATGTGCTCCGTGTAGACCCATACTCTCTTACAAGATTATAATCAGTTATTTACAGTACACACAAATCTTATTTTTCCAACGTAGCCAGATTAATTTTGTAAATGAAGCTGCTCCTTATGAGCATCCAGGAAGGTCCTTAGGGAAAATGCAGTCGCAAACCGTGGTCAGGGGTGGGCTTTTTGCCTTGGGCACTGCCATCGGATGTTGTAGAGGTGTAATGATGAGCAGTGACTACCTGGCAGCTTTTCACGTGTTTAGACCACAACTCCCATGGTCCCTCACTATTAGCAATGCTGACTAGGGTTGACAGGAGCTGTAGTCCAAAACATCTGGAGAGCCAAAGGTTGCAGTGCCCAGCCCTAGGGCATCTCTGCCAGGTGCAATGCTGTAAAGGGCAGGAAGAAGAGGGACGCTGTGCTTCCTTGAACTGGTTCTCTGGAAAGCAGTCGATTGTGTGGCTGCAGCAATGGGGAGTGTACTGGGCAATAGACCATTTACCAATGGCTTTCCCAAAGTAAAATTCTCTCTGAGGGAAAACAAGGTTCCGCTAAAAAAAATAATGCATAGTGTAAATGTGCTGCCAAACACTTGAGCTGCGCAAAGGAACCAAGTAACTAGGCTGTGTGCCATGTTCAATGCCTAAGCATCACATTGTAGAGATTAGAAATTGTGGTCGCCATTGCATACCTCCCATCCTAAACCTCTGCTTTGCAAGACATGAGGAATGCTCTTCAGGAGTAGAGGGATGAGTAGCGACTAGGGCATCTATTCAGCCCCACACCAACCCCGAGTGGGACGGGTATGCCCTGTGCCTGCTGGTCCTAGAGATCCAAGCTACTCCTCACTGATGACGCCCAATGAGGCCGAAACATGTATGGGGATGCTTGCGGTCTTGTGCCCCTTTTGGGGTAGGACCAAGCCACATTTGCATATGGTCTTTCCCCTTCTGTAATGGCTAGCCAGGCAAAGAACGATGGTCTGGAGGGTTGCCCAGAGAAATGCCAGAGGTTAAGAGTCATTATAAACCTTCCAGCATCACCTCTTTTGATTTCCTTTAGTCACCCCGGGTGGGAAGTGACGTGGGTCCAGTGTCTGCTGGGCCTAGAGACCCAAGCTACTCCTCACTGATGAGGCCCAACAAGGCCAAAACATGTCTGGGGATGCTTGTGGTCTCGTGCAGAAGGGATGTGACCTAGCAGTTCTGGCTGGACTGCCCCTTTTGTGGTGGGACCAGGCCTGATTTGCATATGGTCTTTCCCCTTTCTGTAATGGCTTGGAGGTGAAGAACGATGGTCTGGAGGGTTTCCCAGAGCAATGCAAGAGGTTAAGATTAATTCTAAACCTTCCAGCCATCACTTGTTTTGTTTTGCTTTAGTCACCCAGGGTGGGAAGTGTGTGCCCAGACATGGGTCCTGTGCCTGCTGGGCCTAGAGACTCAAGCTACTCCTCACTCATGAGGCCCAACAAGGCCGAAACATGTCTGGGGATGCTTGTGGTCTCGTGCAGAAGGGATGTGACCTAGCAGTTCTGGCTGGACTGCCCCTTTGGGTGGGACCAAGCCTGATTTGCATATGGTCTTTACCCTTTTGTAATGGCTTGGCAGGCGAAGACCGATGGACTGGAAGGTTGCTCAGAGCAATGACAGAGTTTCAGAAGATGGAATGTGGCATTGTTGCCCGGGTAGATTGACCCATGAGTAGTTGTGAGAATACTTTAAGCAGTGTTATGGCAGATGCATAATCGTCTAATAGACCAGCGTCAGCTTGACGTTTTTCTAACATGTGAATGCATAAAGTTGCGTCCCTCACCAGCTCCTCGTAAATGCATTCTTGCGGGTCTTCGCCTTTTCTGTTCGCTGTTAACTGATGGTTTCCTCCAGAGCAAGGCCTCTCTTCAGCACCGATTCACACAAGACGCCGTGCACCATGTCCATGGGCGTGGGACTCTGGTTCAGTTGAAAAAACCCCACACTTGGAGTAAGGGGGTTGCAAAACCATGGCGGGAACCCAAAAATAAAATCTTGCAAATTAGGGTGGAGTTTACTCCAGATGGACGATGCCCAAGGCATGATATTTTTTTTTTAATGACCGGTTAGGTCTTTGGTCAAGGTTGGGGCAGAGCTACTCACAGGAGCGGACTATCTGGTCATTTCGGACCATTTCATGACACGACTGGGTTTTTTCCAGAACGTCGTGTCAGTCCTGCTCTTCGAAGAACATGGAAAGGGTGAGGGGCTAACTAGGGAGTAGATTGTTGGAGGGATATGGCGTCCTGATTGGTGCACTCAATGTTGCAATAGGTATCAACATCACATCCAATCATTTACCTGCAACAATTTGTGTCTAAGATGATTCCCAAATATTTTCATTCAAGTGACGTGGTGGGGACCATATTGCTTTGAGTTTTAGACCTCTGGTGGATCCTGCGTAGAAGAAGGATGGAACAGACATGGACTCACCAAGACTATGAACGTCTGCGGCACACAAAGTCGCAGAGAGGAGAGTAGAAGAAAAAAGAGAAAAAGACAACACCCCCCCCCTCCAGAAAAAGAGCAGACCACATTGAGGCGGCTGCCCCCCAGGCTCTGACGAGGGCTCGGGTGAGGCCTAGCACCAGAAGAGAAATCGTACAACATTTGTCACTCAGCTCCTCAGCTTCCTCCGTCTAAAGAATGGGCATAGAGAGCATGTAGCAGGGCACAAGTGGGCACTACCTGAGTGGTCCGTGGTCCATAATGAGCGGCATTGCTCATCCATTGGGCATCTGCAC
Organism: Ambystoma mexicanum; assembly: GCF_040938575.1. Lineage (NCBI taxonomy): Eukaryota > Metazoa > Chordata > Amphibia > Caudata > Ambystomatidae > Ambystoma > Ambystoma mexicanum. The sequence goes on along the minus strand of NC_090928.1, from coordinate 1,222,377,276 downwards.
TGAGCAAAGCCTAGGTATGACCCGTAGATGAGCGGGTCACAGTTACGGGCTTGGTGTGGACACAGGAGCCTGGTGGATTGACTGGGAGCAGCAGGTGTGTGTGGGAAAAAGCAGCCATGTTAGAGTCAGGCATGTGGAAGATGAGGTGGACAACAACCTCGCAAGCCAATTGTGCTTCGAGGCGATGCCCACAAGTGGGGCTTTGCATTGTCTGTCAACCTAGATTTGGCTGTATTCGTGTGTCTCTATCATTTGCCACATCGCATATGCTTTGACCACCTGCACATGCACACCAGATGTAGCCCCTCGCTTACTGAGGCTGGGTGAAAAGAGATACGTACTCTGGGAAATGATTGATTAAGTTTTAATCAAGCAGGCCCACCTCCTCACGGCTCTGCCAACCGTTACACATTGAAACCCGCATTCCAGTTCCACAAGCTGCGCAGAAAGCATCACATGGCTCATGAAACTGTATCTTCCTCCTTATAACAGAAAGTAAACCACACAAATGTAAAACACAACAATGCAAAAAGGAAATAATAGTAGCTGAGCAACAGGAACGAGAAGAATGAAAACTAAATAACATTATACTAAGAAAACTTAGATATATAACATGAATTAAAATGAAAACAGCATTGAAGAGAAAGCAGAATACTTTCACTGAACAAAGTCCCTCATCCAACCGGGTTTGCGTGTGAGTCTCTTATCACCATCACAATTGTTGCCTATTAGGACACGCATGGTTTCAGGATCATCACTTTCTCTATGCTGTCCTGTCACTCGCTCCTCACTCTCATTCTGCTTTGTCTCACCCACTCTGCTTCCACGATTTTCAGCTCTTGCCAATCTGCCCTGCGACCAGACTTCTCCTCCATCCATGATAACAAAACTGCCACGCACTGAGGCAATTCTTTTAGGCCCCAATAATTTACTTTCCACACACTTCTGTGTGGACCTAGGATTTTTTACCCATACCCAATCTCCAACCTTCCACACTCTATTCTTGACACACTCCCTCCTGTCAAATGACTCTTTGTTCGTAGTTTGACTTTTGCAATCAACCTCATAATGGCGTCTCTATCTACTGCAACTGTCCCTGCCAAACCTAACCACCCAGGACACAATTTGGTTGCAGGCTCCCTTTCCTTAAGTCAAACAAAAGGAGATATATTATTAGTGGAGTGAGAAGTTGTTAGAAAACTCCACATCATGTGATTCATTACCTCCCTCCAGGGTTGTCCATTGCACATTGCAAGCTGAATTCCTCCTTTGATATATCTTTTTACCCTCTCAACCAAACCATTCGCTCTTGGGTGATACAATGCTGTTCTGATATGTTTGATGCCATAATCCTACAAAAATTTCCTCATGAAATGAGAGACAAATTGTACCCGATTGTCTGAAAATAATTCAGCTGGGCAACCTTCCCTGAGGAAAACTCTTTCCAAGAAAGGAACCAATTCTGTTGCCGTCACTTCTCTGACCACTTCCCACTCCACCCATTTAGAATGGAAATCCACTAGGACAAACATGTATTTAAACTCATCTCCCAAACCTGCCACAGGTCCCATGATATCTACTGCTAGCTTCTGCCATGGTTGACTGGGTACCGAATTAGGTATCAAAGGTACTTCCCGCACTACCTTGTTTTTAACCCCCAGTTGACATGCACTGCACTGTTTCACCAGATCCTCTGCCATTCTGTCTATCCTGGGCTACCAGTAGCTATGTCTCACTATGCTTTTCGTAGCTCCCTCACCCAGATAACCTTGGTGTGCTAACTCCAACAAGCTTCTTCTGACTCCTTCAGGAGGCACTATGCAACTCCCCCTCCTTAACCTGTCACCCACTAGACTCAACTCACCTCGTAATTGCCACCATATCTCAAACTTTTTTCAAGCAACTCCTTATCAGGCCACCTTTCAACCGTCCACTGTTTTATAAGTCTGAAGTCTTGATCTGCCAGCTCTGCTTGTTCCCACTCCTCTTGGTCCACACTCGGTCAGCAACTACATACTCTTCTTCACCATCCTGTACATGAACTGCTTGAGCTTGATCCACTGGCAATCTCGATAGACAATCTGCTACCAGATTCTTTTTTCCTGGCAAACAACAAACTTCAAAATTGTATAGCTGAAGGCCAAGCACCCATCTGCTTATTCTTGGTGATCCAAAAGCCCATCTGCCACTATTAAACAACTGCACTAAAGGTTTGTGATCTGACCGTACTGTAAACCTCCTTCCCCAAAGAAAATGTTTGAAATGGTTGACTGCCCAGAACATGTCCAATACCTCACACTCAATTACATAATACCTCTCCTCAGCCCCTCTGAGTGATCTGGAGGAAAAGGCTATCACCCTTTCCACTTTGTTAACATCATACTGTAGTAGCGTAGCGTACTGTCATTGGCATTAAATTTCCCTATGGAGGGAGCCTGTACAATCCCTTGTTTGATCAATCTGAAAGCTTCCTCACATTGTGTGGAACATTGAAACATTACCCCCTTTTTTTAATAAGGCCCTTAATGGTGTGGAAATACAGGCAAAGTTCCTCACAAACTTGTGGTAATATTCCGCTAACCCCAAGAAGGACCTGATTTGATCTTTATCACTGGGACATAGGGCTTTCTGAATGGCATCAACTAGGTTTAACTTGGGTTTAATACCTTGCTTTGACACTACATGACCTAAGTATTCCACACTATCTACAGATAGTCTACATTTACTCCTTTTCACAGTGAGACCAGCGTCACCCACCTTTGTCAAGACAACTCTCAACAGCTTGTCATGCTCTTCACTAGACTACACATATACCAATATGTCATATTGGAAAATTATTACATTCTGAACACCCTCCATCACCATCTCCATCACCCTCTCAAAAATAGCAGCTGCTGAAGCCAAACCGAATGGCATCCTGCAGTATTTGAATGTTCCTTCAGTGGTGATGAAAGAAGTTAGGTATTGACAGTCTTCCAAGAGTGGAATTTGATGATATGCTTGTGATAAGTCAATTACTGAAAAGTTATTCGCCTTGCTCAACGTGGCCAACTCCTCACCGATGATGGGTATGGGGTGACGATCCACCAAAATATTCTTATTAAGGTACCTCAGGTCAACACAAAGTCTTATGTCTCCACTGGCTTTAGTAACTACAACGACTGGTGACAACCACTCCGATCCTTCTACTCTCTCTATGATGCGCCTTTGAAGTAATGTTTTGATCTCCTCCTTCACTTTGTGTTTGAGATTCTGTGGAACCAGCCTGACTTTGTGTATTTTGGGAAAAGCTCCCTTCTTTAGTCTAATCCGATGTTCATAACCTTCTAATCTTCCTAGATCCTCAGTTAACACGTTCTGAAACTCCTTTTCCCACTGGTCTCTTACGTCTGCAATCGTGACTGGACTCTCAGCATTGGCTTGAATCCTTATACCGAGGTTCTTCTGCTCGCTCCAGCCTAACAATGAAGATCCTTCTTTGGTGACAAATACATCAGCTTCACAACTCCTTCCTTGAATTTGATGGTGGTTGGAACCTTTCCGAGCAGGTCTATTTTGACATTGCCATACGCGTAAGGTTCTAGGCCCAGATGTTTTAATTGTTCAATGTTACCATTTGCACACGTCTTGAAGGTTTGTCTAGACATTATTGTCCATGGGGAACAACTATCCACTTTCAAGGTGATCACCCTGTCATTGACCATGAAGACATCAATTGGCCCTTTGTCACTATTGGATACATCTCCAATTTCCAAAACATGCTTAACTTGTTGATACTCTCCGACACTTTCTTCCTGTTCCGGACACCTAGCATTGACATCGACCTCTAAAGAATTCTCCCTAGCAGCCTGCTATAAACCTTGTTGCCAATTAAAAGAGGTACGGACTCTGGGAAATTATTGATTACGTTTTTATCGAGCGGGCCCACCTCCTCACGTCTCCGCCAACTGTTACACATTGAAACCCGCATTCCAGTTCCACGAGCTACGCAGAAAGCATCACATAGCTCGTGAAACTGGAACGCAGAAGTTCCTTACACTGGGATTTTCCTGCCTGTAGAGACGATTTCTCTTTATGCTCCTCAAAGCATTTTACATTTTGCCTACCTGTACTGCAGTTCTTACTTTTCTTTTATCCAGCCATGGATCTGGACATCACTATTCCGGACCTACTCAACTACCGGCCTTGACCTGGCAGCCTGTGTGTTGTATTCGAACCTTATCTTGTCTGCAACTACCGTTTTTTGACCTTGCAGCCTGTGCGCTGTACTTGAACCTACTCAGAACCTACCTCATCTGACCTAATGATGCTTTTTGCTGTAGATGGCCCTTATCCGGCATTTATATGGCATTCTGCTGTTTACAATTGTTAACTGCATCCTACCTAAAGACGTACCTTATCCCTTACCTGATGTAGGCCCCGCAGCATGAGGCGCGCCTTCCCCAGACTGTGCATTTATCCTTATTTTTGTCCCTCTTGTATATGTAAACCTGATGTAGCCCCCGCACCATGAGGCGTGGCTTTCCCAGACTGTGCATTTATCCTTAATTTTGTCCCTCGTGTATATGTAAACCTGATGTAGCCCCTGCACTATGAGGCGTGGCTTTCCCAGACTGTGCATTTACCCTTATTGTGTCCCTCGTGTATATGTAAAACTGATGTAGCCCCTGCACCATGAGGCGTGGCTTTCCCAGACTGTGCATTTACCCTAATTGTGTCCCTCATGTATATGTAAACCTGATGTAGCCCCCACACCATGAGGCGTGGCTTTCCGAGATCCTGCATTTACACTTTTTTTTGTCCCTCATGTATATGTAAACCTGATGTAGCCCCCGCAACATGAAGTGTGGCTTTCCCAGACTGTGCATTTACCCTCATTTTGTCCCTCGTGTATATGTAAACCTGATGTAGCCCCCCACATCATGAGGCATGGCTTTCCCAGACTGGGCATTTACCCCAATTGTGTTCCTTATGTATATGTAAACCTGATGTAGCCCTAACACCATGAGGCGTGGCTTTCCTGGACTGTGCATTTACCCTAATAGTGTCCCTTGAGTAAATGTAAACCTGATGTAGCCCCCCCGCTCCATGAGGTGTGGCTTTCCCAGACTGTGCATTTACCCTCATTTTGTCCCTCGTGTATATGTAAACCTGATGTAGCCCCCCACATCATGAGGCATGGCTTTCCCAGACTGGGCATTTACCCCCTTTGTGTTCCTTATGTATATGTAAACCCGATGTAGCCTCCACACCATGAGGCATGGCTTTCCTGGACTGTGCATTTACCCTAATTGTGTCCCTTGAGTAAATGTAAACCTGATGTAGCCCCCCCGCACCATGAGGCGTGGCTTTCCCAGACTGTGCATTTACCCTAATTTTTTTCCCTCGTGTATATGTAAACCTGATGTATCCCCCGCACCATGAGGCGTGGCTTTCCCAGACGGTGCATTTACCCTAATTGTGTCCCTTGTGTAAATGTAAACCTGATGTAGCCCCCGCACCATGAGGCGTGACTTTCGCAGACTACATTTACCCTAATTGTGTCCTTCGTGTATATGTAAACCTGATGTAGCCCCCCACACCATGAGGTGTGGCTTTCCCAGACTGTGCATTTACCCTAATTTTTGTCCCTCGTGTATATGTAAACCTGATGTAGCCCCCACACCATGAGGCGTGGCTTTCCCAGACTGTGCATTTACCCTAGTTTTTGTCCCTCGTGTATATGTAAATCCGATGTAGCCCCTGCACCATGAGGCGTGGCTTTCCCAGACTGTGCATTTACCCTAATTTCTGTCCCTCGTGTATATGTAAACCTGATGTAGCCCCCACACCTTGAGGTGTGGCTTTCCCAGACTGTGCATTTACCCTAATTGTGTCCCCCATGCATACGTAAACCTGATGTAGCCCCCCGCACCATGAGGCGTGGCTTTCCCAAACTGTGCATTTACCCTAATTGTGTCCCTCATGCATACGTAAAGCTGATGTAGCCCCCGGTACCATGAGGCGTGGCTTTTCCAGACTGTGCATTTTTCCCTAATTTTGGTCCCACGTATATATCTAAACCTGATGTAGCCCCCACACCTTGAGGCGTGGCTTTCCCAGACTGTGCATTTACCTTAATATTTGTCCCTCGTGTATATGTAAACCTGATGTATCCCCCGCACCATGAGGCGTGGCTTTCCCAGACTGTGCATTTACCCTAATCTTTGTCCCTCGGGTGTATGTAAACCTGATGTAGCCCCCCGCATCATGAGACATGGCTTTCCCAGACTGCGCATTTTCCCCAATTGTGTTCCTTATGTATATGTAAACCTGATGTAGCCCCCACGCCATGAGGCTTGGCTTTCTTGGACTGTGCATTTACCCTAATTGTGTCCCTTGTGTAAATGTAAACCTGATGTAGCCCCCCAGCACCATGAGGCGTGGCTTTCCCAGACTGTGCATTTACCCTCATTTTGTCCCTTGTGTATATGTAAACCTGATGTAGCCCCGACACCATGAGGCGTGGCTTTCCCAGACTGTGCATTTACCCTAATATTTTTCCCTCGTATATATGTAAACCTGATGTATCCCCCGCACCATGAGGCGTGGCTTTCCCAGACTGTGCATTTACCCTAATATTTGTCCCTCGCGTGTATGTAAACCTGATGTAGCCCCCCGCATCATGAGACATGGCTTTCACAGACTGTGCATTTACCCTCATTCTGTCCCTCGTGTATATGTAAACCTGATGTAGCCCCCAAACCATGAGGCGTGGCTTTCCCAGTCTGTGCATTTACCCTAATTTTTGTCCCTCGTGTATATGTAAACCTGATGTAGCCCCCACACCATGAGGCGTGGCTTTCCCAGACTGTGCATTTACCCTAATTTTTGTCCCTCGTGTATATGTAAACCTGATGTAGCCCCCCGCACCATGATGCGTGGCTTTCCCAGACTGTGCATTTACCCTTATTGTGTCCCCCATGCATACGTAAACCTGATGTAGCCCCCCGCACCATGAGGCGTGGCTTTCCCAAACTGTGCATTTACCCTAATTGTGTCCCTCATGCATATGTAAAGCTGATGTAGCCCCCGGTACCATGAGGCGTGGCTTTTCCAGACTGTGCATTTACCCTAATTTTGGTCCCACGTATATATGTAAACCTGATGTAGACCCCACACATTGAGGCGTGGCTTTCCCAGACTGTGCATTTACCCTAAATGTGTCCCTTGTGTATATGTAAACCCGATGTAGCCCCCGCACCATGAGACGTGGCTTTCCCAGACTGTGCATTTACCCTAATTGTGTCCCTCGTGTTTATGCAAACCTGATGTAGCCCTGGCATCATGAGGCGTGGCTTTTCCAGACTGTGCATTTACCCTAATTCTGTCCCTCGTGTTTATGCAAACCTGATGTAGCCCCCCGCACCATGAGGCATGGCTCTCCTGGACTGTGCATTTACCCTAATTGTGTCCCTTGTGTATATGTAAACCTGATGTAGCCCCCCGCACCATGAGGCGTGGCTTTCCCAGACTGTGCATTTACCCTAATTTTGTCCCTCGTGTATATGTAAACCTGATATAGCCCCCACACCATGAGGCATGGCTTTCCCAGACTGTGCATTTACCATAATTTTTGTCCCTCATGTATATGTAAACCTGATGTATCCCCCGCACCATGAAGCATGGCTTTCCTAGACTGTGCATTTACCCTAATCTTTGTCCCTCGGGTGTCTGTAAACCTGATGTAGCCCCCGCATCATGAGGCGTGGCTGTCCCAGACTGTGCATTTACCCTAATTGTGTCCCTCGTGTATATGTAAACCTGATGTAGGCCCCCGCACCATGAGGCATGACTTTCACAGACTGTGCATTTACCCTTATTCTGTCCCTCATGTATATGTAAACCTGATGTAGCCCCCAAACCATGAGGCGTGGCTTTCCCAGACTGTGCATTTACCCTAATTTTTAGTTCCTCGTGTTTATTTAAACCTGATGTAGCCCCTGCACCATGAGGCGTGGCTTTCCCAGACTGTACATTTACCCTAATGTTTGTCCCTTGTGTATATGTTAACCTGATGTAGCCCCCACACCTTTAGGTGTGGCTTTCCCAGACTGTGCATTTACCCTAATTGTGTCCCTCATGCATATGTAAACCTGATGTAGCTCCCCGCACCATGAGGCGTGGCTTTCCCAGACTGTGCATTTACCCTGATTTATGTCCCTCGTGTATATATAAACCTGATGTAGCACCCACACCTTGAGGCGTGGCTTTCCCAAACTGTGCATTTACCCTAATTGTGTCCCTCATGCATATGTAAAGCTGATGTAGCCCCCGGCAACATGAGGAGTGGCTTTCCCAGAATGTGCATTTACCCTAATTTTTGTCCCTCGTGTATATGTAAGCCTGATGTAGCCCCCCGCACCATGAGGCGTGGCTTTCCCAGACTATGCATTTACCCTAATTGTGTCCCATGTGTATATGTAAACCTGATGTAGCCCCGCACCATGAGGCGTGGCTTTCCCAGATTGTGCATTTACCCTAATTTTTTTTCCCTCGTGTATATGTAAATCTGATGTAGCCCCCGCACCATGAGGCATGGCTTTCCCAGACTGTGCATTTACCCTAATTTCTGTCCCTTGTGTATATGTATCCCAGACTGTGCATTTACCCTAATTTCTGTCCCTCGTGTATATGTAAACCTGATGCAGCCCCTGCACCATGAGGCGTGGCTTTCCCAGACTGTGCATTTACCCTAATTTTTGTCCCTTGTGTATATGTAAACCTGATGTAGCCCCCACACCTTGAGGTGTGGCTTTCCCAGACTGTGCATTTACCCTAATTGTGTCCCCCATGCATATGTAAACCTGATGTAGCCCCCCGCACCATGAGGCGTGGCTTTCCCAAACTGTGCATTTACCCTAATTGTGTCCCTCGTGCATATGTAAACCTGATGTAGCCCCCATGGTACCATGAGGCGTGGCTTTCCCAGACTGTGCATTTACCATAATTTTTGTCCCTCATGGATATATAAACCTGATATAGCCCCCCGCACCATGAGACGTGGCTTTCCCAGACTGTGCATTTACCCTAATTGTGTCCCACATGTATATGTAAACCTGATGTAGCCCCCGCACCATGAGGCGTGGCTTTCCCAGACTATGCATTTACCCTAATTTTGGTCCCACGTGCATATGTAAACCTGATGTAGCCCCCACACCTTGAGGCGTGGCTTTCCCAGACTGGGCATTTACCCTAATTGTGTTCCTTATGTATATGTAAACCTGATTTATCCCCGGCACCATGAGGCGTGGCTTTTCCAGCCTGTGCATTTACCCTAATTCTGTCCCTCGTGTTTATGCAAACCTGATGTAGCCCCCATCGCACCATGAGGCAGGGCATTCCCAGACTGTGCATTTACCCTCATTTTGTCCCTCATGTATATGTAAACCTGATGTAGCCCCTGCACCATGAGGCATGGCTTTCCTGGACTGTGCATTTACCCTAATTGTGTCCATTGTGTATATGTAAGCCTGATGTAGCCCCCTGCACCATAAGGTGTGGCTTTCCCAGACTGTGCATTTACCCTAATTTTGTCCCTCGTGTATATGTAAACCTGATGTAGCCCCCACACCATGAGGCATGGCTTTCCCAGACTGTGCATTTACCCTAATTTTTGTCCCTCATGGATATGTAAACCTGATGTTTCCCCCGCACCATGAAGCGTGGCTTTCCTAGACTGTGCATTTACCCTAATCTTTGTCCCTCGGGTGTATGTAAACCTGAAGTATCCCCCCGCATCATGAGGCATGGCTTTCCCAGACTGCGCATTTACCCTAATTTTGTCCCTCATGTATATGTAAACCTGATGTAGCCCCCGCATCATGAGGCGTGGCTTTCCCAGACTGTGCATTTACCCTAATTGTGTCCCTCGTGTATATGTAAACCTGATGTAGCCCCCCGCACCATGAGGCGTGACTTTCACAGATTGTGCATTTACCCTTATTCTGTCCCTCATGTATATCTTAACCTGATGTAGCCCCCACACCTTAAGGTGTGGCTTTCCCAGACTGTGCATTTACCCTAATTGTGTCCCTCATGCATATGTAAACCTGATGTAGCTCCCCGCACCATGAGGTGTGGCTTTCCCAGACTGTGCATTTACCTCATTTTTGTCCTTCGTGTATATATAAACCTGATGTAGCCCCTGCACCATGAGGCATGGCTTTCCCAGACTGTGCATTTACACAAATGTTTGTCCCTTGTGTATATGTAAACCTTATGTAGCCCCCACAACTTGAGGTGTGGCTTTCCGAAACTGTGCATTTACCCTAATTGTGTCCCTCATGCATATGTAAAGCTGATGTAGCGTCCGGCACCATGAGGAGTGGCTTTCCCAGAATGTGCATTTACCCTAATTTGTGTCCCTTGTGTATATGTAAACCTGATGTAGCCCCCCGCACCATGAGGCGTGGCTTTGCCAGACTGTGCATTTACCCTAATTGTGTCCCACGTGTATATGTAAACCTGATGTAGCCCCCACACCATGAGGCGTGGCTTTCCCAGATTGTGCATTTACCCTAATTCTGGTCCCACGTGTATATGTAAACCTGATGTAGCCCCCACACCATGAGGTGTGGCTTTCCCAGACTGTGCATTTACCCTAAATTTTGTCCCTCTTGTATATGTAAACCTGATGTAGCCCCCACACCTTGAGGTGTTGCTTTCCCAGACTGTGCATTTACCCTAATTGTGTCCCTCATGCATATGTAAACCTGATGCAGCCCCCCGCACCATGAGGCATGGCTTTCCCAAACTGTGAATTTACCTTAAGTTTTGTCCCTCGTGTATATGTAAACCTGATGTAGTCCCCGCACCATGAGGCGCGGCCTTCCCAGACTGTGCATTTACCCTGATTTTTGTCCCTCGTTTATATGTACACCTGATGTTGCACCTGCACCATGAGGCGTGGCTTTCCCAGACTGTGCATTTACCCTAAGTTTTGTCCCTTGTGTATTTGTAAACCTGATGTAGCCCCCACACCTTGAGGTGTGGCTTTCCCAGACTGTGCATTTACCCTAATTGTGTCCCTCATGCATATGTTAACCTGATGTAGCCCCCCGCACCATGAGGCGTGGCTTTCCCAAACTGTGCATTTACCCTAATTTTTGTCCCTCGTGTATATGTAAACCTGATGTAGCCCCCGCACCATGAGGCGTGGCTTTCCCAGACTGTGCATTTACCCTAATTTTTGTCCCTCGTGTATATGTAAACCTGATGTAGCCCCCGCACCATGAGGCGTGGCTTTCCCAGACTGTGCATGTACCCTCATTTTTGTCCCTCGTGCATATGTAAACCTGATGTAGCCCCTGCACCATGAGGCGTGGCTTTCCCAGACTGTGCATTTACCCTAATTTTTGTCCCTTGTGTATATGTAAACCTGATGTAGCCCCCGCACCTTGAGGTGTGGCTTTCCCAAACTGTGCATTTACCCTAATTGTGTCCCTCATGCATATGTAAAGCGATGTAGCCCCCCGCACCATGAGGCGTGGCTTTCCCTGACTGTGCATTTACCCTAATTTCTGTCCCTCGTGTATATGTAAACCTGATGTAGCCCCCACACCTTGAGGTGTGGCTTTCCCAGACTGTGCATTTACCCTAATTGTGTCCCCCATGCATACGCAAACCTGATGTAGCCCCCCGCACCATGAGGTGTGGCTTTCCCAAACTGTGCATTTACCCTAATTGTGTCCCTCATGCATATGTAAAGCTGATGTAACCCCCGGTACCATGAGGCGTGGCTTTTCCAGACTGTGCATTTACCCTAATTTTGGTCCCACGTATATATGTAAACCTGATGTAGACCCCACACCTTGAGGCGTGGCTTTCCCAGACTGTGCATTTACCCTAAATGTGTCCCTTGTGATATATAAACCCGATGTAGCCCCCGCACCACGAGACGTGGCTTTCCCAGACTGTGCATTTACCCTAATTGTGTCCCTCGTGTTTATGCAAACCTGATGTAGCCCTGGCATCATGAGGCGTGGCTTTTCCAGACTGTGCATTTACCCTAATTCTGTCCCTCGTGCTTATGCAAACCTGATGTAGCCCCCCGCACCATGAGGCATGGCTCTCCTGGACTGTGCATTTACCCTAATTGTGTCCCTTGTGTATATGTAAACCTGATGTAGCCCCCCGCACCATGAGGCGTGGCTTTCCCAGACTGTGCATTTACCCTAATTTTGTCCCTCGTGTATATGTAAACCTGATGTAGCCCCCACACCATGAGGCATGGCTTTCCTAGACTGTGCATTTACCCTAATCTTTGTCCCTCGGGTGTCTTTAAACCTGATGTAGCCCCCGCATCATGAGGCGTGGCTGTCCCAGACTGTGCATTTACCCTAATTGTGTCCCTCGTGTATATGTAAACCTGATGTAAGCCCCCGCACCATGAGGCATGACTTTCCCAGACTGTGCATTTACCCTTATTCTGTCCCTCGTGTATATGTAAACCTGATGTAGCCCCCAAACCATGAGGCATGGCTTTCCCAGACTGTGCATTTACCCTAATTTTTAGTTCCTCGTGTTTATTTAAACCTGGTGTAGCCCCTGCACCATGAGGCGTGGCTTTCCCAGACTCTACATTTACCCTAATGTTTGTCCCTTGTGTATATGTTAGCCTGATGTAGCCCCCACACCCTGAGGTGTGGCTTTCCCAGACTGTGCATTTACCCTAATTGTGTCCCTCATGCATATGTAAACCTGATGTAGCCCTCCACACCATGAGGCGTGGCTTTCCCAAACTGTGCATTTACCCTAATTGTGTCCCTCATGCATATGTAAACCTGATGTAGCTCCCCGCACCATGAGGCGTGGCTTTCCCAGACTGTGCATTTACCCTAATTTTTGTCCCTCGTTTATATATAAACCTGATGTAGCCCCTGCACCATGAGGCGTGGCTTTCCCAGACTGTGCATTTACCCTAACGTTTGTCCCTTGTGTATATGTAAACCTGATGTAGTCCCCACACCTTGAGGCGTGGCTTTCCCAAACTGTGCATTTACCCTAATTGTGTCCCTCATGCATATGTAAAGCTGATGTAGCCCCCGGCAACATGAGGAGTGGCTTTCCCAGAATGTGCATTTACCCTAATTTTTGTCCCTCGTGTATATGTAAACCTGATGTAGCCCCCCGCACCATGAGGCGTGGCTTTCTCAGACTGTGCATTTACCCTAATTGTGTCCCATGTGTATATGTAAACCTGATGTAGCCCCCGCACCATGAGGCGTGGCTTTCCCAGACTGTGCATTTACCCTAATTTTCTTTCCCCTCGTGTATATGTAAATCTGATGTAGCCCCCGCACCATGAGGCGTGGCTTTCCCAGACTGTGCATTTACCCTAATTTTTGTCCCTCGTGGATATATAAACCTGATATAGCCCCCCGCACCATGAGACGTGGCTTTCCCAGACTGTGCATTTACCCTAATTGTGTCCCACATGTATATGTAAACCTGATGTAGCCCCTGCACGATGAGGCGTGGCTTTCCCAGACTGTGAATTTACCCTAATTTTTGTCCCTTGTGTATATCTTAACCTGATGTAGCCCCCACACCTTGAGATGTGGCTTTCCCAGACTGTGCATTTACCCTAATTGTGTCCCTAATGCATATGTAAACCTGATGTAGCCCCCCACACCATGAGGCGTGGCTTTCCCAAACTGTGCATTTACCCTAATTGTGTCCCTCATGCATATGTAAACCTGATGTAGCTCCCCGCACCATGAGGCGTGGCTTTCCCAGACTGTGCATTTACCCTAATTTGTGTCCCTCGTGTATATGTAAATCTGATGTAGCCCCCACACCAGGAGGTGTGGCTTTCCCAGACTATGCATTTACCTCATTGTTGTCCCTTGTGTATATATAAACCTGATGTAGCCCCTGCACCATGAGGCATGGCTTTCCCAGACTGTGCATTTACACTAATTTTTGTCCCTTGTGTATATGTAAACCTTATGTAGCCCCCACACCTTGAGGTGTGGCTTTCTGAAACTGTGCATTTACCCTAATTGTGTCCCTCATGCATATGTAAAGCTGATGTAGCGTCCGGCACCATGAGGAGTGGCTTTCCCAGAATGTGCATTTACCCTAATTGTTGTCCCTTGTGTATATGTAAACCTGATGTAGCCCCCCGCACCATGAGGCGTGGCTTTGCCAGACTGTGCATTTACCCTAATTGTGTCCCACGTGTATATGTAAACCTGATGTAGCCCCCCACACCATGAGGTGTGGCTTTCCCAGACTGTGCATTTACCCTAAATTTTGTCCCTCTTGTATATGTAAACCTGATGTAGCCCCCACACCTTGAGGTGTTGCTTTCCCAGACTGTGCATTTACCCTAATTGTGTCCCTCATGCATATGTAAACCTGATGTAGCCCCCCGCACCATGAGGCATGGCTTTCCCAAACTGTGCATTTACCTTACGTTTTGTCCCTCGTGTATATGTAAACCTGATGTAGTCCCCGCACCATGAGGCGTGGCTTTCCCAGACTGTGCATTTACCCTGATTTTTGTCCCTCGTGTATATGTAAACCTGATGTAGCCCCCACACCTTGAGGTGTGGCTTTCCCAGACTGTGCATTTACCCTAATTGTGTCCCTCATGCATATGTTAACCTGATGTAGCCTCCCGCACCATGAGGCGTGGCTTTCCCAAACTGTGCACTTACCCTAATTTTTGTCCCTCGTGTATATGTAAACCTGATGTAGCCCCTGCACCATGAGGCGTGGCTTTCCCAGACTGTGCATGTACCCTCATTTTTGTCCCTCGTGTATATGTAAACCTGATGTAGCCCCTGCACCATGAGGCGTGGCTTTCCCAGACTGTGCATTTACCCTAATTTTTGTCCCTTGTGTATATGTAAACCTGATGTAGCCCCCGCACCTTGAGGTGTGGCTTTCCCAAACTGTGCATTTACCCTAATTGTGTCCCTCATGCATATGTAAAGCTGATGTAGCCCCCGGCACCATGAGGGTGTGGCTTTCCCAGACTGTGGATTTACCCTAATTTTTGTCCCTCGTGTATATGTAAACCTGATGTAGCCCTCGCACCATGAGGCGTGGCTTTCCCAGACTGTGCATTTACCCTAATTGTGTCCCACGTGTATATGTAAACCTGATGTAGCCGCCACACCATGAGGTGTGTTTTTCCCGAACTGTGCATTTACCCTAATTTTTGTCCCTCGTGTACATGTAAACCTGATGTAGCCCCCACACCTTGAGGCGTGGCTTTCCCAGACTGTGCATTTACCCTAATTGTGTCCCTCGTGTATATGTAAACCTGATGTAGTCCCCGCACCATGAGGCATAGCTTTCCCAGACTGTGCATTTACCCTGATTTTGGTCCCTCGTGTATATGTAAACCTGGTGTAGCCCCCCGCACCATGAGGCATGGCTTTCCCAGACTGTGCATTTACCCTAAATTTTGTCCCTTGTGTATATGTAAACCTGATGTAGCCCCCGCACCATGAGGCGTGGCTTTCCCAGACTGTGCATTTACCCTCATTGTGTTCCTCTTGTATATGTAAACCTGATGTAGCCCCCCGCCATGAGGCGTGGCTTTCCCAGACTGTGCATTTACCCTAATTTTGTTCCTCTTGTATATGTAAACCTGATGTAGCCCCCGCACCATGAGCCGTGGCTTTCCAGACTGTGCATTTACCCTAATTTTTGTCCCTCATGTATATGTAAACCTCATGTAGCCCCTGCACCATGAGGCGTGGCTTTCCCAGACTGTGCATTTACCCTAATTTTTGTCCCTTGTCTATATGTAAACCTAGTGTAGCCCCCACACCTTGAGGTGTGGCTTTCCCAGACTGTGCATTTACCCTAATTGTGTCCCTCATGCATATGTAAACCTGATGTAGCCCCCCGCACAATGAGGTTGGCTTTCCCAAACTGTGCATTTACCCTAATTGTGTCCCTCATGCATATGTAAACCTGATATAGCCCCCCGCAGCATGAGGCGTGGCTTCCCAGACTGCATTTACCCTAATTTTTGTCCCTCATGCATATGTAAACCTGATGTAGTCCCCCGCACCATGAGGCGTGACTTTCCCAGACTACATTTACCCTAATTTTTATCCCTCATGCATATGTAAACCTGATTTAGTCCCCCGCACCATGAGGCATGACTTTCCCAGACTGTGCATTTACCCTAATTGTGTCCCACGTCTATATGTAAACCTGATGTAGCCCCCGCACCATGAGCCGTGGCTTTCCAGCCTGTGCATTTACCCTAATTGTGTCCCACTTTCATATGCAAACCTGATGTAGCCCCGCACCATGAGGCGTGGCTTTCCCAGACTGTGCATTTACCCTATTTTGTTGTCCCTCGTGTATATGTAAACCTGATCTAGTCCCCTCACCATGAGGCGTGGCTTTCCCAGACTGTGCATTTACCCTTATTTTTGTCTTTCGTGCATAAGTAAAGCTGATGTAGCCCTCCGCACCATCAGGCGTGGCTTTTCCAGATTATGCTTTATGAACCACCTGTATGTTGAATCTGTATGCGTAAGAACTTCACTTTGCACTTAACTAGCCCCCTGATGCCTGAGGATTTGGTGCGCTACTATAAAAGCAAAAATAAAATAAATTAATAAAATAAAACAAGACCATGGGGCTTCCCGATCCCACACGCTAGATGAGTACCCCAAAGTGATATATCTGCAGGAATCGAGGAGCAAAGCCAAAAAAGGGATATCTACGGATTGCAAGAGGGACTCCAGGTTTAGGAATGAACATAAAGCAGCGTCTCGGGAAACCTGTGAGGATGATATGGGCATGTGTGTACCAAAGAAGCGGGTCAGAATGATGATGCCTATGAAAAAAGCTTTAGGGGGAGGAGCCCTGCAGATTATTCTCCCTCAATACGCGAAGATATTCCTCCTTGGAAATTGAGCAAAAAGGAACCACTACAAAGAATTGAACCAAGAAACAAACTTGCATATGATATGATAGGTTATTTACAACACGCTTAATACCCAGAGGTTTCTAAGCCCAGACCCGGGGATTGAACCTGTGTTGCTCTATGTCGTCGTTGCCCCTGAGCTATCCCTCCAACACAACAATTATACATTTGACAAGATGAAGGGGATCTCAACTCAAATTAGAGGACTGTGCGACCTCAATGGAGAAGAATTTGAAGTGAATCCAGCAGCAGACATAAAGTCAAGCTCCGAGGTGCCACCTTTCGGAAGTAACTACTACTTAATGGTGTGCGGTGGAAAGGGTAAACCAACCGATGCGGGATACCTTTGCTGTCTGGGGGTTATGATGGGGAAGGGGGATAAAACCTCAAAGAGTTTTTGGGAGATCACATTTTCTAAATAATGGGCCCAGAAAACTGAGGCTAGACCTTCAGAAATGAAAAGAGCTTTGGTTGGGAAGGAGATGTGGGTGTGGTGGCAATATTGATCACAGTCGAAGATGACTAGACAAGGTTAAATATTAATGGCCTCATGATGGAAAGTCAGCTTATTTATGTAAGGAGTGCCAGACTATTCATGAAAGAGTACCAGTTAATCTCTTACCAGATGCAAATTCAGAAACAGAGATTCAAGGTGAGGGCTTTTAAGATGGAGATACACATCCTTGTTTAAGGAAGTGATCTTGTTCCTGGCAAAACTTCAAGTTACCATTTGGGGAAAACCATGTCTATTTTGGAATATTGAAGAAGCCAATAAATTTGGTACGGTCCCAAAGAGGTTGAACTGTCTCAGTTGCAGGAACAGGAAAATAAGGACTGAGACTCTGACAGATAGGCAGCCACTTGATAATACTAAATATATGTATACTTTTTTTTAAGGCTAGCTGTGCATTGTGGACAGGGCATGAACATCACAGCCATCCTGACTTTGAGATCCAGCTCCTCCACTTCTTCCATTTTGAGAAACAAGAATCAGGTCAGGAGTGATCAATGGTGCAGCCAGTTTAGCCACAGATCAAAGTCCTTTGTCTGACCAAATTAGTATATATGATTCATGGTTGCCAACACTTCAATGTTAGGATGAGCTTTGTGAAAAATAAAATGAGCACCAAGCCCAGTGTGCATTACATATTTAGGGATTCAAGCATACAGCCCTTCTATCATAGGCATATTTGTAAAAAGAAAAATCATTCTTATGGTCTCCTAAAATGCAATTTGATTTTACGCAAAGCAGCTGTGGACCCTCATTGGTGCTATTTGCCCTGTACCCTTTTTCATAGAGGTATTTTTAAAGAGTAAAATAGAGAAGTACAAGACTGTGCATCTTGGAGTGATAACCTTCCATAAGAAACGAAGTATATGGTTATTCTCAGTTACAATAATGTGCTTTTCTCAGTAAGACAGGTATAACATTCTTATACTAACTACAGTATATACTGAAAGTGACCATTAGAGCTGAACATTGTAACATTTTAAAAAGATCTACTTTACAATTTTAGTGCAGTTAAATAATGTCCTTTCTTATAGCTTATTTTGCCGCAAACATTCAAATTGACCGAGCTTAAAAGCCTGAATGCGTGATTTGGCCGAATTGCGGCCGTTCAAAAATTCAAATTCAAAAATTCACAAAGTTCCACCAAATCAAGCATTCTGTGCTGGGGGTTGCAGGGGTGTCCCCCACACCCTTGCTCACTATTTTGTGAGAGGGGGTTGCGGAGGTGTCCCCTGCAGCCACCCAAAAAGCCCCCCCAAAAGAATGGGCTGCGGGGGTGTCCCCTGCACCCTTGCTCACTATATTGTGAGCGGGGAATGCGAGGGTGTCCCCTGAAACCAACTCAAAAAGCCACAAAAAAAAAGGAAAGGACCCTGCAACACCGGTTCCCGATCACGAGAGTGAAAGGGAACAGGCATTGCAGGGACACTGCAAATCGGCTGCCACAAGGTAAAGGGTGTGGGTGGGGCTTGCGTGTGGGGCAGGGGACAAGTCAGAAATGTTCAGGGGAGAAAAGACCAAAGGTAATTTCGGAATAATAATCTTGTGTCTTTTCTCCCTCGAACATTTGGATCTCTGTCTTTCAACCCGATCCATTTTGCCAAGAGTATAAACCATGTTGTCTCTCCAAATGCCCTTCCCTCAAATTGAAAGCAATGGTCTCTTTCTTTTCTGAGCACAGAGGCAATGTTACAATATGTACAAATACTAATATCTAAAACAAATTTGAAAATAACCAATGCAATTGTAGACCCTGCAACCTGGTCCTCTGGACCCATACAAGGTGTACCGGAGCACCCCCACAGAGACCATCCACGCCCCCTCACTTCCCCCGATATGGACAATGCACCCTTGGTGTGATTTGGACATTACTGCAAGACTCCCGTGATGATGTAAGTGTTTAAATACCAGGGTGCCGTCCTCCCACACCAACCCACCAGGGTTGCACCTGACAACGTGACTCTTGCCCACAGAGATAGAGCGAGACAGAGGGAGAAAGAAAGCAGAGAACGACAGAGAGAGAGAGAGAGAGAGAGAGAGATAGCTACACTGGCGTATGATCAGGGACGTCATTTTGGGGTCACCAGGGGTCACAGCTGAGACCCCTGAGGTCTCCTTTGCTACCCCTGTGGTCTCCCTTGCTACCCCCAAAAGAAATGCTTTTTAAAGCATATTTTTTCTTTTTTTTAAATTTAAGATCCTGGGCTGTGGCCAGCGCCATGTGGCTCTTTGTTTCTGGAATGGCTGGGATTCTTGTTGAGGCCTCTTACAAAAAAAGGGGGTGGGGGGAATTCCACAAGTGTAGCACTTTGAGTAGTGACCCTAAATAAGAAAGAATAGGAATGCCAAATAATGTGTCTTTCTGGAATTCTTTTCTATACAGTAATTGCAAGACTCATTAAAGGTTTATTTCATTCACACTTCAGGGGGTGAGTCACTGATTTAGTCTGTTCTTGAACACCTCAACTCATCCTTTCATCCTTCTAAGGTCGATAAATGAGTAGCAACACAGGTTGGGTAATATTGTATGTAAATGTGTTCTATATAAAGCGCTTAAGCATAAGTGCTATAAAATAACACATCATTATCATTTGGCCTTGGACGTCTACTTGCCTTCACAGTAATTTGGTAATATGGGCCTGTACACACTGGCATTAACGATACATATGGTGATCCATTCTTGTATGAAATGTATATCACATTTGTATGGGAGGACAGGTCGGTAGGACCCCCCTCACCTACATTGCCCACTTACGTGAAACTCATGACTCGTCGGCAGCCCCCCATGCACCTGGGCCCGGGAGGCAGGGCGGCTGCGGACCGACGCGTGAAGCTGCATGACCCAAAATAGCCTGGTATAGCATAGACACCATTTTGTGTTGAGCAAGACAACATTTTAAGTGTGTTAAATCCCGACCCATGCAGAATCATCTACATACAGAGCTGCAGCTTGGCTCCTACTTGACCGCACACGGAGAGGCCTGCACTTCTTCCAGCCTCCACCTCATAGCAGATCCGCTGAAGGCCCGTTCTAACGAGCAACTAGACGCGAACAAATAACAGAACAAACACTGTATCATTTACCTTCCGCAGTACATCACCGCCCTAGAAGTGACCGGACTCATAGTTGGAGTCTGGAAAATAACAGAAACCATCCCAATCCGACATGCCCTGACCCTGCGCCTAACCCCCAGCGTTTGTGATGTATGGTCTCCCCTGGCCCAGTTCCCACAGATGAAGTGTTAACCATACAAGACTAAACCATTGAGTTTCACAGTCTCATCCATGATTGCTAAGATATGTGTTGGAAAGAGCTAAAACATATAATGCTATTAAAAGCATGATGACCCCCGCCCTCCCCAAGACACTGTGTGCTCTGATACGTAATGTATGATCACTCGAAAATCCATGTCGTACTGACTAACGTTTGCTGCTATCGTAAAAAGGGTGATTAAGAAGCAATATATAAAATGCCTGTATATGATGTGATAGCACATGATTGTACTATATGTAGGCCATCTAGGGCACTGAGCCAGTTTTTGCTATAATTGAAATGTTAGATTAGACACGTTGCTCTCTTGTTTCCAAGCACATAACCCAACCCAACACTACCTCACCTTTGTTATATGGATATCTTTCTCATGAACTGCAAGTATAAGGTCGACAGATGATATGTACTGTTTGTGCTAATGACACATCTCCATCGTTGTGAACCTACTAATGTAAGCCTATGTAAAACTGAAGAAATGTGTAATTTTCCTAATGCTTCCAGTTTAACACTCGTCCCCTCCAAGGGTACAGTGTGCAGTCCTGTGAATAGGGAATGATTCAGAGTTACAAGGCCCTCTCCCCCTCCTCCCACCAAGGCCTGCCGGGGTACGCTTGTGTTCGAACGGCACAGCCTCACCTCCCCACATTCCTGCTGGGCCTGCTTCAAGTATTCACCGCCCCCATGTCAGAGCCCGCCATGGCCTGGCTAGGAGAGTTATGAGCTCCTGGTCCTAAATCCCACCGCCTTTGAGGGGCCAGTTATGTATCCTTATTGATCCAATGGCATTCCAGCTCAACCCAAGTTAACGGGCCATGAAGATAGTTATTCACCCCTGTACCAACATATCGTAAAACCATCCCTCTTTACATCCAACGGAATAGAAAAACAAAAACAGCTTGCCCTGTGCCCCTGGTGGGGCACCTGGACTCATGAGACAAGGCCCCTCGCTAGGGGTGACATCACACTGATGTATTGGTCACGTTGCATACTCTTTTTCTCTGTCTCCCTCTGATCTTAGATTAATCTATTGTAGGATTTACAGGACATCTTGAAGCTGTGTATTATAATGAATGTGCGTGTGAGTGGCCACAAGGGCAAAGTATTAGTGCAGCCACCAATCATCAATGCAGACAGCGTCCGGCCTGGCAGCTCCGCCCCGAAGAGCCAGCTGACCCGTCTGCCCCACGTTGGCACCACACAGACATCCACCAATCCTGGAGCAGTGCATGTATATAATGTATATAGCTTAGCCAATGCCACCCAATCCCTGAGACTATGTACCCCTATAGCTTACATCATGCATGACATATTTTGTAATAAGTAGGACCGTCTTTGCTATTGTCAGACAGAGCGCTCTCGGAGTTTGCAGAGTCCTTTGCATGCCCTATATCGATTTAGATAAAACCTTTTACTTCACCCGCACTTGGGCATGGTCTCATTCCCTCCTGGGGTGTGTCCTTTATTGCCTCTCATTGAGGGGGGTTAACTGCCTTATGGGGGACGCTTACATTCAGTAGTGACCCCATAGACGTGATTCATCTTAATTGTCCCCTTTTGGCACGAGATGTACCCGGCCGCAGTGGAGATGCACCCGCCCAAGAAAGCTGCCCGCCTACGGAAACTGGTACGCATAGACGTGCATACGCAGTAGGGCGAGAGGGTATGTGTCCCATTCCAAAAAACCCTTAGTACCGCTCGCCGGGGGCAGCCATTGAGTGTGAGGCAGCGCCCCCTGGATGGACCAAGTCTGGAGAGTCTCAGATCAAGACGGGCACGTGACTATTAAGTGCGAGTGACAATAAAAGGAGGGGGAGGGAAACAGGGGTATAAGAGGTCAGGTGAGCGAAAGACGAAATATTCTCTTAGAGGCAAATTAACGGGTACTTCAATACATTAATACTATCCTCTGTCTCTGCATATGGCCATTAGGATAATGAGGTGAAAAAAAAAAGAAAAGACGGGAACCTAGCTCTGCAAGGGGGTAGAAGGTGGCGCTGCATAGTACTATCTTGACTAGTACTGGGAATAAATGAAATAGTGGAAATGGAAATGGTGGTGTCTCAGAAAAGGGAGACACGGTGTATGAATTAGAAAACTGTTTTTTCTCTTCTTTTCTTCTTTCTTGTGGGTGAATTAAGGTTAGGCAAAAGACTATAACCTCTAAGGGTAGAAACGGAAGAACTAGGTGAAGGATAGGGAGTATTTTTGAAGAAACATTGTAGGGCAAGAAAAGGGAGGGTCTATGTTACATGTTGTACGTAAAGTGTCAGTTAAATGTCTGTTTTGTGTTAAACATGCTATGCCATTTATGCTAACCAAAATAGCACTGAAAAATAATAATGTTGGATGATTGACACCAAGAGGGAATTCTGTGATATGGTCATTATACGTGTGACCCGGGGAGCTTCAAGATAGATGTATTGTGAAAAACGCATTTTAAAATTCGAAGATTGTTTCTGCTAAAACACACACACACACACACACACACACACACGTGAAGGCACAGCGGTAGTGACAGATAACACAGGAGGGTGAGCAACTAGAAAGACAACAAGGAGGCAGAAACACCTCTAGCCCATATTTGTAAAAATCTACCTGGCTATGCAGAACGCATAACCAAGTACCATGACCAATGGGTCACGGAACTAAAAGGAGAGGGATTGCGCAGGTATGGCCACAAGGAGGATCATTTGATAAAAGTGTCCTGGATATGGTAGCCACATGTATAGTCATAAAATACAAGGGGAAACAGTTTCATAATAGAAGAGAGATACTAGATCTGTGGAGACTGTTTGAAGAAGTGCCCCCACCCAAAAAGAAAGACACAATGCTCGACCAAACCGCCCTCACCACCTCCCCCTTGGCAGCAAACGAAGGTGAAGGTGAGGATGGGGGGAAAGAAGGGTCAATGGAGGTAACACGGTTGTACCCACTCCTAAACAAACCCGTGCCCGCAGAGGGGTATAGTGATCCCACGTATGTGCCCACCACTACCCTCGCAGCCACCCCATGACCAACTGAACCGCCACCATACGATTGCCCCAGGACTAGTGGATAGGTAAGTACCCCTACAGTGGACATAGCAAAACTAACAGAAGACTTAGATTCCAGACTTTCGATGGCTAGAGATGAGCTATAAAGAATACAAAACATATGTGAACAAAGTGGAACAAGTATATCAAGAACAGAACGAGTGCCTAGGGCACAAACGCTCGATAGGTCCTCCGAGGAAGGGTGGAAAAAGGGAGAGATACTATTCAGAATACAGGAAGAACCAACTAGGATAGTAGAACTGGAAACACATGATCTTGGAGAAAAACAGGAGGGGAAGGGATGGCTACTGTGGGAATGGAAGAACTGTGGTGTGATATAGAGGATGATGAGCAGGAAAATGGAAGACTGGGAGCAGCAGCAGGAGGAAGATTAGAAAGGTTGGACGAGACACCTCTGGGGAGGGCAATGGAAGAAGAGTGGACAGGGAGGTTGAGCTAACAGGATGGGAAGAATGGCTACATTGGGAAGGAA
This sequence comes from Ambystoma mexicanum, assembly GCF_040938575.1. Taxonomy (NCBI): domain Eukaryota; kingdom Metazoa; phylum Chordata; class Amphibia; order Caudata; family Ambystomatidae; genus Ambystoma; species Ambystoma mexicanum. The sequence goes on along the minus strand of NC_090928.1, from coordinate 1,222,353,024 downwards.
AGGGTCGAAGGTGAGTATTGGAAAAGGAATCAAAAATAAATGACAGCTCCCTTTGATACATAGAGGAGGTGGGAGACCGAACTACATATTATGGGCTCAGATGGACAAGGCAAACTTATTAAAATCACTGCCCCCGGTCTCGGGAGGAGCAAGTAAGTGGATATATGCATTTGAGAAGCATACTGCAGGAGTGCCATTAGCAGTGGGTGATGTCAAAGGTTTGTTGGTATCAGCAGTGGGTGACCAAGCAGACAGAGTATGGGCAAAGGCTGGTTTCCTGCGGGTAACACTAGATTGTGATCGTCATGATAGAGCTTATTTTAATACAGTACGTGCAAGAGTATGGGATGCTTTAAGAGAAATGTTCCCAGACACACCAGACTTACAGTCAGTAATGCAATGTACCATGAATTATGGGGAAGATGCTATGGATTTCATTTTTCGGGTGCAGGAGATGTGGAGAGCGGAGACAGGTACGGCCTGGGATCAATCAACGTCCCTATTTTACTTTATAATAAAAAGAGGACTCCCAAAAGAAGTTCAAAAAGTGCTTGACAAAATAGCAGGGATTGAAGCGAAAGGCTGGCCAGAAATCCAAAGCATAATAGTGAAGCAGTGCAAGAGAATTAAAGAAAGGGAGAAGGCGATAGCACAGAAAAGGCTGGCAGATGAGGTGAAATGAACACATGTCAGATTGTTTATCTTCATCTCTATATCACCCTCCACTATGCATTCACCCTTGTTTCTCTTCCTCTCTATACCACTCTCCACTATGCATGCCCCCTTGTTTCTCTTCTTCTCTATATTGCCCTCCACTATGCATGCCCAGTTGTTTATCTTCATCTCTATATCACCCTCCACTATGCATGCCCCCTTGTTTATCTTCATCTCTATATCACCCTCCACTATGCATGTCCCCGTGTTTCTCTTAATCTCTATGCCACCCTCCACTATGCATGCCCCCTTGTTTCTCTTCATCTCTATACCACCCTCCACTATGCATTCCCCCTTGTTTCTCTTCATCTCTATACCACCCTCCACTATGCATTCCCCCGTGTTTCTCTTCTTCTCTATACCACCTTCCACTATGCATTCCCCCTTGTTTCTCTTCATCTCTATACCACCCTACACTATGCATGCCCCCTTGTTTCTCTTCGTCTCCATACCACCCTTCACTTTGCATTCCCCCTTGTTTCTCTTCTTCTCTATACCACCCTCCACTATGCATGCCCCCTTGTTTCCCTTCTTCTCTATATCACCCTCCACTATGCATGCCCCCTTGTTTATCTTCATCTCTATATCACCTTCCACTATGCATTCCCCCTTGTTTCTCTTAATCTCAATACCACCCTACACTATGCATGCCCCCTTGTTTCTCTTCATCTCCATACCACCCTCCACTTTGCATTCCCCCTTGTTTCTCTTCTTCTCTATACCACCCTCCACTATGCATGCCCCCTTGTTTCCCTTCTTCTCTATATCACCTTCCACTATGCATTCCCCCTTGTTTCTCTTCGTCTCTATACCACCCTACACTATGCATGCCCCCTTGTTTATCTTCATCTCTATATCACCCTCCACTATGCATTCACTCTTGTTTCTCTTCCTCTCTATACCACTCTCCACTATGCATGCCCCCTTGTTTCTCTTCTTCTCTATATTGCCCTCCACTATGCATGCCCAGTTGTTTATCTTCATCTCTATATCACCTTCCACTATGCATTCCCCCTTGTTTCTCTTAATCTCTATACCACCCTACACTATGCATGCCCCCTTGTTTCTCTTCATCTCCATACCGCCCTCCACTTTGCATTCCCCCTTTTTTCTCTTCTTCTCTATACCACCCTCCACTATGCATGCCCCCTTGTTTCCCTTCTTCTCTATATCACCTTCCACTATGCATTCCCCCTTGTTTCTCTTCGTCTCTATACCACCCTACACTATGCATGCCCCCTTGTTTATCTTCATCTCTATATCACCCTCCACTATGCATTCACTCTTGTTTCTCTTCCTCTCTATACCACTCTCCACTATGCATGCCCCCTTGTTTCTCTTCTTCTCTATATTGCCCTCCACTATGCATGCCCAGTTGTTTATCTTCATCTCTATATCCCCTCCACTATGCATCCACCCTTGTTTCTCTTCATCTCTATACCACCCTCCACTATGCATGCCCCCTTGTTTCTCTTCGTCTCTATACCACCCTACACTATGCATGCCCCCTTGTTTATCTTCATCTCTATATCACCCTCCACTATGCATTCACTCTTGTTTCTCTTCCTCTCTATACCACTCTCCACTATGCATGCCCCCTTGTTTCTCTTCTTCTCTATATTGCCCTCCACTATGCATGCCCAGTTGTTTATCTTCATCTCTATATCACCTTCCACTATGCATTCCCCCTTGTTTCTCTTAATCTCTATACCACCCTACACTATGCATGCCCCCTTGTTTCTCTTCATCTCCATACCGCCCTCCACTTTGCATTCCCCCTTTTTTCTCTTCTTCTCTATACCACCCTCCACTATGCATGCCCCCTTGTTTCCCTTCTTCTCTATATCACCTTCCACTATGCATTCCCCCTTGTTTCTCTTCGTCTCTATACCACCCTACACTATGCATGCCCCCTTGTTTATCTTCATCTCTATATCACCCTCCACTATGCATTCACTCTTGTTTCTCTTCCTCTCTATACCACTCTCCACTATGCATGCCCCCTTGTTTCTCTTCTTCTCTATATTGCCCTCCACTATGCATGCCCAGTTGTTTATCTTCATCTCTATATCCCCTCCACTATGCATTCACCCTTGTTTCTCTTCATCTCTATACCACCCTCCACTATGCATGTCCTCTTGTTTATCTTCATCTCTATATCACCCTCCACTATGCATCCCCCCTTGTTTCTCTGCTTCTCTATACAACCCTCCACTATGCATTCCACCTTGTTTCTCTTCATCTCTATACCACCCTTCACTATGCATGCCCCCTTGTTCATCTTCATCTCTATGCCACCCTCCACTATGCATGCCCCCTTGTTTATCTTCATCTCTATATCACCTTCCACTATGCATGCCCCCTTGTTTCTCTTAATCTCTATATCACCCTCCACTATGCATTCCCCCTTGTATCTCTTCATCTCCATACAACCCTCCACTATGCATTCCACCTTATTTCTCTCCATCTATATACAACCCTCCACTATGCATTCCCCTTTGTTTCTCTTCATCTCTATACAACCCAACACTATGCATTCCCCCTTTGTTTCTCTTCATCTCTATACCACCCTCCACTATGCATTCCCCCCTTGTTTCTCTTCATCTCTATACCACCCTCCACTATGCATTCACCCTTGTTTAAATTCATCTCTATACCACCCTCCACTATGCATGTGCCCTTGTTTCTCTTCTTCTCTATACCACCCTCCACTATGCATGCCCCCTTGTTTATCTTTATCTCCATATCACCCTCCACTATGCATGCCCCTTGTTTCTCTTCTTCTCTATACAGCCCTCCACTATGCATTCCCCCTTGTTTCTCTTCATCTCTATACCACCCTCCACTATGCATGCCTCCTTGCTTCTCTTCATCTCTATACCACCCTCCACTATTCATTCCTCCTTGTTTTGCTGGGCCATAAAGACCGCATATAGAAACTAAGGCACAATAACCATATACTAAATTGACACGTCAGACACGAGGTTCGTTTTCCAAACAAGTCTGGTTTATTTCAAAGTTTTCTCAGTCAGCCGACTGGTTCCCAAACACCGTGAGATGCGAGAGAGAGGGAAGAGCGCTCAAGCAGCAATATATATACATTAGACATAATCTCTATGAAGGCAATTCGATCTGCCCATATTCATGTCATTAAGACTAGGGTTCAGTGATTGACAATTATACAATTATGACAATTATGACACGTTATGACAAGTCTTTATTCAGCCTAAACATAGTTATTTTAGCAAAGGCAGCAGAGACAGCTTTCTGTTATGGGGAACATGGAGCTTCTGGCTCAGCAAGGATATTGTGTTCTTAGCAGGGAAACATTCCTTACTACGCTATCTGTGTGACTTGGGTCATGAGGGTCAGATAGTTCTGAAGCAGAAAATACCATTCTCTGCGAAGGAGCACCGCTAGAAGAATATAATTCATGTTTTAACTGCCTTTTACTACAGCGTTTGCAAGACAACCCGGCACCTGGTCTGCTGATTAGATGCGGCTTCTGCTCGGCTTCAAGAACTTAGTGAGAGAGAAAAACAATGTATTTCTGCACAGTTTGACATTACTGTCTGTGTTAGTATTTCAGCATGCAGGCCATGGCCTCGCACTGTGTGTGCGTTCGAAGCATAGAATATATTTGCAAAGCGTTTTGACAGAAAGGAAAAAAGCAAATGGCCGACATTACACAAAATGGACGGCCTTTGGTTACATTGACGACTCTTTGATCGCGATGTTTGTCACATGATGCGATTGGTTTCAAACCAACAAATTATACATATCATTCGACTATTGGGTTACGTTTCTGGTCTAACAAACCCTCCTTTTGGCCGTAAGCCAATAGCATCATCCATACATCGCGTCTACATCGGACCACGTGTCCAATTCCGAACTACCCATGGTGCTATAATCGTCATCAGAAATATTAATTGCCATGAATTTTTTATTTCATTTTCGTGTTGTGCACCTTCACTTAACCTGCGAGGAGGTTTTGTTCTAATTGCATGTACACACTCATTTGTAATTTGGGAGCAGAGAACTGGCAGGCATTGTATGCAGCAACAGCAGAGCATGAGGATTCCAAATATCATGACCAGAATTGCAATTAGTTTCCATCCCCATGATCGCAGCAGTTCCCAAAACCATGAACTTATATTCAGATTCCAACCACCTGTTCCAACATGAATTTCACAACTTCGGACATGCCATTTTTTTATTGCATCAAATATCGTGGGGGAGGAGTCACTCACAAATACACAGCACGCTGACCCCACCAATTTTCATACTCCTCCACGATCAGCCAAAATTATATAAAGGACCATTCTATTTTGAAGTGCAATTAATCTGATTACTTTTTTTTCCAATGTCATATTATAGAGTATATCTGTAGTTCAATTTATTGTTTTGTCTAACACCCTGGACAGTTTCCTTATATTCCATGAATTTATTGCTTGTCCCCAAAATGGTATAAATGATTTTGCTATATCCCCTACGATCTGTCCTGCGGTATCATCTCGACGTGGCCAAGATCTAGATAGTTTTGCTATCGCAATAATTTTGCATTTATATAGAGGTTTTGGAAATAAATACACCAGGTAAAAGTATACCTAAATAACAGGTCCCTTCTCAAGTTCTAGTTAACCATGGGTAGGTAGGCCTGATCTCCACATGAAAAATAGACAGAACCTCCTATATATAATGGTTTCTCTTCTTGTTCAAGCACAGCAATGTTCATGCATCTAGTAAGGGTTCCCACCAGGTAGGAACCCTTTTTCCGTAAGCAAAATGGGACAGAACGTAGTATAAAATGGAGGCACAGCATCTTTATTTCCTACTGGGCCATCTTAAAAGTGATTAGGGATTTGTAAGGCCTGTCTACGGGACTTGTTGTTACCGGATTTGCTTTGTTCCTGTTTGGAAATATGCAACAACCCAACGGTTCCAATACCAATCTTTTAAATTCATTTATATTTGTTCCATCAAACTGACCAGTGACACTATCATTCAATTTTCTGAAAAATAGCGTTCTTAATGATGCGTAACAGGCGGTATTAAGTGGCAAAGGATGTACATACCAACCTATTCCTCTTTCCCCGTGCTGTGGTAAATGGGAACAGACCCAACAATTGGACCTATTCAAGATAGCATGGGTCATATTCATAATCAGTAGCAATGTATTATTGTCATACCCTTTTCTATGTTTCACTTCTTGTGAGGGGAGAGTATAAGAGAGCACATGTACTGGGCTGCTCATAGTAGGAACATTGGTAGCAGTAAAAAGAGAGTTCAAAGGATGCACAGTTTCTAGATACCAGAATATTGGGACTAGTGTAATACAAATGCAAAGCGGTATCATAATCATTAGCATATTATTCCTTCTAAACCAAGTCTTTCTTGCAGTAGGCTTAATCTCTATCTCTATATCATCAACAGCATCGGTGCAGGAGGGAGCAGGGGCGAATATAGGCATTGTCTGTAATGTCTATCTCAGGAAAGGTTTTCACTGTCCGTCGGGGAAAGTTCTCCACAACAACACACCTTAGCAACAAACGTTCAGGTCAGTCCAGGCTATCCTGCTTATTGATGACAGCAAGCTGATGTAAATTGGCACAGAGCTCCAAAAAGGCAGGAGCAAGTATCAATTTGATTGTGTCGGTACCGTATGCCCCCGCTTGTCTGTGCTGGGTTGCAATGGTCCTTCACTTTTCAATGGTAGCACCGGGAAACCGCGTGTCAGAGCTTTCAATTTAAACTTGATACTGCTCATATGCTCCTTTTCCTTAGGTCTCCGTTCCCAGCGTCATCCGTGAGCTAGGAACGAAGGCAAAACAAAAGCTGATCATTTCCGATTTTGTGAACGTAGATTGTACCTCACAGCTCCAGATACAGTATGGTCGATGAATAATGCACTCTCACTTCCGGATGCAAGATCAGTGCCAATTTGAGATGAACTGCGTAATGATGATGAGGCAGCAGTCAGACAAAGTTGAGGCACCTTTGGCCTTTCGATCTTCTTTGCAATCTCCCCAGGCCCTTTCTCGGGCTTAGGAAGCACTTCTGACAGAGGACTGACGATGATATCTTTGTGATCAAGTGCAGCTGTCTTTCTTTCAATGTCAGGATCATCAAGCTCTTTCTCATGTGGCAAAGGAAACGGAACTCTTTTTGTGTGTGTTGCGTGCATCCAATGCTTTTGTCCATTCACTCGGACTGTAGTCTGCGTCGCCAGTAGCACCTGGAAGGGTCCTGTCCAGTGTGCAGCAAGTGAAGATTTTCTTTCAAAATATTTGACAAGCGTCCCGTCCCCAGGCTGCAGACAATGTCCTGGGCCGGTATATCTGACAGGAAGAGCCTCCTGCACCTGCTGATTAATCAAACGCAGGTTTTGAGTTAACTGTTTACAGTAATCAATAAGTAATGGGTACTCTATGTCCCTCAACCGTTTCGGTTGAGGGGAATTCCAAACATTCGCTGTTCTCCCCATCATGATTTCGTAAGGGGAGGGACCAGTCCTCGTCTGTACAGTTGTGTGCATGCAGAGTAAGGCTAGCAGTAGTGTATCGGGCCATTTTAAATTGATCCCCGCACATATTTTACTTAACTTATTTTTCAAAATACTGTTCTGGCGTTCTACTAAACGGCACTCACCGGGTGTCTGGCTGAATGGAATCGTTAATCAATCTGGAGACCTGCACTGATTTGCAATATCACAGCCGCAATAAATTGCAGGCCGTTATCTGACCATATGACACGGGACAACCCGAAATGGGGAAAGTATTCCTTTAGCATGGCTTTAGCTGTGGACATAGCTGTACAATCTTTCAGGTGATAAGCCTCTACCCATTTGCTAAATGCACAGACCACCACGAGAACATACTTATAGTTTTGGCACCTCTCCATTTCTATGAAATCAAAATGGATGAATTCAAATGGCATGGACGGCAGGCCAAAACTTCCTACTGGCGTCACTGTTCCCTTTCCAATGTTATGTTGTAAACAAGTCATGCAATTTTGAACCAATCTTTCAGCAGTTTTCCTAATGTATGGATTCTGCCATACAGAATCCAGGTGTTGAATCATTTTCCTAGCACATATGTGTGTCAGACTGTGAGCCATAGTGACCATTGCCATTACATAGGCATTTGGCAACATCCATCTGTTATTTTTCTTGCCCACCCAACAACCTTCAGAATCTAATTCTGCTGGGCCCTCAGACCAGTTTTTGATTTCATCTAAAGAAACATGCTTGCATTTCCTTAACTGTTGCTATCCCATTTTCTATCATGCAGGGTACTTCCTCAATTTTTTCAACATACATTTTTGTGTGTAAATAAGTGGCAGTTTGTTTCGCAATTTTGTCTGCAAATGCATTTCCCTTTCCAACATTACATGTTACTTTTTTACGTGCTTCACATTTCATTATTGCTAATCGCTTGGGAAGCGCAAGTGCTGACAACAGTTTCACTATCAAAGTGCCATGTTGGATTTTGGTTCCGTGTGATGTCGGGAAACCTCTTTCAGCCCATAATCGACCAAAATTGTGTACCACCACAAAGGCATACTGACTATCAGTATACATGTTTACATTGAGATTTGCAGAGATTTCACATTCCCTTATCAACGCTATTATTTCTGCAGCTTGTGCTGAGTTATATGGGATTCTTTTGCTTTCTATAATACTTTTCAGTGTCGTGATGGCATAAGCAGCAGGTCATGTGCCATCTGATAATTTAAAACAGGAACCATCACAAAACAGTTCTCCATCTGGCTCTTTCTGTGGGGTGTCGGTTAGGTCAATTCTTACTTTTGTCTCTTATTCATTAACCATTAAGCAATCATGTGGGAATTGTTTTTCACCCCCTTTCTCATTTGGAGGGGTATTAACTCGGCCGGATTTAAAGCGTAACACCTTTTAATTTGGATATGCGGTGCAAATAGGACTATTTCCTACCTCGTTAATCTGGCTGGTGTAAGGTGTTGCGTCTGCAATCTATTTAAAAGAACGTCCACTGAGTGAGGTACCATTACGGTTAAAGTCTGACCTAAAACCATTCCCTCAGTTTGTTTTACTGATGCAGCGGCTGCACCAACAGCTCGCAAGCAACGCAGCAAAGCACATGTAACAGGATCCAACTTGGAAGAGAAGTAACGGCATGGTATATTTCTCCCCCTGTGTTCCTGGGTCAAAACAGCCAACGCACATCCAGTGTGTTCATGCACAAATAACTTAAAACTCTAGTCGTAATTTGGCATGCCCAAAACTGGAGCTGAACTTAATGTAGCTTTGAGCAGGTCAAATGCTCCTTGACATTCCATGTTCCATGGCAGAGGTAAGGTAACATCCTTCCTTGTCAATGCCACTATTGGTTTCACAATCATCGAAAAGTTAGCGATCCACTGCCTACAATATGAAGCCATGCCAATTAAATCCCTGACTTCTTTCTGCATATTTGGAATAGGCATATCAGAGATGCTTTCTATTCTTTCTGGTGTCAATCTCCTTCCCTCCTTCGAGGTAGGCCACTTCCTTTCGACAATACTGACATTTTTTAGCGTAGCTTTGTGTCCATGTACTGCTAAATGTGTCAATAATGGAACTGTACTCTCTTTACAAATATCTTCTGTGTCTGCTGCTATCAGTGAATCATCTATGTATTGTAGTAATACGCAGCCTGACGGTAGTTCTAGCATATCTAGTTGTTCCTTCAAATCTCTACTGTAAATACTTGGACTCTCAGTGTAACCTTGTGGAATTTGTGTGAATGTAAACGAACGTCCTCCTAAAGTAAAAAAAAACAAATATCTGCTATCTGGATGCACTGGGATGCTAAAAAATTAATTTTCAGATCAATGACATTAAAATACAAAGCAGAGGCTGGAATCATAGTCAAAATTGTAGTCACATCCGGGACTAATGGAAATTGCGGTTCAACCACTTTATTTACTCCACATCAATCAATTATAAAATGGTAAATTATAGCATTACCTTCTTTTTTGTAAACTGGAAGAATCGGACTATTGAAAGTACTGCCAGAAGTTTCTTCAATTACGTTTCTTTTAATCAAATCTGATACAATGCATTTCAACGCTTTTTCTCCCTCAGCCAAAATTCTATATTGCGGAATATGCAGCAATGTAATTCCTTCTTTCAAAACAATCTTTACTGGCTCTACTTTCAAACAACCAACATCATTGTCGTTCACTGCCCATATACAAGCCGGTACTTTACTCAATTCACTCGGTAGTGGTTTAGATACAAATTGTGATACAGGAGTCTTTTGTGGCGAGATTGTCAAATACACTCCATCCGGAGAACAATAAATGACTGCATTCAATTTCTTCAATAAATTTAATCCCAACAAATTTTCACAGCAATTTTTCGTCAAAAGGAATGGGCAAGACTCTGTGAATGGACCTAATGTTATAGGTACCGGTTGTGACACTGGACTAATTACTGGCATACCTGAGAACCCTACTGAGACATTCTTATGCCCTGACAGTAGTATTTCTGGAACCTGCTGATGGTCAATTGAACATTTTTGTGCACCTGTGCCCACCAAAAAAATGTGCTCCCTATTCCCAACTTCATTTCTACGTAGGGCCCTTTATGGTCTACGGGAATAGATACTGGTTCCAACCCCTTTCTTGGGCTGTCCTAGTAGAACAGTACATCGTCAGAAGTAAAGTCGCCAGAGTAATATGCATTGGACTGATTGTCAAAAACGTTCCCACCATTTGTATTGTTTCGTTGTTGATTCTGATTCTGGTTCTGGTTCTGATTACACTGGTTATCCGGAAATTGTGGCACTCTTTGGATTCTATTCTGTCCTTGAATTCCCGGACGACATCTATTCTGTCTTCTTGGAAAAGTCCCATTTCTATTCTGTATTTGCGGTCACTGTCCTCGCCAATGGTCTACTTGTCTGCAATAGGCACATTGATTAATCCCTATTGGACCCCCTTGCATATTGGTTGTTAATGCAAATTGGACTCTGGACGGTGCATTCCCACCACCTCTATTACTGTTTGGTACTTGCTGTAACAGTACTCTTGTTTTCAATTTCCCTGTGTCCCTTAGTTCCTTATCCTTTTCTGAATTTACTCTGTTCTCATAATACTGGGCCATATGTAATACTTAATTTTGTGGTTTTGCTTGCCATGCACTTTCAGATGTCATTATTAAACTTTGAATTTTCGGTAACAATCCTTGCACAAACTTATCAACAAACAATCTCTTCCCGGGTTCAGTGCTTAGATCTTGACCACTAAAATCTGCAAATACTTCTTCAAATCGATTAAAATAATCTGTCGCTCCTTCCTCTTTGCCTGCAAACAAGCAGTCAATTTATCCCAAACTATTCTCTTCTTGGGCACCAAAGTTTTCAATTTCTCTACTATTTGTGATTGTAAAGCCAACATTACATGCAGTGGCTTCTCTCCAGCCTTTCTCTCACTATCAATTCTGGTCAAATTCTCCCATGTATCGCCTAACATCGGCGCGTCACTTATATTTCTAACCTGTTTCCATATGTCTACAGGAAGAATCACAGGAAACAATAAATCAATGTCACTCACTGTAAAAACAGATGAATTCAAAACAGATTCAATTTCCTTATAGAATCCTGACGGGTTTTTCCTAATATCAGGGATCATTTGCTTTATAGTATTTACCTTTTGCCTCGAAAAAGGGACATGTACAAACTGTGTGATATAATGAGCTTCTATCGTTCACGCTGGAGTACCACCAGAGGCAGCAACCTCTACTTTTGGGACAAACGTGGGAGGCGCCTCCCTCATGGGTAATTGCAAACAAGGCGATTCTACATTAGTTCGTCTATTAAGCAACAAAGCTAAATCAAGTGAAAAAGCAGTCGTTTTCAGTTTCAGGCGAAAATGCTCTTTTAAAATTGTCATTAAATCAGCAGGACAACATATCTTATTCTTCATTCATTCATCTTGTAGGTACTCTACCATAACCTGCAATACCTTTCTCTGCATTTCTGGTGTATACTGACTAAACGTATCATGCACTTCAATTGGGGAAATGGCGGCATCCGTAATCCATCTAAGCGCATCTCGCATACAAATCCACATCTCTTCACTAACAGCTTTCAGGTGAAAGAACAACCAAATCGTGCAACTCTTGCGGTACCACTGTATCGGTCAAATCACCCCACATATTTACAAGATAATTCCCTATGCATTCTAACAATACCTGCTGTTCACCAAGGCCTCTATGATCAGATATGGAACTTTGCACAGCCACTTCATTGTCATCATTCATATACGTTTTGGCCAATTCTTTCAGTTCCTCTTTCCTTCCTTTGCTAATCGTACTACGAGTCTGTCTAATGCTTCCTTGCGCAGGCCCCATTTCTGCAGGAAAAAAAGCGGTTAACTCATGCTCTGGCGGTGGTGGAGGAAATTATGTCACAGGCACAGGGGGAGAGGACTGCTTACTACAGGTGCAGATGGAATAACGGGAATGGGAGGTACATAAGGAGGAGGTGCAACTGGGTCAGTACTTTGATGTTCATTTCTTCGCTCATTTAATATTTTGTTTATCAGTTCATCTGATGTATGCAAATCTTTCTGAGGATATATGTTCTGTACATCTAATTGGAAAGCCCTGTCCATGTTCCTAATGGCTTCTGTCTGCTGATGTTGGTCATGCTCTAGCGCTTTCTCTATATTCATTTTATGTCTGCGCGTGTGTTTCTCCCTACTTCTCAATCAGAGATTAGCTTCCTTCCTCCAGTCTCTTACAACGTCGAACGCTGCTGGTCAGGCCTTCTTGCGTAGCAATACTGATTCTAGGTGTTCTATACATGCTAATTCAAAGCTCCCATTAGTCGGCCACTGAAGGTCTGATACACGTCTGGTCTGCCTATGCCAAATTGCATTAAACACTATTGCCCTATACCGTATTTTATGTACATTTCATGTGTCAGCAACCCTTTGGGTGGCGCAACCTGGCCAGTTTCCAAAGATTGTCTACCGCAGTGAAAATAACTCACTAAACAGGAAGACAATTTCCCAGGCATGGGTAACTCTTACCCTTTTCTTACCCTGGGCGTTTGATCTTGCAAGAGCAACACTCAACCAATATCAGGACGTTTAAGAATCAGGGCACGACTCACCTGATCAACCAATTCATCACTCAGGACGCAATTCGCCTGCATACAGACGCAACCAAGAATCATTGTGACTGAGTGTCTGCCTCAGTCTGCCTCGTTCCAGGACCCTCGCCTTGATGCTCTCTGGGCGCTGCTCGTCGATCAGGGATCGACTGTGTACAGATCTGCGGAGGAGTCTCTCATCACTTCTACAGGGGCGCCCCGAACACCTTCCGATCCCGGCTCGATGGATTCGTCCTCAACTCGTTTTTGCCTTCTTCACCTTCAACGTATACGATGGAGCAATAGTGGAGGGTCCCTATTCAGGCGCCATATTTGCTAGGCCATAAAGACTGCATATGGAAACTAAGGCACAATAACCATATACTAAAGTGACACATCAGACATGAGGTTCGTTTTCCAAACAAGTCTGGTTTATTTCAAAGTATTCTCAGTCTGCTGACTGGGTCTCACTGCCTCACGACGTGTGTTCCCAAACACCCTGAGACGCGAGAGAGAGGGAACAGCGCTCAAGCAGCAATATATATACATTAGACATAATCTTTATGAAGGCAATTCGATCCGCCCATATTCATGTCATTCAGGCTAAATTCTAACACAATTTAAAAAAACTAACAGAACCTATTGAACTGGTAGTTAATGGAAAACAAATTGTTGAGTTTTAGACAAATGCACTTGTATCACCAGTCATACTAAACCTCAACGGTGCCATTTATTAGTAGCACTTAGCATGGAAAACTTAAGGAATATATGAAGCAAAAGATAGAAAAAACGTTTTTTAATTTGTAAATTAGACATGAACATACAAGTAGAAAAAACACATATTGACAAATCTTCAAATAAACACAAAAAATACATCCAAGATGATTAGAACAAGAAAATAAAAAAGCAGGGGGAGAAAAATAAGTGAGGAAAAAGAGCACAAGAGAGACAGACAAGTTAACAAAAAACACTTGATCTGATAGAAATCTTTATCTATCCAAGTTGAACACATAGTTCTTGTTCTAATGCACGTTGCTAGACTAAGCTGAGAAAAAGGTAGGGTTTAACTAGCTAGCCCTTGCTTGATCAAAAGTATAATTCTAAAATTTGGTTGTGACCAAAATAACAATTTAGTAAAAAACTTTTTATATATGAGACCACAAGATGATTAACTGCAACAGACAAGGATCCTGTGCATAGAACCAAACTCAAAAAGGAAGCACAAAAAGTGCTAGTGAGTTACCCCCCAAGTTCAGGGTGGTGTGTATGATTAGTTTTAGTAAAACCCTAGAGGGTTATCCAGCAGTCTGAAACGATGACCTACGCCATCCGCTGATAAGCGTGAGAACAACGTCCTGCGGTCACAGGTACATATGCACCTATACCTTGGGCGCGGTAGAGTTGGCATTTCGGTGAAGTGTAGACAGATAAAGACCACCTTCTTCAGGAAATTCAATCCTAAATTCAGCCCCTACAGAAACAATCAAATGACATACCAACATATTGTGTTTATTATGATCACTTATTAGCCATTGAATGTGAGGCATATAGCACAGAAGGTGATTTGAGAGTACCATGAAATGTTCAGCAACACCAAGTAGACACCCCTTTTCAGTTGGGCAGGTGTGCCTCAGACAGCCAACTCCCAGTGCCCACATCCAAAAGTAAGGTGAACGACAAGTTGTCAGATCCGAGAAAACCGTACGAGGAAAAGCATCACAACCAAAAATAACAATGAACAGAGAAATAGATCTATAAAGATGCATAAGTAATGAGGATAGCTATACAGGTGTAATTCAGTGTAGAAAGAAATAAGAAAAATAAGAACAATCATATTTGGTGATTTAAAAAACTAGCCAGAGTTGAGTGTACTGAGTCTATACCTAGAGCACCGCTAAGGTTTCCTCCTAGAACGGCATCCTGGAGAGAAAACACACCTCATTTGGTTCATTCACATGTGCAGGGGTGACCTTGGGGAGATGAAAACGTATCTATAGCGAAATAGATATCGGTAGGGCATTAAACACAGATCGTATTGATGAATGCTCACTCTCCAGAAATACGTGTAAGCTCACGTGAAAATGAACCAACCTATTATCGGCCAAGAGATCATATGTGGTGGTGTGCTGTCGGAATGCGGCGTCAATCAAAGCAGAAAGTGACGTTTTTTCAAAGCGCAGTCAGAGTACAGCGTCGAGAAGGGCAGAGAGTAAAGTTTCTCTAATGTGGTTCAGTGTTCAGTGATTGACAATTATACAATTATGACAATTATGACACATTATGACAAGTCTTCATTCAACCTAAACATAGTTATTTTAGCAAAGGCAGCAGAGACAGCTTTCTGTTATGGGGAACATGGAGCTTCTGGCTCAGCAAGGATATTGTGGTCTTAGCAGGGAAAAATTCCTTACTACGTTATCTGTGTGACTTGGGTCATGAGCTAAGGGTCAGATAGTTCTGAAGCAGAAAATACCATTGTCCGCGAAGGTGCACGGCTAGAAGAATATAATTAATGTTTTAACTGCCTTTTACTACAGCGTTTGCAAGACAACCCGGCACCTGGTCTGCTGATTAGATGTGGCTTCTGCTCACCTTCAAGGACCTAGTGAGAGAGAAAAACAATGTATTTCTGCACAGTTTGACATTCCTGTCTGTGTTAGTATTTCAGCATGCAGACCGTGGCCTTGCACTGTGTGTGCGTTCGAGGCATAGAATATATTTGCAAAGCGTTTTGACAGAAAGGAAAAAAGCAAACGGCTGACAATATACAAAATGGATGCCCTTTGGTTACATTGATGATTCTGTGATCGCAATGTTTGTCACATGATGCGATTGGTTTCAGGCCAACACATTATACATATCATTCGACTATAGGGTTATGTTTCTGGTCTAACAGTTTCTCTTCTTCTCTATACCACCCTCCACTATGCATGCCCCCTTATTTCTCTTCATCTCTATATCACCTTCCACTATGCAGTCCCCCGTGTTTCTCTTCTTCTCTATATCACCTTCCACTATGCATTCCCCCTTGTTTCTCTTCATCTCTATACCACCCTCCACCATGCATTCCCCCTAGTGTCTCTTCATCTCTATACCAACCTCCACTATGCATTCCCCCTTGTTTCTCTTCATCTCTATACCACCCTCCACTATGCATTCCCCCTTGTTTCTCTTCTTCTCTATATCACCTTCCACTATGCATTCCCCCGTGTTTTCTTTCATCTCTATATCACCTTCCACTATGCGTTACCCGTGTTTCTCCTCTTCTCTATAGCACCTGCCACTGTACATTCCTGTGTTTCACTTCTTCTCTATATCACCTGCCACTGTGCATTCCCCTGTGTTTCCTTTCTTCTCTATATCACCTTCCACCATGCATTCCCCCTTGTTTCTCTTCTTCTCTATATCAACTTCCACCATGCATTCCGCCTTGTTTCTCTTCTCCATATCACCTTCCACCATACATTTCCCCTTGTTTCTCCATATCACCTTCCACCATGCATTCACCCTGGTGTCTCTATATCACCTTCCACCATGCATTCCCCCTTTATCTCTAGTTCACATGTCACTGTCCCCATGCATTCTGCCTGAATCTGCTTTTTCCCATTTCACCGTCCCCATGCATTTCCCTTGTTTCTCTTCTCCATATCACCTTCCACCTTGCATTCCCCCTTTATCTCTTGTTCACATGACATTCCTGCTGTATCTACTTTTTCCCATTTCACCTTCCCCATGCCATCCCCCTTTTAGCTCCTTTTACTATTTCACCTTCCCCACGCCTTCCCCCTTTTAGCTCCTTTTACTATTTCACCTTCCCCATGCCTTCCTTCTTTTATCTGGTTTTCCCATTTCACCCTCCACCATGCATCCCCCCTTTCTCTTTTTCCCATGTCATCCTCCACTATGCATTCCCCTCTTTATGTCTGGTTTTAATTTCCCCTTCCCCATGATTCCTCTTGTATCTCCTTTTTCTTTTTCACCTTCCCCCATTTGACCTCTTTTTCCCATTTCACCCTCCACTATGCGTTCCTCCTTTATCTCTTGCCTCCATTTTACCTGCCACCAGGCATTACATTTTACCCACGACCATACTTTCCCTCTTTATCTTTGTTTCACCTTCCACCATGAATTCAATTTCTTCCTCTTTTTCCCCATTTCATCTTCCACCCAGGGGAGGAGCTTGGGTTGGGAGAGGGGTTAGTCACCCCTCCAGGATCCTCCCTGTTGCCCGGTGCGCCCTCCATGCCTGCCCTGATGATATTCAAAAACAACACTGTGAGTTGTGCACATACATGTGAAGTGCAGCACACCGCTCACAGGGTTGCGTGGCAACCATGTTGGTGTTGCAGCACACGAAGCTCTGGCACTCCCACACAGCACTGGAGTTCCCCAGAGATTCAGGTCCCTGAAACGTAGACTGTGGTAAGTGTGTGTGTGTTTTGTGATTGGGTTATGTGTATGTATGCATTTTTGCATGTGTGTTTGAATGCAATTCATTGTTTGTGGGCATGTCCAGTTCAGTGAGACTGTATGTATGTATGTTTATGTTAGGATCAGTGTGTCCCTGCATGTGTGCCTGGGTATGAGTGCGTGCATGTGTTTGTATCATTTCTGCAAGGGATTTTCAGTAACCAATAATACACAAATGTACCCCCTGGATTAAAAATATTGCTGCTGAGCACCCACCCCCCACCCCCTTGAGTACAAATATTGTTGTCTGCCCCCAATGCCATATTTGTTTATATTTTCTATTAAAATAAATCACCAAGCTCACTTTTTGAAGAGTCCCCGAGCCCCCTCCTGGTAAATCCATCTGGACCCCCTAGGAGAAACAATTATAAATTGTATGGCTTTTCATCCCATTTTTCTTTTTAAATGGTGCTGCAAAATCCATCATTTCAGAACGTTATTTTGTAAAACATTCGGGGACAGGAAACCTCTCCCCACCAAACCCTCTCTTTAATTGTTTAGCGCTCCATCACTACGCTTGGAGGCTTGCGCAATTTGAGGAACAATTTAGCATGATCCACTGCAAACATTGACCACCCCGTGAGGGGCTCACCCCTCAATTATTTAGAACGTTGGTGCCCCTTCGGTAGCAGTCCCCCGCCACCCCACCACAACCAATAGCTGCCTTAGCCCCCTTTTCACTTTCTGCCCATTTCACCCTCCACTGTGCATCCCCCTTTTTCTCCTCTTTTCCCCATTTCCCCTTCCATTGTGGGGAGTTACTCTGCGCTGCAGTGTGTGTCTACTATTGGGTTGTGTTCAGTCTCCAGGCCAGTAGTTCTCTTCTGCCCTGCGGATCGGTAGGCTGTGGAGGGTGGGGCAAAAGGCGTACATGGATCTTGTTATGGAGATGGAAATGGCGCGAGTGTATCTGAAACAATAACACGTCCTCGCTGTGTGTTAACATGGCTGAAAACACATGTCCCGGAAGCAAAAGGATGCCATTTTGGCAGACCCTATTGCTGCCTAACTCTTCTTAGCATACGTGGCTTAAACCTGGGTTGCCAGTACCTTAGCAGTGAACCCCCGACATATTAAATGTATTTGTTTTTTTCCTTTTAAAATAATTGTAGGAAACACCTGCTGTGGTCAAATGTTGGCTCTTTTTAGTAGCATTTTTGATAACGTGTGGGTTGTATGTATTTTATGGGGCAAACAAGCACAGAGATGAAGATGTGGGGGGGGAGTTCCTTGGAGGGCATTGGGGTAGTAAAGAGGAGTACAAACCCCCACCACTGTAGGAAGATGACATTTGGGGTCAGCAATAGGTTACAGCTCTATTGCTGTAGTGCACTAAGTATCACAGGATTTCAAGAGACACTTAGGGACTAGGTACAGGGAAAATGCCAGTTCTGTAGTTCAGAATCAAGGGTGCCCTCCTAAGTAGGGGCACAGGGAAGATGTGATGGGGCTCAGAGGAGATGTGGGGACACAGGGTAGAGGTGATGTGGACACAGGGAAGATCTGATCGGGGCACATGCAACGTGTGATGGGGACACAAGGTAGAGGTGATGGGGACACAGAGAGATGTGTGCCCCATTTCCCCTATGCTCAATCCCACTTCCGTTCTTTCCAGCTTCTTGCCCCTCTTCACTGGAACACTCTTCCCCTGTCTCTCCGATCTATCACTACTTATTCTCTCTTCCGTCGTTCCCTGAAATCTAATCTCCTTCATTGTTTGTTACCAGAACTGTTTGAATTGTTTGACATGTACAATTGATCATTACTCTGTACCATTGTTCTTATCTATGTGCAGCCCTTTGGGTAAAAGGCGCTATATAAAGTACAATAAAAATACAAATAAAAATACAAATACAAATAAAAATACAAATACAACTGTGATGGGACACAGGGAAGATTTAATGGGGTCACAGGGTAGAGGTGATGGAGACACAGGGTAGAGGTGATGGGGACACAGGGTAGAGGTGATGGGGACACAGGGTAGAGGTGATGGGGACACACAGGGTAGAGGTGATGGAGACACAGGGTAGAGGTGATGGGGACACAGGGTAGAGGTGATGGAGACACAGGGTAGAGGTGATGGGGGAACAGGGTAGAGGTGATGGAGACACAGGGTCGAGGTGATGGAGACACAGGGAGGGTGTGATGGGGACACAGTGTAGAGGTGATGGGGAAACAGGGTAGAGGTGATGGGGGCACAGGGTAGAGGTGATGGAGACACAGGGTAGAGGTGATGGGGACACAGGGAGGATGTGATGGGGACACAGGGTAGAGCTGATGGAGACAGGGTAGAGGTGATGGGGACACAGGGTAGAGGTGATGAGGGCACAGGGTCGGGTGATGGGGACACAGGGTTGGGGTGATGGAGACACAGGGTAGAGGTGATGGGGACAAAGGGTAGAGGTGATGGAGACACAGGGTAGAGGTGATGGGGACACAGGGTAGAGGTGATGGAGACACAGGGTAGAGGTGATGGAGACACAGGGTAGAGGTGATGGGGACACAGGGTAGAGGTGATGGAGACACAGGGTAGAGGTGATGGAGACACAGGGTAGAGGTGATGGGGGCACAGGGTAGAGGTGATGGAGACACAGGGTCGAGGTGATGAGGACACAGGGTAGAGGTGATGGAGACACAGGGAGGATGTGATGGGGACACAGTGTAGAGGTGATGGGGACACAGGGTAGAGGTGATGGGGGCACAGGGTAGAGGTGATGGAGACACAGGGTAGAGGTGATGGGGACACAGGGAGGATGTGATGGGGACACAGGGTAGAGCTGATGGAGACACAGGGTAGAGGTGATGGAGACACAGCGTAGAGGTGATGGGGCACAGGGTCGGGGTGATGGGGACACAGGGTTGGGGTGATGGGGACACAGGGTAGAGGTGATCGGGACACAGGGTAGAGGTGATGGAGACACAGGGTAGAGGTGATGGGGACACAGGGTAGAGGTGATGGAGACACAGAATAGAGGTGATGGAGACACAGGGTAGAGGTGATGGGGACACGGGGAGGATGTGATGGGGACACAGGTTAGAGGTGATGGAGACACAGTGTAGAGGTGATGAGGACACAGGGTAGAGGTGATGGGGACACAGTGTAGAGGTGATGGGGACACAGGGTAGAGGTGATGGGGACACAGGGTAGAGGTGATGGAGACACAGGGTAGAGGTGAGGGAGACACAGTGTAGAGGTGATGAGGACACAGGGTAGAGGTGATGAGGACACAGGGTAGAGGTGATGGGGACACAGGGTAGAGGTGATGGGGACACAGGGTAGAGGTGATGGGGACACAGGGTAGAGGTGATGGGGACACAGGGTAGAGGTGATGGAGACACAGGATAGAGGTGATGGAGACACAGGGTAGAGGTGATGGAGACACAGGATAGAGGTGATGGAGACACAGTGTAGAGGTGATGAGGACACAGGGTAGAGGTGATGAGGACACAGTGTAGAGGTGATGGAGACACAGGATAGAGGTGATGGAGACACAGTGTAGATGTGATGGAGACACAGGATAGAGGTGATGGAGACACAGTGTAGAGGTGATGAGGACACAGGGGAGAGGTGATGAGGACACAGTGTAGAGGTGATGGGGACACAGGGTAGAGGTGATGGGGACACAGGGTAGAGCTGATGGAGACACAGGGTAGAGGTGATGGGGACACAGGGAGGATGTGATGGGACACAAGGTAGAGGTGATGGGGACACGGGGTCGAGGTGATGGGGACACGGGGTCGGGGTGATGGGGACACAGAGTAGAGGTGATGGGGACACTAGGTCGGGGTGATGGGGACACAGGGTAGAGGTGATGGAGACACAAGGTAGAGGTGATGGGGACACAGGGTCGAGGTGATGGGGACACAGTGTAGAGGTGATGAGGACACAGGGTAGAGGTGATGGGGACACAGGGTAGAGGTGATGGAGACACAGGGTAGAGGTGATGGAGACACAGGATAGAGGTGATGGAGACACAGGGTAGAGGTGATGAGGACACAGGGTAGAGGTGATGGGGACACAGGGTAGAGGTGATGGGGACACAGGGTAGAGGTGATGGAGACACAGGGTAGAGGTGATGGAGACACAGGATAGAGGTGATGGAGACACAGTGTAGAGGTGATGAGGACACAGGGTAGAGGTGATGAGGACACAGTGTAGAGGTGATGGAGACACAGGATAGAGGTGATGGAGACACAGTGTAGAGGTGATGGAGACACAGGATAGAGGTGATGGAGACACAGTGTAGAGGTGATGAGGACACAGGGTAGAGGTGATGAGGACACAGTGTAGAGGTGATGGGGACACAGGGTAGAGGTGATGGGGACAAAGGGTAGAGCTGATGGAGACACAGGGTAGAGGTGATGGGGACACAGGGAGGATGTGATGGGGACACAGGGTAGAGGTGATGGGGACACAGGGTCGAGGTGATGGGGACACAGGGTCGGGGTGATGGGGACACAGTGTAGAGGTGATGGGGACACTGGGTCGGGGTGATGGGGACACAGGGTAGAGGTGATGGAGACACAAGGTAGAGGTGATGGGGACACAGGGTCGAGGTGATGGGAACACAGTGTAGAGGTGATGGGGACACAGGGAGGATGTGATGGGGACACAGGGTAGAGGTGATGGGGACACAGGGTCGGGGTGATGGGGACACAGGGTAGAGATGATGGGGACACAGGGTCGAGGTGATGGGGACACAGTGTAGAGGTGATGAGGACACAGGGTAGAGGTGATGGGGACACAGTGTAGAGGTGATGGGGACACAGGGTAGAGGTGATGGGGACACAGGGTAGAGCTGATGGAGACACAGGGTAGAGGTGATGGGGACACAGGGAGGATGTGATGGGGACACAGGGTCGAGGTGATGGGGACACAGGGTCGAGGTGATGGGGACACAGGGTCGGGTGATGGGGACACAGGGTTGAGGTGATGGGGACACTGGGTCGGGGTGATGGGGACACAGGGTAGAGGTGATGGAGACACAAGGTAGAGGTGATGGGGACACAGGGTAGAGGTGATGGGAACACAGTGTAGAGGTGATGGGGACACAGGGAGGATGTGATGGGGACACAGGGTAGAGGTGATGGGGACACAGGGTCGGGGTGATGGGGACACAGGATAGAGGTGATGGGGACACAGGGTAGAGGTGATGGAGACACAGGGTCGAGGTGATGGGGACACAGGGTCGAGGTGATGGGGACACAGGGTAGAGGTGATGGAGACACAGGGTAGAGGTGATAGGGACACAGGGTAGAGGTGATGGGGACACAGGGTAGAGGTGATAGGGACACAGTGTAGAGGTGATGGGGACACAAGGTCGAGGTGATGGGGACACAGGGTAGAGGTGATGGGGACACTGGGTCGGGGTGATGGGGACACAGGGTAGAGGTGATAGGGACACAGGGTCGAGGTGATGGGGACACAGGGTCGGGGTGATGGGGACACAGGGTAGAGGTGATGGGGACACAGGGTAGAGGTGATGGGGACACAGGGTCGAGGTGATGGGGACACAGGGTCGAGGTGATGGGGACATAGGATCGAGGTGATGGGGACACAGGGTAGAGGTGATGGGGACACAGGGCCGAGGTGATGGGGACACAGGGCCGAGGTGATCAGGACACAGGGAGGATGTGATGGGACACAGTGTAGGTGTGATGGGGACACAGGGTCGAGGTGATGGGGACACATGGAGGATGTGATGGGACACAGTGTAGGTGTGATGGGGAGCACACGGCTACACAGGTGGTTATTTTGTGAATGTGTGTTGTCCTCTCTCAGAGCACGCCCTTCACTCCGCGTATTGCGCGTCACTGCTTTCTGTTTGATGGCAGGGGTGGGTGCTCACGTGGCGGGGTGGCACGCTCAGCGCGGTCGCGTGTCTCTGTTTTTGTTGCCGTGGTTTGTTGCAGGCCAGCGTGCGTGTTTTCGCGCTCTATCACGCTGCTGTTGTTCTCCCTGTCCTTGTTATTGAATGCAGAGCACGCCTCGTGTCCCCGTGCCCTCGCCTCTTTCCTTCCCCCTTTGCCTCCTTGTTTACTGCTCTTCTGTTGATTTCCACGTCGCCACCTGCCCTTGTTGTGCCTGCACTTTACCCTCTCCGCCTGTCACCTGTTGCTCGCCACCCTGGCACCGAACTGCGGAGGTTGCCTGCTTTACTTCCTGTTGCCTCGAGGAGGCGCTGTTCCTCCGCACTCAAAGCAAGCACCTGAGCCATGCTTTCTCAGGAGGTTGCCCAGTCTTCTCTGACATTCGCTTTGTAATGTTGTGCCATGCTTGCAAACTCTGGCCGTGCCATGCGCAAGGCCCTCCGCCAGTCCTGCACTACCAGCCAACAGTGCATGTTGGGTCTGCATGTTGGCTTTCACCAGGTCCATACTCCGCATGGATACAATTGCACTGGCTTGTTCATTTACGAACGGGGGGTGATGGGGAGTATCGAAATGTGTGCCAATGTTTTGTGAGCTGCCATGTTAAGATATGATATGATAATTTGTTTATAACGCGCTTAATACCCAGGGGGTTTCTAAGCGCGGACCCGGGGATCGAACCTGTGTTGCTCCGTATATTGAGAATGGACATTTGTTTAATGTTGGAAATAAATGTATATTAATTTTTGCTGCCTGATTCACAGTCATTCACCTGGGCTACAGTATGAGTGCATTGTTTTTAACACTCTCCCACCCCCCACCGCCTCCCAGCATCCTGTTATCATTCATATTCAATGTTTTTTCAGGGGCGGGTGAGGGAACCCATTGATGTCTATGAGGGTTGTGAGGAAGTCCCCTGCTTTATTCTCCAAAACTAGTGGATGATGGTTTTTGGGGTGGTGTGAGGTAAGGTAAGGTTATACAAACAGTGGTGGCCTTGCTGGGCGTTGCTGTGTAATTAAAACAGGAGGTGCTGTTTGTGGGATAGTGGGAAAGCAGGGGTGAAAGACTGTGGTGCAGATCGAAGCACCAGTTGCATGTTTGCCGGCATGGGTTCCACTGTGTTCGGGCAGGCGAGCTCCCCTGGAGTGGTTTGCCCTTAAGGGCGGTCACAGGGTCGGTAGGGTGGAGGTGTGGATAGGAAGGGTCGAGTAGGAGTCTGCATTTCACATGCTAGACTTTGTGGGTCATCCGATGTGGGGTGTGCATGTGGTGTAAAAAACGTTGAAAGGGAGGGCAGGGTGGGGGGTTGTCTTGTGATGGAAGATGTGTTGAGCAGATTTCTTGCAGTTGTGTTATTATAGACGTTAGTAGATTAACTGGGTGACAGGGGGGCTGCTGCGTTACAGTTTAGTCTTTTATTTCTTTCAGTAATAATTTCTGCCTCTTGATTGGTGGATTGCTCAATGGGGTCTGCGGTCAGGTTCGTGGCTCAGGGGGTTCTGAATATGAAGCCCACCAAGGTCTTCTGAGGTGTGGAAATGAATGTTCTCAGAATCTCTTGTTGGCTGGTCTGAGGTTCTCGAGGGACGAAATGATGACGGGTTTACAGGTTATCCCTCATTAATATTCATGAGGAAAAATGCGCATACCTTTTAGAATCATTGTATGCAAATGTATCTCCTGAATATTAATGAGGGGTAACCTGAAAACCCAGCATGGATCTGGCCCTCGAGGCCTGGAATTGCACAGCCCTTTGCTTCCATCGCTTTCCTTTTCCTTCCCTTCTTTCTGATTCTTGCGTCTACGCATTTTCTCGGCATTTTGTTGCATTTATTACGTGTACTGCAATGCTTGATGGTGCAGTTGTGGGAGGGGGCCAGGAAGGCGGAGGCTTGGTTGGGGGAAGTGATACTTAGTTTGCTGATAAGTGTTGTGGAGCTTTCGCTGTCATACATTTCTGTTTGTGTGACAGGTTCACTGAGTGGAACACCTAGGCCTTTGAGAAGAGAAGCCTGAAAATGATGCTATGTGTTAAACTTGTATTGGACCCCCAGGAGGTCTCCACATGCCATGGGTTCAAGGTGCAGCGATAGCAGTAGAAAGAGCAGTGCTGTTTGTTCATTTTGCGATACAGTAGAATTGATCCCTCTGGAAGTGCTAGGCGATTCTTGGTATGGCAATATGATTGATTTGTAAAAACCAAGTGATCAACTCGCATCACAGTGTAAAATGAAAGTAGTTTGGTTATAATAATAATAATAATAATTTAGCATTTATATAGCGCTACAAACCCTCAGGTATCTGAGCGCCGCTTATTATTACCCACGGTGTGTTGTGCTCATTTATAGACCTCGGAAGGATGAGAGGCTGAGTTTGGCCAGGATTCGAACCCACGTTAGCAAACTCTGCATGGATGTCAAAGCGAGCGCTCTACTTGCAGTGCCACTTGACCGGCTATGGGTCCAACAGGTAACCCAAGGCAACTGGCGGAGCCGTCCTGTGGATTAACGTAGAGTCGCGAGGCAGTTGGTCATGCCATACTATGGAATCGACTCTCGAATGTCGACAGTGCAAAATGATGTATATTTCATGGGTTTGGCGGGTATCGCAGAGCCATTGAGCTCATAATGTTAAGGATGCAACCGGTGCAATTGGACGTACCTTGGTTATGAGATTGAACGGGTATCATAGAACTGATTTATGGAGCCGTGCTATACATATATATTCTGCCTTTGTACTAGCACAAGGCATAGTTAAGGTTAAGACAATGGGCCTCATTAAGAGGTTGGCGGTAACCCCGCCGTTGCCACTGGTGGGTGGTTTGCTGCCAACCCTGTAACACTGTTTCTGCCGCCTAAGATCCCGGTTCCACCGGGGCATTACAAGTCGCGGCGGCCCGGGAAATCAGGTGGCGGAAAATGTTAGTCCCCATTCCCGACTTCACAGGAATGGGGACTCGGAAGCACTGGGACCATTGCTAGTGGTGCCAGTGCTTCTGTGACAACTCGGCTTTCCATGGCCATTGCACCCGGGAGGTCAGTCCTGCCGGGCGCAGAAGGCCCAGAAAGTAGAGATGTAGTCTGCCGGTTCGGAAATGGTGCTGGTACATTACTGCGGAAACCCTTATTTCCAGACAGGCAGACACGTAATGAGGCCCAATGTCTCGATGGGGTTTCAGAAAATAACTTTTCTGAATAACTTTCGAGCGATTGCATGAAAGATCACAGATTGTGCTTTAATGCAAAACAGTAGAAAATAAACAAACAAATAGTTGAACACATACCACAATCACGGGCAGAACACGAGGGTCTGCAGGACTTGAGCACAGCTTGAGAACCCCTGGTCACACCTACTTAGTCCCATGCTGCAGAGATGGAATAACAGCCCTTTAAGGGCATGGTCTGAAAATACGCAAACCTCATCTGAGCAAGACGATCAAGACCCCAACTGCATCCAAAACTATCTTTACAACTGCAGGAAAGCTTACCTCTGGACCCTTTGCAGGCCCAGCCCTGGTCTCATCTGCACAGATTCTCAGAAACCTCAATTCCAAGATGACGAACTGGCTTTTTATTGTCATGGTCCAGCCACCACTTGGAACATGTGATCAGACACACGCTACACATGCCGGCATAAGGAAATTCCTCAACACCAACTCACCTCATGGCATCAATGAGGTTACACACATGCAGGCCCAAAGACTCAGCCAAGCCCAAGGGGAGGACATAGACAGTTACAAAAAGAGGTCTCAGGAAGAGGAGGAGTTGGTGCTTGAAGAGGCGTGTGGTCGGAGGCAGAGAAAATTGCCAATTCAGAAGGGAAGTTAGAGAAAAAGTTTGGAGAGAGGCCAGAACGCGCAGAGGAGCCGCGAAACAAGAGGGAGAGAGGAACCAGCAGGAGTTGGATGGGGACAAATATCAAGAGCTGGTAGGAGAAGGTGGCAGAAAGAAAACATCAGGAGGTGGCCAGAGAGAGACACCCGGATGTGGCCAGAGGGAGAAAACTGGAGGTGGCCGGAGGAGTATAACTGAAGGTGACAGACGAGAGATAGCAGAAGGTGGCTGGCGGGAGTGACATGAGGTTGTAGAAGCACAACCCAAAAGGTGGTTGGAGCGAGAGAATATCATAATAGGTTGGAGGAGGTCAGTAGGAAGTGGCTGGATAGAGACTCCAGGAGGAGGAAGCATGAGGGAAACAGCGGGAAGCAAGAAGAAGCAGTCAGTGCTAGTGAGGCTAGCCAAAGCCAGGAGGAACAAAAGGGAATGCATTGTGAGGTCCTAATCTGAAAGGGTTAAACTCATGTTGGAAGGAGAAACAAGCACGGAGCATGGCATTGAGAAGGGCCAGGACAAAGAAAAGAGTTGAGAAGGGTCACAGAGGGTAGGATTCAAGACCAGAGAGAAGGAGGAGGATAAGGCCTTCTTCAGCTTCTCAGTGGAAATTGGAACTGGCAATGGCGAGAGCCGGCCCACAATCTGCAAGGCCCATTTTCCGTAAGGCTCAGGTCTGTCTGAGCCTGTCCGAGCCGATACGGCCGTAGGGCATGCCGTGCTGTCCCATTGGCTAACTGCTTCTACGTTTTTCTCAGATCCAGTCTACAGCCCTCCAGACTCAAAGAACGCCAAGAGGCCGCTAACGCGAATCTGGAAAACATACGCCTATGCCACCGGACATTTACAATAGTCAATGGTAAGAACGCGCACCGCCTAAGTCACTTTGCTACCCTTGAACTTTCACTCATTGTAACCACCCTATAGGTAACCTAATGCTCGTTACTGCGCTCAGCTGCACCAGTTGTCTTCTAACATTACGGTAACGCCTAAAACCGACTCCATCCCTACCAGCACACCCGGTGCCAAAGCTACCCTTGGAGTACAGTTTGCACCACAGCTCTCCCCATGAGCTTAGCTTGTCCTGCACTCCTCCTTGCCACGCTAATCTCTGACCTGTAGTGCGTGCCTAATCGCATAATTCTGCGCACTGTTCCACCTGCACTACTATCTACCAGGCCCCTGTTCCTGTGATTTATTGCGTGCACCATTATACGCACTACTATATGCACAGCCATGGTTTGCGTGACTACCTGCATCACTATCTGCCAGACCCCATCTTAATGACAATCTGCATCACTATTTGGTAGGCCCTGTCTTTGTGGTTACGTGCACTACTGTTTGCTAAGCCCTTGTTATTGTGAATACCTGCATTACTATCTGCCAGGCCCTGTCTTTGGGGTTACGTGCACTACTGTTTGCTAAGCCCTTGTTATTGTGAATACCTGCATTACTATCTGCCAGGCCCTCTCATTGTGTTTACGTGCACTACTGTTTGCTAAGCCCTTGCTATTGTGAATACCTGCATTGCTATCTGCCAGGCCCTGTCTTTGTGGTTACGTGCACTACTGTTTACTAAGCCCTTGTTATTGTGAATACATGCATTACTATCTGCCAGGCCCTGTCTTTGTGGTTACGTGCACTACTGTTTGCTAAGCCCTTGTTATTGTGAATACCTGCATCACTATCTGCCAGACCCCATCTTTGTGGTTACGTGCAGTACTGGTTGCTAAGCCCTTGTTATTGTGAATACCTGCATCACTATCTGCCAGACCCCGTCTTTGTGGTTACGTGCACTACTGTTTGCTAAGCCCTTGTTATTGTGAATACCTGCATCACTATCTTGCAGGCCCCGTCTTTGTGGTTACGTGCACTACTGTTTGCTAAGCCCTTGTTAATGTGAATACCTGCATCACTATCTGCCAGGCCCCGTCTTTGTGGTTACGTGCACTACTGTTTGCAAAGCCCTTGTTATTGTGAATACCTGCATCGCTATCTGACAGGCCCTCTCTTTGTATTTACGTGCACTTGTGCACTACTGTTTGCCAAGCCCTTGTTATTGTGAATACCTGCATTGCTATCTGCCAGGCCCTCTCTTTGTGTTTTTACATGCACTACTGTTTGCCAAGCCCCTGCTATTGTGAATACCTGCATTGCTATCTGCCAGGCCCTGTCTTTGTGATTACATGTACTACTCTTTGCCAAGCCCTTGTTATTGTGAATACCTGCATTACTATCTGCAAGGCCCTCTCTTTATGATTACGTGCACTACTGTTTGCCAAGCCCTTGTTATTATGAATACCTGCATTACTATCTGCCAGGCCCTGTCTTTGTGATTACGTGCACTACTGTTTGCCAAGCCCTTGTTATTGTGAATACCTGCATTACTATCTGCCAGGCCCTCTCTTTATGATTACGTGCACTACTGTTTGCCAAG
Organism: Ambystoma mexicanum; assembly: GCF_040938575.1. Lineage (NCBI taxonomy): Eukaryota > Metazoa > Chordata > Amphibia > Caudata > Ambystomatidae > Ambystoma > Ambystoma mexicanum. Next base: position 1,222,323,580 of record NC_090928.1, on the reverse strand, counting down.
CCCTTGTTATTGTGAATACCTGCATTACTATCTGCCAAGCCCTCTCTTTGTGTTTACGTGTACTACTGTTTGCCAAGCCCTTGCTATTGTGAATACCTGCATTGCTATCTGCCAGGCCCCGTCTTTGTGGTTATGTGCACTACTGTTTGCCAAGCCCTTGTTATTGTGAATACCTGCATTGCTATCTGCCAGGCCCTGTCTTTGTGATTACGTGCACTACTGTTTGCCAAGCCCTTGTTATTGTGAATACCTGCATTGCTATCTGCCAGGCCCTGTCTTTGCGATTACGTGCACTACTGTTTGCCAAGTCCTTGTTATTGTGAATACCTGCATTACTATCTGCCAGGCCTTGTCTTTGTGGTTATGTGCACTACTGTTTGCAAAGCCCTTGTTATTGGGAATACCTGCATTACTATCTGCCAGGCCCTGTCTTTGTGGTTATGTGCACTACTCTTTGCCAAGCCCTTGTTATTGTGAATACCTGCATTACTATCTGCCAGGCCCTGTCTTTGTGATTACGTGCCATACTGTTTGCTAAGCCCTTGTTATTGTGAATACCTGCATTACTATCTGCAGGCCCTGTCTTTGTGATTACGTGCACTACTGTTTGCCAAGCCCTTGTTATTGTCAATAGCTGCATTACTAACTGCCAGGCCCTGCCTTTGTGATTACATGCACTACTGTTTGCCAAGCCCTTGTTATTGTGAATACCTGCATTACTATCTGCCAGGCCCTGTCTTTGTGATTACATGAACTACTGTTTGCCAAGCCCTTGCTGTTGTGAATACCTGCATTACTATCTGCCAGGCCCTGTCTTTGAGATTACGTGCACTACTGTTTACCAAGCCATTGTTATTGTGAATACCTGCATTACTATCTGCCAGGCCCTCTCTTTGTGATTACGTGCACTACTGTTTGCCAAGCCCTTGTTGTTGTGAATACCTGCATTACTATCTGCCAGGCCCTGTCTTTGTGATTATATGCACTACTGTTTGCCAAGCCCTTGTTATTGTGAATACCTACATTACTATCTGCCAGGCCCTGTTTTGTGATTACGTACACTGCTGTTTGCCAAGCCCTTGTTATTGTGAATACCTGCATTACTATCTGCCAGGCCCTGTCTTTGTGATTACGTGCACTACTATTTGCCAAGCCCTTGTTATTATGAATACCTGCATTACTATCTGCCAGGCCCTGTCTTTGTGATTACGTGCACTACTGTTTGCCAAGCCCTTGTTATTGTGAATACCTGCATTACTATCTGCCAGGCCCTGTCTTTGTGATTACGTGCACTACCGTTTGCCAAGCCCTTGTTATTGTGAATACCTGCATTACTATCTGCCAGGCCCTGTCTTTGTGATTACGTGCACTACTGTTGGCCAAGCCCTTGTTATTGTGTGTACCTGCATTACTATCTACCAGGCCCTGTCTTTGTGATTACGTGCATTACTTTTGCTAGGCCCTTATTATTGTGAATAGCTGCATTACTATCTGCCAGGCCTTCTCTTTGTGATTACGTGCACTACTGTTTGCCAAGCCTTGTTATTGTGAATACCTGCATTATTATCTGCCAGGCCCTCTCTTTGTGATTACGTGCACTACTGTTTGCTAAGCCCTTGTTATTGTGAATACCTCCATTACTATCTGCCAGGCCCTCTCATTGTGTTTATGTGCACTACTGTTTGCTAAGCCCTTGCTATTGTGAATACCTGCATTGCTATCTGCCAGGCCCTGTCTTTGTGGTTACGTGCACTACTGTTTACTAAGCCCTTGTTATTGTGAATACATGCATTACTATCTGCCAGGCCCTGTCTTTGTGGTTACGTGCACTACTGTTTGCTAAACCCTTGTTATTGTGAATACCTGCATCACTATCTGCCAGACCCCATCTTTGTGGTTACGTGCAGTACTGGTTGCTAAGCCCTTGTTATTGTGAATACCTGCATCACTATCTGCCAGACCCCGTCTTTGTGGTTACGTGCACTACTGTTTGCTAAGCCCTTGTTATTGTGAATACCTGCATCACTATCTGCCAGGCCTCGTCTTTGTGGTTAAGTGCACTACTGTTTGCTAAGCCCTTGTTATTGTGAATACCTGCATCACTATCTGCCAGACCCCGTCTTTGTGGTTACGTGCACTACTGTTTGCTAAGCCCTTGTTATTGTGAATACCTGCATCACTATCTTGCAGGCCCCGTCTTTGTGGTTACGTGCACTACTGTTTGCAAAGCCCTTGTTAATGTGAATACCTGCATCGCTATCTGACAGGCCCTCTCTTTGTATTTACGTGCACTTGTGCACTACTGTTTGCAAGCCCTTGTTATTGTGAATACCTGCATCACTATCTGCCAGACCCCGTCTTTGTGGTTACGTGCACTACTGTTTGCTAAGCCCTTGTTATTGTGAATACCTGCATCACTATCTTGCAGGCCCCATCTTTGTGGTTACGTGCACTACTGTTTGCTAAGCCCTTGTTAATGTGAATACCTGCATCACTATCTACCAGGCCCCGTCTTTGTGAATACGTGCATTACTTTTGCTAGGCCCTTATTATTGTGAATAGCTGCATTACTATCTGCCAGGCCTTCCCTTTGTGATTACGTGCACTACTGTTTGCCAAGCCATTGTTATTGTGAATACCTGCATTACTATCTGCCAGGCCCTCTCTTTGTGATTATGTGCACTACTGTTTGCCAAGCCCTTGTTGTTGTGAATACCTGCATTACTATCTGCCAGACCCTCTCTTTGTGATTACGTGCACTACTGTTTGCCAAGCCCTTGTTGTTGTGAATAGCTGCATTACTATCTGCCAGGCCTTCTCTTTGTGATTACGTGCACTACTGTTTGCTAAGCCCTTGTTATTGTGAATACCTGCATCACTATCTGCCAGGCCTCGTCTTTGTGGTTAAGTGCACTACTGTTTGCTAAGCCCTTGTTATTGTGAATACCTGCATCACTATCTGCCAGACCCCGTCTTTGTGGTTACGTGCACTACTGTTTGCTAAGCCCTTGTTATTGTGAATACCTGCATCACTATCTTGCAGGCCCCGTCTTTGTGGTTACGTGCACTACTGTTTGCAAAGCCCTTGTTAATGTGAATACCTGCATCGCTATCTGACAGGCCCTCTCTTTGTATTTACGTGCACTTGTGCACTACTGTTTGCAAGCCCTTGTTATTGTGAATACCTGCATCACTATCTGCCAGACCCCGTCTTTGTGGTTACGTGCACTACTGTTTGCTAAGCCCTTGTTATTGTGAATACCTGCATCACTATCTTGCAGGCCCCATCTTTGTGGTTACGTGCACTACTGTTTGCTAAGCCCTTGTTAATGTGAATACCTGCATCACTATCTACCAGGCCCCGTCTTTGTGATTACGTGCATTACTTTTGCTAGGCCCTTATTATTGTGAATAGCTGCATTACTATCTGCCAGGCCTTCCCTTTGTGATTACGTGCACTACTGTTTGCCAAGCCATTGTTATTGTGAATACCTGCATTACTATCTGCCAGGCCCTCTCTTTGTGATTATGTGCACTACTGTTTGCCAAGCCCTTGTTGTTGTGAATACCTGCATTACTATCTGCCAGACCCTCTCTTTGTGATTACGTGCACTACTGTTTGCCAAGCCCTTGTTGTTGTGAATAGCTGCATTACTATCTGCCAGGCCTTCTCTTTGTGATTACGTGCACTACTGTTTGCCAAGCCTTGTTATTGTGAATACCTGCATTACTATCTGCCAGGCCCTGCCTTTGTGATTACGTGCACTACTGTTTGCTAAGCCCTTGTTATTGTGAATACCTACGTTACTATCTGCCAGGCCCTGTCTTTGTGATTACGTGCACTACTGTTTGCTAAGCCCTTTTTGTTGTGAATAGCTGCATTACTATCTGCCAGGCCCTGTCTTTGAGATTACGTGCACTACTGTTTGCCAAGCCATTGCTATTGTGAATACCTGCATTACTATCTGCCAGGCCCTGTCTTTGTGATTACGTGCATTACTTTTGCTAAGCCCTTGTTATTGGGAATACCTGCATTACTATCTGCCTGGCCCTATCTTTGTGATTATGTGCACTACTGTTTGCTAAGCCCTTGTTAATGTGAATACCTGCATTACTATCTGCCAGTCCCTGTCTTTGTGATTACCTGCATTACTTTTGTTAAGCCCATGTCATGTGTATACCTGCATTATTATCTGCCGGGCCCTGTCTTTGTGATTATGTGCATTACATTTGCTAGGCCCTTGTTATTGTGAATACCTGCATTACTATTTGCCAGGCCCCATTTCTATGAATACTTTCATCATTACTGGCTAGTTCCCTGCTCTACTTGAAGCACCTCATTATAGCCAACCAGCTGCTATGCTATCATAACATATAATCAGAAATTCTGTAAGTATATTCACCTACACTTGTGCAAGTAACTATACATGCGTCCAAAAATATCTCCCCCTTACTAGCATTCATCTCCTACACCCTCGTGACCACTTCTAGATCCATTACCTTCCATCTCTGTCCATCCAACATGACAACACACTGTACCATGGAAAACTACACCAAGCCCACCACATTTCTCCCCCAACTGCTGTTACCCACCCGGATTAAACCCACTCCTTTCCTACCTACATTCCTACCTACACCCATGACCTGGTTCAAGACCCTTCCTCTCAGAGCTCTAATGCTACCTGCAGCTACAGAGGCCCAAAACAACCACCACATTCCGGATGGATTCCGTCAAATCCTCACTACGAGCAGACACAATACTAGTCCTAAATCTCGACCGACCCCTCACCACAAATCTCAACTAGCCCATGCCCAACCTCAGTGAGAAACGGTAGACTTGGCACTAGACAAGGCAAAGCACACAGAATGCCTTGTGACCATCAGCTAACTAACAACCAACTACATTCTCCTAAAATACTCCCTTCCAGACCGTGCATACCCTTCAAAACTCCCAAAAGCACTAAACCGAAGCTTATCACATCCGATCTCCTTGTCCACACTAAGACATCCACAATCATCCATGGGGCAATGATCAATGCCAGATCACTAGTAGCCCATGCAGCAGACATTACTGACTTAATCATAGAAAAAGAGCTAGATTTCCTAGCAATTATGAAGACCTGGCTTCACGCAGCAGCAGGCCCCTCTCTCCTCATTGCCATGCCTGATAACTTCACAGTCCAGCTGACAATGAATCCACTAGGTGAGGTGGTAAAGCCTTAATTGCTAAAACCTCTTTGGGTCTCAGAACGGCATCTTATAGTCATACTGAATCCTGTGAATTATTGACTGTCAAACTCCCCTTTTCTAATTCACGCACCATCACAATGCACCTGATCTACAGACCACCCGGGACCTATTAGCGCCTTTGAAGAGGAAATGATTTCACTCCTCTATACTAACATTAAGCCTTCGTCACAAATCCTTTTACTAGGCAACTTCAATCTCGGCCTCAACGGCGCTAAAGACCAACATACTATGGCACTGGCCAATTCACTGGCTGACTTAGGTCTCACTCAGAGAGCCATCCTCCCGACACATGGAAAAGGAATAACCCTAGACTGGGTTGCAGATCTTATTTGTGTCACTAACATAACATTCATCGAACCACTACACTGAACTGATAACTTCTTACTCTCTTTTAATCTTCAAGATTGTACACCTCACTGTAGAGATATCCCTATCGCCCTTCCCTATGCCAACTAGAAACAAAAAGAACATTACAGTGGATAATATCAGACCCTTTCTCCAACCACTACTTAGCCCTTCACTTGCCACCTCTGATCCAGCCGAACTAGTGGACCTCTACAATAAAACGATTACTACAGCCCTAGACAGGATCGCACCCCTAAAAATGTGCAAAAGTAAACCTAAAGCTCACTTGAACTCATGGTTCCCCTAAGGTCAAAACCTTAACAAATGAAAAAAGGAAATGTGAAAATAACCCTTCCATCACTAATAAAGTTACTCTCCCAAAAATCTCTGCCAATTACAAAAATAAATTTTACTAGCTAAACGTGACACATACAATGGATAGACAAAGCAAGCTCAAGTTCAAGAGAACATTTCATCATTCGAAGAGAATTGGAATCTCCAATTCCCCCTACGGATAACTGTACCAAAGACAAAGAATGGTGCACCCAAATTAAGGATGCACTAGCTAATACAATAACCCTGCTTCAAAAGAAGATAGCCATCAAAAAACATAACCTACCACCTCAAGCCAACACCCCTAAACCCATCTCAATGCTCCCTAAACCACTTCATTGCTTCAAATTCTCTACAGTGTCCAGCCGTGAAGTGAGAAACATTATATCCTCTCTCAAACCCTCCAATTGTCAAGGCAACACATGCCCAGTATCTGTCATAACAGAAGCGGCAAGAGAACTTGCCCCCTTTATCACTAAAATAATTAACGCCTCCTTCCTCACCTGTACCGTTCCCACCTACCTAAAAAACTCATGGGTCCTCCGACTCCTATAAAAACCCACCTTGGACTCCAACATCCCCACCAACTTTAGGCCCATTCCCACCATCCCTTTTTTATTAAAGATCATCGACAAAGCTGCCTATAATCAAATACAATCATACTTGGAGACTAATAAACTCCTGGGACTTCGTCAATCTGATTTCAGAAATCAACATGGCAGGGAAACAGCCTTTATTGATCTGAAGATCCAGATTGACGACCTGAAACATAAAGGAAACTCAGTCCTCTTGCTCCTGCTGGATTTGTCAGCCGCGTTTGATCTGGTCGATCACAAGGTGCTATGTAATCATCTCTCCCCAGAGGCTCACTTCTCAGCAGAAGCAACCGCCTGGATCGAATCCTTTCTCAACAACAGATCCATGAGAGTCTTCTCAGCATCAGCAGCCTACCCCCATATCTTGTGGAGTCCCCCAAGGTTCATGTGTACCGCCTACCATGTATAATGCATTCACCAAACCACTGTTTGATGATCTTGACTATCTGGGTGTCACCTATACCAATTACGCTGATGACACCCAGATCCTCATACCCCTGACAAGCGACTACAACACCGACCTTGCTCTCATTAATAAAATCTATCTCATAATTAGGCCTGGATGGCCACACATGGCCTTTAACTGAATGATGAGAAAACCGAGCTACTCCTATTAGCTACACCTACCCATTTGAAAAAAATGAGTAACAATACCTGTCCTTCAATATTGATGGCAACAACATCAAAGTGTCTAAAGAGTTAAAAACATTAGGTTTTTACATAGACTCCTCCCTGAATCTGCATAAACAGGTTAGTGCCACAGCCTCTGCGACAGCATATACCTGCAAGCTTATCCAAGCATGCAAACCCTTCCTTTCCACCAAAAGCTGCACCACGTTGGCCAGAGCATTAGTATTGTCTAAAATTGACTACTGTAATGCATTATACCTAGGTGCCAGCAAATACGTCACTAACAAACTCCAGATCCTGCAAAATAATGCCCTCAGAACTGCCCTGGGTATAGCCAGAAGGCAACACATTTCTGGCATTAGATGTGACAACAACTGGCTATCTATTGGCTATCTATAAATGAGAGAATTCAACTAAAAACAGCGTCCCTTATCTTCAAATGCTTTAACAACTCAGCCCCTCTCTACCTTGCTGAGAAATTCTCAAAAAATAACACAACCCGTCTCACCAGATCTACTAAGTCTGGCCACCTAAAAGTGCCCAGGTACAAACAGAAGCAAGGGGTAGCAGTTTCCCTGTAATGGCTGCTCATCTCTGGAACTCCCTACCTACCTCTCTAAGAACAGACCAATCTTTCTATAAATTCAGGAAAGACACCAAACGTTGGCTCATCTCCAAAGACCTACCATAGCATACGATACACCTTTAGCTCCCCACTTTGCAGTCACACATTCTGTACAAATGAAACTCTTGCTTAGACTTTGAAGACTGTTCTGAAACCCCAACATGTATAATTTGTATATTCTGTGTAAATATGTTTCTCTTTGGAACGTCCAACATGTATAATTTGTATATTATGTGTAAATATGTTGTTTTATGTAACCGCCACATTACTGTACTGCCATTTGTGTAACTAAGATACTGCATATCCTCGTAAACTGTGCGCAGTTACCTCCGGGTTGGGATCGCATTATAAATAAAGAAACAAACAAACAAACAAACCTACAAACAAACCCTGCTATGCTCTGCTAGAAGAATAGAACTTCTAGCACAGATGCAGCAACCTTGACCACACTTACGTGAGAGATCAGAGGTGGGCATATCCCAGCAGCAACTGGAGAAAGCCAGAGGGCTTTTAAGAATGAGCCATACGGATTCTGAGTGCCACGGTGGGACCCCAGACACACAAACCTTTATTGTTGTCTAAAGGACACCTGAAGCTATAGCTATTGACAGAGACTGTGCTGATATTTTTCCATTGAGTTTTCAATATGAGAAGAGTTTCTTATTTTGGGTTTTGGTAGGGAGGGTAGACAAAGGCCAACCGAAGAGACCCTAAGGAGACGGTATTGTAGGTTGGACTTCTGTCCAAGTCCCAAGGTTGTTTCTGATTTCCCAAATATGGAAAGTGAATAAATAAAGCTCCTTTATACCTTACATCAGGCCTGGCCTTGTCTTTTAATGAATATCCCTGATAGGACAAGTGGTATGGTGCTTGTCATGAATTTGAACTAGATCCGGGTGGGTCATTCCGCTGAAATGCGGGTGAATTGGGAGCAATGGATGATGCACTGTGACCACTAGGGTCACACCCTGATTATTTTATTGGCGTGTTTCCAAATTGATCTGCAGGTTGCTTGATTTGGTGATCAAGGAGACTGAAAGGACCTCCTGTGCAAACGCACAAAAAAGCTCTATGCAAGGTCTGTGGTTCTTTAAAAACGTTCCTCCAATGGTAGATTCAAATCACAAGTAGAAATCTCAGATGGTCCATTCATGTTTTGTAAAGACTAGTTTATTTTAGAGACAACAGCAATTGTAAAGGTCCGATGCATTTCAGACTTGAGTCCTTCTTCGGGGACCACAAACCACAAAAAAGTGAAAATAAAAAAAATAAAACTTACATTGTGACCAATATATGTATAGAGAGTGTATTACAAAAAACTGAGTGCAGAAGTTCCATGTCAAAAATGCCTACCTGCCTATCTTCAGACTTAATTAATCCGTAGTAATGCTGGAAAATAAAATATACAAAAAATACATGTAATATCATCCTTTTTGGTCATAGAGTATTGTCTACAATACCACAAAGCAACTCAGCAATATTGTATCATCAAACTGAAATTGCTTACCTGTGTGTAAAATAGATCTGATAGACCACACTAGCATGTTGAGTGTAAACCCAGTAAGCGTTCAATGAAAAATAATAACCTATTGTAAGTAACTCTGAATGTAGAGCAACTGGTAGACATTATATTACAATGGTTTGATAAAAATAGCTTACCCAATCCGTTTAAAACACAGTGTTTAGTATGGTTGCTGGGTGAGAGCTGTACGTGATGTGAACCGATATTATAGCCTTACTAAAATATCTCAGCAACTCATAATGGCTGCCACTTGTCACATGACAGCATCACATGATGATTTTCTCTGGCTGCACGTCATGCGGCCATATTGGCGTAGATGTAATGCGAATGTCCAAACTGTCCTAATACTTATCAACGTTGTGCACTGCAGGGATTACTATGTACCAAATTTAATGGTATGTGCATAATTCACTGAATAACTCTGTATCCGAGAAAATGGATCGACACCAATGTCACTGTTGAATTAATGCGGGGTTGTTTATTATAAATCTTTGCTAATTTTGATAGTATGTGCATGATTTAACAAATTACTCTGTACCGGTAAAAAGTAGATAAGAACATGTGGCACTGATTACATGAGAACAGTGTAATCAGAGGTACTTGCAACGCTATTAAAGTAGTGAGTGGCACTGCTAGTATTGATTGTTAGCTCACTGTACTTTGTATAATGGTATGACAAATAAGAACATGTGTTGCTATTAGTGTATGGGCGGCACAGCCATTATGCGCACGACAGGAGTCAACCTATGGGAGGTGGATCTGAAGGTGCGCTTGGCGGCCGTGTCGCCTGCTCGGGAATTAGCACTCCAAGGTAATGCACATTAAGAGTCAGTGAGAAGCCTCCAATTAAAATGATATGCATTATGGAAGTAAGGTTAAAAACCTGGCTTAAAGTATTGAAGAAGATCTTAGTAAGCAACAGTGCCTATAGATGACGAAAGAACAGACGCTTATCACAAAAATATGAAATATGTACTTAAATATCCCACTTGTGGTTCACGATTTAGAGTAACACGAGGATGATCATGGTGTCTCACTTGTGTTACACAGTTAGATCAGTTGTATATGAGAGACAAAATACTTTGTTGCCAAATACAACATAATGTTACTATAATTGACACCATCCTATAAATCCATAGTAAAGAAATAGTCCTTCAAGTTACATGGTACAGGAATATCTGTAGGTGTAAGATGACAAATACCCTACATTTTAGCATATTCAGAAAATACTATTATAATACTATCTATCGAATAGTATCATAAAAAAATATATTCTCTTTAGATGTGTTCCGTGAAGCAGCAATCCGTATTGGCAAATATCTATCAACCGCCTATAGTTATGTAAAAGTGTTTATATTAAACAATGTGTGTAAAACAGTAATGGTGGACATGAAGTTTTACATTGTCAATATCAGTAAGCATTAGATGTAACATGCAAAATTGCACAGTCGTTAAGACCCATTGGTGATGGCGAATTTAGTCGATTGATCCAAAACGTTTCTCTCTGATCGAGGAGTTTCGATGTGCTGCATTGTCCTGGTCTGGAGGTAACTACCTCCAAGATCTGGAACTTCATGTGTGCACCCTGGTGGCCTTGCTCAATAAAATGTAGAGTGACTGATGATTTGAGATTCTCTGTCTGTGGGTTAGATCGATGTTCATTCCACCTTTACTTTGCTTTTCTTATGAATTGACTCTCTCATGTTGCAACGTCTTTCAAAAAGATATTTTTCCAGAACTGGGGTGATACACTACATTTCCTTTAAGAATAAAACTGCAATTGGTACATTGGAAAGAAGGGAATGTGCCACTCTTGGTGGGGCAGTTGTCGTTGACTATGGTGTCACTCCTGACTAACATGTCCTTTACATTCTTGCTTCTTTCATAGGCAAATAGTGGAGGATCTTTGGATAGATAACCCAACATTGTGTCTTCGGAAAGAAAATGCCAATGTTTTTGTATAATATTTTTTATTCTCTGACTGTGTGTAGAGAACTTTGTGACATACACTAATGATGATGATTATTTCTTGGGTGCTTTAGCTAACAACTTGGTTCTAGATTGAGACTGTGCCTTTGTGAGGGACTCGTTCAATTCTGATGGTTGGTTCCCTCTGTCCAAGTATTTCTGGTCCATTTCCTGCATGAGCTGATTACATTCTTGTTCGTCCTGTACTATACGCTTTACCCTAAGGAACAGGCTGTAGGGTAGGCTTCTTAGTGTACCGGGAGGGTGGAAATTTAAACAATGAAGGAGGTTGTTCCAGTTAGTGGTTTTGAGGAACAGACTGGTCCCTGCTATGATCTGAACATCCCAAAAGTTTACGGATGACTTGCTGCTTTCTTAGGTGAATTGGATTCCTGGATCTATGTTATTGATATATTCACAGAATAGTTTGAACTCATTTTGTGTACCTGACCAAAATCCAAAGACGTCATCAATGTACCTGCTGCAGTGTTTAAGGTAATTATGCCAAATGTGATGGTTGAGGATATGCTCCTTTTCGAATTTGACATGAATAGGTTTGGTCGTAACTCGGGGCCATTGTGGCCCCCATAGATGTTCCTGATATTTGGTAAAAAATCTGTCTTTATACCCGAAATAAGAATTCAGTGAGATGAACTTCAAGAGTGACATGAGAAATGCTTTGGACGCCTGCACATCATCTACTTGTAAAAGCAGCCATTGAAGAGCCTCCTGTCCAAGATTGTGCAGAATGGATGTATGAAGACTGCGCACATCAATGGTAAATAATATGTCGATAGAAGCAATTTGGAGGGTGCTCAAGATGTTGAGAAAATGTGCTGTGTCTTTGATGTAAGTTTCTGTCTGTTGGATTAATGGCTGAAAGAAATAGTTCAAATAAGTACCCAATGGTTGCAAAATACTGTTAGGGGCTGAAACTATTGGCTGACCTGGTGGGTGACGTGGATCTTTGTGAATTTTGTGATAGATAGTAGTCTTGGGGTGAGTGGTAGTAAGAAATGTATGAGCTCTGTCTGAAATTCACCTTCTCTCTATTGCTTCTTTGATAAGTGTGTTTAAGTTCGATTGGATAGAATTGGAAGGATCCGTATCTAGCAATGCATGTGTATTGTGAACTTGTAATTGAAGTTCACATTCTCCTTCGTAATCTTCAGTATTGAGGACTTGTATTGCTCTTCCAGAGTGCACGGAAAATCATAAATCACCAATGCAATTACAGAGCCAATACTTTGAACGCAGTAAGACGCAATAACTTGCAACCACACACTCTTAGAAAATAATGAGCACTTATACGGCTATTTATTCAAAGCTTAGAAGCAACCAGTGATAACATAGAAATAAATCACAGAAGAAACATAGAAATATATCACAGAAGAAGCAAAGAATTCAAAAGGAAATACATCACCGTGAGCGTAACTGGATTCCTCATCTCGCCAGAAGCGGCTGGAAGACCCCGATAACAGCCAGGCCGAGAGCACAACAGCCCACAGGTATGCCGTACGAAAGCGTCCCCCTCCGGCTGAAGTCTCACCTGACCGCTCAGGGGTTCTGCCTATATGCACACTTCAAAAAGGGGTGGCCATTTCTCGAACCTTCTGGCAACGCACTTGCGCATTGATGAGCAGCCGTTGGTTGCCAGCTGGGTCAACCGACAGTACCCTCAAGGAGCAAAGTGTCTCCCTCCTCTAAAAACAAGCACCACGAAAAACAGTCCCATAGCTCATAACAAGACATAACAAAGTTAGCTTTCCCAGCAGAAATGTCCTTGACTGCATACCAGGTTTGGAAAGCATGTTTTCTTCAGCACCGTGAATCTAACTCTCAGCAAAGTGCGTGCAGCTTTTCACTGCGGCATGAAGTAAATATCCATCATGGCTCCGAGCGCTCCCGGAATGCACTGCGCACCAGCGCCATGTTTTAGCTCAAGCATAACAATTCCACCCTTGGATATTTATCTTCCATAGCCCAGTGGCAGAGGAGCCGATCTCTGAAACCGACAAAACATTAAAACTAAATTGGGAATGCATTGAATACAACAACAACAAGCTATTATAATGCAAATGCAAGCAAAAGCGTAACGTAGTGTACCCCCAATATCAGGAATCCATGAAAATAACCAATCCCACCAATTCCCAGTATGATTTTGGGACACTTGAGAAATGAGATTCCTCAAACCTCGAATATGACTTTCAATGGATCGTGAATGGTCACTTAGATTGAAACACCACATACCTTCAACTGCGTTACACCCTAAATTATGCTTTAGCAATAGATAATCAACAGCAGCTCTGTTTTGCAAAGTTGCTTTTCTAATAACTTTGCTATCAAGGAGTAACTCTTCTAATGCTTGAGAAGTATGATTAAGTCCTTTGACTACTAAACATGCTAATTTAATCAAAGATTTGTAACCCCCAGCAGCTGAACCCCAAACTCCCACTAATGAAAGGGTTAATACTAGAACCTCAGCTTCTGAAAGCAAATGCACATGTGAATCACAATCGGGAGATAGACCCACAGACTCAAAAGTTGACCTTTTGCCTCGCGATATCGCTGGGTGTAAAGGGAACATCATTAGTCCTAATCCAGTTAAGGCACATGGACCTCCGTAAATGTTAGCTGGAATATAAGTGTATGTGATGTTGCCACATGAAGAGAGCCATCCTGTTGGAAGTTTCACATGATTCAAATGACTGGCCGCTATCACTGTATGATTACAAGACATAGTATTATTTACACTGGTGCATGTGCGTGGCACTCGCGAACATAATCGTTGCTCAAACACTGTATGATTTTGCGGTTTGGTTAAATCGAGCTGTTGGCATTTGCCAATTCCTTGTGCATTGCATGTCATAAGGTAGCAGACATCACCTTGGGTTATATTATAGGTTATAACACGTGTCAAATTTCTCCATTTGCGATCGGTTTCCTGGCAAAACCTGCAGTACTCATAGACGGAAAAAGATTGCCTAATATCAGAATCTTGAACCAAAGAATCATTGTGTGTGACGCCGAAAATATGCTTTAGAACCAGAACTGGCATTGGCACTGCTACTAAGCACGTAGTCAGTAAGGCTTCAGCATTGGGCACATCAGTAAGGCAAAAGTGTGTTATGTTGAGCACCTGCTGTGCCAGATATATCCACATATTCTCCGTTTGTGTAATCATGGGAGAATGTTTTCGCCGTCCTGAAGATGCCTCTCGCATGACTGGCATCAAGGTTGCTTTTACTTGCTCCTGACGTGTTTGCCACATTTCACGAATCCATGTCTTCGGTCTGGCTGGCTTTTCGTCATTGGCATAAGGCTGCATTTGGACAGCATTACTCATCATTATCAGTATCCCCTTGATCACTGGCACAGATGTGACATTTTGAGTTGGTAGCAGCATGCTGTTTAACTCACCCAAATGGAGTCCATTTAGTATCACAATTACACCAGCCAGACACAGGATCTACAAGGCAAACCCAGAAAAGAGATATCAGTGTTGTACATCACTCTCTCAGGTAACATTTGTCTGCGGGCACATATTGCCATTTCTTTCTACCGGGCTCCATTACTAAAACTACTTGGTCTTTGCCTGTTGCAATGACATCTGCGGGCACTGGTGGGCCACTTGGCCTTTCCACCCACACCTTCGCACCCGGTGCCATACTGTCTGAAGAGCCAAAACCACGATCCCCATGGGTAGTTAACACTGTAGGAGGTTTCCCCTTCTTACTCATGCACAACTTAACGGGAATGATAATCAATTGGGCCACCCGATCACCCTTGTGGATCGATAACAATTGGTCCCCACTATTCATCAGGATGACTTTGATCTCGCCTTGGTAATCAGCATCAATTACCCCTCCCAACACTTGAACTCCCTTCAATGCTAGGCCAGATCTAGGGGCAATCCATCCAATATGCTCTGGGGGAATTTGTACTCCAATCCCTGTTTCAATTACAACAATCTCTCTTGGGTCTAATCTGATTTCCTCATGGGAATGCAAGGCTACCCCTGCTGACTCTGGAGTCGCCCGATAGGGAGCTAAAGAACCCGGGGTAATTTCCCAGTACAGTAGGGTTTCTCTGACTGAATTGGGTTGAACCTGTAAAGCAGGAGTCATTAGCCGCATCAAAGGAGTTTCATGCTCATTCACAGGCCTATTGTTTAGCACTTGCACCGCATCAAACACACGATCACGCCAGCCTGCCAAGTTGCCATCTCCAGATTTGCGCAGCTGTTCTTTCAACAACCCATTCATTTGTTCACTCAGCCCTGAAGCAGCAGGGTAATAAGGCACGTGGTAGAGCCACTCAATGCTCTTTTCCTGGCAATACGCCTGTATCAGTTTGCCTTTGATGTGACCCATTGTCACTTTGAATCTGCAAAGGCACTCCGTAATGTAATATGATCTGATCTAACAACCTGATGGTGTTCAGTTGTGTTGCACGCATGCACGGCAAAACCATCATGTATCCTGAATATGTATCCACATAGTGCATGCATACTGACAACCTTTACTGATTGGCATGGGACCGATATAATCAATCTGCCAAATTTGACCTGGCAGTTTTCCTCTTCGCAATGTACCCCGAACAATGTGAGGGATAGGTCTATGCTGTTGGTGTTGGCACACTGGACATTGCAAAATGATCGTTTTCACTACTTCTAAAGGAAGACTGATTCCTCGAGCTTGTGCCCACCTGATAGTAGCCTTTTCTCCAAGGTGCCCACATTTCTGATGAGCCCATTTGGCCAAACCCTCCAAATCGTCTTCCTGAGCCTCCGCATCCACAGATGAAATCTTGGTGTGTTCGTCTGCAACAGAATTAAACCAGCGTTCTAATGAGTCTGTGGCACAATGCGCGTCCACATGATACACAGTGACTTCACTTTGTGATAACATTTCTGCAATATCTTGCGACAGTTCTTTTCCCCACAACTCTTTTGAATGAATCTTCCACCCATTCTTTTGCCAGGTTGGCAACCATACCGCCAATCCATTCGCCACTGACCATGAATCCATGTACACATGACATTGACCAGGGGTCTCTTGTTTCAATGCTTGGTAAACTGAGTAAAGCTCTGCAAACTGACTGCTCTTCCCTTCCCCTGACGTTGTCAACATCTTTTTTGTCTTGGGATTGTACGACACTGCTTTCCAGTATCGCTCAGTTCCCACATATCGGGCTGAGCCATCCGTGAACCAGGCATGCTCTGTTTGCTCCATGGTCAAATCGCTGTAAGGTACTCCCCATTTCACGGGAGACTCACGTTTTTCAGACACTTCTGGTGGTATGTAATTGGAGGGCGGTATGTTGGCTACTTGCTCATGTAATTTTGCAACTCCACCCTTCCCTGATTTGGCTCTGTCTTGAATGTATCATTTCCATTTAATTATGCTGGCTTCTTGAGCATGTCCTATTCTATGCGTTTTAGGAGAGCTCAGCACCCATTGCATGATTGGTATTTCTGGCCTCATCAATACATCATGGCCCACCGTCATTTGCTCGGTATCAACAAGGGCCCAATAACATGCCAGCAACTGCTTCTCTAACGGAGTGTATGAGTTGCCAGCATCGGGCAACTTACGGCTCCAAAACCCCAATGGCACACGTTTCCTATCTTGTTTCTGCCACATACTCCAGTTAGCATAATTGTCTTGTACAGACACATTTAATTCCACTTCGCCTCCCTTCAATGGCCATAAATCAAGCACCTGCTGCACGGTATCTTTCGCTAAATCAAATGCTTTCTGCTGCTCTTCCCCCCACTGAAACTCATATTTCTTGCGTGTCACCTTGTAGAGGGGGGCCAATATCTGCCCTAAACGGGGAATGTGCTTTCTCCAAAACCCGAACAGCCCTATAAACTGCAGAGCTTGCTTTCTGTTCGATTGGAGTGGTGAATTCATGTATTTTCTGTCGGGCTTTTGGCACCATTTCTCGATGCTCATGATGCCACTGAATCCCTTGGAATATCACTGTTTCAGCTGGGCCTTGAATTTTATTTGGGTTAATCTCCCACCCTTCCTTCTTCAATCCTTCCATAATGACATCTAACTGGCTTTGCACACTGTGCTCATCCTTGCCCTGAATCAAAATGTCATCAATGTAGTGAGAGATTTGTATGTCAGGTTTACACGGTATCTTGTCTAAGTGCTCTGCCACCAGCCGGTGACAGATAGTCGGGCTATGTATGTACCCTATAGGTAGCCTCGTGAAAGTGTACTGACGTCCACTCCACGAAAATGCAAACTGCTCTTGACACTCTTCAGCAATTGGCACGGAGAAAAATGCATTGGCTAAATCGATCACTGCATACCAAGTCCCCTCAAACTTTTGGACATTCTCAATCAAGGTAATGGCATCTGGGACCGCGGGTACTAAGTGAGGAGTGTGTTTATTCAACTCACAGTAATTCACCGTCATCCTCCACGACCCATCCCCCTTTTTAATAGGCCAGAGAGGATTGTTCCATGCGGTGGTGATAGGGCGTAACACACCCGCCTCCATGTACTCTTTGATGGTGTCTGAAATGTCCTTGTGCCCCCCAGGAATGCGGTATTGCTTCATTGCTACCCTCTTAGTTGCCACAGGCACTTGCACTGGGGGCATCTTCAATTTGCCTACGGTAATGGGTGTACAAATCAATGCACTCACCCCAAACTGGTACGTTTTACCTCCAAGTCCCAAAGTCAACCCTTCCAGAATGTCAAAGCCAATTATATACTCAGGTATCGGGACAATCAACACTTGGTATTTCTGCCTATTCAAATTGCCTATTTTCATCTCCACTTTCGTTTGTACTGCGGGGGTCTCCTTTCCCCCGAGACCTGTAATAGTAAATTGTTTGACTTTAAATCGTGCTGGATTGCCATGAATCAGAGAGGCCTCCGCCCCGGTGTCTATCAATGCTCGCACCCCTTGCATATTTCCTGGCCCCCAAAAAATCTTAACATCAACATGGGGCTGCCTATCAACTTTTATGCGAGCAGACGCTGCCGGAGCTTGGCCGTAGCCCTAGTCAAATTTCGAATGAGTGTGACTTGACTCCGCCTCTAGCATTGCACTCACCGCCTTCCTCAAATCAGCGTATGTTGGCTGGTATGGGGAAGGTGTCCGCATAGACCCTTCTTCTTGTTCTTGCGCAGGAGGAACGGAAGGTGAGGTGTCCCCCTGTGGCTTGGTTACTACCTGTTTCTTAACCTGTTTATAGCGCTCTTTGTCTGCAAGTCCTCTTTTTTGTATAATTCATACATTACTCGGGTTTCAATGCCATCAATCTCGTCTCGTGGCACACCACCTTTTAACAAAGCCAGAAACATGTCCTTTCGGGACACTCGGGAGTCTCTGCTATCTTGCCTCCTGCCTTCAGTTCTTCTCTCACTACGCCCCTCTCTCTCCCGTGGCTTGTCATCACTCTTGTCCCACTCCCCTAAATCTGCAAGTTGCCGAATGGCATCCACTACCTCACCAGTGGGTTTGCCCGTCATGCCTACGAGCAAAATCATAATGACACTTTTGTATGCGGGTGGCGCAGTTCTAATCACCATGTTTCGAGTTGAAACTGAGAGCGGCACGGCCCCAATGTGTCCTGGAGCATCTACGTGAATTGCCTCTTTCATAGCATGCTCTCTGACTTTTTGAATTGCCTCTCTCAAAGTATACCACTTTGTTTCTTCACTAGGCCAATCTGTGGTAATGGGGTATTTACGGTTACATGCTTGGGCGGCTGTCATTAGGGGGCGGTCCTGCCCTTAAGACCTCCTGTACATTGGTGTCAGTTGACAAGGGTAGAAAACACATTGAATCCGTGGAATGTACCAACAACCCTGCAGCGCCCCCATCTAGCAATCTCACCATCCATGTCAATAAAGGTTCCTCTGATTTTTGCCTCAAATGGGTAATAATTTCCCCAACCTCCTGCTGGGTGTAATCCTCCAGCGTGGTTAAATCCACAACTCCGCCTGCAGGAATCTGCGGGTGGGGACCGGCTCGCCGTCTTCTAACGGGCTTAGCCACCACTGTTTTCTGCTTCATTTCCATTTTGGGGTCGGACTCATTTGCGGAACTACTCTCTAGACTTGTTGAGTCAAAATTTCACCATCCCACTTATCTGGATCCCAGTTCACACCAGCAGTAGCGATTACAGCTGCCACCTTTCTTTTGTTGACCCCTCCCCTTCTTTTCCTATACTTATACCGGGCTACTCTGACTGCTGTCCTCTCGGCCACAGCCTGATATGTGTCAGCCTTATCTTTAAAAAGTTTCATTTGAATCTGCTGCATTAACGCAGTCTGCCTTTCTGCAGCCAGCTCTCTTTCTAATCGCAAAACCTCATTTTTCATGTCCACCTTCATTTGATGTATTTTCCTATAAGCATGCAAAAGAACCCAACCTCGCCTACCTAATGCAGCGCATTCTCTGCCACGTTCCACTGGAACTTGTTGCAAGCATACCATTACATCAGATGGATCAGCATCTCCCAATCCCTGATCCCATGTTTCACTTAGCCCTGCACCGCATGCCCACGCCTGGGCCAATTTATCATATGGACTCTTACTCCAGCCTGGAATGATAACATCAGAACATTCACCGCCAGCAGTAACGCTCTTTTTCCTGAACAAACTACACATTATTGCAAACAAAACAAAACCTCTTTATATCTATATTTTTTTTTCTTTCCACACTGCAATCACTCCCACAAGCATGCACACACCGGCAAAGAAAAAAAAAACAGCTTAACACAGTTCAACACTCACTGCCAAATCACTTTCGCTTGCAAGGTAACCGAAGCCTATCTACGTTCAAATAGATTCTTGAATATTTGGAACAATTCAGCACAAATATCCTGTTCGTGACGCCAAAAATGTATTGCTCTTCCAGAGTGCACGGAAAATCATAAATCACCAATGCAATTACGGAGCCAATACTTTGAACGCAGTAAGATGCAATAACTTGCAACCACACACTCTTAGAAAATAATGAGCACTTATACGGCTATTTATTCAAAGCTTAGAAGCAACCAGTGATAACATAGAAATAAATCACAGAAGAAACATAGAAATAAATCACAGAAGAAGCAAAGAATTCAAAAGGAAATACATCACCGTGAGCGTAACTGGATTCCTCATCTCGCCAGAAGCGGCTGGAAGACCCCGATAACAGCCAGGCGAGAGCACAACAGCCCACAGGTATGCCCGACGAAAGCGTCCCCCTCCGGCTGAAGTCTCACCTGACCGCTCAGGGGTTCCGCCTATATGCACACTCTGAAAAGGGGTGGCGATTTCTCGAACCTTCTGGCAACGCACTTGCGCATTGATGAGCAGCCGTTGGTTGCCAGCTGGGTCAACCCACAGTACCCTCAAGAAGCAAAGTGCCTCCCTCCTCTAAAAACAAACACCACGAAAAACAGCCCCATAGCTCATAACAAGACATAACAAAGTTAGCTTTCCCAGCAGAAATGTCCTTGACTGCATACCAGGTTTGGAAAGCATGTTTTCTTCAGCACCGTGAATCTAACTCTCA
Source organism: Ambystoma mexicanum (assembly GCF_040938575.1). NCBI lineage: Eukaryota > Metazoa > Chordata > Amphibia > Caudata > Ambystomatidae > Ambystoma > Ambystoma mexicanum. Next base: position 1,222,302,777 of record NC_090928.1, on the reverse strand, counting down.
GCAAAATGCGTGCAGCTTTTCACTGCGGCATGAAGTAAATATCCATCATGGCTCGGAGCGCTCCCAGAATGCACTGCGCACTAGCGCCATGTTTTAGCTCAAGCAGAACAGGACTACCTGCCCTTCTCCCTTGTCTGTTGGTTTGAAAGTAATCGTGAGTTCAGAATATATGAATTGAATAATACCTAGCTGTTCTTTGGTGAAATGTGCGTGATAAGGGCAGCCATAAGGTAACTTAGTTATGCCTTTCAAGACCATCCTGTGAAACAAATCAATGATGGTAAATGGAACAGTGGGAATACAAGTGCTTTTAGGATTGCATTCCAGATATGTTGTATTGTCACTATTGTCTTGACTGTCATCTGTCTTATGATCCACAAAAAATACTTTAAGTCAAAATTTCCCAGTACTTTTGAACAAGTCTACCTTGTTTTCAAAGGGATATAAACTATAAGTGGGTACACAATTCAACCCTTTTTGAAGGGTGTCAATTTCAGTTTTAGAGAAAGCTCTGTTAGATAAATGTATCATTAGGTTCTCTTGGGAGGTTGCCAAGTATGTGGTGAGCTTGGACCTCGATTTCCATCCCGCTGTGGGACCTTTTCTTCTTCCTCCCCTTCCTAAAGAATGAGATAGAGTGTCTCGTCTTTCAGCTATTGTTGTACTAGTACTAGCTGTAACTGTGGATGCCATTGCGGCACCTTTATCTGTATCCAGTTCAGTGTCTGTGCTTTCTGAGTTGGAAGAGCTTGAAGAACCTTGACTGGATGGATTAGTTTGTCTCTAGCTTGTCTCGGGGGTCTATGCAACTTGCTGTGCACTTTCTCTCTCCTTTTTGCGGGTCTTAGAGCCCTCTGAGTTGTCTCTGGACTTTCTCGACTTGTGGGCCTAGCCCCTTCGTTGTGTGCTTCCCTTGGTTCTCGTGGGTGCCAGACACCTTTGTTTTTGCTTTTGTGGGCTTCGCTGACTCTGTGTGGGTCCCAGACCCTGTTGTACACTGACAGGGCTTCCCTGCTTTCATATGGTTTCCAGAACGTGTTCCTTTGCTTCAGCGGTATCCCTGTCTCCGCTGTACTTATTGTCCACTTGGACAGACCTAGGTACTGCCCCACATAGGCTTATTCCCGAAGTTCGTATCAACTTGTAGAATTCCTTCATTATCCCCTTTTGCTGTTCTGGATGTGTTTACTGGATTTAAAAGGTTCACATCAAATTGTATAATTCCTCTGTGATCCCCTTTTGCTTGTCGGGATGTATTTACGTGCTTTACATAGTTTGTATAATTCCTCTGTTATCCCCCTTTGCTCTTTGCTCTTCAATTCAATCGGCTCCCTCAGTGCCCCAATCACTGGTCTGGCACTTTCCTTACTTTTAGCAAGTCTTGTGTTGCTCTCCCCTCTCTTCTTGAGGTGGAGCGGAGCTTCGATGTTGCTGCATAGTTCTTTGTCTCAGTGGTATTTTGTATTAAGCTTGGGTAAGTCTCACTGTTCCTCGTCCCAGTACTGGTAATGATACCCTCTACTCTGCTATAACCCATGGAGATATGGGGGACTGGAGGGGGGCTGAGTGGTGTTTAAGGAAAGTGGGGTTAAGTGAATACCACTTTCTCCCAGGGCCATAATCACTGGTCCCATGAAGGGTCTACCTTCTCATGAGATCCATCCGCTGAGTACCACCCACAGGGGCACTATCAGGTAGAAGCCTCACCACTCTGCCCTCATGGAAAGGTGCCTCCCACATGGAAGCAGTGACAATGCCCTGGGATTTGTCACAGTTCTCAAAATGCTCTTTGATTTTATGAAAATCAGACAGGTACAATCTTGTCATTTATCCCCATACAAGCCTTCTCTGCCTACGCCCCAACACATTGGAGCCTCCTCCCCATTAGCATCAGATTCGCCCCCACACTCCCACAATTCAGAAAAGAACTCAAGACCCACCTCTTCAAGGAGTCTCTCCTTCTCAACACCTAGGCCATCACATCACCTCTCGCACCACCTGACTCGATAGACACCGCCTGACCCTCTCCTCCTTGTGGATCTCGCCCCTTTTGATGAGAAACCCCGGCTTGACCCAAACCTAGCATGCAACTATCACCCCATAACGAATTCTCCTTTCCTGGTGAAGATTCTGGACAAGGTTACTCACCTTCATATTCAAAACTATTTAAGTCTTCACAACATTTGAGGTCATAAACAATCTGGCTTTAGAAGCAATCATAGTACTGAGCCCACTCTCTTGGATCTTAGAACAACCATCTTGCAGCACTTTGACAAAGGGAAAACCGCTCTTCTAATGCTCCTGGACCTTTTGGCAGTGTTTGATCTTGTGGACCATACCATCCTGGCTGCTAGATTACAAGACTCTGCCCTTTTCTCCAGGGAGGCATCTAGTTGGGTTCTCTCTTTTCTGTCGAACGAAAAGCTAGAGTCTACCATGAAGATGTCATGGCCGAGGGCTATGAGTTATCATATGGGGTACCTCAGGGGTCTTGTGCGTCCTCTGCGTTGTTCAACATTTTCACTCTTCCCCTTTTCAAACTACTTGACTCAGAGGGCATCATGTATGCAAACTATGCAGATGAAACCCAGTGCCTTATTCCTCTCACTGGCAATCACTCCTCAGACACGTTGACAATAAACACTGCCTACAACCTGATCCACCTGTGGATGTTGCATAATTGGCTAGCTCTTAACAACTCCAAAACCGAAATCATGATTGCCGGCACTGCGCCCAAGCTATGTAAAATGGACTCGGCTAACTGTTCCTTTCAAGTGGCAGATTGTGCATTGGCAACTCTACCTAAAGTAAAGACCCTCAGTGTTGTGATTGACCAAGAGCTTACGATGAAAGCGCACATCAGCAGCCTTGTCTCCTGCTCTTCATATTATATCAAGCTTCTTGCGCAAATCATACCCTTTGTCGACTCAGCTGGTTGTGCCACATTGGCTCGTGCCATTATCAGAGCCTGATTTGACTATTGTTCCAGCCTTCTTCAGGGCGTGGGCAAAAGGGAGATCAACTGCCTGCTGCTCGTACAGAATAACGTGGTTTGAGTGGTGACAGACCTACGGAGATCAGATCACGTGTCAGTGGCAAGGAGGTCACTGCATTGGCTTCCAATCCAAAACCAGACTTTGTTCCATACACTGTGCATTACCCATGCCTGTCTCTTTGGAAAAAGTCAATTTTATCTCTCAAAGTAGCTGGCCTGGCTTCCCGCCAGGTGAACTCTATGGTCAAACAATTCAGGCCTGTTACAAAACCCCAAAGCCAAACTATCCTTGGTACTAGAAGGGTGCTTTTCTGTAGTAGCTCTGTGTCTCTGGAATGCTTTGCCCCCAGATCTAAGAGCCTGCCCCTCCATAGTCTCCTTCAAAAATAGATTGAAGACGTTGCTCTTTGAATGGCTCCTTACCGGTTCTCTCCTGCTGACTTTCACTGCTTAGTTCCCTGTTCCTTGTGTTTAATGTGAGTATTGGCCTCATCACGAGTTGGGCGGTAGCCCTTAAATGAGGTGGTAATGGTATTACCGCCACATTTAAGGGCTGGCTCTATCATGAGTTGAGCGCTAAATCGGCTGTTTTACCGCCATCTTTTTTCTCGAGGTGAAAATCCCTGTTTTCGGCGGTATTACAGATGGCTGTATTAGCCCGCAGTATTAGCACTGAAAATTCCCCATTGGATCCAATGGACCCAATCAGGAATGGGGATTTACCGTTAAGGCCCAACCCGTGATCCGGTGGTAATACCACCAGGCCGGTCGGTGCTAGGGCTATTACAGTCAGCGGTATTACAGCCGGAAATACAGCCCAACTTGTGATGTGGACCTATGTCTTCTGTTCCCGCGCTTCTATGCCTGAGGACCCTGTTCCAGTGCATTAGAAATAAATAACATAAATAAATATATAAACTGGGGACTTTGCTCTCACACATACATGCCCTGGTACATTCCAGTCATTGGAGGGGGAGCTCATATGTGTGACGAGGGGTCAACCTGGATAAATGGCAAGCAACAGCATCAGCAGTTTGGGAGGGGTGTTCTTCCTCAGCTGGAAATCCGAGTGCCTCAGCGTTGCTGGGAATGTCATTGGCAGAGGTCCACCTGCCCTCACAGGAACGTAAGGCCATGATGATGGATAGGCAGTGGCAAAGAGATCGACGGTCGTTGCTCCAAGTTCATTGCTAGTGGACACCTGACTTGGGTCTCTGGCAATATTCCCAAGGGATGCTGAAGATTATGGGCTGTTTGGTGACCCTGCAAAAGTAGAGTTAGAACCCCCTGAAATGCCAGCAAGGTCCATCAGTTTTCCAACACATGGTAAGGGAATCTTTCTTCTTGCCCTCTGCCATCTCTAATCCTAACTCCAGGGAATGGTGCTCATTTCCACGTGTTGGCACATATGCTTATGCCATTCTCGGGCACAAACTAGACCATTCCTCCCAGGGTAGGGTAGTCTCGATATAGGTCTGTAGTTGGTAGAAACTTCTGCACTTCCTGTTTTGTTTTTTAAGAGGAGCTAGATGTCGGCTGATTCGAAGGTTTTGGGTACTATTCCTGTGTTAAGTGATAGATTCATCCATAGCTGAGAGTATGATGCTGGCATTCTGTGGATGCCCAGTGGGCATGGGTCACTGGGGGATCCCGCGAGGTGGGTGTTTTTTATTAGTTTGTTGAAGGTTTCTTTGTCTTGGTTTGAGCCAGTCGAGTGTTGTGGTAGTTGGTGGTGCACTGGTTTCTGGTGGATCTGGTTCCATGTAATAATGTCACCACAGAAATATCGCCATGCAAAAATATCGCCGAAAGATTGTCGTTTTTTTTGCCCCTGTCGCCACATACATGGTCACCCAAATAATATCGCCACAACATTTTCCCGGTGATATTATTTACGGCGACCATATATGTGGCGATATTAATACCTGATACCGTTCTGGATGTGTGTTTAATGTTGCTCGTCTTGCGTCGATGGCCTGTTGAATTGTTTCTATTTTTGTTCTTAAGGGCCTAGAGAGCAAATGAAGGGAAATGGGATGAGGCACAAGAAGCACAGGGAACATTTGTAAAAGGGATTGGGAACGAAGCTGAAGGGCAGGTGAATAGAAAGAAATTAAAGGAGAGAGATATGGAGGAGCAATGCCACAGAGACATTTAAAAACAATACAGAGGAAATTAAAAAGTAGACCATTTTCAAAAGAAAACCAGTGCAATGAGTGCAGAGCAGAAGTGCTGGAGTCACAGGGAGAAAGTGATCAAAGTACCCACATTCAGGAATGTTATATGGAATGGAGAGGGGCAAGATGAGATGCAGTGAGTCCAAGGAGGAGAGAGGAGCAGTAGAACAGTCGAGAGAAGACTAAAGAGGTATTAAGATGTTTAGTAGAAGACAGGGGTGTTGCTAGGTCTGGAAAAGATCCAGGGATACGCTAATGTCGGGACTCGGGGCTAGCTAGCCTTTTGGTTGTAGCCCCTGTGCTTCCATCCAGGCCTACAACCAAAATACCAGGGGCTATAGCCCCTTAGGTGTCCAGCACCCAGCAACACCTCTGGTAGAAGGAAAGGTAAGGAACCAATGCACTTTTTTAATATGGAAAAGTTGATAGTGGCAGGAGCGAGAGAGAGAAGAGATGTGAGCAGAGAAAGATAGTAAGGAATTGAGGATGACGCCAAGATTACGGGCAGAAGGAAAAATAGAGAGAGACGAGGGGATGAAGTAAAGAGAGGGGGGAAGGAGAGGGGACTACTCAACGCTGGGAAGAAAACAAAACCAAAAACCTCCTTGTACTCAGAGACTTCGATCTTTAGGCAAATCCATCCACAGACCCGATGAATTCATAATGCATTGGGCAGCTCAAACCTAAGGACCTACACAACTGGTCAAAGATGTCATCAACACCCGTGGTCACGTGAACAAAGTGATCGATGCTCTGGATTGCACATCTACCCCATGGATACATTGCTGTGCCGGCCACTTCAGGGTCACCCTGCCGGCACCTCACCGATAAGCCACACTCAGAGCGCTTCCCTGCACGCACAAGACCAGATCTTAAAGTAGCTTCACTGAACACTCACCAAGAAATCCCTAGACAAGAAAAGGTCCCACATCGCCTTTGCAGGTAACATGTTACACTATCCCGCAGCCATTCTGCCTTCAGACCCAATTGCACCCACCGCTCCATATCGTACTCAGCAACAAGAAACATAACATGCGATTTAATGATTCCCTCAGAAATGTACATGCAGTGAATCAGCATGGAGGCAGTGAAAAACCTCACCTAACACTGAACAGTACGAAGACCACACTGAAAGACTGAGTCATCTATGCCCCATAAAAGGGCCCTTGTCTGTCAAGAGCACCAGTGCTTCCCACCGCTTCTGTACGGTAACTAATCATTTTATTTTAATACATTGAAGCAATTACTACTGGCACCATGGGGAACACTATCACACCTGTAAACACATTGGACAGAGCTCCATTAATGAGCCTTCACTTGGCTCCTGGGGGCAGCCATCTTTCCCTTTGTTGAGACCATGGCTCCTGTTAGAAAGTCTCGAGAGATGACTTGCAATTGTATGCCCCTTATATTTGTAATGTTTGTTTCTGTGCAGTTGTTACAGCTAATTCGGTGCTGAGCTATCGGCAGGATTTACATCCCTAAATTGCATGGGGATGTTCCCTGTCTCATTTGTTCTTGATCTGGTGGAAATGTACTTCAGGGGAGGGACCCTGCTATATTTTCCAGTTGCTAGAGTGCAATTAAAGGCGTTTCCTCAGACACGTCCTCCAGCCATCATGGCGATTGGAGCTGCTTCCCAAGGTTTCGAGCGTGTGTTTGTTTCTTTCCAATGTCATGGCCCCGTGGGTCAAAGGGCCCATGCAGGGCTGAGCTCCTTCCATGCCTCTTTTAGTAGCCAGTGAAGTTTAAAGTGGGAGAAGGCCTTTTTGTTCTATGTAAAAGGTATGTCCAGCTCTGGCCATGATCTTCTTTGGTGCTCATTTATCACGTGACCACCGTCCCATTACCATGAATTGATCGAATGCGAAATGCCAGAGGGAGAAAAAAAAGGAAGTTATTTGACCAAAAATAACTTTCGGTTTTCCCTCCCGTAGACATTTCTGACACCCCACTTGCCCCTATTCCTTTACTTACCTCTCGGCGGCACACAAGGCCGCCTCCTACATACCTCTGCAATGCCCTTCAATGAATGGGTGCTGGCACCGTAGGGCCCCATTTTTATTTGTTTTGAAACTTTATTTAATAGGGTGCGGGGGTCACCCCCGCAGCCCCCGATGGCATTATAGTGAACAAGGGTGCGAGGACACCCGTGCAGCCCCCACGGCCCTTGTTCACAATAACGACACTGAATGGGCGATTTATTTGACATTTTCAGCTACTAATTATGGCACTGCCGATTTCCGATTAAATCGTCCATTCGTTTTGTTTTTTAGAACATATATACGGATTCGACTACCATCTGATGGAAGAATCTCGCGGACTTTGAAAGCTAATGCATCGATCATCTTAGCATAATATGTTCAGTATCAAAACTAATTTTGTTTAATTTGTCTTTTTGAGATTCTACAGTGGTAATGGGGAGGCTAGATTCAAAAACTACTGTCCTGGACGCTTGTCCAGGACAAGCACAGAACAGACCATACAAAACATGTATTATGAATGGCTACGAGGAGGTGCTATGAAAGACGGGTTGCTAAACTTCTCTTGGCAGGAGCATCCAGGAGATGAAGTCCTGTGATTATTATTGTAATGCGCTTGCTAGATGGAATGTGAACAGGCAGATGGAATGTAGGCTCGTTGTCACAGTGACGGAATATTTGGATTCAGTAATGTCAGTTGGTGGTGAAGGGGCTGAGGGAAGTGTGGGGGTCTGCTTATGCTGTATATCCTAAAGAATAAACACGCATCAAACCTCACCTAGTGTGTGCGTAGCAGCTTCTTTTCACTGGCGACAAGGCCAGCAGACCACCACTACGTTGCTGTGCAGCCCAGAAGGAGAAAAGCTGCATCCAAGCAGGATAATCGCCCCTGTCTGTCTCCTTGTCGGTAATGACCTTAACCTGCTCACATACGGTCGAGACTCTCCCTTGTCACTATGTGATCGACCTCGGGGACGCTCAGGATATGCTATGGGATCTGGCGTTCTATCTTTAGGTTGTTCCAAATCTGACCATCTCACCTCCTTATCCATCTGCAGACTTCCTTCAGGGACGCACACTCTCCTTCCTTCTGCCTCAAGACCGGACTCTCTTTACTCGTCTGACATATCTAGTCTATTATCCCCCTCACCCTTGTCTAAGTTCAGTCCACTCAAAGACAATGCCCAACGTTCATCACTGAAAAGGTTTCCCTCCCCACTTTGTGATTGAGGTACTGGGGATCGATCAGCATTTCCTCGAGTTCCATACTTGCAACTTCGTCTTAACTGTTGATAGACCTTATCAATCCTTTCTCCATTGCTTTCTCCATGAAATCTTTCCTCTTCTAGCACTACACTAGCTACTGCTGGCTTCACTTCCTTTATCGGAAGAACCTCCTCTACCCAGACCCATCGTATTTCTGTGATTGGCCCCATTTGTTCCTTCTGAATGAGAGTAGCACAGAGACGTTGCTGTCTTCTTTTCCGTTCTATTTCTTTATCTACCTCCCTTTGCTTTCACCCATCGCTTCTAATTCTTTCTTCCTCCTGCCTTTGTTCTTCTCCTCTCCTTACTCCTTCCCTTCTTTCCTCTTCCTCCTTTTCTCTGTAATCTTTTATCCCTTAGTCTTTGTGCTTCCTCTTCTTTCATTCTTTCCTGTTTGTCCCTTTCTTCTATCGTTCTCTGTCTATTGTCATACTTTCTTTGTTCTTTCACTCATTCTTCTATTTTCCCTTGTTCGTTTTGATATATCTGCTCTCATCGCTCCCTGCTTTTCCTTTTCTGTTCATCCTCTTTTAATTTCTTCTCTCGTTCCTTATCCTTTCTTTCTGGTTCATCCTTTTCTTCTCTTTGACTAACTTCCTCGATACTTTTCCATCCATCTTAAGTAATATCTGTCCTCCCATCCATTTGTTTTGTATGAGCGCTACCTCATTAGCCTTATCTTTTTCTCCCTTCCATCTATTAATCTCCCTGTCTATTTCTGTCAACAAATTTGACCGCTCACATTTTTCTTCCTTGTCTTGTATGATCTTGTAAATCTTGTCCTTTCTTTTATTCTCTTCCAGACTATCGTCACTACTATAAGCGGGGGGTTCATATATCAGATTACTATACCCCGTCACTGCTCTCAATACCTTTAAAGGATAAACTGATATCTCTTCCATAGCAACACCCTTTGCTTCAGGCAAGGTAAGAGGAGCCGAGGGCTTGAGGCCTTCCTCCTTATATTGATTAAGCATCCACTCCTCAGGTGGCGGGTCTTCTCTTTCCTCTTGATACATCTTCCAGAGCTCTAAAATCACTAATCTTTTCTCTAATTTCATCCCTGTGTGCACAGCATGCAAGTATGTGGTAATGTGTTGTAATATCTCATTTGACAATGATCCCCCTTGTGGCCACGGCATGAACATTTTGTCTGCTGTGCCCTTTGCCCATTCCGCACTTTACTGTTTGAGCTTGGCCATATGCTTTGGCAGTGTCTTGCATAGGTGCATGAGAGCGAGTATCTCCCATAAGGACAAGTCTCAATTGACTGTCAATACTCACCAGACCATTAAATAAACCATATACCTTGGCTTAAATCGCCACTTTTCCTGTTCTTAAAACAATAAATATGAGCAAGCACCATCAATCGCTGTTCAATCCGCTTATTTCAATAGCCTATCTATTCTCTTGATTGGCGCCAAATCGTTTTACTACACTATTACTTTTTCATTCTTCATAATCTCTGTCGCTCTTCAATATTTTACTAAACAACATTTATACTAGTCCAACATTAAAATTCTAAACACTTTGATCACCTCCTCCCTTGCCTTTACTTTTTACCCATGGCAGGGTTTGAGACATCATCTTACGTAGTCCTGACTATGGGCCTGATCACGACTTTGGCGGTAACCCTTAAATCTGGCGGTAGCGCTATTAACGCTGGATTTAAGGGTCTGCCAAATCAGGACTCCGGCGGATTTCTCCCCAGCTCTGAGCTGGGGGGAAATCCACCGAAAATTCATGCTATTACTGCCGGCGGGAAATCCACCGGCGGTAAGAGCGCAAAAATTCCCCATTGAGCCCAATGGGGAATGGGGCATTCCCGACTGGGCTGAATGGGGAATGGGGATTAACATTACCGCCGAACTCATGATCCGGCGCTATTAGTACCGGAGAGTTCGGCGGTAGGGCTAATACCGCCTTTGGTAATACCGCCGGCGTTACCGCCAAAGTCGTGATCAGGCCCTATGTGTTTTATATTTCACCCTACCCCCATTGGGATTTGAAATGTCTCCTTCTGATTCCCTTGAAGCAGGTTTTCTTAGGCGGTCTCTCTTATCTCTACAATTATTTCCCGTTAGTCACAATTATTACAATCTCGTCCCCTTAGTCTACTCACCATTCGTTAATCAACTCGAGGCCTTCGGTATCGATTCCTCCTACAATCAAACCAATTCACCTTCCGTCTGCAGAGTGCCCGTGGAAACCAGGCAGGGATTTCATCAAAGAGGGACCTGCCCACCATCTCAGGTCTTCTTGCAAGTTTATTTCTATCGGCTATTCTCCACAGGAAACTCTGCGATCTTCCTGCTAATGGTGGAGGATGCCAGATCGTCTGTAAATCTGGATACAAACTAGTTAAGATCTTTTTTGAACTATCCACACCGCTACCATGTGAGCTTAGGGCCCTTTAGGAACGTGCATGCAATGGATGGGTTCACAGAGAATAACTCTGAGTCCAAATAACCGAATCAACTGAGGAAGATGGCAAAGTACTGTTTAATTAACAATTATCTAAAACAGGGAGTTACAACGAACATCAATGGACGTACGCTCGATTTCTCTCCACAATCTTTTCATAAAAACAAGGTTATATACCAAAAATATGTCAGAGGTGACATCATAGTACATGGCAAATAATGAAAAACCTACTGAGGCTTAAGTGGAACATCTAAGTACACTATCTGCAGGAACTAGGATTATAATTGGTTATCCACTGTCAGGTGGACTACACATGCCTACATCTAAAACATGTCATCTTCAAAAACATTAAGTACATGGTTTCTCATTGGGTTTCAAACTGTAAGGTCCTTCGTTATGTGGACCACTGCAATTGGTTGGCACGCTTGTGCCATGCCTGGAACATTTGGTTCAATTAGCAGCATGTAAGCTCAGACCCAGGTGCAAGGAGATGGGCCTGACTCTACCTCCTCACCCAATTAGCATAGCATCTCTCATCACCCAGGACTTCTGCTATGAAGATTGTCTTTGAACTTGGCTTTGCAGAGCATCTGTGCCTTTGAGAATACATGGGAGTGTGGACACTCACTATCGCATTCTAGGACTCCAAGTTCAAACTCTATTTTCATCCTTGGCTCACGTGACAGGAGACCATGATATTGGTCCATTTTGCAGGTTTTAAATGTCTTAAATGAATTAAACTTGGCACTCTTGGTGTTCTTTCTTTGCACCTTAACAAGAGATGATTCATCCTTGTACATTTGCTCCTTTTCAGAATAGATAACCGACCTTGGCTGCTTCAGTCTTGACTTCAGGCCAAGAACCCTCGCCATGCAGCTCCACAATTTAGCGTATTCTTGCTGCGACATAGTTTTCCCTTTCCGCTTCATGGGCCTTGGTTTACTAACAATTCCTGATATCATTGTCCAGCTTCTATACAATGGCGGCTTCACCTGCATTCTTTTCTTTACATATAGCCAACTTCTATGATAACTTAGTCTACCTTGTGTTTCAACATCTGTACAATTATTGAAATGTTGGTTCTCTGCAGAACTTTGTGCACATGTAATCTTCTTTTTCATATTTAAAAATTCCCTTGATTCTTTACTTCATCATTAGTTTCTGTAAGATCCATACATCCTCTTCAACTAGTATCCTAAGACCTCGTTCATACTCTCTTATGACATCACAGGCTTCTTTTTTTAGTCTTTTCTCATATTCCTTCAGGGAGTTCCTCCCTCAAATTGTCGTCCCTTTGAGGATACATTTGATAGGGCTGTCTCAATGGGTATCTTCTTTCGCACATACGTTGCAGTATTAGCACATCCTCTGGTGTCAAACACGACACAATCTCAGGCTTCCAGCATATGTGAGGTACGGTGGTGGGGTTTCCTGAAGAGGCATGTAGCTGCTCCTCTACACACTACTTAGGGCAGCTGATCTCAGCATATGGCAAGAGGATAATACCAGATAGAGCAGAAACTGTGCATGCCACGTCCAAACCAGTTACATTAAAAGACATGCAGAAATTCCTGAGGTTGTGCAATTACTGCGGGGCATGGATTCTGGAATATGCAGCATCATGAGATCACTCTTACAGGGTCTCAAGGAAGCACAAAAAGGCAACCATAAACTACAATGGACAGCTGACATGGTACAGAATGTTCATGATTTGAAGGAAGTGATTTCCACAGCCCTGGTTCCCGCCACCCCAGATAACACACAAGTTCTATTTATTTGCACATTCAAATGGCACACTCATGACCGCTGTGCTAACACAGAAGAGCGCAATGGGCCACAAGTCATTGGCCTACTATAGTGGTGCACTAGATTCAGTTATGCAAGGGCAGTTCATGTGCGAACAAGGTCTCACTACAGCTGCCTTCGCCATTGAGAAAAGCTCCACAATTGTAATGGGATGCTCACTGACACTGTACGTGACGCATTCAGTATGTGTGATCTTGGAAAGATCAAACTCTACCCTGACAAACCAGAGAGCATCGGCATACGATATTATCTCAAGCCCAAATATACATGTAGTGCGATGCAAAACAGTGAATCCAGCCACGGAAGTGTGCACAAACGAGGACTTGCAGTAACATGACAGTGCCACATATGAAGGTGAAGAGGACGATGTCCCCAAAGCAAAGAACAGTCCATTAGAGGGGGGTGATCTTTTTTGATGGGTCAGCAACAATTGACAAGGACACAGGACAAAGACATACGGGTGCAGCAGTAGTGTGCCTCAAAGGGGGAGAATATGAAACATTAGTGATGAAGAGGTTGCCCATGCACTATTCAGCACAGGCGGCGGAGCTCGTGGGGCTCATCGAGGTGCTACAAACATCTCAAGTATGTCACATGACCATTCATGCAGACTCAGCGTACGTCATTACAACAGTGCATGCCGGGTTGTCACGATGGAAAAGAAGAGGGTTCCACAGAGCGGACGGGTCCCCAGTGCAAGACGCTACACTTTTAGATACACTAATTTTCACACTGTTACAACCTCTGTGATAGCAGTCATTAAGTGTGTCACCCACACTGGTAACACTGATGTAAACTCATTAGGAAACGCTGTGGCCAAAATTGCGGCCTATCTTCCTGTCCCAGTAATTTCATACTACGTCATGACTATGCCATCACAGACTATATAATCCACATCATACACAGTGCTTCCCATCATACAATTAATTGAACTACAGGGAAAGGTGCCAAATGAGGAAAAAGAACTTTGGTACAAAAGAGGGTTGAACCGGCCCCAACATGCACCTACTCTGGAGACAGGAATGCACTGGAAAGACAGTAATGCCTGTAGAACTCTTGGCAATAACATTTGACCAGTTACACCACCCTTCCCACAGCTCCGAACAGCATATTGCAGCCGAAATACAGGAAGATTGGTTCATACCAAACCTTCAGGAGCATCTCACAAACGTGATCATACACTGTACCACCTGTCACTGGCATTACGCTCCAGACAATACAAGCCACCATACCTCACTCCATTGGGCCCTTCCATGAGTTACACATAGATTATGCAGACATGGGAGAAAGATGCAATGGTTCACAATACCTAATAGTTGTAGTGTGCCCTTTTAAACGATGGGTTGAAGGTGGAACTTGTGCACATCCGGATGGCAAATGTGCTGCTACATTTTTGGCGTGCAAGGTTTTCCCTCGATGGGAAGTGTGCAATGTACTAAAATCTGACAATGGCCGCCACTTCTTCAATTAACTTTTCAAAGAAATTACGGCACTACTTGGCATTAAACACTGGATGTGCTCAATTTACCACCCCCAAGCACACAGCATTGTTGAACGAATCAACAGCCTTCTTAAAGGCAAGCTCTCGAGGCACTGCACCACATTAAAGAAATACTGGGTGCATTGCCTGCCTCTGGCCCTTTTTAGTTTGTGCACTCAGCCAAGTAAATACCATCACCTTTCACCACACGAAATAGTAACTGGCAGGCGCATGCAGACTGATCTCCGTAGTAAGGAGTGCATCAGATGCCCATAAAGCTGCAGCGGTTCAGGATGAATAATTCAAACAGTACTTAACGAACCTGACACATGCAATGAAATATATCTCCCAACAGATCACACCTCCCTGCCTAGACAATACACAGGGCACTTCAGAGCAACTTGCCACAGACACCATGTCCACCCAACCACTGCTGCCAGGCGACCTAATACATGTCAAGAGCTTTGTGCGCAAATGGAACTACCCTAGATTTCATGGTCCTTATGAAGTGGTGTTTTCCACCCCTCTCGCAGTAAAAGTGAAAGGGTTTCAATATTGGATTCACCTCTGAGATGTTCATTGGGCACCCCCAAATTCCTCACCAGTATCCTAAAAGAAACTACCAATCTACATCAGAATAACTACCTCAAAAATGTACATAATGTATCTGCATGTCCCAGAAAATAAACATGCATTTCTGCTAAAAGCATGAGCAAAAGTAAATCTCTCTTTCTCTCTCCCCACCCCAGTTTTTATTTCCTATACAGGAGTGCTTGAAATGGAACCTTCCACATCAAATGATTCATTGTATATCAAAGAAAATAGATAGGCACACTAGAAATTCAAGATGGTTAAATTCTTATAGTTGTGGGCTACACTTTGCTGCTCTTGTATTTACTATAATATTGTTTATGTTAGGAATGTATTGGGGTACTTCTTTTATTTGGGCAAACCATATAAAAGGGGGGACAGCAGCGGATGTACACTGCTAAACACAACCAGTAATGCTATTGCACATGTATAATATATTACTCAGACTAGTAATAACAGTTGTACTCAGGAGATCCCCGGCCGGCTCATAGAGCCTAGGTTTGCTCCGAAGTAGTTTAAGATGAGATAGCTGCACCTTGAGATGGATGGGGGTGCAGATTTATTACTCCAACACCAATCAATAAGGACAGCTCAATGGTTTGGCAAAGGGAGTCAGTTTAATGACAAGTACAAAAAACGGGAGTCATGGCAATCAGCAATGATGTGATAGTCCGTGTCGCTTCAACTCCAATGAACTTCATACAAACAGTGACATTTATACTCAAAACTCGTCATAATTGACGTGTTACACTTATAAGTTAACATGCAATTCTATTGGCTAGGAAAAGGTAACTTTAATATAGGTACTATATCTGTATATGGTAACGGAGTGAGGGGATTGGGTAAATACTGTCAGGTGGGCGTCTAAGCCCTTCCTTCAAAAATGACTACTGTAGACATCACTAAAAGTATGACGACCCGTTGGTTCTACTAACCATAGGACCCTAGATTATTTGGTCCATTGTAATTGGGTTGGCACCAACCCCATGCATACATTTCCACTTTACTTAGCAGGATGCAGAATGTTCAGCCAGGTGCAGGTTGCCCCCTCAGCTACCCAGCCTTCCTCCAATTAAGATTACAATCAATCATCACTGCAACAACTATAGGCCTCATTACACGGTAGGCGTTAGGGATTTAACGTTACCGGTAATGGAATACCGTTAACGTTAAATGCCCATGCGGATTACGACCCGGCTCACCGCCGTTAGCGGCATCGCTAAGTACGGTGCCACTAATAGCGGTTAGTCTGCATGCGCGCGACCCTCTATCCCGTAAATAACGACATGCCGCCAATAGCACAGCATCACAAGGCAAGTTTACATGCCAATAGCGGCATGGTAAATCCCCCAAAACCCCTTACCGGCATGGCGCTAATACCGCCATCGCGAACCACCCGTTAAAAGAACTGTGCAGTGTTACCACCTGCTACAGGTGGCCAAAATCAGCACAGGTGGAGGCAATGGAGACTGTGGCTGCTCAAAAGAAGCACACCACACCCCTTCCCACACCCCTTCCCACACCAAGATGGTTCCAATACTGGCAGCATTACATGGCCTGGAGGACCTGATTGCAGCGCAGCTGCAACAACAACAGGCAGCACAGTGGAGACACAGGAGGAGGAGGAGGAGGGGAAGACAGGCACAGCAAGCACCACCACGGCACCTAATCATACCACAGAGGCACCCACCAATTCCCAGGATCAGAGCCAGTCCATTTAACCTAACACCTGAGCAGATACACACCCTGTACCGTCTGGACCGGGATACCATCACCAGCATCGTGGACATGATACACGACGACATTGTGAGCCTCATAGACATCAGAACTGCCACCCCCCCTCTACTGAGGGTGGTGACTGTGCTCCACTTCCTGGCCACAGACACCTACCAGCATACAGTGGGGCAGATGCATGGCATCTCCCAACCAGTATTCTCACGCACACTGAACCAGGTACTCGATGCCCTCCTGAAGCATGCACCCGAACACATATCCATGCCATGGACTGGCCAGGAGATTGCAAACACCAAAGTTGGCTTCTATTCACTGGCAGGCATCCCAAGTTGCATCGGGGCCATCGACTGTACACATGTGGAATTGGTCGTCCCACATCACAATGAAGTAGTGTACCGAAACAGGAAGCAATTCCACTCCATCAATGTCCAAATGGTATGTGACGCCAACAAGATAATCACACATTGCTGTGCCCAATTTCCCGGATCTACCCATGATTCCATGGTCCTGAGGAACTCAACTATCCCCCGCTACATGGAGCGACAAACGGGACAACGTTCATGGCTACTTGGTGAGTAGCAGGCCAAGCACATGGCAGTGTGATTGGGGGGGGGAGATAGATACTCCAACTCGGTGTGCTTGGGGGGAGAGATAGATACTCCAACTGGGTGTGCTTGGGGGGGGGGAGAGATAGATACTCCAACTGGGTGTGCTTGGTGGGGGGAGAGATAGATACTCCAACTGGGTGTGCTTGGGGGGGATAGATACTCCAACTGGGTGTAGCCTGTAGCCTGTAGTCTGTCGTCCAAATGCACATACAGATGTACACCAATGTCCATCTGGGAGGGCCGCAACGTACTTGAGATGAACGGACATGCAAGTATATGCTACACAACACAGATGACAATCCAAGACTAGAAACGTCAAACATCAATCCACATCCACTTTGCACAACATTCCACACCACAAAATACACAAATGTCATCCATGCCGTCAACATAGTCATGCAGAATTCGTCCAGCACGACATCAATAATGCATTGTGCCCTTCAATGCATGCTAAGGGATACCCTCTAGCCATAGCAATGCACCACAAACCCATAGCACCACTGAAGTGATGCCTCTCAGCATGGCAACATCAACGTTGGAAGGGCAGTACACCACTAGTGTGGGACCAAATTTGCCTGGGCAGAGGGACACCTAAGACCTGGCCTCAACCAGGACATGTCAATTACTGTTGGAGGCATCAATGGGGCATGTCTACTTGCAGGGTTGAGCTCACCTTTGCACATTGCAGTTACACAGACCATTTGCATGTATGCTGTTAAGTGTGTACTTGAATCTCAATGCCAAGTCAATGTTTGTGATATGAACCGGCCACACTTGTGGTGAAAAGTAACTGGACCCCATTACTTCCCCCATATAGGTGATGCCGGCTATCCCCTGAAGAGGTGGCTCCTCACACCTGTACGGAACCCACAGAACAGGCGCGAAGAGGAATACAATCGTGCACATACCCGTACCCGCATCGTGATCGAGCAGACTTTTGAAGTCACGGTTTAGGTGCATTAGCAGGTCTGGTGGCACTCTCCTGTATGGCCATGAGAAGGTGGCCAAGATCACCATGGCATGTGTCATGCTGCACAATATGTGTATCAGACGGAATGTGCCACTGCCCCCTGATGTTGAAATAGAAGCACCTGATGAGGATGATGATGGTGATGAGGACGGAGGTGAAGGGGATGTAGGTCATGCAAGAGGGGATGGCCAGGAGGGACGTGCTGTGAGACAGCATCTGATCAACCAAATCTTCTGAGTAACATGTTCTCGTACTGTCACTTGTATATGGCTGGTGATGCACTGGTGTCTGTTTGTTAGCTCACAATGGACCCTGGCGTCAATAAATTACACATACACAATGAGGAAGTCCAGGCCTGTGTTTTGCTCAAACACCAGTGTATTTATGAACTTAAACAGGAAAATGTGCATGTCCCCGAACATCCCACCACCCTACACCCCACCCCCCACAACTGTCCCATCACACCCTTCCCCCCAACCCCCACAACTGTCCCATCACACCCTTCCCCCCACCCCCCACAACTGTCCCATCACACCCTTCCCCCACAACCACAACTATCCCATTACACCCCACCCCCCACAACAGTCCCATCACACCCTTCCCCCCACCTTCCACAACAGTCCCTCATGTGTCTTCCACAATATTTGCGTCCAGGCATGCACGCGGAAGCATGGACACTCACTCCCTATTGGTCATTGCCAAAACCAGCATTTGGAGGCTGCCTAGAGGTGCACCTGGTGGTGCGTGCGGAGCGTCGGAGTGGGCTTGTCTGTCGCGAACTGGTGGATAAAGAAGTGGCAGACTGTCCTGGTGCTGGTGGTGGTGGGAATTGGCGGTCCATTGCGTCCGCAATACGTGTGAGGACCTCCCGAATTCGGATGAGCTCCCCACACAGCCTGACTGTGCATGCCTCCATCCCCTCCCTGGAGTGCCTGGATGTCTCCCCAATCTACACCCTGAGACGGGCAGCCTCCTCGACATGCTGACCAACCAGCACAGTGAGACCTTGTTGCCGCTGGCTGATGCTGGCCAGGTCAAGGGCAGTGTCGGGCTGTGGTGGTGTGGCTGCTGTGCATTGTGATGCTGGCAGGTGTACAGATGGAGGCACCGGGGGGCTACTGAAGGCTCCCATGGTCTCGTCACCAGTGACGTTGGAGCCAGGTGTGTGCTGGGGTGATGGCTCTGGGGTTCCAGGTGGCTTGGGGTGTGCATGCCCAGGTCGAATTCTGTTGGGTCCTCCACATCAGATAATGGTGCAGTGGCTGCCACCTCTCCTGCCAAACTAGCTGCAGCTGAGGGTGGTCCCTCAGTGGCTGTGATTGGTGGTGGTGAGTGAACCTCCAGAGGTGGGGCAGTTGGGTTTGGTGTGGCCTTGGCAGTGGCGCTCGACCGATGTTTGAGACTCTGCAAATGGAGCCTTGTGCCTTTTCCCCTTGATGTCGTGGGGGTGTCCTCGGTCGGCTGTGGCCTTTTTTTCTTCTGCGCAGGGGGTGCCTGTGATGCATCCTCACTGTCTGTATGTGACCCTGCCGGGGACAAGAAGGGGGATGGCATTGGTTACGGTTCAATGTACTTAATGCAGGATACATCATCAATGCAGTTGTGGGCATTTGGACTTCATTGTGAAGGATGCAGGTGATGTGTCAGTTCAGTGGCTCATCCATGCAGTGTTGTGTGTGGCACTTGGCTCTGTTGATGCGTGCATGTGTGTGTGTTTGGGTCTGGCACTGACATGGGCAGGGTGGGATGCATGTGTGGATGTTTGGCCATCCATGTGGTGATTCTGGGCTGACATTTGTGGGGACCAGTAGATTCACATTGCATGCTTTCATCAGTACACTTAACTCCATCCGAAGTGTTTGCCACGCCATACTCCATCCTCCCGACTCCCTCGATGCATTTAACTCCGATGAGGTTGGCGCATGTCTCCTCCCATTCCTTTAGTTTAATTGGCGACCCAGATCCACCTGCGGTGGCAATGTTATGATTTTCTGCCAGGATCATTCTGACCCGGAGTCTCAGGTCATCCCATCTTTTCCTGCACTCACGTACATTGCGGGTGCTGGTGCCCACAGCACTTACTTTCAGTGCCACCTCGTCCCAGATAGCCTTTTTTTTAAGGAGTGTCTCCTGCCACATGTCGTTTGTAAAGACCACTGCAGCATTGTCAGATAAGGTCTGGGTCAGCATAAGTAGCTCCTCAGTTGAAAACCTTTCTTTCCGCTTTTAAGTGCCTTGGGCATGGTAAGGGTTTTCCAGGAAATCTCCAACAGCAAAGTACTACAAACAGGTCCAGGGGGCAGAGGATGGCAATGGATTGTGTTTTTAAAGATGGCCGCCGTGCTCTTTCCCGTTCCTGTGCGATGACGCTGATTCCGGTTCCGCTATTTAACGGTCACCGCTATTAGCGGCGACCGTTATTTGCATGCTGCGTCAAGGCGGAGTTGCTATCTGCACTGTCGTCGAAGCCGGTAAGAGACTTTTGGGGGAGTTTAGTGGCATGGCAGTAGGGGCATTACCGGCATGGCGCAATGCTCGTGTCCGCGTACTCGTAATGGTACGCTATTAGCACCCTCCTGCGAGGGCGGACACGTTAAGGGCGCCATGCCGGTAATTTGCGATTTTTAGCGCGCAACGTGCAATGAGGGCCTATGTGTCAATGAAGTTACTGTGGTTGGCCTCGAAACTGCATCTTCTGTCTGGGAAAGTTTTCATATCTCTTCCTGGGTGGATGCCAAGTGTAGGTGTTAACTCGTGCTTCTCCTCGCTCGGATGGTCATGTGATGCAGACACCGTGAATTTGCCTAGTTTCTCACAATTTATGCATTTAATTCTTATTTGGCTTGCCACCTGCCTAAGCTTCCTTATCCTGACCTTTCAAAGACAGGATATTCTGTTCTTACATTTCAATTAGATGTAGCTACTGTTCGTTCCCTCTTTTGTTATGACCTTGGCTCTCCTGGCACGAGTTGCATCTGCTGACTTTTGATTCAGCCGTCTCTTCTCATTTTGCTAGAATATGAATCTTGTCTTGTTTGACCACTAGTAACCTGAGTTGATTCTGCTTTTCCTGCAAAGTGGAATCGCACTTATAATACTGTGCTTCATTTTCAGGTAAAATATGTATAATGGCTCTTGCCGCGCTATTCTTCTACTTAGCATAGCAAGCTGCACTGTTTTCTTAGCTTTCTTGTGGGTCCAAGCATATGTACAGGCGTTATCTGGTTAAATATCTTCATCCTGCTTACAGTGTAAGATTCTTTGTGTTTCAACATCGTTCTCTTCCTTTGGGTTCACAATATCTTTATTCATGGTGTTTCGTCTCTGTGTGTCATTTTTCGGATGTAATTTCTTCTATATGTGGGTCTGTCCTGGCTCTCGTGATGTCACCATTTGTCTTCCATTAAGGCCTTTTTGGTTTCTTCCAGGACGGTACTTAGGTAATCTTCATTTCGTCTCATTTGTTGGTAGGGTTTTCTCAATGGATACCTTACTGTCTTACTGTCCATGGTTGTCTGGGTATTGGTACTTCAATAGGTGTTGCTCTTCTGATGGGTACTGGGCAGAGCCCTACTGCAGCTCTCTGCTGGTTTATTTGCTCATCATACGTCACATATTTTGGTGTGAACGTTCCTGGTACTTCAAAATGGGCGATGGGAGTGCAGGCTTTATTTGAGACCTCCTCTACATTCCCCTCTCTGGGCGATTCATCGACCACTTTCACCTCCTTCCTTGGATTCAATTCACTCGATTCTTCTATATTTATCTTCACTCCATCGCCTGGGTTCATTCCTTCTTCATCTTCTGGATCTATACATGATGGTTTGAAAAAGTGTCTCTTCGGAGTCCATATCTTTATTACTCCCTTCAGGCTTCCTGCTGTTCTTACATGTTCGTCTTTATTCCATGTCATGAGTTGACATTGTCCATTTGGGCTACAGTAAACCCATCTTCCTAATAGTTTCTGTGCTTCCTGGGATAGAGAAACTTTGTACCTTCTGGCACGTGCCTGCTGGCCTTCAAAAAGTCTCTTATTTCTTCATCGGTCAGGTCTTTGGGCTTCCATCCTGGCTTGACATCAATCATGATCCCCGTTTTCTGGAATTGTGAGATTACTATCTTGATAACACAAAATCCTAGTACTATCATCACTAACAGGGCTCCTAGGAACTTAAATATGTTTGCCATCCATTGTGGGACCCAAGAGAATAGTGATCCAAACCAGCTGTCATCATCAACTTCGTCAGTTTCATCGATTATCTGGTTCTGTTGCTTCGTCAGCATACCTATGGCTCCTGTTTCCTCGTCGTGAGAAGGTAGACATGTGCAAAATGATTCTCCTATTTTTGCACAAACTCCTCCATCCATAGCTGTGATCATGTCAAGGACATATCTGTTCCGGAGAGTCATCAGTTGGATGGCTCTTAGCTCTTCCTTGATTGCATTGAATCCTTTTATGGTCGTGTTGATGGTCTGTAGTAACTCCCATCTGGTTATCTGCAACCATTTAGTATTTACTCCATCTTGGATTCTTGGCATGAACATCGTTTTCAACACTGATGAGGTGAGGCTGAACAGTCTGTGTTCATATGGGATTGCATGAAACGCTTCTTCTGATTTAGCAGAGAAATAATTTTCTTTCTTCATTCGCGTCAGCAGTTCCACAGATCTTTTCTTCCTCAGGTGAGCATTGCTTTTGGGAAACTGTCAATATTCAGGTCACTTTTTGGGATCACCAATGCTCTAACGGGGACATTCACTATTGTGCATATACCTCCCCAGTCTCTTGGCAGTCTGATATATGCCTTGGATCGCATGCCCAATAATGATCCATAATTACTGCAGTTCCATGCACCATTCCTGGAGCGTCAAAATCTCGTCCACAGTTCTGATTCTCTCCCATCTTTCTTGTGCCATTATTCCTGAAGCAGAATTTTGGGCTTTCTAGTGGCACTATCTGCAAGGGTCCTACTTTGTCATCGACACACGTCAATAGTTTTGCAGGTTTAGGCCATATGGGCTTGCAGCCATTCTGAACGAAGTCAACAGTTTCTTTGTAGAGTCCAGTAATCACCCAGGCTCTGCAAAACACCACTCCTTTTTCCCACCCATCTGGTGAAAGCACTGTTCCCCAAATTTGCATTTGGGCTCTATTTTTCCACATTCAATCTTCCTCTGGAGTTTTTCCTTGGACATTTAGTCTCGGCTTCACTTCCCATCTTATTGCTGCTCTTTTAACTCCAGGGTTCTCATACCTGATCACATGATTCCTAGTATGCGCTCTGTTTCTTGTCTTAATGTCTTGAACATAATCATCTTCGACGGGATAGGCTGTTTCAGTTGCCCATATTAATGAGGCATCACTACCCATGAACTGGCCACTGGTCTTGCACATTGCTACGTGTGATAGACAGCGTGCCGTCTAGACATCGATTTCTACAGCTCTTGGACTTCCCCATGCTGTATAGTAGTAGTGCACAAACAAAGCATGCCCCTTCTGAATTTCGTCTTCCAACTTCTTTCATGTGCTGGTACCAAATCTCCATGCATGCTTCTCTTGATTCTTAATGATGTCCTTTAGATTGTTTTAACTCTCCTTGTTTTCTCACAACATCCGCTGTTGAGTTTCTTATGGCAGGCAGTCTCTTCTTCTCTACTGCTTTGGTTTGTGGTTCTGTAGTCATTGACACTAGGCATGCTTTGTGCATTCAGTGTTTGCATGTGTGTAGTTAGTGATATTACTTCATTCATTCCTTACTGACCCTGTCTCTAGCATTTTTGTTTGTTCGTGACCACAAGTGTGTGTGTATCATTGCTAATCACATCCATTTCAAGCTCATTCACTCCACCATCAGATCTTCTAGGGACTGGAATGACTATATAAGGTCTGGGTGCTTTTGTGGGTTTTATGAGTGCATCATTAGGTGGGTGCACTGAAATTGTAGCACTTTGTGCACCAATAAAGAATGCAGTTCTGATCATTAATGACAGTAAAACAATAATGAATATGATGCATAGGTACATTATTCCCCTGTAGGTCAGGCGGCAGCATTTTCTTCCAGAGAAGGGGGGGGGGTGCCTCTCTTCTTGTGGGAGGACCAGATTGCTGCTCTAGACCCCCATCTTGATCATTTGCGAAATGTCAATGTTATTAGTCCCTTAACCACTATCGTCTTCTGAGTTCTGAGTTTAAGAGTTTCAGGTGTTCCACAAGTGTCCCCCTCTCGTGAGTGACAAATTGTCTCTTATGTCAGGATACAGTTTCTTTGCTAGACTATGGGAAAAATCAAAATAAAATAACACTTCAGTGAGTCCCTTTACTGTGCATGTTCAAAATAGGTAAGCTCCCAATCAACTCCTCGGATTTGCTTCAGTCCTGAGGACATAGTGTACGTTGATCAGTGCGGAGGACTAGGGATAAAATAGCAACAAATAGGACACATGGAGTTCTTGACACTGCTTCCTTGATCTGTCCCTCGGCTGAAGGCTTTTAGAGTCTCCTCAGATAGCTCTGCTGATGGTTAGAGAGTTCCACTTGGAGCATGATTCCGTGTAGGAGCATTCCCATCTGTGCAATATTAGCTGGGTCTCTGATTAAAATCAGGACGTCAACATCGATTGGTCTCCCCACTAGCTCTGGAAAGTCAGTGACTAGGCGAAAGAGGACATTATGGGCCAACCTGGTGTCTTCTGGTGAAAGGGACATTCGTCCTTTCTTGCTGAGGTTCAGGATTATATGTTTTCTCCTAAATGTGAACAATGTCTGCACTGTCCGGTCGCGTGGAGTGTAACTAGAATTATGATTTT
The DNA here is from genome assembly GCF_040938575.1 of Ambystoma mexicanum. NCBI lineage: Eukaryota > Metazoa > Chordata > Amphibia > Caudata > Ambystomatidae > Ambystoma > Ambystoma mexicanum. Next base: position 1,222,277,937 of record NC_090928.1, on the reverse strand, counting down.
ATTTAAACAATGGCTTAAATGTTCTGTATTTGCTGGGTCTCGAAGGAATGTGAGTGTATCCGTTGTTCTCCCGATGAGAGTTGGACAGTCTTCGATTATGCGAAAGAAGAGTGTGTTGATGAGCTCATCTATTTCCGTCTGTGTTTGGAACATTTGATTCTTTCTCACTGTACTCAGGGAGTAGGATAAATTGTTCGGCAATAACAGTGAGGAGTTGTCTTATTGTCTTTTTGTTTTCAGGATCTTGTAGAAGGTCAGTGACACTGGTGAGCCTCCTTACCAATGGCAGGTATGATCTTAGCACTAGATCAAAATAGGTGACCACATCCTTGGTGATGTCGCTACTGCGGGACACCATAAGTCATTCCGAATAGGGTCACGGTGTGGAACGAGTTGGGATACTGTCTTTGCTTCCAATGTAAGTGTTCTCGGTCAAAATTTGGCATATTCTTTTCTCATCAAATCTTAAGTGTGCCTCACTCCAAGCTTCAATAGTCAACAGCCTGTGTTGTGGCTTACATGTGCACTTTTCTTCTTTACCCTGCCACTAGGATGCACAGAGTGTCCGTTTTTTTTATATCCTTATCCCCCTTTTTGCTTAGAGTAAGTGTCCAATTTAAGCCACAATTTGCAAAAAGTTCTTTGTCTGGCTGGTCATGCGTCCTTCTTCCGTGTCATGGATCTCGTCTGCACGTGCTGTGGTTCTTCCCCCTCGCTCGTCGATTCCTCTCGTTGGGGTGCAGGCAGGGGGACTTCTCCGATGTAGGGTTTGATATCGATGAGAAAAATCCAAGCTCTCATGCCTTGTAGTTTCACTGTGGATGGAGTGCAGTCCTCCACTGTAAAAGGACCGTTGAATCTTGGCTCATCCCACTTTTAACTTGTATGATTCTTTACAAGGACGATGTCTCCAGGGAAGACGGATGGAATATGTAAACCTTAAACTTGGTCTGTTGTAGTATCTCCTTCTGTGTTCTGTGCTGCTCTGTACCCTTTTCATCATCGCTGCAGCTGGTCTGAAATTAAAGTAAGGCAAGATGTCATGCAGTTCAGATAGTTTTGCATTTCAGACCCTAAAACCTCTCCCGTTGACTGGGCATCACATCTAGCACTATCTCGGGGTGTCAGAGGAGTTCTCACTCTTCTTCCTGTGGCTATCTCGTGTGGCGTAAGATGATGGTCGGACCCGGGTTGGTTCCGAAGTGCGTACAGTGCCAGTGGAAGGCAGTGCAACCATCCGTTCTTTTGAGTAAGCTTCAACTTGGCTATCCTTTCCTTTAACAAGCCGTTGAGCTTCTCACAGAGCCCATTACCTTGTGGATGATACAACGACGGGAACTTGTGCTTTATACCAAGCAGCAAGCTAATCTGCTTGAACACTGCATTGACAAAGTGAGGGCCATTATCTGACCTCATGACCTTGCACACCCCCCACCTGGGGAACACTTAAACATTGGCCGCACAGGTAGAGTCTGGGTGTGTACATGGACCTGCCGCAATCCATCTAGAGAATGGACACACCACAACAATTAAGTATCTGTACCCTTTACATACTTGAATCATGTCAATGTAATCGACATGCAAGTGTTGAAAAGGCCCATTTGGCCTTGGGATGACTCCTCTCATTACTTTTAATGTGTGCCCAGCCGTGAATTGTTGACAAATTATACAGTTCACCATAAAGAATGCAATGTGCTCCGCTAAGTTTGGTAAGAACCAGTCTTCTGTGAGCGTTGCTGCTAGGTTCTCTTTTGTCATGTGCACCGGGTAATGTAACTGCTCCAGCGCTATTTTTAATAGGTCTACAGGCATTACTGGTTTACCAGTGCTGTCTTGTCGCCACAAGCAGTCAGAGGGGTTTAAAGAACACCCTCAACATTTCCACAGGTTCACCTCTTCCTGTGAGGCCTCCCCTTGGAGTCCCATTAGCTGTGTTTGTCCCAAACTACTGTAACTTTCAGGTGCAGTTTGTGTAACCATCATTCGCTCATTGGCATGGATAACTTCCACTTCCGTGATTGTTTCGCTTTTGGATGCCATACGCTTGGCTTCCGTATCTGCTGCTTGATTCCCATGTGAGATCAAATCTGTCCCCTTTGTGTGGGTGGCACATTTCACGACCGCTATGCTCACTGAGAGCTGTAGTGCCTTGATCAGCCTGTCCAATAAGGCTGGGTGCTGTACTGGCATGCCGTCTGCTTGGAGGTAGCCTCTCCTTTTCAAGCACGCTAAGCCTGTGTGTACTGTCGACGTCACATAGGCGGAGTCACTGTACACCATTACTTCCTGGTCTGCGTGATTCTCAATGGCGAGTATTAACGCCAATAATTCTGCAGCCTGTGCTGAATAATGAGATGGTATTCGTGCACTAAGAAGCACTCGAAACTCTCCATTCATTGTGTACTTCATCACAGCAACGCCTGTGTATCTTTGCACATCATTTTGGTCGATCCTTGAAGACCCGTCAATAAAGACGATCTCTCCTTCTGCCAAGGCATTTTCTTTCACCCTGGGGATTTCATCATATAATTATTCATAATTTGCACAGTCATGTAGGGGCTCTCCTTCAGTGACTGGCTCTGCTATGAACATAGCTGGATTTACCATCTTACATCGGACTATTTTAATCGATGGATTTGATATGATCACTTCATAAGCAAAAGCTCTTTGGGATGTCAATGTGCCCTTTGGTTTCTCTAGAATAGCAAATAGTGAGTGCTCGACGTACAACGTCATTGAGCAACCCATCACAATGGTTGTAGCCTTCTCAATGGCGAACGCTGCAGCAGCTAAACTTTGTTCGCACAGGAAATTACCTCTCATTACTGGGTCCAAATTTCCACTGTAGTATGCCAGGGGCTTGTACCCCAATGTAGTTCTCTGTGTGAGTACTGCTGTCATAACGCTGCCATTTGTGTGTAAAAACAGGTAAAATTCCTCTGCATAATTGGGGATCCCTAGAACTGTGCTGTGCTAATGGCTCTTTTGAGTTCAGCAAATCCTTTCTCCATGGTCTCAGACCATTCAATCTTTTCTTTTGTCACTTGGGCCTTCTTTAGGGCCTGAAGTAAAGGCTTAGTGTAAGACCTATAGTCGAAGACCCATGCCCTGACATAGTTGCATAGGCCTAGAAAGCTCTGCATCTGTTTTATCGCGTGTGGCTTAGCCGCGTTCAGTATGGCTTCAGCCCTTTCTGGGGTCACTTTCTTTCCCTCATGTGAGATCAGCTGGCCTATGTACAGCACTTCTTGTTGACAATATTGTAACTTTTATTTGTGAACCTTATATCCTTTCTCAGCCAGGATAGTCAATAGCTGAACAGAATCGTGCCTGCATTGTTCTTCTGTTGTGCTACAAATTAAGATGTCATCCACGTATTGCAGGGCGACACCTTCTAGTGCAATATTGCTCAGGTCCATCTGCAGGACTCGGTTGAAAATAGAGGGAGACTCACAGTACCACTGTGGCAGCCTCTTGCTTTTGAGACATATTTGTCTGAACGTGAATGATGTCAGATCTTGTGAGTCACGGTGCAACGGGATTGAGAAAAAGGCATTTTTCAAGTCAATCACTGTGAATATTTTGCCTCAACGTGTTACATACAATTGTAGATGGGTTCAGGACTGGGGGGAACTTGGCCTCAACAATATTGTTTATTGGCCTTAGGCCTTGAATTAGCCTGCACGACCCCCCTTTACTTTTTTTCACAGGGTAAACTGACGTAGTACATGACAACTCTGACGTCACTAAGATGCCTTGCTCTATCGTAGCAGAAATTGTCTTAAAAATCCCCTCATCTTTCTTTCTGGACATGGGATATTGTCGAGCTTTTGGTAGAATTGCTCCTGGTTTCAGTATAATCTTCACTTCTCCAACCCCCTTCAAGTGGCCTACATCATAGGGGCCTGTAGTCCACACTGAGACAGTCACCTTGGCTATGTCATCATCAAAATATTCAGGACGACTTAGTGCCAATATCATTCTCTGAGGTACTTCTCTTTTAATGAGCTTTACCCAAAAGGTGAGACTCACTTCCACCATTATCTCTCCCATATCTGTTTGCTCTTCAAACAGATCATCATCGGTGACGTCGGTCACTCGATATCCTTCTTCAATGGCATTACTGCGCACCATTGTCAGCCCTCATCGTCATAACCATCAATCAAGGCCCCTCTTCCTCGCACTGCAGCAGTGTGTATCATCAAGGGAAATACTTGTCCCTTCTCCTCATGCATCAATATTCTGGGTCTGAATAAGAACTCGTCACGGGTTCTCATGACTTGGTCTGCAAGGCCTGGCAATCCTGCCATAAGCACACGCATACCATATGTGAACATTTCTGGCTCTAATGGTATGGCCCTCATGGCTATGTGTCCTGAGTATGCTCTAATCATTTTGCATACATTTGAGTAGTGCATTCCTGGATTGGAACATGCTATGCCCTCCTCCATGAACGAGATTGTCATGTTTAATTTTGTCATTAAATCTCGACCCAAAATGTTTACTGGGGTCTGCCGAGAATGTAGTTAAGGTACATTCATTTCACATTCTCCTATGGAGACTGGAAGTGTATTTGTGAAGGGAACACAAGTGGTAGCTCCTGTAAAACTCTGAGTATCTATGGCCTCGCCGGACAAGGAAAACTTGCCTTCACGTTATGCACGAGTGTGTGGCACCCGTGTCAACTAAGAAGGAATATTCCTTATCCCCTATAACGACATCCACCCTAGGTTCCCTGTGAGGGTCTGGTGTCACTGATAGGATAGAACACATCAGGGTTCCCAGTGAGCTGTCCTAGTTTATATACAAATTTGGCCCAGTGTGTGCTGGTGAATTTCCCCCATTCCCATTGTTACTTCCCATTCCAGGGTTCATGGTCTGCCCTATGCTCATCGTCTGCGATAGTTGCAGCGGTGTCTATTGGGATTGTCCTTGTGGAAAATTCCCCATGCTTTGCAGTTGCACCCCTTGTTGCGCTCCTGTCACTTGTTGTTGCACTGTGTGATTCTGTGCAACACTCTGCTGTAAAACTGCAGATAGAGTTGCCATGCCTGCTCCTGTTCCTTGGCCGTTCTGCATCATGCCTTGATTTCTGCATGTGCGCGCCAAATGCCCTGTCATTCCACACAGCCAACATACTGGCGGTGTTGGAATCATTTGCCCGTTTGACATATCTTGATTACCATTTCGCATATTTTGAAAACCTCCTTGGTTATTTTGGAAACCTCCCTGATTACTCTGCCATCCTCTTCCCATAAATCCTCTTCCCCTGGGGTACAACCCCGTATTGCCCTGATTATTCTGCTGTCGATTAGTCACCTGCTGCATGCTTGATTCATAGTTATCATGGCTCCCTCAAGAGCATATTTTGACAATTTATTTTGCACCAATTTTGCTTCCTCACCCTCTCGAGCGGCTTCCTTTTTGTGATTCTTTTCCTGCAGCAGTCTACAATAATGTGCGATGGTCAACTGTATTTCAGCCCAAGGTTTAGCTTCAATTCCCACCAATTTCTTGAGTTGTTTCTGCACCGGCTCGGGCAGTCCTTGGCACAATATATGGTAAAACAAAGGGATAGATTTCGTCCAAGATTTATGAGTCTCGAGCACCCATGCATCTTGAAAATTCTGTATGTAAATTAATGGATCTTCAGACATTTTTCGCATCATTATAGCTGCCATATGAAGTATCTGGGTATAATACTCGTAGTGCTTTCCATACTGCAGCTCTACACTTGTTAAATGGAGCTCCGTCGCGGTAATAATTGTATTAATTGTGGTTACACCAGGGTAGCCTGCTCGTGCCCACACATCGTCTGCTCTCTCACCAAGTATCACGATTAGGAGACCCTTAATGTCCCCTATAGCTAACCTGTTTCCTCCTGTCATTTTTTCCAACTCATGTATCCACTTTCCGGCTCCCGATGTCAGTATTGGCAGCATGCTTTTCAAATTTTCTCGATCCATGTGTGGCCATGAAATATATTGCGGTCTTACTCACCCCTTCTCGAGCAACGGAAATTGGGATGCATAGCCCTCTCTCTCTTCTCTCATTGTTCTTCTGTCTATTGCAGGGGTAATATTCCTACATCGCTGTCTGCCTGGCAATGTCCTGAGCCTGTCTACATAGGGCGGTGATGACACCCCCCTATGACCATGGGATACTTCTTCATGGTCAGAGGCGGTGTTCGGATAGTTTGCCCGTTTGATATATCTTGATTACCATTTTGCATATTTTGAAAACCTCCTTGGTTATTTTGGAAACCTCCCTGATTACTCTGCCATCCTCTTCCCCTAAATCCTCTTCCGCTGGGGTACTACCCCGTATTGCCCTGATTATTCTGCTGTGGATTAGTCACCTGCTGCATGCTTGATTCAACTGTGCTAGTTATCATGGCTCCCCCAAGAGCATATTTTGACAATTTATTTGTACCAATTTTGCTTCCTCACCCTTTCGAGCGCTTCCTTTTTGCGGTTCTTTTCCTGCAGCAGTCTACAATAATGTGCCATGGTCAACTGTATTTCAGCCCAAGACTTGGCTTCAATTCCCACCAATTTCTTGAGTTGTTTCTGCACCAGCTCGGGCAGTCCTTGGCACAATATATGGTAAAACAAAGGTATAGATTTCATCCACGATTTATGAGTCTTGAGCACCCATGTGTCTTGAAAATTCTGTATGTAAATTAACGGATCTTCAGACATTTTTTGCGTCATTATAGCTGCCATATCTGAAGTATCTGGGTATAGTACTTGTAGTGCTTTCCATACTGCAGCTCTACAGTTGTTAACTGGAGCTCCATCGCGGTATTAATTGTGGTTACGCCAGGGTAGCCTGCTCATGCCCACACATCGTCTGCTCTCTCACCAAGTATGGCGATTAGGAGACCCTTAATGTCCCCTATAGCTAACGTGTTTCCTCCTTTCATTTTTTCCAACTCATGTATCCACTTTCCGGCTCCCGATGTGAGCATTGGCAGCTTGCTTTTCAAATTTTCTCGATTCATGTATGGCCTTGGAATATATTGCGGTCTTACACCCCCCTTCTCGAGCAACGGAAATTGGGATGCATAGCCCTTTCTCTCTTGTCTCATTGTTCTTCTGTCTATTGCAGGTGTAATATTCCTGCATCGCTGTCTGCCTGGCAATGTCCTGAGCCTGTCTACATAGGGCGGTGATGACACCCCCCTCTGACCATGAGATACTTCTTCATGGTCAGAGGCGGTGTTCGGATCATTTGCCCGTTTGACATATCTTGATTACCATTTCGCATATTTTGAAAACATCCTTGGTTATTTTGGAAACCTCCCTGATTACTCTGCCATCCTCTTCCCCTAAATCCTCTTCCCCTGGGGTACGACCCCATATTGGCCTGATTGTTCTGCTGTGGATTAGTCACCTGCTGCATGCTTGATTCAGCTGAGCTAGTTATCATGGCTCCCTCAAGAGCATATTTTGACAATTTCTTTTGCACCAATTTTGCTTCTTCACCCTTTTGCGATTCTTTTCCTGCGGCAGTCTACAATAATGTGCGATGGTCAATTGTATTTCAGCCCAAGGCTTGGCTTCAATTCACACCCATTTCTTGAGTTGTTTCTGCACCGGCTCGGGCAGCCCTTGGCACAATATATGGTAAAACAAAGGTATAGATTTCATCCAAGATTTATGCGTCTCGAGCACCAATGCGTCTTGAAAATTCTGTATGTAAATTAATGGACCTTCAGACATTTTTCGCATCATTATAGCTGCCATATCTGAAGTATCTGGGTATAGTACTCGTAGTGCTTTCCATACTGCAGCTCTACAGTTGTTAAATGGAGCTCCGTTGCGGTATTAATTGTATTAATTGTGGTTACGCCAGGGTAGCCTGCTCGTGCCTACACATCGTCTGCTCTCTCACCAAGTATGGCGATTAGGAGACGCTTAATGTCCCCTATAGCTAACGTGTTTCCTCCTGTCATTTTTTCCAACTGCTGTATCCACTTTCCGGCTCCCGATGTCAGCATTGGCAGCTTGCTTTTCAAATTTTCTCGATCCATGTGTGGCCATGGAATATATTGTGGTGTTACTCCCCCCTTCTCGAGCAACGGAAATTGGGATGCATAACCATCTCTCTCTTCTCTCATTGTTCTTCTGTCTATTGCAGCGGTAATGTTCCTGCATCGCTGTCTGCCTGGCAATGTCCTGAACCTGTCTACATAGGGCGGTGATGACACCCCCTCTGACCATGAGATACTTCTTCATGTTGGACAGACTGTGTGGCTGACTCTGATACCCTCGGTGCAGAGTCGCAGGTGTCTGACCATCCTATTCCTTTTTCCCTTGGGAGTCGTCTTTCACTCCGTCTTTCTTCCTCATTTTCTTCGCGCTCTTCCCTTTCCGAGTCAGGCATTGTCTGTCCCCAACTAGTAGAAAAATACATACATATACCACTAGCTACCCACCTCTAACAAAGAAATGTGTTTAGCATATTTTAATTATTATATCAAACAACATGATCTGACGCTATTATACCATGTTGTATAATTGAAAATGCGATCAAAATACACCATTACTAACATCACGCAAATTGTACATTATGTTGTTTTACCATGTTGTTTGATATAATAATTAAAATATGCTAAACACATTTCTTTGTCTATGGTGGGAGATATAATCCTATGAAATTCCTACTGTGAGGTAAATTTCTGACAAGTAGCCACCTTTCGGTGTGTTGGAGGTGGGTAGCTAGTGGTATGTGTACGTTTTTTCCTCACATACCACAGCCCCCTTAAAAAATTGAGGAAACCCTTGTGCTCACAACACTTGCTTGTCCCCAACTAGTGCCTCTCCTTGTGTCCTCCTTACTCCTACTTATTTCTAATTGTTCCAGGGATAGGTCTCTATTCCCTCTACTTCGAGAGACATCCTCAGTGTCGTACAGCTGAGCGCTCTCCAGGCGCTTGTCTTCCCCCTCCCCTTGGGGTGTTTGTTCTAACCCCATCTCATCATATATTCTATCAATCGTTTCTCCAATGCTTCTGGTGTCGAAGTCATCTTCAATATTTGCCCTAGACGTGCCTGGTACTGAATCGTACACAGGAAATAATTCTTCTATATCTTCCCAATCTACTACTGGATCAGGTTTTTTAACCTCTCTCCCCAGATAATCAAGATCCTGTGCTCTCTGTCTTCGCTTACGTTCTATATCATAATTTAATTCTTAGCGTTTCCTCGTCTCTTCTCTGACCCTATCTTCTTCCTTTCTCTTTTCATTTCTACATTTATCTGCCCTTCGAATTTCCTCATCTCTTTGTCTCTTTATTCTTTTCTCACTTATCCTTTGCTCTTCCTCTAACCTCTGCTGTTTCTGTCTGTCTTGATCACTGGCTGCTCTTGGGTTGCAATTGAGCTGTCTCTCTTGCTCTTTGCGATATAGCTTTTCTCGCCTTTGTCTGTCTTTCTTTCTTATTCTTTCATCTCTTAACTCTTCTCTTTTCCCTTTCCATGTACATCCTCTATCCTTTCCCTTGGTTTTGTGTCATCAATGCCTTTGCCATCAAGTTTCAATAAAATGTGCCCTCCCATCTATTCGTCTTTTGCGAATACTATCTCATAAGTTCTATCTTTGTTTCCCTTCCATCTCTTCCCTTCTCTCTCTTTGTCAAGAGATGCACTTGTCTGTGCCTGATATCTTCTTTTGTCATCACGTCTCCCTTTGTCCTGTGGGATTGTGAAGGCAATATTCTTATCCTTATCTTTTCCTTGATTTTCATCACTACTATGTGTAGGTGACTCATATGCAGGGTTGCTGTACCCCGTGGCTGCTTTGAGTTCTCTCAGTAGGTATAATCCCTCGTTCTTACTTTCTTCAACTTTCGTTTCAGATGGGGTAGGTGGTGCGGTAGGCATCTCAACCCCTCTCTGCATCCATTAAGTATCCAATCTGTTGGCGCTGTTCCTACTTTCCCTGCTCATACATTTTCCAAAGCTCCAGGGCTGCAAGGTTTTTTTCTAGCTTTTTGCCCGTGTATGTGGCATGCAAATATGTCATCGTATGTTGTAAGACGGCTTTAGATAAGGCCCCACCTTGTGGCCATGTCATAAACATCTTGTGGGCAGTCCCTTTAACCCACTGTGTACTATATTTCTTTAGTTTGGGTGCATGTTTCGGGAACTGTTTGCATAAGTGTGTCAATGGGGTTATATCCTCCATTCTTTAAATCTGTTCCCTTTCCTCTAATGTAACAGTGGTCACCACTTTCGTGTGTCTTAAACAGTTCCAACAATATGAGCGAGCACCAAACACCACTGCAAGCTCCAATCCAAATTTTCACAAAATTTGATACCTTCTGATTTACTCAAAAACATCAATTCATATGCGATTTTATCTCAGCTATTGAATCGCATAAAATTTGAATCAGTCTTCTCTAAGATTCTTTTTTTACATATGACGCCACAACAAAAAACATGTAAGACAGACTAGACGGACACCAGCTGGTCACAGTTATCGCTGCCTCTACTCATTACCCCTTCATGAAGTCTAAACTTACCCCTTTCACGACGTCTTTAACCGTCGTGGTAGTCTAATTGTTCCCCCTTTAGCTGGGACTCTGGGTACATGTTTCTTCTAGCCGCTTGTATTAAAAGCGTAGGAATAAGGCGAATCCTCTCATTTCTCCGGTTTCTGCCCAGGTAACCTCTCTCTTCTCAGGTGTCCTCCCCGGTAGCCTTTATTTATTTAGTTATTCCTGAGTCATTATCCCCTTATGTATATACAGTTTTCTCTACTTCTAAATATTTTTAGTTTTTTCCCGCCTCCCTCCATTACCTTTTCCCGTTACTTGTCCTAGAGCATGCATTTTTGCCAGAACATTAGTCTACTTCACTCACCGTTCGCATGATTCCTCTGTGGACCCTCGGGATCACTGCCTTTGTTACCGCCGCCTTCAGTTTTTTTGCCCGTTCAGCTGCCCATAGGAATGGGAAGAGATGCGTGGGGAACACGGGACCCTTCAGGACCTGTCTGCAGTCTCTTTACACTACCACTGTCTACGGGGAGCTTCACAGTCTACTTAGCCAAATGGCAAAGGACTTATGATATTGCTGAAGACCTAGAGTTACTTTATGTCGAGGGTCAATAGGTGTCTTATTCAAATCAATAATCAATAATCGATAACCATCAAATCTCTGCTACCAAGTGCACTCAGGTGACCCCCGGCCGGCCCATAGAGCCGAGGTTTGCTCAGAAGTACTTTAAGGCGAGATAGCTGCACCTTGAGATGGATGAGGATGCAGATTTATTACTTCAACACCAAACAATAAGGACAACTCAATGGTTTGGCAAAGGGAGTCTGTTTAATGACAAGTACAAAAAACGGGGAGTCATGGCAATCAGCAGTGATGCGATAGTCTGTCTCGCTTCAACTCCAATGAACTTCATACAAACAGTGACATTTATACTCAAAACTCGTCATAATGGACGTGTTACACTTAAAAGTTAGCATGCAATTCTATTGGCTAAGAAAAGGTCACTTTAATATAGGTACTATATCTGTATATGGTAACGGAGTGAGGGGATTGGGTAAATACTGTCAGGTTGCCGTCTAAGCCCTTCCTTCAAAAAGGACTACTGTAGACGTCACTAAAAGTACAACGTCCCATTGGTTCTACTAACTGTAGGACCCTAGATTATTTGGTCCACTGTGATTAGGTTGGCACCAACGCCATGCATACATTTCCACTTTACTTAGCAGCACGCAGAATGGTCCGCCAGGTGCAGGGTGCCCCCTCATCTACCTGGCCTTCCTCCAATTAAGGTTACAATCAATCATCACTTCAACAACTATGTGTCAATTATGTTACGGTGGTTGGCCTTGAAACTGCATCTACTGTCTGGGAAAGTTCCGATATCTCTTCCTGGGCGGATGCCAAGCGTAGGTGTGAACTCGTGCTTCTCCTCGCTCGGATGGTCATGTGATGCAGACACCACGAATTTGCCTAGTTTCTCTCAATTTGTGCATTTCATTCTTATTTGGCTTGCCACCTGCCTAAGCTTCCTTATCCTGACCTTTCAAAGACAGGATATTCTGTTCTTACATTTCAATTAGATGTAGCTACTGTTCGTTCCCTCTATTGGTATGACCTTGACTCTCCTGGCACGAGTTGCATCTGCTGAGTTTCGATTCAGCCGTCTCTTCTCATTTTGCTAGAATATGAATCTTGTCTTGTTTGGCCTCTAGTTACCTGAGTTGATTCTACTTTTCGTGCAAAGTGGAATCGCACTTATAATACTGTGCTTCATTTTGAGGTAAATTATGTATAATGGCGCTTGCCGCGCTATTCTTCTACTTAGCATAGCAAGCTGCACTGTTTTCTTAGCTTTCTTGCGGTTCCAAGCATATGTACAGGCATTAGCTGGTTAAATATCTTCATCCTACTTACAGCTTAAGCTTCTTTGTGTTTCGACATCGTTCTCTTCCTTTGGGTTCACAATATATTCATGGTGTTTCGTCTCTGTGTATCATTTTTTGGTTGTCATTTCTTCTATCTGTGAGTCTGTCCGGGCTCTCGTGACGTCACCATTCGTCTTCCATTAAGACCTTTTTGGTTTCTTCCGGGACGGTACTTAGGCAATCTTCATTTCATCTCATTTGTTGGTAGGGTTTTCTCAATGGATACCTTTCTGTCCATGGTTGTCTGGGTATTGGTACTTCAATAGGTGTTGTTCTTCTGATGGGTACTGGGCAGAGCCCTACTGCGGCTCTCTGATGGTTTATTTGCTCATCATACGTCACATATTTTGGTGTGAACGTTCCTGGTACTTCAAAATGGGCAGAGGGAGTGCAGGCTTTATTTGGGACCTCCTCTACAGTCCCCTCTCTGGGCGATTCATCGACCACTTTCACCTCCTTCCTTGGATTCAATTCACTCGATTCTTCTATATTTATCTTCACTCCATCGCCTGGGTTCATTCCTTCTTCATCTTCTGGATCTATACATGATGGTTTGAAAAAGTGTCTCTTCGGAGTCCATATCTTTATTACTCCCTTCAGGCTTCCTGCTGTTCTTACATGTTCATATTTATTCCATGTCATCAGTTGACATTGTCCATTTGGGCTACAGTAAACCCATCTTCCTAATAGTTTCTGTGCTTCCTGGGATAGAGAAACTTTGTACCTTCTGGCGCGTGCCTGCTGGCCTTCACAAAGTCTCTTATTTCTTTATCAGTCAGGTCTTTGGGCTTCCATCCTGGTACTTCAAAGTGGCCGATGGGAGTGAAGGCTTTATTTGGGAACTCCTCGACATTGGGTTAGCACACAAGCAAATACACCTGGTCGAATTAGCAAAATGTTAAAAATATGATTTCCCACAATTAGAAATTTTTTGTCTACCACAAATATTAGTAACAGCAATAATGTTAGCACTAGTACATTAACAAGGAGATAAATATCACACCATGATAGAAGCACATAGGCCCAAATATGATGCATACATGGCTTAGGCCTGGATGCTATTGAAGATTTCAGACATCCCAGCACTCTGCTAGCTGGTATACGGACATGAATGCACTGGGAAGGCAAACAACCAATGGCAGCTGTTATGTATGCTCATTGATACTGCAAGTATCGGGGCACCCAAGGTTTTAATACCACAGGAAGTTCCAATTATAGAAGCAAAATGCTTGGTTCATCTTGCACTATATAGAATAAAAGGCACCTTCCGGGCCCACAGCGTGCGACTAGGGCTTGTGGATCCAGATGCCCTACAATGCAAAAATCCGAAAAACCTCAACTGCTTACAACAACTAAATTTAGTGATTGACAGGTTGAAGTATGTAAACAGCAAGTGGCAGAAAACAACGCTAAGTTGCCTAGCCAAAGGCCTCTTGGGATACGAAGAGGAAGTAGTGGCATTTGTGGGAAACACATGTGCACAAATATGGACAGAGCACATCACAAAACTGGCATGGATTGCAGCGACGGAGAAGCCAGTGAAAGTGTAGCGAGAGGAGACCTATGGGTTATGCTTCCACAGCAAAGGAACTGTCTTTGTCAGCTCCAAAGAACAATGCAACAGGACATTGTTGATTCCAGACTTGAAAAGGGGCATGACATCAGTGATGGACTACTACTGGGTCTGTGGCTTACAAGCGTACTTGCACCCCTCACCATCATGGAGGGGCTACTGTTTGCTGGCCACACTGCACTTAGCACTGTTAGTAGTCCCTGAAGAACACTTGAAAAGGGGGCCAATACCTGACAAAACCCCCACAGTTCGGAGAACAGAAACCAATGCCGCAGCCAGAATTTAGCATCCTACCCGGGAAGAGCCAATATGGTAATCTACAAAGAAAGAAGAGAGAATCAAACTATCAAAAGACTCAACAGCACTGCTTGGGGAAATACCTGAAGAATAGAGACTCCTCGGCTCTGCTGAAACTTTTTTCGCCTCACTACTACCTGGCGTACAGGCAGTAGATAATGATAAATGGCTAGAGATAGTATGCTGGGAATTGGTCTAGTTGGCAAGCGACACCAAACATGGGTTCAATGTCATAAAGGTCGAGCTGCATGCCCTAAGGTTGAGGATGATGCAGGATGCTAAGTACTGGATATGCTGACGGCAATGGAAGGAGGTGTGCGCCAAATAATTGGGGTTTCATGTTGCACATTCGTTCCTCCCAAAGATGCAGAAAATTGATCATTGTCTCACATAATAGTGGCAGTACACGGTCTGGGAGGGTGAATGAAAAAAGAAGCTGGTATCCAAGGAGAAGACTGGTTTGACATCACCTTTGCGTGGGCCCCATCATGGCTAGGAGCTCTTGTGAAGATGCTGGTACCTGTCATCGTGTTCATCCTGGTTCTTTTCTGCACGTGCCAAATGGGACTCCGATGTTGTGCTAAAGCAATGCCTAATAGCGCAATAATGATGGTTTCGATTGTCATTTCAAAAGTACCTCATAATACAAAAGAGACAGAAATATAAACTGACCATGCCATCCCCCAAATGCTCCCTGTCTACTATGGAGATGAAGTAGATCGCTTATACCACATCATCATTGTCCCAACCCCTGGCCTTGACAATTATAAAGAAGTTTGGGTAGATTTAGTTGGGGATTGGGGATATGTCTACATGACATGCACTCATAAAGAATATGCGTGAGCAGGAGAAAGCCTGCGGGATGATTGCAGGGCATGGATGCCAATAAAGGAAACACCATCATATGAGGCTGCAGTAAGAAGGAAAACTGAACACATGTATGCAGAGGAATTTGTTACTGTAGAAGCAAAGAAAGGGAAGAATGTTGAGAGGGAAATGAACCTCTCAGCCCCCCTGCCCACCAGGTGCTTAGACTAAGGTAAATACCATAACCACACTTGCAATGTACTAGAGGGGCCTGCTAAAAAACCCTCCACAATATTAAATCTGAATGCATAGATTTAGTACGCACACCTAAGGAGGCGCCATTTTTGTAGTAATGGTAGAAACATTCAGCCCTGCATGGTTGTGCAGTTAACACAGATACAACAAAGAAACTTGAACAGGCCCAAGCGCTGCTGATAGAGAGACCCACAATGCTAGCTCCCATAAAAACTTTCCTTTGTTCCATAACTGTAGCACATACATGTTATCCCAAGAAGGAATGCACCCTGCAAGGCTGCGAGACAGTACCAGGTGTCTTGCAATGCACGTTTATCACAGCCAGGCCAAAAGCAGACATCCAACCCCACCCAGCCCACCATGAGTTACAAAGCAAACAACTGCCCCAGTCCAAGACCCCTGAATTCTGCAATAGTAGGTGACCTCAGACCACCAACCATAAACCCAGTGGTCATAAAAAGATCTAAAAGAACATGACTATTCCACCTTATTTCAGAATGACACACTTTGTAATCTGAGGTACAGGGAGGAATAAATAATAGTGCAACGCAAGGATGGAAACCTCGGGTGCGGATGGTGGCATCTGGAATTAGAGAAGAATGTGTGGGTCAGCAGGATCTTAAGCCTCCCCTTGTGCCAGTCCCAGAACTTCCTAGGTGCACACCATAATGATAGTCTAGCATTGTCTTACAATAGTAACTAATGAAGAAAGTGCCCTTACTTCCCTGGAGAGATGAGCCCAGCTGACCCCACGTGATGGAAGACGGACAGACAGGGCTGGGACCAATAGCAGAATGGTAGCCCTTATGGAGCACGCTGCCCATGTATAGGGTCTCACCAACCAGCCATGCAGGTTTTTACTGTACATGTCAAGTCATTTGTGATGATATGTTTCCTTATAACCTTCTGCTTGTACCATTTTTAAGCAGAACGTTCTCGAGCAGCTGAGTTCTTTGCTGGCCTGCCTATTTTTTGTGTGATTAAAACTTGTTATCATCGCAAGAATCTCTTTGCCTTTTTTCCCTAGCGAGGTGAATTTCTTCTGGTGTGAGCATTCAGGGGCGTGCCTTCACTCATTAACCTTTCTTTCACCGTTGGACTCTTCCCTGCCTCCGTCAAATATGCAACTGCCTTACCATTACTAAAGAAACCCTTAGCTGACCCAAACATCCCAGCAAACTATCACCTAGTTTGTCTCCTTTCTCATTATTCAAAAGTCCTTGAGCGGGTGGTCTTCGAAAGAGTCATTAAGTACTTTGAGGAATATGGCTTTGTTGGTCCACTTCAATCTGGCTTTTGGAGTAAACACTCCACTGAGACTGCACTCATGCATGTTTCCAACTTTCTCTAATGCTCATCACTCCAAACTCTGTTTTGTACTCATCCTTTTGTACACTTCTGTCCCTTTTAACACGATCAACCACTCATTTCTCCTCCTCATTCTCCAGGACCTTTGGTTACACAAATGTATTCATTTTATTTATTTTGCATTTGTCAGGTGCTTATACATCAAGTAAATTGCGTTTCAAAGCACCCATCTGCTCTTGTCTGGATCGCCTCCTAATTGGAAGATCAATCCTTTTAAATCCCTTGGAACTCGCAAACCTCTGACCCCAACTCTCTTCCTGTCGGCATTCCACAAGGATCAGTCCTTGGACCTCTGCCCTTGACCCTTTATACCTCTGCCCTAGGAAGCCTTATCTTATCCGTTGTCTTTGACCATCATCTTTTTGCTGATGACACTCAAATAGTGTTCTCCTTTCCCTCCTTTTCCCCAGCCATCTCGGGTAAATATTACAAACAGCCTCTCTGCAATTCGTCACTAGATGGCTCTCCGGTGCCTCACGCTGAACTCCTCAAAAACAGAAGTCATCCATCACCCAACTTCCAAGGCCATCCCTACCTTACCCTCTCCTATTGTAACACTTACCTGGACTCTGCGGAAGCGCCTGGTTCTCCCCGTTGTGTAACCACACCCCTCATGACTGCAAGCTTGTGTAGTTTTGTACTTTGACAGGCTTGAGGAGAAAGGAATGGGGATGTTATTGGATACCCTCGGGCGGTTGAGTGGAGCCCTGCCGTAGTTGTCTGCCTACAAACCAAATCACAGGGTCACAACGTTCTCTGGCCTTCCCATCCCCCTTCCCCACAGGGACTCTGATGCACCCTCTCCCCAGGAAGGCTGGACTCACCTGAGGTGGAGAAGTAGATGTTTTTGGTGCACCTGCCAACAGTTACTTCACTGGTGCTGCAATTGTCCGGGCCAGCTCTGATTTGCCAGATGCTGGAATTAGTTCTTTCTCCTGATATCTTTCAGTCTTTCTCTTTGCTTTTCTAGCTTCCTTGTTAGATTTTGCTGTCTTCCTTTCATCTGCTTGCTTGTGTTATGCTATCCTTTTACTGCTGCTTGGAACAGCGTTTTCTTGTCTGGTTGCTGTCTTAAGAGTTAACTTCTCTTGGTTTGTGCGCTTGCGTTATGTCTATAGTGCTGTGTGCTGGTTTTCTGGTGTGCTAATGTCTTTTATCTTTCTCCTCAGGATACGTCAGGTATTCAGACGTGGAGAGCACTAAAAACGCAGAGCCATGTGTCCGGGGTGGAAATGAGGGACATGTAAGTGCTTCCTTATTTGCTGGCGTCTTGCTGCTTTAATGTCCTGACTGGGATGCAAGCTGTAACTGGATCTTCTTGTTTCTGAAGGTGCCGCATGAGCAGAAGATTCCCACAAAGCTCTCGGTAAGCGCACTGCTGTGTTGTCAGTAGAAACTCAAAGCACAGGGTAAGCTGTGGGCGTGGCTTATATAGCAGAAGCCTCCTGCAGGCTCGTGTGATGCCTCAGCTTCTTTCCTGTGGGTCTTTCCGGGGCATCTTGGGAGTCTGGCTGATTATGATGCAAGGCCGGCCATGTGGGAGTGTCTCTGTTGCTTCCCAAACCAATGGATGGCACATGTGAAGGTGCTAGTCGCGCATCAGGGCAGTCCAGCCTCCCCAATCCTGTGTGTGTTGGGAACCTGCGTGTGCGTGGCTCAAGAAGGGGTTTCACCACCTGTGCCCGGGCCCGTGGTCAGGACAACTATGTACTTCCTGACCTTGCTTCCTCACCCAAGGCTCGTAATCTTGGGATCCTCTTTGATGGCGACCTACGACTTCAACAATTCATCACTACCGCTGCCTTTGCTGCTCACTTAACCGCCTCAACATTTGGTAAATGTGTCTTTTTCTTACTAATCACTCTACAAAAACTCCAATCTGCTTGCTTATGCTCAGAAAACTGGATACCTGCCACCTACCCAGATCCTCCCCCACTTACCGACAAAGTACTGGTTGGCTCTCCATGCACAACCGCTGTCTTTTCAATTTCCTTCTCCTAGTCTACAAAGCTATCAATGGTCTTGCTCTCCAGGACCTCTCTAATTGTATCCCAGTTGGCTCACCATCCTGTTCCCACTGTCCCATACCCTCCCTGTGCCTCCTCTTGCTTATGCTTTTCCTCACTACTCACCCCGCTCCACTGGAAACCACTGGCCATCAATCAATGGAAGCCAGCCCAACTGTGGATCTCTTCAAAGATCGAATTAAACTTGCTAAAGAGTGACCACCTTTGCCCTCTTCATACTGCCCACCCCACGCATTGGAAAGTGATGCCACAGGAAGTAAACATAAGAGGAATTTCATTGTCTCTTTATACAGATTTCATCTGTTCTTGCAGTGAAGTCTGACGCCTTCCAGCCACGCGTTCAGGGGTTCAGTCCTGGCTGTGGGAAGAAGAAGGAAGGCGTGTGAAGGAAATATATATATATATCATTTTTTATTCATTTTAGGTCCTTAAAAACACAGGGGGGGGCTGGTGGCAGCCCTCTCAAAAAGGAGGGCGGGTGCCGTCGACACGTGTGGTCCCTCGACTTGGGAGGTCCAATGAGAATTTTGTGCATGTAACATAAAAGGATGTGATTAAGACAGATCCATCCAGCAAATATAAGGTATTCAAAATATTTGAAGACATAGCATTCACAGTAATACATAGCTTATGTTTCTATTAGAAGTACATAAGAAACTGCTAGTTACTAACTCACTAAGTTCTCCTTTAAAGTTGGCTAGAGCGAATAGCTTGTTGGGAAAAACCCAGAACCACAGCTTCCCAATAATATTGACTAAACCATGCCCCTGTGTCTGAAATCTTTGGCTCTCTATACATTTTGGACTATTTCGCCCATCAGGCATTCATAGGTAGGGATCATTGGAGTTTTAGTCAAAAACATCTCAGCTGCTGGTTGCAGACCCCTAATCTAGCAGAAGCTGTGTGTAGCAAGCCTATATATCACGTGACGTCCACATGGCCCCTCTCCTCACGCCTTCTCGCTAAGAGTAATTAACCTCAGAGAGTGGAAAAATGGCGGCCTGCGGACCTTTCATCATGTCCCGAGGCCTCGAGACAATCCACCCACATCCTCACCCACAGTCACTGAAAAGCATGACACCAGCGACTCCAGAGTCCTTACCAAGTCCCCCCCACCCCTCCGTCAGGCAGGCGCGAGGAATGCGCGGGCTCGCCCCTCATCTTCCCAAGGTGTCTTGCTGGTTGTTTTGTAGGCCGCGTTTTCCTTTCATTGGCAGCACGGCCGTAGCCTTAACTATTCAAACCCACACAAAGGCTGTCCCGCCCCACCCTTCCGAGTGCGCCTCTGGGACAGGGCCTCCCCTCGCCACGCGGTCACTCTGGCACTTCGGGTGCCGTGGTCGATTCATTGAGAGTTTACGGTTCCGCCTCATTTAATCTGAACAGCGTTTCAACACTTCCAGGGGCAGAAGCTCTTCAGAGACACCGGGCCGTGTGAAGGAGGCAGAGGCCGAGCTTTGTGATCTGAGCTCGCAGCCAGGAAGGGGAGTGTGGATGGATACATTGCATGGTCGACTTTCTATTTGTTCTGTGTTCTGTGAAGTAAACAGCCAGTGCAGTATGACTAGTGCAACACAAGGGCACACACACGACCGCCATTTTGAGTTACCGCTGGATCAGTGTACTGTATACTGTGACATAAAATGGCAGAAACTAAAAAGTACAATCACCCACTGATAAGTAAATGTTGTGTATTTACCACTTTTATATGGAGGTTTTATTTAATCCATACCTCTCAATCTATTGACTCGCCAAGGCGGGTGAAATCAAGTGCGTTTGGTGGGTGAAGTCAACCCCCTAGTCCAAAGGAAAGCCATGTCTAAAACATTGCTTAAGAAAGCAAACTGCTTCCTAGATGGGGGTATAAATAATTTATTAAGCCCTGCCCAGCCTGTGAAAAATGTAAATGAGCTAAACAGAGTGAACATGTTTAAGCAATTAGAATAAATGAACTGATTGGAGAGGAGAAATGCTTATCTCTGCTTGGGAACTGTTATTTAAACATTCAAAGTGCTTGATAAGTGCAATGTTAAGTAAGCACTTCTTTTTGTTTACTAATACCCGCTTTACTGCTGGTCAAGGTTTTCCTGGGCGGGTGTGTCCATTGCAGGGTATAGAAAAAAAAGGAGTATGTTGGGAGGGGGAACATGTGTCAAATTCTGGAGAACCCCACCCTCCCAGAAAGAGGCTGACTTGAGGGCGACCTGAAGGTAAGTATGGCTGAGTTGAGCATTTCGCATTTAGAACACTATGCCCAACTTTAATATCAGTTTTTTTTATAGTGTGCTTTATGCTGGAATCCTCATGCTTCTAAGTTCTGTAATAGTTACTATTATTACCCAATTGAATCAACCTTGGACTGATCAAAGGTTGAGTGTGTCTGTACCATGGAGACGCATGGTGCAGGCTTCCCTCATGCCGGAAACAAGTGCTGAACCCTGTAGCTATCCCCACAGGTGTAGAACACACAAATGCCCACAACCGGGGTGTATGTAGACTTTTGGTTTTCCTAGGGGGTGTGGGGGGGACTGGTGGCATTAAAACTATAAAACATCTCATTGTAAGTATAGGGGCTTTCATGCAGATGACCTTTCCCAGGGGAGGGGGGCCCAAGCCCGGAGCACCCGCATACTCAGCGCCACTGGCCCGCCACACAATTTGGCCTCGAGCCCTCTCCCCCTGACATTTACAGCTAGAGCTCACAGCCTATGGAGGATGAAAGCTGATTAACAGTGTCTGTGACACTGCTGACCCAACACAGCAATTTATTAAAAAAGGACCTCAAATTGATCACCGCAGTGGAACACATTTGTTAATGACATCTGTACTTCATGCATGCAAATGATTAGGGGGTTGTCTGAAAGTCTGCAAACAGTTCCAGTTACCTAACACATCTGTGCATTCTTCAATGAAATTGCAGGAAAAAATAAAAACTGCTTTTTTAAACTGTGGAGTTAATATTGACACACCAAAAAAGGGATTTCCTTTTTTGTGGAATTGATTTTTAAGTACATACATAGTAACAAGCTACATGGTAGGTGGCCCTATTTTAATTCTTCTTCTCCTACTTCTTCTCCTTCATTCTTATAGCTCAAACCTCGCTTGGGAGTAACAGAGCGCTGTGCAGGTCATAGGGCAAAACACTGGTAGAGAGAATTGACCCAGTCATCAAGTAAACATTGGCAATCATTCTCACAGTACAGTATGCAGAGGATGGTGTACTCAAGCTAGACGAAATCTAGGTTCTACCAAGGTGTTGTTGGAAGAGCCAAGTGTTTCAGTTCTTTCCTAAACAGAAGGGGATGTGGAAGCGTAAGGCCACAATGGTTGTGGTGGTGCACAATATTCTTTTGGATAACATAACAGCCCTGTTTGCCACCGGCATGGAGTTTCAGAGGACCGGCACGTAGCAGGAAACGGACTGCTTCCTCGTTTTCTCCTTGCGTGCTATTCCATCTTCCAGTCTGGTCTTACTGCGAGATAACTGTGTGTCACTTGATGATTTTAGTTTGCCCATCAGGTAGGACAACATACCGGTGGCTGTTGTCTTGTAGGTGAGGCAAGCGGTTTTGAACCAGGTCCTAGTTGGGATGTAGAGCCATTGTAATTCCGGCAAGGTGGGGGTGATGTGGTCAGAATTCCTAAAGCCGGTAATGGGGCGAGCTGCAACATTGTTGGTCGCTTCGAGGGGGTCAGGTCGCAGCCGGTAGGGCATTACCCCAGTGGATATGCAAGATCACTAGGGCCTACACCACTGTTCAGAAGTCCTGGGGTTTGAGGAAGGGCTGATCTTGCGGAACAGAGAGATCTGGTACAAAGCCGATTGTGCCTTTTTTGCAAGATGTTGTTTATTTATATTTACATTTGTAAAGCGCCTAAACCCTGAGGCACCAGGGAGCGGTTACGAGACCATTTACATGAAGCATAATAACTTAAAGCGGCACGGCATACAGTGACATGTACATACAGCAGCAACTGTGCACATTAGTAGCATATGACCTGGCTATTATGGCCTGTGTGATAGGAAGTCCATTTAAGCAAACAGCCAGGCTTTCAAGGCCTTACGGAAGGACCAGTAGGAATTGTTAGTTCTGCGGGGAGGGCATTCCAATGGTTGGCAACAACAGTAAGGAAGCTAACCCCTCCTCCTTTGGCTTTTTTCACTTATGGTAAAGTGAGTCGGTCGGCATAGCGAGACCTGACTGGTCTGATTGAGTTTGCCCTTTTAATTTTCTGGGAAAGCTATTAAGGGGAGGTGTTGCTCAGGCATTTTTGTGTGATGGACAGGGTTTTGAAAATAACCCTTTCTCGTATGGGGACCCAATGCGCCTGTCTTCTGGCAACAGAGATGTGATCTGTTTTGGGGATGCTGAGCACAGATCGGAGGGCGTTAATCTGGATTATTTGTAGCTTGTTAATGTTTTGTTTGGAGGTCCCGGCAAAGAGAATATTGCAGTAATCCAATTTAGCTCCCGAGTGGCTCTCGCAATAATAAGGCAGCTCTCTGGTGTCAAAAATTGTCTTGCAGCATTGATAAGTTTCGCCGTGTAAGATGCAGAACAGGCTACTGCACTTACTTGTTTGGTGAGGGAAAGGGCGGCATCCAGGTGGACACCCAGGGTCTTTACCGTGGATGAAACAGGAATTTGGAGCTCGTCAATCTTAAACGAGGTATAAAGGGGGCAGAGTTTCTTCAGCATGGAGGGAGAGCCTTGCAGGAGGATCTCAGTCTTGTCGTCGTTTAGACATAGGTCATTGGCCGCCATCCAGGTTTGGATTGTAGAATAGATCTTGTTGAGCATGAGGGTATCTACATCATATGAGCCTGTGAGGGGAAAGAGTATTTGGGTGTCATCGGCATAGTGGGTATAAGATATGCCGATGTCATCCAGGAGGTCAAAGAGGGATTTGGTGAATATGTTGTAGAGTGAGGGGGATAAACAGGAACCTTGGGGGATGCCACAAGGAATGGGGACGGAAGGAGCATTAGGAGTGTCTGAAAAGATTTTCATGGTTCTCCCTTCTACGAAGGAGGCTATCCAGGAGGTGGCTTCAGGGGAAAAGTTGGCAGATGTGGAGAGATGGTGACATAAGGTCTTGTGGTCTACTAAATTAAAGACGGCCAACAGATCCAGTAGGAGTACAATGGCTGGTTTGCCCTCATCTCTGAAGGTGTCAAGTTGGATTTTTAAATTAAGTAGGGCTGACTCAGTGCTGTGGCCTGGTCGGAAGCCCGATTGTCGCATGACGAGAATGTGATTAGATTCAAGATAGGCCTGGATCTGATTGTATGTAGCTCTGTCAAGGATCTTAAGGAGGAAGGGTACTGTTGTGATAGGGCGGTAGTTGTTGGGTGCCGTGGGGTCCAGGGAAGGCTTATTAAGTAGGGGGCAGACCCAGGATTCCGTGAGGCTGAGTGGGACAGAACTTGTGGTGAATTAGGCTCTGATGAGTTTAGTAATGAAAGGGACCATTATAGAAGCTGGGCAGATGTCTCTCTTGCAGTTTGATGGTTTAATGTTTTCTATGATGTTGGCTGTATCTACTTCAGAGATTTCAATAAAGTGGAAGCCAGACATGGCGAGTGCAATGGAAGGGAGAGGTAGGGTGCTAGGGTTGGATTTGAGCATTTTCAACTCAATTTTATTCTGTAGAGTGAGGATGTTGTCTCGCATGGCATTCTGGATGTTAGTGCACCATGTCACATCTTTGTTAATGGAGTTGGGGGCTGTGATTGGTCTCGAGTTCTCTAAGGATTCTGAATAATTCCTGAGAGTTTGGATTGTCCTTTTCGATTCTGGAGTTGTAGATGTGAGCTTTGGCTGAGGTAATGGGTTGTTTATATTCTTTTGCAATTTTGTTAAAGGCTGTTTTGGGGCGTTCCAAAGGGTCTTTTTTCCAGAGGGCTTCTGCCTGTCTCTTTTTGGATCGGAGGGTCTGGAGGACTGTGGTCTTGTTGGAAGGATAGATTGTAATCCACAATGAAGCCTAGGTATTTTGCTGAGTGGGTGAGGTAAGGTTTGAACCCATCCAAGCGCATGTCGTCCAGCCACCTTTGTGTGGGTTCCTGTTTGGAGGAGTGGCCAAGGAGTATGCATTCAGTCTTGGTGGTGTTAAGCTTTAAGCGGACACGTGTTGCCCATGTTTCAGTGGTAGCAAGGTACGAGGGAAGGTGAACAATATCGTATGGGCCTTTCATCTTCAGCTAGAACAGTGTATCATCTGCATAATGGTGTATTGCAATGTTGGGTTATCCAGTAGGGAGCTCAGCGGTTCCATGAAGAGGGTCAAGATAACTGGGAAGAGGATGGGACCATGGGGGAGATGACAGATGATGGAGGGGTTTCAGACCTGAGGGAGCCCATCTGGACTTACTGGTGTCTGCCAGATAGGTAGGATATGAACCATTTCAGGACGGTGTCAGAGAAGACCATGCTGTGTGCTAGGAGGGAGAGTAGTTTGTGATGGTCCATGTTGAAGGCAGCAGAGAGTTCCAGGAGGACTAGAAGGCACAAGTTCCATTTACCGATAATCTAATGGGTGTCTTTCAGCCACCTCAGTGTTGGTTGGTTCAGTGGTGCATTCAGGGTAGAACCAGGATTGGTAATCTCTGAGCAGAGTTGCTTGCTTTTTATAAGGAGTTGATTAGCAATAACCTTCTTAATGACTTTGCTGATAAACAGGAGGATCATGATGGGTCGATAGTTTGGTCTTCTCGGTTTAGGGTGGGTTTTCCCAGAGAGGGCAACCTAGTATTCAGGACATCTTGGCAATCTACCTTTTTAGGGAGGCAGTCACTATCCTAAGAAGATCAGTAAGGGCTGGCCCAGTGAGTTTTTGAAGATGGTAGCTAGAAGGATGTTATCAGTGTAAAAGGTTGGTTTTAAGGATCCAGAGGTCCTCGGATGAAAGGGGAGAAGAGGGGGAGAATGGGGGGGGGGGTCAATGGATTTGTAGCACTTGTTGTGGAGCCTGAGTGTGGCGATCTTGTTGGTAGCTTCACACTTCTCCTTGGATACTGTTACCTCTTGGTCTGATGTGGGTTGGGGCAGTGTTTGGCTGCTGCTTCTTTTAGAGGTTGTCGTGTAATAAGTAGCCTTGGCTTCTGATGTGATTGTTCCCAGAGTGCAAGGTAAGGCCTTGACGGATAGATGGTCCTCTGGACAGCGTTTCCCAATAGTTCTAATGTATGATTTGTTGATAGAGAGCTCGTACTACGTCAGGGGTATGGATGGTTTGGTTCTGGTGTGGCCCAGCTTTTCCAAAGCAAAAGTATCTGCCAAATCCTTTGAGGTTTAGCTAAAGATTTCTAACAGCAAGGATTGATGTGCCACGATAGGGCCTTCATCTTGACCCATGATAAGGAGAATGAGATGACTGCATAGTCTGCCCAGTCAAGCACAATGGGGAATGTGCAATTTAGGAGGGGGAAGATGGTAAGATGAGGTGTAGGGCATTACCCCTAAATTATCTTATGTCTAGAACACCTTGGGCTATGTCTAACAATTGTGCCAGGGACAGACACGGATCACAGGAGTTGTTGTTGCATGGATCCTTGGAGAGTTGAAGTCTTTCAGGAAGATGTTGGTTGCATGATGGACTGAAGCTGTAGAAAGCCAATAATCTCAACTTGGAAGGTGCCACACCTGTCAGATGGTTTAAAGATGAGGTGGAAAGAAGCTGAGTCCTTATGTGATAGAGTGTATTGGCAAGTGACAATTTCCATTGAAGCGAATGGTGATGTATTGTGTACCATTCAAGCCCAGTCACCCCTCCCCCTGTTTTCTCTGAGCAGTCAGCATCTCCGATATTGTATCTGGGATGGGGACAAAGACACAGTTTGAGAATTGGTGTGAGCCAGGTTTCAGTAATAAAGATAGAATTGAGTTTTTTGGCAGTGATAAAGTCTGAAATTTATGCAGAGTGTATGATGGCAGAGTGGGCATTAATCAGTATTAGCACCCCGGTCCTCCTGACCAATCAGAGATCTCAGAATGCAGGCTTTACCTCATGATAAATCCCACATTCTATAAGAGGAGAAAGGAACACCAAAGCACACCTATTATGTGTAGAAATTGGGATTAATTAGATATATAACACCTAACACGGTTTGGAAAAAATTGAAAAGAATTTAAGGTGCGGGGGAGAAAAGCTCAACCTTGGCATCTAGGTTGGGTAACACAGAAAAAACGGTGGTTGTTCCTAAAAAGGTAATTTAGGAACTCCCGTCCCCTGCACACTGTCTATTATCTGTAAAACAGATCAATAATTTAATAAAGTAATCTGAGGTTCTTTTAAGTTGTTTAGTACAAGTATTTAGTGAACAAAAAGATTCAATATAACCATTTTGTAGTGCATAACATCGTAATTTATTATTATACAATGTTTAAGCCCAACGCGTTTCGAGTTTGCACTCTTCTTCCGGGGCAACATCACAGTTCCTTCAACATTTCTAAAAAGAGTAGAAAAAGGGACAATTTAACATATTGTTTGTTAGTTGTACTTCCCTAATCAAGAAAGCAAAATTACCAATCAGTTGACTATCTGGTATAACTTTTGAAATCAACAAGTCCATTTAGCAATTTAAACCATTGTTTTAGACAATTATAAACCATAAACAAGAGTTTGTTCCACTTAATGCAATAAACATCAATACTTTTAGTGATTATCGACCCTTTACAAAATCAGAGATCTAGGGGGAGTCAATCAAGTCAGATTTAGGGTAGTCCTGTCATCAGATACTCAAAACAAAGTTAATCAGGTAAGAACGTCACTTACCACCAGTGGTGAAAGTACGTTGGTAAAAAGTATTCTGAGATGGTGCATCCGCACATAACTAAGGTAATCAGTCCAAATACTGGTAAAGAGTAGAGCTATAGATGAAAGAAAGTATCAGCCGTAAGTAGAGTGCACTGTGGAATAAAGTCCATTTATAAAAAATTAATAAAGATATACACTTACAACTGAGTCAGTCAGTGATGCACTGTGGTCAACACAGAAACAAAGATAGAATTTCAGAAAAAACTCCTTCCAGCATTCAAACTGCAAGATAGAAAATGAATAATAGTGTAAGCTCGATAGAAGAAGAAAATAGTTAAAGATCTGCCGGCGCCCGGCTCTTCAATGCTTACATTGAGACGGTCAGAGTGAGGGAGTCATGGTGGAGCTCATCCCACATTCTAGTAACCCTGAGCAGTGGTAGGTGACTATTGTTCCTGTCGGGCAACAGGTACGAGTGAGTACATGCCCTCTCTCCCACCTCTCACCCAAATTCCACCCTTACCAACTCCCCCACCCTAATCCCAGGCCCATTTACATGAACCTGCCTTCTCCCTCACCAGCGCCTGGAACACTGTTCCGGCACTTCCTCGATGTGGCAATGGCCACCATGGAAAGGGAAAAGGGACTATGTGTAGCTCCCTTCTCCCTTGACCATAGCAGCCATCTTGGTTGGTAGTTTTATTAAAGTTGAGAAATGGCAACAGTGTAATTTCTCAACTTTAAAAAAAGGGATTAGCCCCCCAGTAAGCATGTTGGGATGCTAATAGCAATAAACCCCTCCATTCTGGCTATTAACTAATCTGGTAATGCCACCAACAATTGGGCTTTATTAGTTAAATACTAGTGACAGTTCATATTATGCACACCACAAAGTTATTTTGTGTCTTGGCTTAATCACAACAAAATCACATGAACACCAGGGCCCTCTTCTGATTGATAGGTGAAATAAACAATATATCCCTCTTAAGTGGCACCATTGTTTTAGGTGTATCTATACCCACAAATAAAACCATATTTTTAGAAATAATTCTATACTGTGTTTTCACAGTCCCTTTTACTAATGTAATTTGTCACTTCCTTTGGTTCCTTTAAGGATCGAGGACTAAAATCACTTCCAACGATGTCAATATGTATGCAAATTAGGGGGCTTCCTCTCGTCTTTTGCTGCAGGGGACCTCACAAATCCTAAAACCAGTCTAAAAAAAAATAGCCTGAGGGTTTTCTCCTTTGTTAGGTTGTCTAACTTTATGGATTCACCCGCTCGGCTGCCGGACGAGACAAAGAATCAGGGAGAAACTCTGCTCTTTTTAATATGATTGGTGAATATGCGCAATCAATCAAACTGAAGTGGTCAGGATTTTCTTGTGCATTAATCCCCTGTGGAATAGGGGGTAACGGCCCGGTAACCCAAGTTAATGGAACGGGGGGATTAAGGCCATTAGCACCCCGGGGTACCGGAGCAGTAAGCCGGGGAGTGACATTTTTTTCTTCTTATTTACCGTTGTAGTCTTCTGCTGATGGCCTCCTAGGCCGTCAACTAGATGTGCATGTCACTATTGTGGCGTCGGCCCAGTCGCATATCGCTTGACCACCTCGGCACCAGCAAATCTAGCATAGTGGAATGACTGCAGTAGAAAACAATGAATTACCTCCCCTGGTGCCTTCAGTCACCAGAGTTGCTTGGGCAGAGCTGACCTCTGCTCCACAAGTGGAGTGAAACTATTTCCTAAGCCTTGGTTTACCATATAAATTATTCATAGGCTATGTCATGCTATATATGGTTTACGTACTGTCATGGCACAAATTCAAAGCCCACAATTTGTAGTTGATTGACTGGGACACCCTTCAGACTCGCACTGACACCAATATCTCCAACCAAAGCATCATTCAGACACTTAGATGGGATCAGAGGCATACACAGGGTAGGGCCTGAGTGGACAAGGCCCACCCACAATCTGTAAAGGCCCACTCAGCAGTGCTGTGTGGGCATTTACAGATGTTAATGTCCCAGATAGGGGCCCAACTACATTAGCTCCAGGCCCCACTAGTGAAATAATCCTGGCTAGGCCTCTGGATACAATAAAGATACAGAGGAGCTGGATGTGCACCTTGAATAAGCAACTGCCGAGGTCTACTGCACACCTCCCTGCAGATATGATACAATACTCTCAGCAATAAAAATGCACACATTGGGGGTCATTATGACTCTGGCGGCAAATGTGCCGGCAAATACCGGCACGGCTGCCACCGGAGACATGAATTTTCTGGCGCCTGGGAACGGGCAATTACTGGGGCATAACAACCCCGGTGGACCCGGTAATTGCCCATTCCCGGGTGCCGGAAAATATTACTTCCCATTCCCATTTGAGTCCCATTGAATGGGAATGGGGTGGTCGGATGCACCGGCACCATTCGTGAATGGTGCCGGTGCATCTGACATGGTCTGCGAGCGGGTGCCGTTCCGCCCGCCAGGTCAGACCTGGCGGGCTGAAAGGCACCCACTCGCAGACCTCGTAGTTTGCCGGTCCGGAAACAAAGGTACCCTCAAGCTTACCGGTACGTTGTTTCCGGACCGGAAAAGCCGTAATGAGGCCCATTGTCTTTAAATTTGAATATTCTGGGCCATGCAGCATGAAATAACAGGGCCCTCAGCAGTGCTGGTCCCAACGCCGGGGACAGGGGGGCAATAACTAGCTGCTTATCCAACTAATCATGGGAGTGGAACGAGAAGTTGTTTTCACTCTGTGCAAGCCTCACGTCCAAATTGGTATACATGACTCATAGTTTGTAGACATTTTACTGTTAGTGTGAGTATTGTGACGAATGGAAACCTAGCCCGCTGTGCATCATATGCTCAAAACAATTACACACTTACATCATTATCACATACATATGTTTTAACTATAAAAATCTTTGTCCATTTTTTTAATGTTTCCAAAATGCTCAATTTATTTAATGTAAAGCAGCCAGGAACTATTGTGCTATTTATACTGGAAGACATTCCCACAGGATATTCATTTACAGAATGAGGGAGATTTACACACTTATTTAATTCTTTATATGTTGAGTCAGAGAATATTTTATTTATAAACATCCATTTATTTACAAACGGATCCAGAGAAATGTAATTACTGTATGCAAACAAGACCACCCAAGATCAGCCTGAATGACCCGGAAATACATGTTTGCAGGGCGTCATAATTATCATGACTATTATTAGAGGATTTATTGAGTGTGGGCCTACCTTTGGGAAGCAACGGAGCACTTTACAATCCATGGCGGGGAAGTGCACTGTGTAGGAAGCATATCACAAGAGATAAATACAAGGGGATAATTTAGCACAAAGGGATTTACAAGTAACCAGGGGAGCAAAGAGGGCGGAGAAGATCGCTCAGTCTCAGGTTAGGTGGAAAGTGCAGGGTGTGTGCACCTAGGCATTAGGGAGAAGCCATTCCTTAAAGAGGAGGGTCTTGAGCTCCTTCCTGAAATATAAAAGTGAATGGGCGCATCTGGTGTTCACGGGTGTTTCTACCATCTGGGGACATCGACTGAGAAGGCGGTCGGCTGGTTCTTTCCTCCCTGCAGTGGTGGAGTTCAAGTCTACACATGTCCTTGCTTGTTGCTTCTGATTTATTCTTTAAATGATGTTTGTGTTTTTGGTGGGTGTGTGCATAATGCATCCATCTGTTTGGTGGCAGTGGGCTACGTCATGGAAGTTATTGATAGTGCTGCTTGTAGTGCTTGTGCAGAGGAACACTGATTATACAGGAAAAGGATAGTTGGATTGGATTAACAAACGACATACCTGACATCAAAACCCTTCCCCGTGAGTTATTATGCCTTAAAAGTCATGATAACACCACTTCCAGACAAGAATACTGAAAAAGTCTAAATGATTGTATACATTTTATTTAAAAAAAAACGTAAAAACTTGATTTGTATCCAAGAAGCTATATATACAGCCCTAAAGTGGAGAATACCCTATGGCGAATGTATTCGTATAAGGTGTAACTGTTCCCAACTTGAAACTTTTGATAAGGAATGCAGAAACATGGCCTTAAAGTTCCAACAAGGAGGTTACCCTAAGAGAGTGTTGGAAAGAACGTACAAGAAAGCACGAGAGAAGGACCGCTCTATCTTATTGATGTCTAAAGTGGTGACTCAGGAGGACCCGGATGCTACAGACACAAGACTCACCTTGACATACAGTAAAGCTTCTAATAACATACGCCACATAATGTACAAACATCGGCATATACTTAAACAAGATGAACATCTGGGTAGTATCCTGTGGAAATAACATCAATATCACATTTAGACGCTCCACCTCCCTTAAGGATAACCTAGTATCGTGTTATATGAGCCCCAAGACTGCCTTAGCAGGTCAAGGTTGGCTCAGTGCCAAATCAGATGGTTTTCAGAAGTGTATGAAATGTAAGGCGTGTACATTTGCCAAAAACATCCAAAAATTACCTCCACCCCGTACTACATAAAAATGTGATTATAAAGTCGAAGATCACATGTGAAACTGAGTATGTTGTTTACGTACTCACTTGTCCATGTGACAAATGGTATTTGGGGAGTACCATTGGCAAACTTAAATTAAGGATACTTCAACATATAAGAGCAATCAAAAATGTTGACCCCCACATACTCGATGGCCTTAAATTTTCAAGAAAAACATGGAGGGAAACTAGAGGGCTTCGCTTATTTTGGCATAAACACTGTCCCGGAAGCACCAAGAGGAGGGAATAGGGAGCTCCTCCTCAGTCAATCTGAGACCAAATATATCTTGGACCTGGAAACCAAGAAATCCAAGGGCCATAACCTGGATGAAGAACTCTATACTTTTCTGGGCACCTAAAGCACAAAGATGTACATTTGGAGCTAACAACACATGCACTTTATATAGGATCCCTGGACATCACTTCATTGCACTTTAAAACTTTTTGACTGGTTTTGAATATGACCAACACATTCTTTTGAGTTATCTTAAATGCTAGATAACTATATACCTGGCATGGTGGTTCTCAATAACCAATTATGAAAGTTATTTATTGTACATTCTAGGTTTATATGTTTTAGAGCTAGGAATGTCTTTTTGTAGGTATTTTGGATTGAGTAACTATAAATTCAATGTTATATTCACAAAACAGCCAACCTCGACCTGCTAAGGCAGTCTTGGGGCTCATATAACTCGATACTAGGTTATTAGTATAATAACACTAATAGGAGGATATTTAGTATTTAGGAGGATTATTAGTTATTTTAGCTTCTCTTTTTTCTCAGGGTGGGCAATGTTTTTGCTATAACATTTAGAAATATAGGACCACTGGCAGTATTATTACTTTTTGTACACTCACTGTCTTGACTTCAACAAGCTTCACACATAGACATTAGACACTTTTAGGCATTTTATGATGTACAAGACTTTATAGTGCTGTTTTATGCTTTTAATACATGTACTGCACTAGCACTTTGTGAAATGTGCAATAGAATTACTAGTTACTTAATGTCCAGAGGTTACATGCATTAAGCACCTAAAGTATTTTTATAAAGGAAATATAATCATTTAGCTGCTAAAAGCACTTTGCACTTTATTGATATTAGGCAGTTTATTGCATATTTGCATAGTTAGTACAATCAAGCATTTAGCACTTTAATACGGTAACTCCGGCCATTAGTATTTTTGCACATATTGCTGCTATATGCACTATGCACTTTAGTAATAGCACCGTATCACCAAGCATATATTACATCTTATGCATGGTTTAGTTATTCATCAGAGGACCCTCCCAGACATATAGTACAGATAATTCGTCATGCATCTTTGCATTACAAATAAGGGATACAGATCAACATTGATTGACCTAATATAATGTCAGCCCCCTAAGATTAATTGTGGGCAATACGTGGGCTGCAGAGGTTTTTCAGACGGTATGTCCATGTGTCTACTTTAGCCATTGGTGTAGTACAGTAAAGGCTCTATTTCCGTGCACTTTTCCGAATTACGGATCGCAACGGTAATAAAGCCGTACACATGGAGACATGAGGGTATGCACACTTTATATGTGCTTGATGTTTCGACTCAACATGACCATTACATTTGGCCTGGGAATGACATCAACGTTGTATTGCTAAAGAATCTGGCTTTATATGTGTTATGTTATGTTATGTTATTTTGCACTTATATAGCGCCTTATATACCATTGGTATGGTCTGAAGGCGCTGGTAGGTTGAACGCCCTTGGGAACCGCAGTTCAGATCAGTAGAGAGAGTAGGGAGAGTCAAAAGGTGCGTGTGAGCACCGGATATGTGTGCAGCTCGTGCGGTACTTGTGTAATAGCTGCTTCTTATCGGTAGGTGTGGTGGTTGAGAGATCAGGAGAATGTGTTCGTTCTGGCAGGATTTATCCGGAACGGATGTGGCTGCGTTAGGCCTGAGGAAAACGCCTGGCTGGGGGTGTGAGACCAGCAGTGTTTACATAGAATGATGTGGAGTAAGCGGCGGATGTTCGTATGAGAACAGTTATACCGAATGGTGTCATAGTATCTCTGTATTCTAGTTGAGTGGTGATGTAAAGGAGAGAGTAAGCGTGGTGGTGTGATATGATGGGTTGTATGCTTTTTCAATGTGCAAACCTCTAAATGCAACTTTCCCAGAGAGGCTACTGGGCGAAACTTCTAAGTACAATTTTCCACACAGAGGCTATTTGGCACACTTCTAAATGTAACTCTCACAGAGGCTATTGGGTACACTTCTAAATGTAACAATGCCTGCTAAGCAAATGTTCACGTAATATATGTATGTAAAATTGTACTTACTTACCTTGACACACACACCGTTCCAAAATGCTGGATCTTGTGTGCCGGCAGTTTAGAGTAGTACACCACTCTATACACCACAACCATAGAGAGTACGCCAGTTAAAAAGTCCTTTACTTCTGTTTACACCCCAAACGTGACCAAGCGGTGTGCTTCAGGGACGTCATTTGGGGGTCGCCAGAGGTCGCAACTGCGACCTCTGAGGTCTCCCTTGCGACCTCTGTGGTCTCCCTTGCGACCTCTGATAAAAAAAAGAAATAAAAAAAAAATTTCGTTTTTTTTTTTATTTATTTTTTTCGTTTTTTGTAATGCAAGGTCCTGGAGTGGCTGGCTCTCATGTTCAGGCCCTTTAAAAAAAATAATAAGACAAACAAGAACAGGAGTGCCACAAGTCTAACACTTTCAGCACTGACCCTAAATAAGAAAGAATAGGAAACCAAATAATGTGTCTTTCTGGAATTCTGTACAATAATTGCTAAACTCATTAAAGGTTTATTTCAGGCACACTTCAGGGGGTGAGTCACTGATTTAGTCTGTTCTTAAACGCCTCAACTCAGCCTTTAATCCTTCTGAAGTCGATAAATGAGCACCAAGACAGGTTGGGTGATATTGGGTGTATATTTTTTCTATATAAAGCGCTTAAGTGTAAGTGCTATATAGTAACACATCATTATCATTTGGTCATGGACGTCTGCTTGCATTCATAGTAATTTGGTAATATGGGCCTATACACACTGACCTTAACGCTACATATGGCAATCCATTCTTGCATGAAATGTACATCACATTATAGTGATATCGTAACCATATTTTTCGTACTGTACAATGCTGTGATGTCACTTCCTATTTTGGCAACGGGTGAAAGGTTCGTGTTCCATCGCTTCCCGCGATATCACTTCGGGGTGGGGTCAAATGATATCAGTTCCTGTGATGTCATCAGGGGTCAAGGGTCGTGTGATGTCACTTCCGCTACCCCTGGCATTTTGGTGAAATGACGTCCCTGGTGTGCTTACCGTGAAACGCATCGTTTTCGTGTTCTTTCTTTTTTGTCCATGACATTTTATTAAATAAAGGAATTTTTGATCGCCTGGCATACTACTGGTGTTTTGGCTCAGTGTTTGGAGCAGACTACTTTCTCCGGACTAACTCTTGGAGTGCACTCCACATACTTTGTACCAAGGTATGAAGTTTCTCTCATATATATATATATATATATATATATATATATATATATATATATATATATATATAAACATATTTGTCTATATAAAGAATTAAAAAACAATTTTTTTGTACCATACATATATACATTATTTACAAAAAAAATTGTTTTATTCTTTCATATATAGAAAATATATTTTAGAGAACACTTTTACTGCACATATGAATAGATGCATGTAATGTCTCCCCTGTACATCTTTAAACAGAATCACCAAAACGAAAGAAATGTGGATCTAAAACTTAGATGAATACTAAACAAATCACCACGCAACCTTCACCAAGTGACTTATGTGCAATTATGCATGTACAACAATTCACATAGATCCCACATGTAACACAAATGAAAAGCACAAACCTTCAAACACCCATGAAAGACTCAATGAAACATATATATAGAATCAATCTAATCTGAAAGTCTAATAAATGAAGAAGGCAACTGCCCAATAGTTTCCGTCCAATTGCCCAACATGTTTCTGTTAGCTACTTGTTGCAGGACATTCTTCGGGGGCAGATTATTTAGTTCATTCGTTCTTCTATAACAACAAATGTGAACATTATGTTTGGCGCACTTCTCGGTGTTCTGCAATAACAAAAGAACATATATCTATTGAAATTCATGTGTGTTTCCAAGATGGAAGTTGTGGGAGAATGCTCTTCCACATCTACACTCATTCATATTACTTACATGCACACCACCATTTAGTGTATAAAGTACATGAATACAATTATACCCGTCTGTTTAAAAAAAAAAAAGATATTTCAAAATAGGTGTCCACATGCAAGCCCGTCCTCCTGTGAATAATATAACCAAATAGAATTGACCCAATGACAGGTAAAACACCTATTCCCACGTCATCTACATGTACCACTGTGGGAGAGTGGATAGGCCAAATAGAAAACATGCCTATTCACCCTTTGCTGTCTCATGCACCATTGGTGAAGAAAGATCGTCTACTTCGTGGTGCCTGAACACTGACCTTTATCCCTACAGGAGATGGGAAAGCACACTTGCCAGCACTCTTGGTTCGCTTTCACAGGAGGATGTGCTTGTGCATGTGGACAGCTTTATTTAAATATTTCATTAAAAAAAAACAGACAGGTATAATTGAATTTGTGTACTTTATACACTAAATGATGGTGGCTAAAGCAAAATGCAAGGGGGTGGTTGGAAGGTTTGGGATGTGATCAGACAGTTTGGGTTGGACTGCCCCTTTATGGGTGGTACTAAGCCTGATTTGCATATGATCTTTCCCCTTTTTTCAATGGCTTGGCAGGTGAAGAACAATGGTCTTGAGGGTTGCCCAGAGCAATGCCAGAGGTTAAGGTTGGTTTTGCAATTGTCAGCCCGAGTGGGATATGATATGATATGATATGGCATTTGTAACGCGCCTATACACAGGTGTTTCAAGGCGCGACGAGGCAGGGAGGGGAGGAAACAAGGGGAGACAGACAACGATCCTACTAGGCCAGGTGTCATTCAGATCGCGCAAGTGCAGGTGTGGGGGAGGGGGAAAAGTGCAAGGGGAAGGGGCGGGGGGGAAGTGCAGTACAAGGTAAGTGGCGTAAAGTAAAAAAATAAATAGGGCCAGCTGGTGGCATATGCCCAGACGTGGGTCCCGTGCCTGCTGAGCCTAGAGACCCAAGCTATTCCTCACTGATGAGGCCGATCAAGGCCGAAACATGTCTGGGGATGCTTGTTGTCTCGTGCAGAAGGGATGTGACCAAGTTGTTTTGGCTGGACTGCCCCTTTTTGGGTGGGACCAAGCCTAATTTGCATATGGTCTTTCCCCTTTTGTAATGGTTTGACAGGCGAGGAATGATGATCTGGAGGGTTGCCCAGAGCAATGCCAGAGGTTAAGACTTATTCTAAACCTTCCAGCCATCACCTCTTTTGTTTTGCTATTGTCACCCCGAGTGGCACGGGTATGCCTAGACATGGGTCCTGTGTCGGTTGGGCCTAGAGACTCAAGCTACTCCTGACTGATGAGGCCCAACAAGGCTGAAACATGTTTGGGGATGCTTGTGGTCTCGCGTGCAGAAGGGATGTGACCTAGCAGTTCGGACTGGACTGCTCCTTTGGGGTGGTACCATGCCTAATTTGCATATGGTCTTTCCCCTTTTGTAATGGTTTGACAGGCGAAGAATGATGATCTGGAGGGTTGCCCAGAGCAATGCCAGAGGTGAAGAGTTATTCTAAACCTTTCAGCCATCACCCCTTTTGTTTTGTTATGCATAAAAGATTGGCTTGGCCCACCTGAGCATGCTAAACAAAATGCCCATATGAAATATATTTTCTTTAGTTGCACGGACACCTGCCCTATGCCCATGTGTATTCTATGTTGGACTGCCCTGCTAGGAAATTCTGGCTGCACCACTGAGAACGAGAAAGGTTATAACGAGGAAAAGAAATAGAAGAGGGCGAAAAGGTGTGAGAAAGAAAAATAAACATCTGTTTTAGGGGGATTTATATGAAGAAATTGATCAGGCATCCAGAACTGGATGGCTAATAGACAGGGAGAAAGAGTAGAGTGAAGATACTCTGAAAATAAAGAAAAGTAGGAACAGGCTTGCATAAAAGTGCAATGATAACTTGAAAGAAGAAATTATAGAGGACAGTGGAGTAGTGTAAAGAGCGACGAGGGCCAAGAATGAAGCCTTGAGGAACCCTGCAGTGGAGAGGAAGCACAGAGGAGAATTGGCCAGAGCAGGAGACAGAATACATCTGATTTATGAGATATTAATAAAACCAGTGAAGAACAGAGCCAGCAAAACCCAGAGAGGAGAGAGTACAAAGAAGAATAGGATGGTCGACCGTGTCGAAAGCAGCAGAAAGATCAAGTAAAAGAAGATGAGAAGAATGCTTACCATAGAAATTAGGTGAAGAATTGGAGTCATCGAGGGAAGATGTAACCCTGAGTTGCAACTCAGATTGCTGCATCTTGCAATCTTTGCTTGTTCTTTATACTTTCCTCATGGGTGGTATTGTGTAATGGTTTTCTAGCTAGTATTGTCCATGGTGTGTCTGATTAAAGTATGTATTTTTATAGAACCTTGATTGGACATTCCTTTATTTTAGACTGTTATACTTCTGTAGAGAAGCATCTGACGTCATCTCTAATCATAATGATGTGTTATTTATAAATCGCCTTAATACAAAGCGCTTTACAGAGCACATATTTACATACAATATCACCCAACCGAAATTGGTACTCATTTATCGTCCTCGGAAGGATGAAAGGCTGAGTTGGCCTTGCTGGGATTTGAACCTGCGACCTGCAGATCACGCTCAGATTGTAGCAGCAAGCATTCAACCCGCTGAGCTATCTTCCCGCCCCCACCTTGGTTATACTGGAAGCAAAACAGCATGACTCTGTGTATGACACCAAGTATGATCTCAATACTGCATCAAAGATATGAGAGACGTTATGCACTCAGACAACCGTACCGAATGTACCCTCACACTGAGGTGGTGGAAGGATGTCAGCACACACCATTGGACATAGAAAAGCTGTAAATGAAATCAGACCAGAGCAAAGTAACAGTATGAGGAGAAGATTCTAAGACACATTGAAACAACAGAGGAATACTTGAAGAATGATGATGCACCTTAAGTAGCAAGAGAAACATGTACGAAAAGATGAAGAAATCATATACACTAAATAAAATAAGTAACCAGAAGAGTAATAAATGCATATATGCAGAAACGCAAGGTAGATGAGACATGTAGAAGCTTGCTGCAGTAGAAACTATAACATGAAGGAAGTGGCCATGTTGAAAAGATGGACGTCAGGTCATGTCAAAACTACCTCAGAAGACGAACCAAGGCTGTGAAGTTGGAAGACGCTTAGGAAGAAACAAAGGACATCGGTTTGGCTGAGACTGGGGATGACAAAGCAAGACACAATTACTTAGGGGGTTAACCAGGATAAGCTATGAACAAATGGACCATTTCTCTTAGATTAACCAAGTATTGGACAATCAAGGATGAAGAAAGTACATGGAAGACGGAGCAACCAAGTATCCAGAGGCCAAGAGGAGTAATTGCACCAGCATAATTTAATCAAATTGCAGTAAATAAAAGGTTGAAATGGACAAATTTGTGGTCTAATGACATGTGGTGCAGGGCTTGAAAACAAGGCCTGCTCATTAAGCCTCAACTGAAGATAGCGATGTACCTACGCTCTATTAAAATTCCCGGAGAAGAGAACATCCAGCAAGGTCAACCACGAAGGAGAAGCCTTGGCTCATGGTCTAACTGATGCGCGATGGTAGGCTAATTGACCAACGTGGGCAGTGGTATGATGTTGCTCTTAGCACCTGGAATTCGATGTGCTTACATGCTGCTAATGAGCTGAATGTCCAAGGTTGGGAGTGTATGCCAACCAATCATGAGGGGCTATATAGCGGCATGCTATACAATGTTGGACAGGCCAATCCACAGTTACTGTTTCTCTATGATCTGTATTATATGTATTTAGAGGTGGTTTGAGGCCTGCCTAACAGATGAATGGCAGCCAATTATGTTATTAACACTTATACATACTATAGGTATATATGTTCCCTTAACCAATCCCTCCCCTTGATAGGTTTCACTAATTACCATGTAAGATGACATCATAACTGACGCACATTGAAGTATAAAGTCTTTTTAAAATGGAATTATATTCGAGAGTGAGTAAGCTGCGACTTGTTATGCATGCCAGATTTCCCTACTTTATTAGAGCTGACAGTAAAGTAGTACTTTGCCATATTCCTTGAATGTGTCTGGTTATTTGGTTCTAATGAGGCCATTAACTATGGTAATTCCATTCTGCGCATTATATATGCTCCAAGGTGCTAGATAACACTTGGCTGTTTGGGTTGCTACTCAACCACATTCAAACCCCTCTTAAGAGTGTAGAGGAGCAGGTGGATTTATTTTCCTTAGCTCCCACCCCCTCACTGCCGTCATACTGAAACAGCAGAAGGGCCATGTGTGAGACCCCATGTGTTATGCCTATACTCATCGAGTGTATGAAAGACGATATGCACTCTGACAACCATATCGAATGTACCCTCACACTGAAAGTGTGGAAGGATGCCGTATGGAAGGATGTCAGCATGCACCATTGGACATCATGGAGCACTGAGTGAAATCTGACAAGGGCAGAGTGATGTCATGGAGAAGATGTACGAAGCCATGCTGAAACGATATGAAAATACTTAAGAGTGATGATGTAACTGAAGCAATAAGAAAAACATGTATGAAACGATGAAGTTATCATAAATGTAAAAGAAGACAAAGTAACTTGCTGACCAATAAGTGTAAATATGCAGTAACGCAAGGTAGAAAAAATCCATAGAAGCTTTCTATAGAGGAATATATAACGTGGCAAGGACGGCCATAGTTGGAAAATGGATGCCGGCTCATGTAAATATTCTATTCAACTACCGATCATGGTTGGAGAGTCAGGAGATGCTGGAAGAACAGCTTTGTGTGTAAAACAAGGAAGAGTCAATGTTGGCTGAGGATCAATGATGCTATTTGTAAACAATAGCCGCAAAGCATGAAGGGAGGCAGGCAGATAAGCCATGGATGAGACATATTTCTCTTAAGTTTGAAAGAGAAGAAAACATTTGCAAGAGCCATGTATCAGACAATTAAAAGTGTATAAAGTCTATACAAGGTAGAGTGAGCAAGTCTCTAGAGGCCAAGAGGAACAGGAACACTCTGTATAATTAAATCAAATAGCAGTAGATAAGAGGCTGAAATTGACATATTTGTTGTCTTATCACATGTGATTCAGAAGTAAAAAAAAACAAGGGCTATTCCTTAAGCCTCGAATGAAGATAGTGATTTGTTTGCTTTCACTCCGTTGAATGTCCCAGAACAGAGAACATGCTACAAGGTCAACTACAGACAGGAAACATTGGTTTATGGCCGGTCTGTTAAGAGATGATGGACTAATTGGGAAAATGGGAAGTAATCTGATGTGATCCAAGCACCTGGGTTTCGATTTTCCTTAAGTGCTGCTAACCGAGTCGAAAGTCCAAGGTTGGGTGAAAATACCAACCAATCAGTGGGTCTATAGGGCCACCTGCTAAACAATGTTGCATAGACCAATCCATTGCCACTTTGTTTGCTATAATCAGTATTATACATATTTTGAGGTAGTTTGAGGGTTGTCTTACAGATAAGAGACAGCCACAAAGTACTAACCCATATATATTATATAAGTGAATATATTCCCCTTACGAATCCCTCCCACTAATACGTATTATGGTTTGCCATGTAAGATGACACCATAGATGATGCATATTGCGGTTATAAGACCTCTCTGTTATCAAGTGTATGTGTGAGTGTGCAAGCATCTCTCTGATGTTTGTCAGTTGACCCGGCTTTATTTAACCTGAGAATAAAGTAGTACTTTGCCATATTCCTTGAGGCTTTCCGGTTATTCGGTCTGAGATCTTTATTGGTAATTCCATCTAGCACAAGAGACGTTTCAAGGTGCAAGAGCACATGTTGGCAGCGGTACAGAGGGTTCAGCTCTAATTGACCTAGCACCAGATTCTTGGACTTTTGGCTGCTCCCGCTATTAGCCAGAGGTCCGCAGAGCTTCCTGTGGAGAACGGCACGTAACAAATCACATGAAAAGATACGGTTGACAGGTCCCCATTTGACAAACTCCCTGTCCGGTCCCCGCAGGTACTCCGTGGATGGAAGGTGAAGTGGCCGGTTGAGAGACTCGAGCTGAGCCACGGATGTAAGTAGAACATCGAAAGTGGCAAAAATAAGGATGAGGGACTGTGTTGTTTATATATATATAAATATGTGTAACAGGATTTTTTGGGGATTATAAAGAAGAGAAGAAGATACTTTGATTCCTGGTTCCAAGGGGACGGAATGGTACATACTAAAAAGACTCCAAAAAGGGGTGTTAAGGATACCTGAGGCAAAGCCAACAAGAAGAGTGCGTATCAAGCTCCAAAATGGGGCAAAAATTAGATGAGATACATTTACTAAAGATAGTAAGGGAAGGTGTACGCAGAGGAAAATGTATTAAGTGCACGTGTGGGGTTAT
The DNA here is from genome assembly GCF_040938575.1 of Ambystoma mexicanum. NCBI lineage: Eukaryota > Metazoa > Chordata > Amphibia > Caudata > Ambystomatidae > Ambystoma > Ambystoma mexicanum. The sequence goes on along the minus strand of NC_090928.1, from coordinate 1,222,235,290 downwards.
AAATATGTCAGTATAAAGCTTTGGCTGTGTTGAAACTAGTGGATATAAAACAATAGTAAAAAATTAAGGTGATTTTTTTAGATTTTCTGATCAAGAGATTGACGTCAATCAAAAGGATAAACATCAAAGGCAACTAATAAATACATAAATAAAGAAGGGACTTTTAAAATGTCAATGGTAGAACATCAAGATATTAAAAAGTAATTGTAAACGAAGGAACAAAAAGAATAGTGTTGTTGTAGGGGAGGCATGGTATCACAAAGAGAGACTGACACAATGGGTACAATTTGTAAAATCTTTATTTAAATGGTTGGGATTGGAAAAACTCCTATTCTGCCCTTTAACCAAGATGGGAGTAGTCTCGACCATCAAATCATTAATAACGCAGTACTAGTGGAGTCTGTCAAATCAAAATGGCCTATGTTAACAAACCTAATGCCTACCCTAGCTGTTGTAAAAAAAAGCATGACAAGAAAAAATGTCTACAAAAGAAAAAAATCAGTGTTTAAATAATAATGTGGTTGAACCAGCTCTCCTCCCCACGTTAGGCCTCACGGAGTATGGCAATCCTTGTAGGCAGGATGACACACTCTGGCTCGGCTTTCAACACGATATATACAGTTCATAAAGCCATCTGACCTTACACACTCAGGACTCTTTCTCTTTCTTCCAAAATAATGTCTTATCTAAAATGTTCCCAAAAGATCCCCCTCTGCCGGGCTCAGACCTTTCACCAAACAGTTCCTTTAAATCTCCCTCAGGCTCAGATCTCCTACGATAAAGTTCAACACAAGTTGCAAGGGGAGCTCCTTTCCCCAAGCTTATTTCACTTCGGGTCTCCCTCTGATCCCTTTCAGATATCGAAGACTTTCGAATGTGAGTGGCTTATTTGTCAGACCACTGCAGGACCACTTTGATTCAAAGTTCACTGTGCTACTTTCAGTCTTCCCTTCTCTAGGAATTAATCTTCTTCCTTGTACTTTTACTGTTCATTCGCTTTCTCGCTTTAAACAAAGTACCTTTCATGGAGACTTTCGAGTGGGTAACTTCCTTTCACCGGACCACTCCATTACTTAGAATCGCTGATTTCTCCGCTGTTCTTTACATCAAAGTTCATTCACAGGTCTTCCTTTCTTCGCGTCTCATCCACACGCATGCAACCTTCACTTGTGATATGATGTTGCAACTTCATTCACTTGAACACACATCAGTCTCTCTGGTCGCTTGCATCTCACCGGATGTGTATGTCTCTTTCTTGTTTGGCGTTTCTTCTGATTTTTGAGTCAAGGGTAGTACCACAGGCTTGATCTTGCCTCCCCAACTCTGCTGTGCACCCCGGGAGGGTCGCTGGCATCCTTGAAACACAATGCAATCTTCACTTGTGGGACCTGGCCTTCTCCATGCATTTTTCATGCCCTGTCGGAGGCAACGACCTCCAATGGGGATTTTTGGCCCATTGCTCTCGCGCCTTGGTCTGTTGCTCTGCTCCAGTAGGTGTGCCTTCATCCCGGATGTTCTGTTTGTTCTCGTGTTCTGCCTTGCTCAGAGTGTGTCTTTGGTTTCTGCCTTTTATTCGTGTGAGGAGAGCTAATTTGTATCAGGTGTATGCATTAGGATTAAGTACCTGACTTTGCCTGACCCGATTAGTACGATGTATGCAAGTCAGTGTTGTTATTCTCAGTCATCCTCTTCCTCAGCCCAGTGTTTGTGTAAAAGGGGGTGGGGGTTGGGACCTCGTATCCTCCTAAAACATAGGATGTGTTTGATAAACAAAATAAGGGAGAATATCGCGTCTCGCCATCGGCTATCTCACCCCCACTCCCTGAAGATCACTCATCCAGGCGATCATCCCGGGTCCGGAGCCAAAGGCGATGGCCGCGCCCTGGCCACCTGAGAGAGAGATCCCTGCAGACTAGCAGGTGAGACACCCTCTGGTTTCTCACATTGTGTAGAGTTTAAAAAGCGGATACAATATTTTGATTTTCAGATAATCAAGTGGCAATTGATGGAGCCTGCTCAAATCAATCAGTGTGGTATATTTGATAATATAAAGAGAAGAAACAAAAATCAGGTAAGTATAGACAGTCAAGGTTGACTTGCCATCATGGAAGACACTCCTCTTCTATCCTTATGCAGGTCATTGCCAAGGTACACAGCTAAGAAAGGAAACATCATTCGGAATGGGTCTGAGGCATGCTAATAAGACATTCATGATATGGACTCAGGAGGGACCGCTGTCAAAAACAGTATTGTGTCATATGACAACATATTTGCATTGGTACATATAACGGAAAGAAGTTTCAGAAAAGATTGGCTGTTTTAGAGGTATGGAAGATGTATCAGAGTGAGAAAGAAGATCAAGCAGAGAAGGAGGGGCTGCTTAATCAACATAAAGGGGAGGATACAATGTCTTTGGCTCCCTACTCCCCACCTGAAAACAAGAGCATAGATACATTGGAGAAGGGATTTTATTCTTTAAAGGAATTGAAAGCAGCAGCGGGGTACGTTAATCCGACATATGAGCCTCCTGCTTATAACAGTGAGGACAATGCTGAAAAGAGTACAAACAGAGAACGCAAAGGAAGACGCAAAGAAGCAGAAATAAGTAAAGGATAACGCTAAGGAGATAACAATACTACAGGACGAATGGATGGGAGGACAGATATTACTCAAACTGGATGATAAAGGCATTGATGGGGTTCGAGAAAGAGAAGAGCAGCAAAAGGAAGCAAAGAAAGAAAATAGATCATATAAAGAAGATAAATAAAGAGAATGCAGGCGAAAGGAAGAATGAAGAAGGCACGAGGCAAGGAAAGAAAAGGAGAGATTAGAAGATAAGAGACGGGAGGAGGTAGAAGTGCAAATAATGCAAGAACGTAGGTTGCAAAGAAGGCAAAGGGAAGATGAATTAAGGGAGATGAGAAGAAGAAAGGAAGAAATGAACAGAATTAGGGGACTAAAAGATGACACGATAGATTATCTATGTCATAGAAGCATAGTGCCGATCGAAGCACAAGAACGACTTGAAGAAGAGAGAGTATCACAACAGCCCCACAGGGAGATGCAAGGGGTATCAAGATTGTCATCATGGGCTGATGTGCAAGATATGGAAAGAATAAAAAAAGACTTGGGGATTTATATGGGCAAATGAGAGATAAAGAAGAGTATAAAACTCAAGAGAACATCGAAGGATCTCTGTCAAGGGAAACTGGAGGTAGGTCATATAACGTCATAACAGATGAGCATAAAGTGATGTCTTTAAGCATGATAATATCAGATGAAGAGAGGGAAGAAAATAAAAGAGCGTGAAGGGAGAGCGCATTCAGATTTTCAAAAGAATTGAGTGCAGAAAAATGTTACGCTCACCTGATATCCCCAGGGGTGTCTGGAAGGCTCTGAGATCTGGAACCCTGGATGCATTGCTGCCCAGTGCTGAATAATGAATCTTAGTTATTTGTAGGGTGAGCTATCCGTCCTGCGTTTCTTGTGCAGGGGCGCTTGACATTTGTTAGCGAGCTGCCCGAGTTGCTTCACTGGTGCAGTATGCCTTCCTTGGACCCAGGCCTGCTGTGACTATGAATCTGCTGGTGGGCAGGTAGGTTTGTTAATTGTAAGTCTTTGTTCTGTTTATGGTGGGAATTTGTTAATGTCTTTATCTCCTGCTTTTCAGGTGCAAAGGTCTTGATGCTGGCGTGCCGGATGGAGAGGCACGTTTTCTTGGTAAGAGAAGTGCAGTGCCTTTATTGTCTTTTAAAGCTAACCTCTGTTTTCTTCTTCTTCTTCTCACATGCCGCTGTGCTGCTGCGAGTGGATGAGAGCGTGATGAAAAACAGGCCCCGGAATCCGTTAAGGTAAGTACAGCGCTGTGAGGTTGTTTAATATTGAAAGCGAACCTGAATATGTCTCTTTTCCTTTGCAGATGTTGCTCCGGATGGAAGCGTGGCGTAGCGCGATGGAATTCAGGTAAGACTGACGGAATTCAATGTTTTGGAAGCACGCGTTCTAATATTGTTTTTCCCTTTCTCGTTATTGCAGGTCGCAATGTTCAAACAGCAGCTGTGGTAGTGGTACACCGGAAGTCCTTAAACTAGTACTCACAGGTGAGTGATGTTTCTTCTTCTCTCGGTTTCCACAGATTGCAGCCCAGTTGAGATGCTGAGTGCTGGATGGTGTTTTCTCAGGTAAGACAGAATAATCTTGTTCTTGTTCTTGCAGGATTACAGGAAGATGCTGAAGACCAGGAGCAGGACATGGTGAGCGTCACGCTGCTGGTTGCAGAATAACACGAAGCGTGTTCTGCAGTCAGGGTGTGGTTTATATAGCCCAGGTAAAGTAGTACCAGGGTAAGTAGTTCCAGGCCTGCCACACCCAAAACACTAGACCGCATGGCTTGGTTCTTAGAACTAGACTGTGTGGGTGCTTCCATGTTGGATTTAAAGACCCATGTACATAAATGGGACCTAGTTTGAACAGCCCTTCCTTCCTACATATGAGCCTGGTGCCAAAGGCGCCAGGACTGGCTTCAGGAGCCCTTTTGCAGTGGTTTTAAGGCCATCAGGGTTCTGGTGGGAGCCTGTTTGTGGCACAACTTGTGCCCCCTCACAGTGGTCATGACAAAAAGGGGTAAAATGAACAGGTGTAGAAGACCCTAAAGAGAGAACACCAGAATCGACACCATACACTGAGCGACCACAAAAACGATTGCGCAAAGCAGGGGATGTATCCCTACCTTATGTAAGCATGTTAAGGGCACTACCAGGACGAGACAAATGGGCAAGACCAGTCCCGCCTAGAAGATGAGAAGTGTAGGCAAGTATGATTATGGACCAGGATTTTCACAATTCCCATTATTAGAGAAAGGGGGAAGACGACCACTATATATACCGTGTCCATAAATGGATAAAGACAACTTAAGATGTGCAGGAAAATGGATTTATGAGCTAGAGATAATGACATCAGGAATGACGTTAGCCATAGGTGATATAAAAGGCTTGCTAGCATCTATTCTAGGAGAGAGAGATGACGATATTTGGAAATGAGCAGGATACACAGGTGTGACTGCACTAAACACGACACATGATAGAGCGCCATTTCATAATTGCACAGCAGAGGAATGGCGGGCGCTCAGAGAGCAATATCCTGATACATCAGACATGGGTGCGATTATGATTAAGAAAATGGGGGAGGATGAAGACCCTGTTGCGTACATTTAAGATATTCAAGAGAAATAGCGCCTTGAGATGCGTGAACAGTGGGTTAAAACGGTAGCATTGTTGTACCACATTTTGTGCCAGGGACTGCCCGAGCCAGTGCAACAGCAATTGAAGAAACAAGTGCAAATTGAAGCATTGCAATGGCCCAAAATACAATTGACGATCATGCATCCATCAGTGCTGATTAATGTGTTCTTTTCAATTTCCCTCCATGAAGACTCAGAGGATTTGACTTCCTTTTCATATATAGAATGATTCGCCTGAAACATACTTGATTACCCCAGCGGTGCTGTGAGTCCCCTTCAATATTTAATAGGGCCCTCCAGAAAAAGTGCAATAGTTCAATATGTGGATGACATTTTGGTGTGCAGTGGAACAGAAGAAAGATGTAGAGAAGATTCCATTAAGCGCATGACTATCCTCTCAGAGAAAGGATATAAAGTGGACAAAGAGAAGTTACAATACAATTAGGAAGAAGTCTTGTACATAGGACAGTTCATTTCTCATAAAGGGAGGAAAGTGACACCTGAAAGAGCAGAAGCAATTATGAAGACCTCAGAACCTAAAACAGTGAGGGAAATGCAACAATTTTAAGGCCTATACAACTATTGCAAGGGATGGGCTTTCGATTACAGTACTTATATTCTGCCACTTTTAAAAGGGCTTAAAGAAGCACAGTTGGGCACGAATAAAATAATATGGACAGATGAATTTGAAGAATTAAAAAAGGCGATCAGTACAGCCCCTGTGTTGGGAATTCCAGATTATCATGAAGAATTGTATTTGTTTTCTTATTCAAATGGAGAAGTCATGACAGCAGTCCTCACACAGAAGACAACATTAGGACATGGACACAAACCATTAGCCTATTATATTGGGATTTTAGATCCAGTTATGGAAGTGCATTATCCTTGTGAGCAGTCTTTAGCTGGTGCTGCATTCGCGATTGAAAAAGCTTCAAGTATAATAATGGGGTGTACAGTAACATTATTTGTTGAGCATGCATTATTTGCAATTTTAGAGAAGTCCAAAAGTACATTGACCACACAGAGAGCATCAGGATACAAAGTAATAATATTGAATCCTGCAATTAAAATTGTCAGATGTAAGACAGTGAAACCAGCAACTTTCATAGCTGGACCATTAGGCAAGGATGACTATGTACATGATTGCACAACATATATTGAGAACTATAATGAAATTGCCCAAGCTAGAGAAAATGCCATCGGGAGTGGGGACATTGTTTTTGTTGATGGTTCTTCAAAAGTTGATCAAACGACTGGCGAAAGGCTTACTGGATCGGCAGTAGTAAAGCTGAATCGAGAGGGTGAATTTGAAGTAGTGACAAGTGCGAGATTGCCTTGCATTGCTCATCACAGACTGCAGAATTAGTGGTGCTTATCATCGCGCTTCAGAGATTCGAAGATCAGGAGGTCAGTGTACTCTGAGCTCACCTATGTGACATCAACAGTACACGCATGTCTATCATGGTGGAAAAGGAGGGGCTTCCTCCGCACAGACGGCACTCCAGTGCAACATTCAGTCCTGTTGGATAAACCTATTGAAGTACAAGCACTCTGTTAGGAAAGATTTCGTAATTGTAGGGAATTTTCCTTCCATGTGGCAACCCCTAAACTTTTTGCTATTGTTTTTAACCTTGTTCTTGACTTTGCCAGAGAAGTACAGCCTTCTGCCGCACTTCTCTGGGCTTTCGCTCCTTTTCTTATGGGGAAACTGACATGCCCTTAAGACAGTCAGTACCGGGGAACGTGGTTTCCCGTAGTTTCTTTTATCGTGCCGCAGCTTTAGTGCAACACGACACAAGAGGGCACTGTAAGCTAAGTTACAGCTCTCTTGGGTCTCTAGCCTTCTACAGACCCTAGATACTCTTTTAGGATGGTATTTGATCGGTGCAAGTCATTCAGGGACTGGAATGGTGGCAGCGATCGTTTTGTTTATTTTGAGCTCCTTTTGGCGTTCTGAGCACGTTTTTGCACTGAACCCAAAATGGTGGCCTGGCTCCCAAAATGGCCAGGCCGCGAGGCTCCTTTGTCCTGTCCACTGTCCGTCTTGCTCCCTTCACCTTCCCCAGGTCCGGCGACCCGGGGCCTTCCTTATTTGGGCATGTACTTTCCCGCGAAACGTGGTTGCTTTCGCGGGCTTCTACATGTCGTTTGTGTGCCTCCAGGGTGTGGGCTGGGATGTCTGGTCCCAATACACATCCTGGGTGCCAGAGAGTCTAGGGTGGTGTGAATGCCTGGGACCACCGTGGTCCGTGATTGGTCCACGTATGGTATGTGTTTTGATGAGCGGATCTCCATTGGCTCCCCTCCGTTTTGGCGCGAAGGGAACCCTGGATAAGAGGGGGCTGGAAACACCACTACCATGTCGATCTCCTGAGTTCTTACGAACGAAGGAATACAGGAGCCAAGTATCCTGCAACTACGAGGCTGGACCGAGGAATCGCTGGTGACCCGCTGAAGGAATCCTCCTTTGCACTGCTGTCGTCCGGAGAGCCCCTGTCCTCCTTTGATCGAACCAGAAGGCCTGTACTGGTGCTTCGACCTTTGGAATAGCAGGAACAGCTATTCCCGGCATCTTCAACCATCTCCTGCCAAGTAAGCCTTCGGAAGCGTCTCTGGGCCATCCAGTTGACTGACCAGCTTGCAAAGGAGTTTGGCTCTGTAACTGCCGCCAGGTTGTGTTGTATTTCGAGTCCTTGTCACTCTCCCACGCTTCGTACACTTGGCGTTCCCAAGTCTGAAGGGAGGAGTGTACATTTGGCTCGAATACACACGGCCGCTCCGTTGTCCTGTTGCGGCAACAAACTGTGCTGGTTTCGTCGATTGGGACGTCTTTTTGCTCTACACGACTACGAGGCGTTCCCTGCTCTTCTGAACCTGCCAGCTGCTGAAACTAACGTGGAGAAGCCTGGGTCTGCTTGCTTCGGGGACCGGTGAGTAGTTTAGCTAGGATCTGGTCGCCCTCCTGCAGTATCCCATTGCTTTTCCCTGCTGTGTAAAAACAGCACCCTTTTGGCCGTACTCGCGCTCTGCTTCTGCCCGCTGTGGAGGCTGCGCTTGAGTTGCGGAACCTGTTCTCCTTCTGCTGTGCACTAACCCGAACTGCCTGACTTCCTCCGAAGAGCTTCCCCTTTTGCCCGTTGGCACCGGCGTGGCAGGTACTTTGAGCACAAGGCTCCACTCTTCGCAGGGCTCGGACTTCCATCTAGTTAGGTGCCTCTGAAGGCGAACTGAGTCTAAAACGTTATCGCACTGCCTGTTTTCCTTTCCTTTCAGGTGGACTACATATTTCGTGCTTTAAACGCTTGCGACTGTGTATTTGTATATATATTGTGTTGATATGGTATGTGTTGGTTTAATATTGTGATATTGTGATTTTCTCGCTACGGTCGTTGTTTTAAAGGCCTTAAAATAAATGTGTTTATATTTTTGATATAACAACTGTTTGGAGTAGTTTGTAAGCGCTCTTGCTTTGTGTGCTCATTGCGGGCTTTCAGTCACCCTCACCCCTCTTGAGACCTAGTCTTGACCGCCGCGATCGCTACCTTGATTGGTCTGGCTTGTCCAGAGGTTACCCTGTTCCAAGTAATTAGGTTGGCCTTCTGAACTTCTGCGCCACCAGGACAGAGTTCAGAAATCCGTCTTAACACACTCCCATTGACTCTAGCAGTTGTACAATGCGTAGCACATTTGACAAGGACAGATTTAATTTCTTGCAGAAACAAAGCCTCAGATTTAGAAGCCAAAAAGGCAGCCTATTTCCCAACCATTTCTAATTTTGAAATAGAAAGTGTTAAACAAATGACAGGACGATGCATGTTGGTAAAAGAGGGCTTTAACATGCTATCTATTGTCCAGTTAATTGAGATAGAAGGGCAAGCACAACAAGTAGAGAAGGAAGTATGATAGAAGTGGGGGTGTAATTTATCTCCCACTGAGGCAATTTGGAGAAAGGATACTACTGGAAAGCCAGTTATGTACCTAGCAAGACTGAGGGTAGCATTGGAGCAACTCCAATACCCTGCACATACGACTCGAGGGAGTATAGCTGCTATAACAGCAGAAGAGTGGCTTTTGCCAAACCTGTTAGAGCATGTGGCACAGTTTATTATAAATTTCACGATGTGCCAGATATTTACAGCAGGCCACACTTTGCAAACCGTGAAAGGAACAATTCCTAGACCCGATGGCCCATTTCAGCACCTACATATAGATTATGTATATATGCTGCAGACATGCAATGGTTACAGATACATGCTGGTTGTGTTATGTCCTTTTTCTGGATGGATCGAGACAGGTCCATGCACACACCCTGATGCCATCTGCACTACCAAGTTCCTTGTGCGTTAAGTGTAAGGTTTTGCGGTCTGACGATGGAGCACATTTTGTAAATGAGTTGTTTGAACAAATTGTTCTTCTATTAGGCATTAAGCATCTGTTTTCCTCCGCTTATCACCCACAAGCGAATGGTATCTGTGAACGATTGAACAGATTATTTTTGAAGCAGAGGATTGCAAAAATCAAGATGACTCTAAAGAATGTATGGCTACATTGCCTACCCATTGCCCTATTGTATCAGGTAATATTATCCCCACCAATTATATCGCCATATATATGGTCGTGGGGTAAGGCCATAGGCGATATTATTAGTGGGGATAATTTATGGGGTTATTGGGTCCGGGGGCTGTGGGGGTGTCCCACACTCTATTAAAACAATTACAGAGGTTGTGGTGGCGTCCCCCGCAGGTTCCATGGCTTAATATTGCTGAAAAAATATGGTGATATTTTTGTATGTCGATATTCTTGCGGGGATATTAACACATGGAACCTTGCCCCATATGCTCCAAGGAACCAGGCTGGCTCAGATCACCATCTAACTCCTCATGAGTTGGTAACTGGATGAACACATGAGAAACCCCCTTTCTCCTCCAACTAGGTTAAAAATAGATGCCAATACGGTAGCAAAGACATTAGGTGACGAGATGCATGATTACCTAACAACAATGACTGCAAGTGTTTCTTTCATATCTCAGAAGGTCAAGAATCAAAGAGAAGTGACAAAGATGATCAACCCATTGAAGCAGAGGATTTGTTAAAACAACCAAGTTTATACCCAGGAGACTAGGTGCTGGTGTGCAAATTCGTACGCACTTCACAATCCCAGCAGCCAAGCTGAAAGGATGAAAGGAGTAACCCCGACCCCTCCTGCAACTACCCACAGTGAAGGAAGAGAAAAAGTTCTGCGTATGCATACTCGTTCTATGGCAAGAGTAAACATCTGGAAAGTGAAGAACACAGCAGCACCCTAGACTAAAGGCCAATATCTTTTAACATTTAACAAGAAGCAAACAGACTTGCAGTTATCATGGAACTTTTTAGATAGGCTCAAGAGACTATGCAGTGAAGTATCTGAGCTGAAAGAAGAAAAGCATACTTCATCTTTATGCTACATATTGCAATTCTATTTCACACATTCTTGTATGCTGTGTGTAACTACATATTACTGTCTTATCCAGCTCTAATAAGAAGATAATGTCATAACATTTTTGGGAAATCCTAAGAACACTTATATCATCTTGGAATTCTTGATATAAAGGTGTGATACATAGAGAGTTACAGAGTTATATATTAAAAGTTTGAGCAAACATGAGGAGGTTTCAGGATATAAGAGGCCCATTGCCATCAAGAAAATCAATGAGTTTCCATGGACTCATAATTGTGGTGTCATTTTGCATTACGATTTGTGTTTTCCTCCTGATTATTATATTTAGACAAGTTATAAGAAACAATACAGAGACGGTGGATGACAATGAAACATTTACTATTGCCCCTGATATAATCACGAGCAGCATTTTTTTATAATCTTACTAGGCATTTATTTCAATTTAAAAGGGATGTTGGGGATAATTATGAAGGAATAAATTCCTATCTTGACAATTTGGCTCATTTAAAGAATAACCTATGGTATCAGCATGTGAAAAGATGAGAAGGAGAACATCAGATCAAAGCTGCTATATGTGTTCCCTTATACCTTATGCTTTGAGAACCTCTAAAATATTCATAGCAACACAAGTATCAGTGAAGAAGGCACATTGCCTGACACACCTTGCACTTTGTCTAACCAGAGGACAGTTCCAAGGATGAACAGCATCCATAACGTGTGTCAATAAAGAAAGATCTCAGAGAGAAGACAACAATGTACAAGACATAAAGTCACAAGGAGAAATACTGTCAGGCATAGTATGCTAGTTTTTTGTTAGATCATTTGGGAAACGTCCAGGCCTAAGAATGACTACTGTATTCCCTTGTTCCCTTCCCACCTTGAAGTGCTTTGAAGCACTCTACTTGTGTATAAGTGCTATATAAATAAAATATTACAATTACAAGAGATAAATCAGAAACAATGCATCAAATAATAAAATATGAACAGCCTGGAGTAAATGGAGCAGAAATCAAGATTGAAGAAAACAAGATGCTACAATGCAAGGATAAGAAAGGGAAGCAAATACAAGAATGCTGGGAATGAGGTCAACTACAAATTGAAGGAACAGTGCTCACTCCTAAAGGATGGGCTGAAGGATTGGTTGTGTGCAGAGCAATGGCATTAACCGGACAGTGGGAAGTAGTTGTGGCAAATGCAGAAAAGGAATGCAACAATGAATGGCCTAAGATTGCAAGAATGTTGACATGGGTCGACGATAAGGGAGGACCATTGCAGATACTACCCCTGAAGAATGCGTCCTTATGCTTCAGAAATAATGGTATGGTGAAAGGTGGAGAGAACCGCAAGTGTGGCCGAGTTTTGGATGTACCAGCCATGAAGGAAGTACAGCAGTCCTGATGTACCATTATTGGGCCTGTGGATCAAGAGCATATATAAAGTTGCCACCAAAATGGGGAGTAGTTTGTTCAATGGTGCTGATAGGCATACCAGCCTTAGTAGTACTACAATGTAACAGACTTCCCAAAGATGGACACACACCTGAGGAAGAAAAGATCGTTTTATCAAAGCAGACAATGGAAAAGCAATTACTTCTCAGCAAGATCAATAGAAGGCTGTTATGACTTTCTAGATGAGCATAAGTTGTTCAGCCGAACAGCATTCACAGCTATATTTTTGCCAGGAGTTCAGACTACAGTGAATGCCAAGTGGCTTGAAATCACCAGATGGGAGCTGCTGCAAATGATCAATACGACAATAAAAGGATTTAATGCGATCAAAGAAGAGTTGAGGGCAATCAGGTTTATGGCCCTCCAGAACAGCAATGGAAGGAGGCATGTGCGCCAAGATCGGGCCTTCTTGCTGTGCATTTAAACCTGCCCATGATGAAGATAATGGGACTTTGACAGAAGCGATAACGATGTTGTCAACCCTGCATACAAAAATGGAGGCTGAAGTGGACAAGGTTGAGGACGACTGTTGGTTTTTGTCTCCGTTTTCATGGATTCCAACTTGGAGCAGTACTAGTGTTGGTACTGCTAAGATTTTCTCTAATAAGGATCATCTTGGGACAATGCCAGAAGACAGCCAAGAAAGCTATTGGGATGAAGATCATGATTGATATAAACAGCGGAACTGGTGAGTAGATTGAAAATGAAGAAAGTACCCATGAGAATATAAACAAAAGTACACTTGCACATCCAGGAGTGAAGTTCTACCATGTCAAGGAGCATAACATTGGGGTAGATCTCTGTCTTCGGCTGGGGCCTCCCTCTGGAACAGCCTCCCTGCCACTCTAAAACTTGAGGAGAACCATCTCTGGTTCCGGAAGCACCTCAAGACCTTCCTCTTTTCTTCTGCCTTCGCTCTCCCTCTCCCCTGCTGATCTGTTCTCTCTTGGCACCGTGCACCTGGCCACCCTCTGTCTTTTGGGCTCAGGTACCTGCTCATCCTGTCACCCTCCCGCACTGCCTCCGGGCCACCCCTTGTACTGGGGTCTGTATCTGTACCCATACAGCCCCCCCTTTTTCTTCCTGCACTTATCGGACCTACCCTGTCTGCTGCCTTAAACCTAGCACTTACAAATTGCGGGCTGCATTACCACTGTTTGTTATCTTTATTATTTATTCATTGTTATTTATCAGTTTCTCCTCTGCTTTGCACTTTCCACCTCTCCCCCTTCCATGCACTTTTCCCCTCCCCCCTCTCCCATGCACTTGCGCGTTCTCAATGTCACTGGGCCTTGTAAGATCACTGTTTTGTTCTCCCCTGTTCCCCTCCCTTGCCTTGTCACGCTCTGAAACACTTGTGTACGAGCGCGATAGAAATAAAATATCAATCAATCAATCAACAAATATGTAGGATAGTGGATATTCTGTCCACCATCAGGAGATTGGTGCCACATGACCTGGAGTGTAGATGAACATATAAAGAACGCAGGTTACCAGAGGGAGGGGTGACACAGATATGGGTCCCAAAGAAACAAAAGAATGAAGAGATGATAAAGGTGAATGAAGAAAGGAATGTGGTTGAGGACTCGACCAGAGGGGGAATGTAAAGGAGCAGATGGCCACATTTTCCCTAGCTCCTGCCCCCTCACCACCGTCATACTGGAACAGCAGGAGAAGGGCCCTGCGTGAGACCCTGTGTGTTATGCTTATACCTCATTGAGTTTATGAGAGACAATAAGCACTCAGACAACCGTATCAAATGTACCCTCGCACTGAAAGTGGGAAGGATGCCGTATGGAAGGATGCCAGCATGCACCATTGGACATCATGGAGCTCTGAATGAAATCTGACGTGGGCAGAGTGATGTCATGGAGAAGATGCACAAGCCATGCTGAAATGATATGAAAATACTTAAGAGTGAAGATGAAGATAACTGAAGCGATAAGAGAAACATGTACGAAACGATGAAGTAATCATTAATGTAAAAGAAGACAAAGTAACTTGCTGACCAATAAGTGTAAAATACGCAGTAACGCAAGATAGAAAAGATACATAGAAGCTTGCTATAGAGGAATATATAACGTGGCAAGGACATCCATAGTTCAAAAATGGATACCAGCTTGTGTAAATATTCAATTCAACTACCTCAGAAGCTGGGCAGGGTTGCAGAGTCGGGAGATGCTGGAAGAACAGCTTTATGTGTAAAACAAGGAGTCAATGTTGGCTGAGGATCAAGGCTGATATTTTTAAATAATCGCCACAAAGTATGAAGAGAGGCAGACGGATAAGCCATGGATGAGACATATTTCTCTTAAGATTAAATGAGAAGAAAACATTTGCAAGAGCCATGTATCAGATAATTAAACGTGTATCCGGGTTAAACATATAACCTCTGGGTATTAAGTGTGTTATAAATAAAATATCATATCAGTACTGAGTCCAGAATTTGTCTTTCTTGAAAAGATGAGGCTTGAGTATTCAAAAGGCTACAACTGCAAACTGAAAGTAAACATCAAGAAATAATAAAAATGCAACATGCTCTTGAAATGAAGATCATTGATCATTCGGATACTGGAAGGTTGACGGAAGCGGCCTCTCTTGCAGGTTTCGGTTCCCTGTTAGCCTGAGGTGTGGCTTGTTGGCCTGACATGTCTGTGCACTCCTACGTTCCTCCGCTTTTGGACCTTTCCTCTGATCGAGCGCCCAAGCTCGAGCGAAGTGTAGTTCTCGTACAGAGCTTGGACTCCTTGCCTCCTGCCTCCTGCATCCCGTGTCCCGCGTTTCCTCTACGGCGACATTGTTAGCGCGGCACTGTGGAGGGAGTCTGTGCCTGCATAGATAGCCTGGCGCTGTGGAGGGATTCTGTGCCTGCTATTTCTGATCACTGCTATTACATGGGGCATCCTGACTCATGATATGCGGATCTGGCGCTATAGTCAGCAAGTGGATGCCGTGAGTTGCACTCTGGGAGCGGTTATGAGTTAGTGTGTGCCCTGTAATTTCCTGGCTCTGAATTTGGCCCCACCAGTGTGTAGTGCTGCTCTGATATTGCCCTTGGTGGTAACTGGCGACTGCAGATCTCTCGATCTTTGAGCCAATGCCCGCTTTTGGGGTTTGTGGTAACTGGCACGGTGTGTAGTGTTGCTCTGATATTGACCTCGGTGGTAACTGGTGACTCTAGATCTCTGGATCTTTGAGCCAGTGCATGATTTTGGGGTTTGTGACAATTGACACAATGTGGCTGAATTTATATCCCTGCCACTCCTGGTGTCTGTGGAACCTATCCATCCCTGTACCTGTTTGTGATCACAGGATTTGAATCTATACTTGTTTTTACTTCAATCGAACCTATTTGTATGGGTGTTTTATTATTTTATTATGAAACTTAGAAGTAAGCTTAAAGATGGCAAAAAAACTGGAATGATACCACAGATGTGGATACGGCTGAAATGAGTACACAGCCAGTGGTTGTCAAAGACAAGAAGATTACTGACTTCTTTTGTGACCAAATGGCAGTTGCACAGATACATACTGAACCGGTGGAGGCTGCTACATCTGTCAATGATGTGGCATGCACCTCGTCGGAATTTCATAACAATAATTCTCTGCTGAACCTGTGTTACAGCCTTGAAGACCAAATCACGAACCTGGAGAGGCTAAAGGACCAAAGTATTGTCCCAGTGACGGTAGACATTGTCTCTATTATTCCAGTTTCTGAAGGAACTATCTCAAGTACTTCACCCATTGTTATTACTGACAGACTCTCCTGTTCCCCTCGATGTACAGGTCTAGTGGACAGCTTGGCCGAATGGGAAACACAAGATAGCATATCTCTAGATGCTAACAATGATTGTGTGAAATGTAATATTGAATCTAAACTGAAAGATCTGGAGACTCATAATACCACTACTAGTTTTGCTCTAAAGAGTGTGCTAAGATTGTGCTATACCATTGTCTCCCAGGTTAGGAACAATGCAGATGAGCTTAAGGAAATGGCTAAAGTAGACTAAATCCCTAAGGTGGTGGTGAAAACTCGGGTTGAGGGTGTGCCTGCTAATTTAGATGACTGATAATTTGGAATCTACACTGGTTGAGATTCTTGCTGGTAGTGAGTGTGAGATTATGGATGGATGTCCTCTACCCAAGAGAGAGAGGAGAAGGCGGCACCATTTGGTAAAGAAATTAGAATTAGACAAGGCTGTTGCAGTGTCTGAAAGTGTTGGTAAGGTGGTGCCAGATGTTACGAAATCCATTCAAAAAGAGGTAGAAGGCGAGCAGCAAGGAAGGCAAAAAAGCGTGCTCTGAAGGGTGGGAACCTTACCACCTGGCGTATTGGCTCTGACAAGCCAAATTCTGAGGCCCCTAATGTACAGGGTTGCCTGGCTACAGGGGGGTCAGTTATTGTACCTGATGATAGTACTTTTGATACTACTGATTCCTCTGTCGATAGCATGAATGATAGCGATGATGAGTCTGTCGAGAAATCTACAGTTAAATTCTCCAAAGTGGTTAAAGAACTAGCCGTGAAACTATTTACGAACAATGTGAAATCGTCAATATATTATGTTCCAGTACGCCCTAGGTGGATGTGTCTTCCAAACAAACAGATTTCTATCTCAGGCAGTACAAACAAAACCAGAAAGCTGATTAATCGAGGAAAACTGCTTGAGATTCTAAATGCCCAACTCCTTCTGAGAATACTAAAAAGTGGGGATTTTAAGTTCGTTGAACCATGTCAGGGGATGTTTAGTCAAGTTCATTGTTACTCGGAAGCTGTGGTATGTCTTGTCAGGGAACATAAGAATGGGTTAAAAGAGTGCAGCTATTTGCTTGATGCCAATGAATAAGGATTTGACTGCCTGTCTAATAAGGTTAGTCCTGATTATTCCAGGAATCCTACTCAGGATAAGGGCCAAGTGATGGATACTGATGTAATAAAATCACATAGGGAATGGCTTTGCTCATTTCTACCGTTGGGCCAAAAATAATATTGAGATGACACCATTATAATATCCTGGAATATGAGAGGACACTGTCATCTATTTGCTGAATTGGGTTCACATGATCTTTTTTGTAATGCCCAAATTGTCCTCTTACAGGAAACATGGCATTTGCAGGGGGTTGTATTTGTTGGCTTTACGACATTCCATAATCTAGCAAGCAAATGTGATAAGGGCAGGCCCTTTGGGGGCTTGATAACTTTGGTATCAAACAATATTCATGCCTGTAAATGTGAATTGGTATCCCCTAATCCCTATGTACTGATTGTAGAGATGCATATTATGCTGGTAAATGTATATGACCCTCCGGGCAATGCGTTTACGGCTGTTATTCAACAGAGTATTTATGAGTGCTTGTTCGATAAGGTATTGTTGATGGTGTGACCAACATAGCATTGGGAGGTGATCTCAATTCCAATATCCTCCTGCTACATAATTTGGGAGAAATATCGAAAGCTGAGATGTGGTTCACATTCATTAAGGAGATGGATTTATTGATGTTGAATAGAAGTGTTCATGATATAACTGATAAATGTAGTACTTGGACTAATGGTCGCTATACATCTATGCTTGATTTTATTTGTATGAGTGACAAGTTATTTGATAGTCTTACTGGCTTCCAGATTTTGGAAAATGAATTTAGTGATCACTCCTTGCTACAATGTACGGCTAGGTGGGACAACAGATCTGTAAACATTGATGCAATAAGGGGGATCACTATCTCTAGCCAAGGTAATAGGATTCGCTGGTCGGATGTTAATTTAGCAAAGGCTAAAAAATGATGCCATGATATAAATATTGAGCATTTGCTCACTTGTTCTGCAGATAACATCATTGGCTGGCTATCTAAGCACCTACATGATCTCATGCCTATTGGAGGCAAGCTTAGACCCTACAAGAATAGTCTCAATAGAACTAGAGTATATGATAGGGTTATACGAGACATGAAAAGGGGGATGCGCAGAAAGCTGCGTGTTTGTGACTCTAGTGGCCACAGTCCGGAGATGGTGTATAATGAGAAGAGAAGGATTAGAAATACATTGCGCAATGAGATAAGAAGGTATCTGGTCTCCGAGAATAACATCAATTGGTAGTACATGGTACGTCTCCTCCTGGATGGGAATACTAGGAAATTCTGGGCTAGTTTCAGATCTCTTGGTAAAGTTGGGAACTCTGAGCTAACGATCCCTTTTGATAGCCATACCTGCGTCATGTATCTTGCTAATAAATTTAAAGGTGATACAACTATCTTGGTCAAGAGACCTATCCCCACTTTTACCATATTAAGGGAAGATATTCTTAGGGTAATTAAGAATCTTAAATCTTCTAGTGCCCCAAGGCCTAATGGCCTCTGTAATTTCATTGTAAAGGAAAATCCAGAGGTTTGGTCCAGCATTTTGGGGATCATATTTCAGAAAATCATTGATACTGGTGTCATGCCTATTTCTTGGAAGATGTTGCATATTATTCCTGTCTTTAAGAGCGCCCGTCAGAATCTACCTGAGAACTAAAGGCTTCTTGCCCCTACCGACGTGTCTAGTAAGATTCTCTGTACCTTAATCCTTCATGAAATTACTAAATAGATTGACAGTAATAACATTTTAGATAAGGCCCAAACTGGCTTTCGCAAAGGGTGCTCTACCAAAGATATATCTTTATAGTCAACACTCTCATTGAACAGGCCAAGGGTAAGAATAGGCTGCCTTTATACATGTTATTTGTAGACCTCTCATCAGCTTTCGACTCAGTTAAACGTAAGAGGCTGTGGTTGAAACTTGAGTTGCTTGGTATGCCACCCTACCTTTTATATGTCTGTAAAATGATTTATGATGAAAGCAAGGCCAGGATTCGTATAGATAATGGGGGTGCACTGTCCGAACCTGTTATTATTGCTAAAGGGGTAAGACAGGGATGTACACTGGCACCTACATTATATAATCTATTTAAGGCTGATTTTGGCAGAATATTTAAAGCAAAAATGAATGGCTTGCCAAGAACTGGTTCTCATAAAATTGGTTGGATATGCTATGCAGATTACATTATAATTTTTGACAATACGTATAGTGGCATCTGCAATAGCGCTAGTGCCATCTGTGAATATGCTAATGCTAATGGCCTTACAATTAACCTTAGCAAAACTCAGTTTATGGTAGTGGGTCATAATAGCTGTAAAAAGTCTGGAATACCAGGCTCACTGGGTGTGATAAGGAAATATTGCTATAAATGTATTCCTGTAAATATTCCTATACATTTATATTCCTATAAATATCTGGGCCACGAGGTGTGTGGTAATAGAGGAACAATGAACACGCTGGTACAACAGAATAAAAGATCAAAAGTTATGGCTACACTTACAGCAGGTATGTCCTTTTAAAAAATAACGGCTGGCAATAGCTTGCTGGGAATTACCAATATCCATAAGCAGAAGCTAGTGGCCATGTATTCGTATGCCCTGGTGACATCTTTTTCGGATTGGTCTGATTGGGCTGATGTTACTGAAGGCATCATATGGCATAGATTGCTTGGTCTTACCAACTATACCCCTGTATAGGCGGTTCGGTTGGAAATGGGGCTTATTTCCTTGTCCACTCAAATTGACCACAATCGAGCCAAGCTATATGTAAACATTTAATTTGCTTGTCCAGGTACCTTGCTCTATATTCTTAGGGAAGGTCTGGAGGATGGAACTATAGATGCTCTTAATAAAGTCAAACAGAAAAATCTGCACATTTATGAAAACAATGTGATGGACACCTAGGTGGGATCATGGTGAAGGTGTGGTGTTAACATCTTTGAAAAATGTCATAGAGAAGTGGGACTGGGTGGCTAGTCATGACAAGGTTTCCTCCATGAGTTCTTTACATACCTTTGCTAAGATGGTTTTCATCTATAAAGAACCACAAAGGTATCTTAAACTTATTCCCTCCCAGACTAATCGCAGAATCTTCCTAGATATAAGACTTAACCGTCTTAATGTTCTGGGGGTTCGGGAAATGTGGATGGGCCTATCTACTGAAAAAAGGATATGCAGATTATGTGCAGACAATACCATGGTGGAAACAGCAAGACATGTACTCACTTGTTGTCATAAGATGAGATCTACCTATGACAAATACTTTGCCAAACTTGATCGGGAACAAACTTATATTGAAAGTGAAAACAACTGGTTGCGTTGTCTTTCTGGGAGGAGCAACTATCTGATTATTGCCATCACTCAGATCTGGAAGGTGGCAAATGAACGTTTACGTAAATTTGAAGATGAAGTCAAATTGCTAATGGACCTTGAGAATGTAAATGAATAGGGTCTTGCTTAGGCAATGTGGGTGTAGCTGCGATTCTGGATACTTGTTTCTAGGGTTCCAGGTGTTTCTTTCTTTGTACATTATGACAAGTTTGTGTTCACTTCTGTTTTCTTCTCTCTCTTTATTGGTGAATTTAATGTATATGTCGGTTGTGTAATTTTCGAATCACTGTCTTGTTTATATTTGTGCAAAGTTCTATGAGCTATAACACAATTTAAAAAATAAAAAAATAAATGAAGAATTTGTCTCTTGAAAATGTTTCTATCCCAGAGTCTTCTAGGACTTCCAGTCCTAAGAGACCTTGCATGCCTAAGGAAGATGTGAGTATGTATGAGGTGAAGCTTGATATTTTGGATTGGTTGGCTGCTTTTGATTATAGCGATGGGATTCAGGGTTTCACAGGGAATCAGTTGATTCCTTGCCTTTTGTCTAGGCTCTCCCAAGTTGCAACTGATGCTGTAATGGAGGTGGGGGAACTTGAAAGATTGGAGTATGAGAATGTGAAGCTAGCTTTGATAGCTAGATTTAGGAAAACTCCTTCCCAGTACGGTTTAGGAACCTCAAAAGGCATGATGGTAACCCTTGGGCTTCTTGGGTGTGTGGATGTTTGAAGAACTTAGATGGTTAGGTAAAGGGTTACATAGTTAACACTTTTGAAGGAATGACAAATCTATTTTTGTTAGAATCTATTTTTGATGCCTGCTCTCCTGAGCTGAGACAGCATTTGGCTGACTCTAAAGAGATTGATCCCAAGAAACTAGCAAAGGCTGCTGACTTGTGGGTTGCCAACAGGGCTACTCACAAGGATTCTGGGGCAACTCAGAAAAAGGATGAAGGGAAGCATCAAAAGAAAGATGGCAAAGAGAATTCTAATACCTCCAATTCGAAAGAGGGCCCCAAACAGAAAAAGGGTAAGCCACAAGGGAAACCGAATCAGTCTAGTGATACCTCTGGTGCCAAACCAGAGGGAGGTCAGCAGAAGCCCCATTTGTCAAAACATTTGGAAAATGTTATGCTTGTGGGTCAACTGACCACGTGAAAGGGGATCCCAGTTGCAAGGGTAAACCCAAGGGGTTCACACTGCTTCCTTAGCCTTTGCCCCAGAGGAAGAAGTACATACGGCAAGTGGAAACTTTCAACTGCTGGCTGAAGACCCCATCTGAGTCTACCAGCTCTCATCAGTGCAGCAACATGACTGTCAACATACCTGTTAGTGTACAAAGTGAGGTGCCTGGGAGAGTCCTGCTGGGGAATGACTTAAAAGCTCTTGGAGTTGTATCAAGCACCCACAGGCCTCCCAGTAAAATGAAACAGGAGCAGACAACGAAGGCCAGAGAGAGTACCTTAGAGTATCTTAAAGGACTCTCAAGAGTTTGCTACAGGAGAACCTATAACGCCTAGTCCACAGGAAATGCCAACTTCCATTTCCAAGAAAGAGACAAAGGGGAAACCCAAGGTCTCAAGGAAAAAGCAAAATAGCACTCCTGTGCATCCAACAAGGACATCCCCGAGAGGACTGTCCAAGGTCACACCTGTAACTACTCCACCAGCTGAGGCTGAGTGTGAAAAACAACCAGGAGAGGTTGAATCAGCTGCTAAAGATTCCGAGCTGGAAGAAGACCTTCCCCCTGTTGGAGATCTGGATCCTAAAGGCCATCTTGAGCTGCAGTCTTTACTGGAAGAAGGTGGCCCCTGTAGGGCAGACTTCAGCAGAGGTCAAAGAGAGTGTCCTACTCTTGAAGGACTTCTCCTAACAGTCAGCTTCCCAGCTGGACAGGCACGAGCCAGGGAAGCACAGGTTGTACAGGGAAGATGGCCTCTTCTACAGTGAACCTACTGAGTCTATCCCAGGGGACTACAGAAGACTTGTAATGCCTCAGGAGATAAGACCCAAATTCATAAGGTTAGCCCATGAGATTCCCTTAGCTGGTCTGATGTAGATAAATTCTGAAGGAGGTGTCACACTTGTAAGACATCTGGCAAGAGTGGAGCCAAGAAAGTGGCACCGTTGGTGCCTCTCCCAGTGGTGGAAGTCCCTTTTGAGAGGGTAGGAATCAACATTGTTGGTCCCTTAGAGCCTCCAACCTCTTCAGGCAATCAATGTATATTGGTTGTGGTAGACCATGCTACCAGGTATCCTGAAGCTATACCTATGAGGACTGTTACTGCTAAGACAGTTGCTAAGGCCCTACTTGGTATTTTTACCAGGGTAGGTTTTCCTAAGGAAGTCATCTATGGCAGGGGATACAACTTTATGTCCCACCACATGCAGGCCATGTAGAAAAACTGTGGAGTGACTTACAAGTTCTCAACTGCTTACCATCTCCAGATAAATGGATTGGTAGAGAGGTTTAAGAGAACTATGAAGAGCATGATAGGTGCTTTAGAAGAACCCCTTAGAAGAAAGTGGGACCTTCTACTACCATGCCTTCTCTTTGCTTATAGAGAAATCCCTCAGGAGGGAGTTGGAATTAGGCCCTTTGAGCTTCTCTATAGTCATCCAGTTAGAGGTGGTTGGTTGGCCCTAATTAAGGAAGGGTTGGAGAGTGCTCCTTCCCCCCAAACCAGTGAGAGTCACTGAATGTGTGATAGGTCTCAGGAGGAGAATGACACACATGATGACAGAAGCAGCTGATAACTTGAAAGCCGGTCGGGTGAAGCAATGGCATGACCAGAAGGCCAACATGGTTGAGTTTACTCAAGACCAGCAAGTTCTAGTTATGGTATTGATATCGATATTTTATGTCTATCGCGCCCATACACAAGTGTTTCAGAGCACAACAAGGCAAGGGAGGGGAACAGGGGAGAACAAAACAGAGATCTTACTAGGCCCCGTGACATTGAGAATGCGCAAGTGCATGGGAGAGGGGGAGGGAAAAAGTGCATGGAAGGGGGAGAAGTGGAAAGTGTGAAGCAAAGGAGATACAGATAAATAATAATAAATAAATAAATAATTAAAGCAACAAACAGTGGTAGTGCAGCCAACAATTTGCAAGTGCTAGGTTTAAGACAGCAGACAGGGTAGGTCTGATAAATGCAGGAAGAAAAGGGGGGGGCTGTATGGGTACAGATGCAGACCCCAGTGCAAGGGGTGGCCTGGAGACAGTGAGGGAGGGTGGCAAGGTGAGCAGGTACCTGGGCCCAGAGGACACAGGGTGGCCAGGTGCACAGTGCCGCGAACAGATCAGCAAGGAGGCCCCAGCCAAAGACAGAGATCTACCCCCAGCTTGTTTCTTTGAAAAACAACTGACCCTGAGGGAGTTAGAGGTAAAGGAGCGAAGAGCTTGAGAGGGGAGGTGTTTTCAGAGAGATAGCTGAAGGTATTTTAGACTCCGGCCCCAGAAAGCCTTGTGGACAATGGAGAGGGTTTTGAATTTAATCCTGGCATCCACTGGGAGCCAATGGAAAGATTTCAGAGGTGGAGAGATATGATCCCAGGGCTTGAGGCCAAGGACACGTCTTGCAGTCCTGTTCTGGATTAGTTGCAGAGGGCGGAGAGTAGAGGCAGGTAGATTTAGAAAGAGGCTGTTACAATAGTCCCTCCTAGAGAGAACCAGAGCTTGGGGTACCATGAGCTTCTGGGGGAAGGAGAGGAAAGGCAGAGTACCACTGAAGGGGTCGCGTAGGAAGTTTGACTTTTATTGTACCTACAAGGCAGAGGGCCTTACAGGACAAATGGATTGGACCCTTAAAGGTTGTGGGAAACTTGGAGAGGTCAATTATTTGGTGGATTTAGGCAACCCTAAGAAGGTCCCCAGGGTCTTTCACACCAACCGTCTAAAAGCCTATGTCTCTAGACCAGATGTGGGAGCTTTGCTTCTAGCTTCTGCTCAGGAGGAGGAGGAGAGTGAACCTCTACCTGACCTCCTCAGGGGACAACCTTTTGATGGCAAGATAGAACGAGTTAATCTGACACTGGAACAGCCGGAAGAGTGCAAATCTCTGTTAAATCAGTTTGCCTCTCTGTTTTCACTATCACCAGGATTGACCCCTTGGGGCTAGCATGATATTCTCACTGGTGACTGTTTACCTGTTAAAAGCAGAGGTTACAGGATGTCAGACCATGTAAGTGCCCACATAAAGGAGGAGGTCAACAAGATGCTTGATCTCGGGGTAATAGAGCCATCTACAAGGCCATGGTCTAGTCCAGTTGTACTAGTGCCAAAGGCAGGATCCAATTAGTTGAGATTCTGTGTGGACTATAGAGCTTTTAATGCAGTCACAAAGACTGATGCCCATCCTTTACCTAGGACAGATGAGCTTGTGGACAAACTTGGTTCAGCCAAGTACCTAAGTACATTTGACCTGACGTCAGGCTATTTGCAAATAGCTCTGACCGACCATGCCAATGAGAAAACTGTATTTTTGACCCCAGCAGGCCTCTACCAGTTTAAGGTTATGCCTTTTGGATTAAAAAATGCACCTGCTACATTCCAAAGGATGGTTAATCAAGTTCTGAATGGGATGGAGGATTTCTGCATGGCACACTTGAATGACATTGCAGTGTTCAGCCCTACTTGAAAAGAACATGTTGACCACTTAGGATATGTATTGCAGGTTCTTGAGCAGGCCCATCTGACCATAAAGGCAAGTAAATGTCAAATTGGTCAGAGCAAAGTGGTCTACCTTGGACATGAGGTAGGAGGAGGTGAAATAAGGCCGTTGCCTAGCAAAGTACAGGCTGTACAAGAATGGGCCACCACTACTACTAAACCCAAGTGAGAGCCTTTTTAGGTTTCACTGGTTATTAAAGGAACTTTATATAGAGCTATGGATCCATAGCTTCTCCCTTGAATGTGGTTTCCTCACCCAAATTCTCCAAAAAGGTCAGATGAAATGAGGAGTGCACTAAGGTATTTGAAGGACTTAAGAAAGCCCTTTGTCAAGCTCCAGTCTTAAGAGCTCCTGACTAGAGCCACACCTTCATTGTCCAAAAAGATGCTTCCAATACAGATATAGGTGCAGTTCTGAGTCAGCTGGGTGAGAAAGGTAGGGAGCACCCCATCTGCTTCATCAGCAGGAAGCTGAAGGAATCTGAGACAAGGTGGGCAACCATACAACGTGAGTGTTACCATTGTTTGGTCTCTGAAGAGGTTTAGACCATACTTGTATGGATCTACGTTTGTGATTCAGACCACAACCCTTCTAATGCAGATGAAGGGGGAAAATCCTAAATTGTTAAAATGGTCAATCAGGCTACAAGGGTTTGATTTTATCATTGAGCACAGGTCAGGGTGTAATCACCAAAATGCTGATGGTCTCTCCCGAATGTATGACCGACTGGAGTAAGGAAATTCATCCAGGGGTGCATTAAATTCTTGTGTCCCTTAGTCTGGGGGGGTGAGTGTGGGGGAGAATTCTCAAAAATGTGCTAATTCCCTTCACCTTAGAGACCCCCAGCAACTTTGCTGGATTTTAAGGACTTGATTGTTTTACCTGGGCAGAGTGTGAGTCTTTTTTCCTACTCTCTCATGTATTTTGAATGTGTTTTACTCTTGTGTTTTCTTTGGCCATGGATTTTAGACAAACTCCATATGCATCATCTTTTCGTGTGGTCTCACAGCACCCTCAGTGTAGTGACACAGGTAAGCCTTTTTAGGCTGTCCCAAGGTTTAAATACCTTCTCTGAGATAAACTACTGTTTTCCAGAGTAAGTAAAGTAAAATAGACTTTACTAGTCTTTTTAAATTCCTAGACCCAGCACACCCTATCTTACTATAGAGTGCTGGAGGGGCTACCTAGTATCCCCTATGTCTAGAAACTCATGTAGCAGTCACATGCTACTCTTTCCTCGTGAAATGGCTGGTAGCAGTGGTTTTACAACAAACTACTATGATTTTTCCTGACCGTGAACACCGGTAGCGTTAAATCGCGTTAGCCATGTTTTTAAAGATAGCGTCTGAGCCCCCTTTGTTTAAACAGGTCCCGGTCTTCTTTTCTTGCCATTTCATTTGGCAAAGGTCCTTCTAGAGTTTGTCTCCGTGTGCCAAACCAGGTTTGGTCCCTTTGTTCCTACGCCTTGGCAGGCTTCAGGACTGAAGACTGCCTCTGGCGCCCCAGTGTCTGGGGTAGGCAGGAAGTGAGGGAGGTGCCCAAAACTCCCTGTGCTTAGTCTCCTAGGAGATCCAAATGCACTCTGGAGTGATTGGCTGGCTGACTGTCTGGCAAGGACAGCCACCCTGCTGGGTGAGAGACAGCTAGGCTGGAATGAATGGGAGAAAACTGAATAAAAGGTGAGTCTCTTGTCTTGGAAGGCAGACCACTGGAACGAAAGAACCGAAGACGAGCTTGAAGAGGATGGCTGCTGCAACTCCTGGACCATTGGTTAGCCCGGAGAAGCCCTGCTGCAGGTCCGTATCACCAAGTTCATCTCGACAGGGAAGCCCTACAAGGACGACTTCTCCCTTTGAGTTGGTGGCACCAATCAACTCGACCCGTAAGCCACCTGGATACCATTCTGGAGCTGGTTGTACTATTTTCCTCAGCATACTGCAGGAAAACGAATAACCAGGGAGAGGGACACAAGGTTGTGTGCTTTACTACAGCTACCGGAATCGAAGATTTACCAGCTGCCAGCTTTGTGACCAGTCCCAGTGCATTGCAGGAGTCCCCCAACGTCCTCCCTCATGTCCCCACGACTGAGGCCCAGGAACAGCAAAATCTGCAGGAACTGCCAGGTTCAGAAGTCTTCAGCTGCATCTTTTTCTTCATTGTAATGTACTGTGAAAACCCGACCGAGAGAACTTACCTCTCACTCTGAAAGTGCTTGAAACTTTGGCAACTTGCAGGCCCAGTCAGCTTGTGACCCAACAAATGAACCTTTCTTTTACGAACTACTTCTGAGAACTTTGGCAAAGACTTTTCTGTTTAACTACCAGAACTGCTTTATCTAATACAAGACTTTAGCCCATTGACTTTGGCCTACCATATTGCATTGAATTGGCTCCACTGGTGAACTCAAACTATTTGCACTGTCTAAAGGTAACTGTAATATTCTTTTTATGAACCTATGCCTTTTTGCTCCTGCTTCAACATACTCTGAATGCCATTTTGCTCCTCCTTCAAAGTAGTTTGAATGCCTCAGACACGTATCTTGTAAAGTACTGAAGTATATTTTTGTGTGCTATAGAATGTTGAGTATAAGAGTCTATTTGAATACTTGTTATTGTAGATGTCTACGTAACATCATTACAGCTCACATTCCCCTCTAGAGATAAGTCTGGCTGCTCAGCAACGCTACCAAAACTGTGTATTACACACTTATACAAAAGGTTGGTTTTGCTTACACCTGTAGTTCTAGTTGTGTGTAGTAGTCCCAATGGGTACTGCATACAAACTCTGCCTAACAAAAAGAAAGATCTTTCTCCGTGGCTATGCGTCAATTACAAAGAAAACTATTTCCAGCATCTTTCTGTACTCTGAAACTGATATAATCTGTCAAGGCCTTTCAGAAAATGGATGCTAAAGAAACCACATCTTGTGAAATCCCGATGTAAATTGAACACGTGTAGATTAGTTTTTGTAAAAGCTGTGAAATGATACTTTGAAAGCTAAAATGTGAAATCATGCCAAATACTTGCACAGAAACAGTATTTTATGTGTGGGGATGGGGTTTGGTTTAAATGTATAATATATTCATTTACAAAAGGACTGACCTTTGTGAAAGAAAGGAAATGAAAATGTGTTTGACAGCTGTTTGAAAGCAGCAGAACCAGTTTTGCCTGGGCAGGCACTTCAAAGATATCCATCCCCTTGGGAAATTAAGCCCCTTTACAAATTTGAAAGGCCCAGAGGTGTGGAAAGTAGAGACCTCGTCAGACTGGCCGGCACTTTTGCAGCCAGGGGCAATGGACTCAGGGGAACTGGCCCGGTCAAAAGGAAGTGTGAATTCCTTTGACACCTCTCCTCAGCTTCTACTGCCTGGGATGAAAGAGCGTCATGGTAACCCTGTTGTTCAACTGACTGAAGAAAGACATTTGGCTGGGGAGTTGGAAAGTCTTGCCACTTTCGGGAACAAAGCCAGCCCATTTGAATCAAAAGACATTTTACATTAAGACATTTATTTCAGTAAAACAAATAAGCAGTAATGTGAAAGTATGATGGGGTTTAATGTGATTTTTGTAGCAACAAAATGAGACGATGTGGGTCTTGATAGCATGTGAGGGATGCCAATGGCATTAAAGTGGCATTTGTGGGGAAAGCTTACAACACATAGATGTAAAATTGGATGGAAATATGCCCGACACTGTTAGGCTTAGATGTAGCCATTTGTAGAATTTTAGGGGAAATGTATAACATACAAATTGTGAAAGAGTGCCAGAAGGGTAAAGCAGCATCGTACAGACTTGGTGTTTGAACCAGTATACTCCTTGCGAAATATGGTATTTGCCTATCTGATATTTATAATGGTGATGTTTGTAAATATAAGGGTTTTGTTTCATAACTGATTTTGGCAAAAGTAACAGTGGTGCAATAAAACACATCATAAAAACACCCACACTAAAACCGATGTCACTTCCCATGGTCAATCCGCCTGCAATCGGGTGGCGATATCCTCAGCCTGACATATCCTATTTTAGAGGTATGTCCAGGTTACTTCCGCCCACGTAGCAAAGTAGCAAAAAAATATCTGATGTCATGACTGCTTATAAAAGGAGGGTGCACAGAGAGAGTCAGGACATTCAAATGTCAGCGCATTCAACATCCAGTGATCCAGACATTCAACATTCACCCTGCAAGAATCCAGAATCCAGACCCAGGCAGATGTAGCTGATCCAGATCCAGACAGAACCTCCCATCCAGGCAGAACCACTTATCCAGAATTAAACCCTACAAACATCCCCATAATTCATGGAGAAAGGAGGAAAGCCTGCAGACCTTTGGGAGAATCCAGTGACCAGACCTCTCCCTGCGTAGCTGATGCACCCCGCTGTCCTCTGTGACCAGACCTAGGTTGTCCCGCTGTCCCCTTAATGGAGAGTTCCGCTACTGCACAGTGACCAGATCCTTGTCCCGCTGTCCAGAGACCCGGTTAGCTGTCCAAAAACCCAACTCAAGTGCATTTTGTAAGTATCACCCTCCCCTAGAACCAAAAATCTGCATAAACCGCTCTGTTACTTTGCATTCTGTCCAACCCTATACAAATCCTATAACTACCCTATTTAATTTGTAAATTGTTAGAATCCTCTGTGTATCCTGTCCTTAGAAAAATCTGTGGTAGTTTCCAGCGTAATTCTTCCCAAATCATTTCAGTACGTTGTGTAAGTCCTTAGTACCATTTTAAGTAAATTAATTAATTTCCCATAAAAATGAACGTGGCATGAATAGGTTAACCTTGCAAATTAACCTCCTTGCATACTGTGTCTTTCTTTAATAATTTAGCCATTAAAATATAGTTGCCGTAAAACAAATCCTTTTGCTAACAAAACCGAGTTTGACCGTGAAAGTGTTTCCCTCTTAAAATCCAATTTTCTTTTCCTATAAAGAATCCCATACTGTCACCCATCACAAGTCATTCTTTTACTTCTATCTCATACCTGTTATGTTCCTTGGTATCTCTCTCCGTAAAACCGATTTCCGATTTTGACTATTTAGACCATTTACTAAGTTGTTTGCTTGTTTTAAACCCATGAAAACTGAGAAATTGCAATTCTGCCACGTGTGATTTTTGCTGCACTGTTTTCCTTCCCAAAAGTCAATGTTCTCACTTATATGATGTAGTTTAACACCTTGCCTTGTACCCTGTAAGTGCTCTTGCCTCATTAGTACAGCCACACCAATTCCTGTCTTATCCATTCAACAGCACATGTAAAATAACTATTTGGTGAATTAGGAGTGCTATTTTGCTCATTTTGAAGGGTTTTCGACCCAATTTTAGCCTCCCATTCACGGGTGGTAGGTCGGATTTTCAATCCGATGTTTGTCTATGATACCTGACTCCTTGCTACTCCTCACCACCCACACAAAACCTGGTTAACAGGGGCTTGGGGGATTGTTGCAGGTGGAATGCATTACAGTTGTGCCAGTTAAAAGTATTATCAAAAAGTAATCTTGTTTTCATTCATTTTGCATTGATGTGTCTGATGTTAAAAAGTTAACTTAAGTGTATCCTATCAATTTCCTGTGTAATTATCACCACACTGGTGATTGCTGCCCTATATTTAATCTGATTGATTTTCACTTGAATTTAAAAATAAATAAATATTGTATTATTACACACCGGCCTGGTTCATGGTCCATTGCGACACGGGGTGTACGTTAAGGGCGGTGTGAGACCGGTTGGCTGCCTTCTCAAAGCAAGAATCTGAATAGAATACATTTGAAAGTATTTTCATTATTCGCCACATCCCTGGCCAGTGAAAGAGTCCTGGTCTGGAGTAGCCATGTCTTTAAAACCGTAACACAGTGGGGGCTTGTTGCCGGGATTGAGATAAGTGTTTCCAATCGTGACAGCTTAACACAGCAGGCTAACCGTAAAGGTAGTGATACTTTTTGTGGTTAGAAACAAAAGTGTTACACTGTAAAAGAACCATCCCAAAAATTAGACCCTAAGTATCAGACATGTGTGTAAAAATAAAGTCAAATCAACCCTGAACTAGACAAAAAGCAACAGAGTACAGATTTGTCCTTATAAAAATAATTTAATCAAGGAAGAACGCTCTTCATGATGACCACAGTGGAGATGAACATGGCTAGACAGCACCTTCTGCACAAACTATTTGTTAGAGGGGAATGGGCAGAGCAAAATGAGGAGGCCCGGTTAGTAGAAATGATGCAACAGGTCACCTCCATGAACATGGATGTGTGGCATGTCGATGGCCTGTTACATCAAGCCCTGAGCGAGTTGTACATGACTCCGGGTATTAAAGTGGAGCAGATTAAAATGGTCCGACTCACAGCCTACATATATCTCCACGTGGGGGTTATGGAGGAAAAATATGAAGAAAATAGAACCCTTGCGCAAAACCAATCTGAGCTCTTAACCCAAATCCAGACTGAATGAAAACTAGTAGAAGAGCAATTGCAGAAGTGCTAAAATTCGGTACAATTTTAAAAGTACATCAAATGGTTAAAACAGGACTTGGCTATACAACAAGAAAATAATTTAGAGCAAGAGGCCAAATTAGATGCATTAAAAGTGGAGTGTCAGGGAAAGGTTGAATCTCTGGAAGAGAGTCAACAGAAACTGAATCAACAACTAAAATATAACAGGGCCTGCTCAGAACAAATAGTCATGTTACAAATTCAGATCAAAAAGTTGGAAGAAGAGAATAATAAATTAATCATTAAAGAACTCCACTTCCAAACCAAATTTAACCTAGAACGCCAGACATTGGGTCTCATCACGACTTCGGCGGTAACCCTTAAATCCGGCGGTAGCGCTATTACCGCCGGATTTAAGGGTCCGCCGAATCAGGGCTTCGGCGTATTTCGCCCCAGCTCTGAGCTGGGGGAAATCCGCCGAAAAATTCACGCTATTGCCGCCGGCGGGAAATCCGCCGGCAGTATTAGCGCAAAGAGTCCCCATTGAGCCCAATGGGGAATGGGGTATTCCCGAATGGGCTTAGTGGGGAATGGGGACTTACATTACCGCCGAACTCGTGATCCGGCGCTATTAGCGCCGGGGAGTTCGGCGGTAGGGCTAATACCGCCCACGCTAATAGCGTTACCGTTACCGCCCAAGTCGTGATGAGGCCCATTAAGTGCTATCAAACAACAGTGGGATGACCTGGCTGAACAGAGGGGTGCCATGTATCAGGAAAAAGAGGCCCTATGTCAAAAAGCCTAATCCCTGACGCGGAGGCTGAGCCGGGAAGCTCACTTGTTACAGACGACCCCAGGAGCACGGAGCCAACCTCATGGAGAATAAACCAGTATCTACTACTACTGGCCGGAGTGAATAATCCTCAGTTACGGCACACAAATTAGACGTAGTTACCAGAAAGACCTGACCATAGGTCCCCATTGGGACACGATGCCCCGTTGGCATCCAAGTGACCACCAGCCAAGTGACCATTCAGCTGTCTGACACAGAGTCCATATGTGACTGAAACAGAGTATTTGGGATTTAGAGTGCCGGAAGGGTCCCCGACTAGGAGCCCCGATGAAGGCAGACTTGGTACACTCCACTCCTGCTGAAACGTGAAGAGCACAGGGAACACCAGAATTAGTTTGTGCCCCTGTCTACAGATTTTGTTCAACAATCTTCTGCCACGTTGGCAAAGATATCTTTTTCCCTGACCATGGAACATTCATTGTTCGACTCTTACCCGAAAGGTAACTTTGAAACCCTTCTAGCTCCAGAGTGCAGTGGACCTGTTGAATCAACAGCCTGCTCCTGGATTATTATAATTGTTTCAAATACCACGTTCCTTCCTTTTTTATTAAAATTGCGTGTTGTTATTTTTGTCAATGAAGCAATGAAGCATAATTGACACATGTACACAATTGCTCTCACTAGGCAATGTCTCGTTGCGTTTTTATGACATTATTGTAAATTGTCACAACTGTTTGTCTTGATATAATTTGTAAATTGTCACAATTGTTTGTTTTGATATAATTGATGATTCTTTGCTGAATAGAATAAACAAATGCTTGTCAGCACTGAGAAAAAGAGGGACAATTGATTACTACTGTCTCCTTTTCCTCCATGATGTTCCTCTGGCACACGTAATTGTCAGTATGTTGATACAGTGAGTGGTTATTATTTCTGATTCATAACCAGGATCTCCAACTTAGGAGACCTAATCTGAAACCACCAGGATAGATCTAAATTTCATTATCTGTCCATCAGAACTTTTCTTCCTTATTATAGTTTTGAAGGATACACCCATTCGTTCTTTGTCAGGAAGTGGGCATCTTAAAAACAGACCTACAGAAAAGAGAGTTAGACCTCCAGGAACTGAAAGAAATAAAAGTAGAATATGAAAAATTATTGGGGCACACAAGACTAGTAGAAGGTGCTCTAGAAGAGAAAACCCAAGCTAAAAATGTGCAAAATCAGGAGATCCATCTCCTGCAACAAAAATGGTCTCAGTTTTCCCAGGCCATACAGGAAGCACAAAACGATGATGAGGCCCTCTGTGGTGAGCATAGGGGACTCCAGAGCCAAGTAGAGGCTCAAGAAAAGGCAATAGAGGTAAGTCAAGCCCTGATAGCAGAGCAAAAGACTCAGCTCCTTAGCCTACCACCAGGAAATGGGCTGAGAGGGAGAAACTGGAGCTGTTAGAAAAAGAATATGCTAGGCTGAATCCAAACTTGAGGGTAGACCTCAAAAGTAGAGAGGGACAGGGCCACCCCTGAAAACAGTGTGCTGCCCTCTGTGCTAGGGGCCTCCAAGCCATTTACCACCTTGTATACACCAGGTACTGCTAACCTCATGTCCACCAGTTCACAAGAACCAGGAATCACGGGGCAGCCAGACTCTAGTAGGTCCAGCATGATTGAACAGTCAGGCCACTTCCCATCAGAGATTGATGGACGGGCATCCCTGTACAGATTCCAAAATGTTATGGCCGATATATCTGATCAGGAAGACTCCTATGACGAGAAACTCAGGGAGCTAGACCCGCAGAGGCATCAACTACAAAAGGACCATTTGGTTTGATTTGCAGAACAAAAAGAGCGTGAATTGAGGCCCCAAAAGAGCATTTTAAAAACCTCCACCCAATCAGGGAAACGGGGGGAACTCTCCACCAACCCCGGAAGCAGGGAGGAGTCAGAAGACCACTCTCCTATGCGAAAGAGGGAGTCCAAGGGGAGTGACACAGAGGGCCCAAAATACAACAGGGGAGAAGGAACCAGGCCCCACCATTCAGAGAGTAGCTCACAAGCTCAAAGAATCAGGGAGCGCCTAGAAGATAAAAAGGGGACCTCAAATAATAGCGGCTCTGAGTCTGAGGGTGAGTGGACTCAGCTGAAGTGGCAAAGGAAGGCTAATAAACAAAAGAGAGCTCTGGTGAAAGACCCCGTCAAACAGATCAAAGCTATTAGAAATGTTATGACCTTATATCACAAAAATGGCAAATATTCTGTCTGGGAGCATCTGGAGCTATATGAACAGATGATGAACTCTTTTAACATCAAAAATAGCCAGAATTGCGTAGACTATACCAAATACGACAAAACATGTTTACGAGCGCGATAGAAATAAAATATCAATCAATCAATCAAAAATGAATGTTCTCTCCGGAGTACTCCAGCTTCTTTGCTGGGCTGGAAGACCAAGACCATTCAAGGTGGTCCACCTGTAAGGCGGCCATCTTGAAGCACTTTTCCACACACAGAAACCCCCAGGAGGCCTGCAAAGTGGCCTACAATCTGCAGTGTGGAGAGGATCAGGCCCCAAGAGAATTTGTGCAGGAGCTAAAACGTGCCTTTGCGCAAACTACCAGGCGGGTGCACACGGATAGTAGGGAATTTCTAACCACCTATTTTCATGCGCTCCCAAAATATATAATGACACAGCTGATAAGCGATTTTCATGATAAAAGGACCAAGGACTGGGTAATAGAGCAAGCTACCCGGATCTATGAGGTCCAAAAACCTGGAGAAAGCAATATCCAAACAAAAAACACCAAACCAACCCACACCCCCGCTGCCGCTAAGGTGGCAGAGGTGACAGTTGCCCCCATTTTGGACCTAGAAATGGGGGGGGCCTAAAAACACACCTTCTCAAAACCAGCCAAATCAGAAGCAAAGAAGGCTGTCTGATCAATCAGCAGCAGGTGGTAGCCAGGTAGGAAATCCCACCAGTGTGACCTCTAACCCTGCTAATTATATCAGTCCCAGGTATAAGGGCAATAGACCTATCTTGGAGTACGTGTGGACTCCCCCAGCCCAAGGGGGGGAATCCAACCTGGATGCGTACTGCCCCAGGAAACCTCCCTCCTAACTTCCCTCAAGAGGGCAGTAATCCTCCAAATCCTGGGCTAGGTTTCTTTCCCTGGCACCTACCAAACCCCAACATACAGGACAACCCTCTGTTCTCTCCCCGCTTACAGGAGTCCATACCACCCAATCCGGGAGAGGGGAGGCCAAGGGGGGAGGGTTACCAAGGGAATCCCCAGTGCCCAGGGTACTCAGGGAGAAGGGATAGTTACCCTTCCTGAGAACCACCATGGTTTGATGAAAGACCCCCGTACCAGCCGGAGCGGGTGTCCCAACTGAAGCGCCATGTCCAGAAACTCACTCAGGATCTGAGTCACATGTTGAGGGCTCAGCAAAGCCCTCAGATGAACATGACGACTCAGAACCCCTCAAACCAACGGTCTGGCACCCCGGAACAATGACAGGGAGAAAACCCAGACAACCCACTGGTTCCAGAGGAGGAGGCACGGGAGGAAGGGGGGTGCAAAGCCCTAGAGGAAGTTTCCTTCCTCACCCGTGAAAAGCCCCTAGATACCCCGGAACTAGAACTAAAATCTCTTACCCCCAAAATCTGCAACCCATGGAACAGAGGGTGGGTAGGAGAAACAAAGAAACCAAAAAGACCCATTTTATGGAGGAAGTCAGTGTCCTCCAGTTTGAAGGGGATGAACCAGTGCTCCAGATAAGATTTTGAGGTGGGAGTATTTTACGCATGATTTTTCAAATTAGAGAGTAAATGCAAAAACAAGAGAGTAAAAATTAGTTTTCTCCTCTGCAAGAGAGTAAAACGTATCCAACACATATACCCAATGCATACGTAAAATCAGACCCGTAGATCAAAGTTTTCTTGCTTGCGCATAGAGCCCATCCGTCACATGCAAACGGCGCATCCCGTCTGAGCACATAGTAACAGCACATCACTCCACTTGATAATGGCATATAACCTCCCTGAACATGTTAGCTACGCATCTCCTCTTGACACATACTAACGAGTATGAAACGTACTCTGTGCACATGGTAAAGGAACATCTCCTTTCAGCATTTTCAGAGATGTGCTGTTAGCATTTGAAGAGCAAATTTGTGTCATGTGCATGTGTAAATTGCACCTTTACACCGTGCGCATGCTAACAAGCACATCTCTATGCATATGCTAATGGCAGACATTGTTTTCACGTATTGCTAGAACACGTTCTGTTTAGCAAGCTCGATATTTGCACACGTTGACAGGACATATCTCTACCCATAGTGACCTCAAATCTCTTCTCTGCGCATGCTATTGGCACATCTCTTCTCATCTGCTAATGGTGCATTGTCTCTGCGCATATACTAGTGGTACAGCTCTCTATACATACATGCATGTGCACAGAGGAGATGTGCATGCTGACGACCCACCTTCTCTATGCATATGCTAATGGGATATACCCTCTCTGCACATGCTAACAGCACATCCCATCCCTGCACGTACTAACTGCACATCCTGTGCAGCGACGGGATGTGCAGTTAGCATGTGCAAACTCCACATCTTGTCTCTGCACATTCTAACGGCACATCTCGGCTCTGCATGCCAACTGCACTTCTGTTCCATACTAATGGCACATCTCTTCTTGGCACATACAAAGGACACATCTTTACTAAGTATGTACTAGAGGACAACTGCCCCTGCTATAATGGCACATCTCCTCTCTGCCAGTCTTAATGGCAGGGCTCCCTTCTGCACAGGCTAATGTTGGCAAAGCACATGCTAACGTTGCATCCAAAGAAAGGCTGGAAAGCTACCGGGCAGGAGGGCGGCCTGCACTTCCCAAGTTCCAATTACGTGGAGGGCTGACGCAGCCTTGATGGAAGACCGCAGAGGAGTCGCTTCTTTCTTACAAGACATGCAATAATGAAGAATAACCGTTCACATAAGTTACTATAGGTGCTGGAAATGGACAAAATCTACTGGGGGCCAAATGTACCCAATTTTCCCCCCTCCCCTTTCCTTATTCAGCCTGACTCGAACACGTCCTCACCAGCCCCCACCACAATACCCAACAGTGCTCCCCTGGCATTCTGCTTGGTTTTGCTGTAATAAAATTCAACTGGTGCTTAAAAGCTGAAGGAATTTTGCTAAAAGCGCTATGTAAGAACACATACTCCCTTTCCACATGTTATTGGCATAGCCTCTGTACACATGCAGCAACACATCTCATCTCTGCACATGCTAACTGAGCATCTGTTTTCTGCATGTGCTAATGGCAAATATATTCAGTTCCCGGGCTGCCCTGCATCTCTGGTGCAGGGTAATGGAACCGTTCATCCCTGCATGGGGTAACGCCCCATCCCTCGTGGTATAGCCCACCAGCAAGCGCATGTCTTGCTACAGCCAGCATAACTTTATAAATTATACATTACAGAGCAGGTTTGCAACGGGCCATGGTGCAGCAAGTAAAGGAATTATTGCAGTTATTGTGTTGGCTCCCGCCCTTTATTTCAGCACTGTGAGGGGAGCGGTGGGGGTGGCTTGTGAGAGTGAGCCGACCTACCTGACCTCCCTCTCATACATGGGAGCAACAAAACTTACATTTCGGGAGCGGGGGGATTAAGTCGTGATGGGAGGGGCCACTAAAATAGGCAGGGCAAACTTGGAGGCTCTGCCCCCACTGTTCTACCCACCTGTCCCCATGGTCTGGTGTGGGGACCAACTATCGATTAGTATATTTTAAACTGCAATATGCAGAGAGGTGATGGAGGACTTTCTTGAAAGTAACAGCTTTAAAGTTTTATTGCGTTTGTTCAAGTACATTTTTCTGAACAAACACAGTAAAACTTTAACGCTGCCAGTTTCGGGAAAGGCTCACCTCTCTGCCTAACAAAATGCAAGTGCACCCATCCAGGAGTGCACCTAGGCTAAAATGTAGGGGTGGGCTAACCCTTCAAATTTTGGGAGAGGCACTAAATTCAGAGACTGTGGAGGAGTGGCAAACTTACTTGTGTAGGGGCATCTACCTTCATTAACCGTTGTAATAAGACTATTCTGGTG
This sequence comes from Ambystoma mexicanum, assembly GCF_040938575.1. NCBI lineage: Eukaryota > Metazoa > Chordata > Amphibia > Caudata > Ambystomatidae > Ambystoma > Ambystoma mexicanum. The sequence goes on along the minus strand of NC_090928.1, from coordinate 1,222,196,971 downwards.
CAGCTTCAATTTTACAATCAGTTAACTGCTCTCTCCTTTGAGTCTGAAACACCCACTTCTTGCAGATCCTGAAGGTCCTAGAAAGTGTGAAAATGGCAGATGGTGTGCAATGAAAGACACAATATCATAGCATAAGGACATGGCAGAGTGCGGGGCAGTACTCTGGACGGCCCACGCAACTTCAGTGGCTGGGAGCAACAGGGGAGAAAATGTAATGTTGGTTCTACCACAGTCCGCTATAGTAGAATCTCTGGTGCACTGACTGCCTGGTGAGACTATGTTGGCGTGTCAAATACAGTGTTACAAGACTGGGGGAGGGCTAGTGCAGCAATAATGCAGTTCTATGCAGCAGTATTGGAGCCACTAGCAGAGGAGCACCAGGATACACCAATGTGTCCATACACTTAAAACGGTCCTATTGTAAGGGTGTAAACGTTATCATTTATAAGCTCTCCAATTTGGGCAACTGACGTCAGGGTGAGATTACATTATTTGCCCAGGATCACACAGTTACGCTGAACAGCAAAGCTTTGATTTTAACCCACTCTTTCAATTTGGGAACAGCCACCTTCTTCCGCGTTTTACTTGGAATAAAAATTTAAGTTTTGGGTGTCAAGACCTACAATAATACTGTCCTATAGAGTTTACTTGCAAAATAAACAAATTGCATAGTAAAGCATCATGACAACATGTAAATCCTTATAGCAGCATGTTGGGCCGAAATAATATCATTGTACCTTTTATTTTTCACATCCTGAATGGAAAATGATAAGATGCAAAAGGTAAAACATCCCGATTTTCCCACTTTATTTTCAGTGCTTTAAAAACACACAAAAAAATAAGTTCTGCCATAAACTCACTTAGGTTTGGCGATTTGTCACAAAACTCCACCGTGTTGTTAGGTATGGTTAAAGAACATTCAACTAAAGACATCGAAGTAAACTTTACTTTTTAGCATATGAAGCTATTAGACGTTATGTTAATGTTAATGTTAAAGGATATTTGCACCACGCACTATCACCACCAGAGTGGTCCCCTGGCGCTCTGGCAGCTCTGAAAAAGACACGGGGAGGAGGGAGGGTTGAGTTAGTGGGAGTAAGCTGGAAAAGTGCAAGAGAGCTGTGATGTGCTTTTGGCGGCCTCAGCCTGGTGGGTCCGTTGGCTGGGCTTGGGGTGTTTTCCGTTCGGTAGCCGTTGTGTACTGTTGTGCAAGTCTATGTGTTTTTTGTTTTGTTGTTGCTGTGTAGTGAAGTTTGTGCGGTTTGTTGTGTTATAGAGTTGTGGTTGTGTTTGTTTAGAGTTTGAGAGGCTATATGCGGACGGGTGAAATTGATAGTGAGTCGGTTATTGATTCATGATTGCATGGCACGTTTGGTCCCGGCATGGCCGGCGAATCGTATGGCAATCATTGAATCACATTACTATCTAGATCTGACGCAGGCTAGACTTAGGAATTCCATGTATGTGCGGCACATGCCAACAATCACACCTCCATCTAGATGTGGTGCGGGATAAACTTGAGAATTCAAATTTAAGTGTGGCATACACTAACAATCATATTTCTGTCTAGATTTGGCTCAGGTTAATCTTTGTGGTTCTCTCCGAGTATGGTACTAGTTAACATTATACTGCAGGCAATGTGTGCTGTCCAGCTATGAATAGGTTTAGGCTGGTGGTCACATATCTCTCTAACAATGCATGGTGTAAGTCTGTAGCAGTCTAGGCCATTGAAAGGTAAGGTAGAGTGGCAGGAGCTTTCTGGAGTAGAGTAATTGCTCTACCCCCCACCCATGCCAACACTTACAGTTTTGTTGGTGTCTGGTGGCTTCATTACCTTCCCCTGCTGACACCTGCAGACACATCTTGGGACCGCCAATGTGGGAGCCGCCCTTGTCCTTGGGCCCTTAGCCGCGGGGGCTGCCGGGCAGTGGGCTGCCCACGGAGGAACAGGTAAGGTCAGGGAGGCAACCAATTACGAGAGGGGGAGGGCTGGGAGGCGGGCTTAAGGCCGGGAAAGAGCACTTTGCAGCACTCATGAGTCTCTTCTGTAAGCAGTCAGCTCCACAAAGCGTGGGTTGCTTGTAATAGTGTGTGACAACTCTGCTTCAAAGCAGGATACTGCCAGCAAGATCTGCCCTGAAGCCTGCACAGCAACACACGTTTCAGCAAACAGACATTTTCAGTACACTCTGACATGGGTCTATGAATATAGTAACAGCCAAAGCCTCACATGCTTGTAGCTGTCCTGCAATGTAGAGGTATTTTCTTCTTAGGGTGAGTAGTGTGACTAATTAAAACTGCAGACCCCAACTTCCATTATTCTCTCAAAAAGGTTTCTTACTGAATCACAATAAGACATGTTTCAAATTTAAAATTCTGGACATACTTATGTTCCCATAATGCTTTTTGCTTTTATGCAAATCGCTAGGATGGGATTCTATGAAGAGATGCTGCATTGCGTTACCTGGCCCTGGACCATGCCCTTCGGCCCTGCCCACTCCTCCCCCACGCCCACACCCCTTAAAGGAGGAGAGAGTTCCCCCAATACATGTTTCCCATTTCCTGCACTGGCTAGGGAGAAATGGCATACGAGGAGAGACACTAAATTTGTAGGTGTTGTTTGGTTATTTGCCCACCGATTGACTGCCCATAGCCATGTTAATCCCTATGGCCATTCCCACCCAGTTCCTGCCCGAAACATCTCCTCATGGGAACTCTTTCAGCTCGCTTTAATCAAGCCTTACCATAAAACTCTGCACTTGAAGTACTTATCAGTGTTTTTTCAAAGCAGTTTTATGACAGTTAAGGACTTAACTGGAGCTATAAAAGCTTTACTGGTGTAATAAAAATGCCTTAACCAGGTTGGTCTTCAGCTACTTGATTTATAAGCACTATGTGTGTCATTCACTGAAGTCCTGTTAAAAACAAGCATTGGCAAAGCCAACAGTTTTGGCTTGTGTATAATTATTAGGCATTTGCCAGGCACTACACTTAGATGTTCAGGTATTCACAGCATTGTGCACCTGCTACCATCGATGGCCAATGAATACCCCTATGGCAGTGCCTTGCAGGTGTTTTTCCCACGCCTTCACAATAGGTCAAACTGTTGGCATTGCAAATGCTTGTCTTACTTAGCGGCTGGGAAGTTCAGCTCTCGCTCGAACACCGGAAGTAAGGATCAGAGAGGATGGGAATAGGTTCAATACAGGTAGTAGTATATCAGGAAGCGTAGGGTGCTTAGAAGTACGTTTGTTTTTCTTCTGTCACTGAGGGTGCGCAGCCACAGGGCAATCCTAGCTGACAAGAAATGATGAATTGGTTTGGCAGCCATGAGGATTACCAGCTCTGGAGGTTCATGCAGGTGCAATGGGTGTTCTTACCAGTTACGGCCTCAGAGCCTTTTTACCTTTTCAGTTGAAATGGGCCCTGAGCTCTGGGGTTGGAGGGGCCGAGCAGCTGTCCCATGTGGGCAGTCTTATTCCATAGAAACCAACTCCTTTAATTCACGACATTAAATGTGCGCAGCGTGCACCTCGCAGGCTGCCTTTGCTGGCTATCGCCTCCCTCTGGCAGTTTAAGGCAACATTCTTAGCGCCTCATTGCCTATTAATTCAGGTTTCCCTGACATTAGCACCGCGCTGGCAAAGAGCGATTGATAGCTTTTCAGTGGACATTTAAAAACTGCGCCAAAAAAAGGAGCAGGCCCATTCTCAAAGGGCATCTGAATGAGCGCATTTTAGATGCACTCATTCAGGTGCTCTTTTTCACCCCTTTGCACATTTGCGCAAATCAGAGAGCATTTCTGAGCATTTAAAAGTGCATCCTGAATTCACAAACAGGATGTGCTTTTAAATGCCCAAAAATGAGGGTTATCCCGCTGCACCAATGAGAGCAGTATTCGGGCGGGGGCGTGGGGTGCAAATCATGATAGGGTAACTGTCATGATTTTTTTTGTAAGTGTGACAGACAGTGGTTTAAACCGCGACTGTTGCACTAGAATTTCCATCCCCCAAACAGAGATGGTCATGCTTTTTTTCAAGCATTGAGGAGCCCATCTCTGTGAAATGTGCTCCCAACAACCACATGGTGGCTCTCAGCGCTAATGTCCAGCCCCTCCTCACAGCACACCTTTGCTCTTTTGGACTCCCCCCCCCCTAAAATGCTCAGGTCACCTTTGAGAATAAGGGGAGCAGAGCCTTTCTGACACTAGTGCAAGTGAAATGAGCGCATTCTCTGCGCCTGTTATTTGCACTACTTTTTCCGAATCTGGCCCTCAGTGTCCACCACCATCGTCAACACATCTAGCCCTCAGTGTCCCCCCCATCCTCAACACATCTGGCCCTCAGTGTCCCCCACGATCCTCAACACATCTAGCCCTCAGTGTCCCCCACCATCCTCAACACATCTGGCCCTCAGTGTCCCCCACCATCCCCAACACATCTGGCCCTCAGTGTCCCCCACCATCCTCAACACATCTGGTCCTCAGTGTCCCCCACCATCCTCTACACATCTGGCCCTCAGTGTCCCCACGATCCTCAACACGTCTAGCCCTCAGTGTCCCCCACCATCCCCAACACATCTGGCCCTCAGTGTCCCCCACCATCCTCAACACATCTGGTCCTCAGTGTCCCCCACCATCCTCTACACATCTGGCCCTCAGTGTCCCCCACGATCCTCAACACATCTAGCCCTCAGTGTCCCCCACCATCCCCAACACATCTGGCCCTCAGTGTCCCCCACGATCCTCAACACATCTAGCCCTCAGTGTCCCCCACCATCCCCAACACATCTGGCCCTCAGTGTCCCCCACCATCCTCTACACATCTGGCCCTCAGTGTCCCCCACGATCCTCAACACATCTAGCCCTCAGTGTCCCCCACCATCCCCAACACATCTGGCCCTCAGTGTCCCCCACCATCCTCAACACGTCTAAGTTCAGCCGGCCCTGGACCTCACCCAGAAGGATAGTCGGATTCCTCAGCTAGAGCGGGGTGGTCTTGGTAGTGCTCCACACGGGGTATGGAAAGTCCGAAAAGCTTGAGGAACAAGGACAGGCGTTATGGGAGGTATGGGGCCTATGCGTGAGCGTTTTCGCAGCTCACGCTGGCTTCCAGCCCCCGCACTCGTATAACCCTCGTGCCCCCATGTCAGCTGCAGTCACCGAGCAACGTTTTCCCCTTTAAATACTGGCACTTGCCATTTTTCCTTTTACATTTTTCACCGGAGGCAGAAAATAGCCGGTTCGATAGCACAGCGAGTAGGGCACTCGCTTTGACATCTGTGCAGAGCCTGCAGATGCAGGTTCGAATCCCGGCAGGGCCAAACTCAGCCTTTCATCCTTTCGAAGTCGATAAATGGGCACCACACACATTAATAAGCAGCGCTCATATACCTGAGGATTCCTAGTGCTATATACATGCTAAATTATTATTATAATAGAACGCCATCCGTGGATTCTGGGGAGTGTAGATTTCCATAGAAGTCCACTTTACACTCCATGTCCCACTAAACTAAAGATGCTCGGGAGTGTGATATTTTTCCAGCTGTTCTCTGCTTTCCAGCCTCCCATTCTCCAGATGCTGGGCTGTCAGAAAAGGGGAGGGGAGAACGCAGCACTTGTGGAACATGACATGAAGACTGCGGGGAGGCCCAGGTGGGAAGGGCCACCAGACCCCTTCCAGGCTTCAGAAATAAGAGCCCCTTTGTTTCAGCGAATAAACACATGCGGGGACTCTGCTGCAGGACGCCCTGGCTCCTTGTCCAAACCCCACCACCCACCTCAGTGACCTCCTCTCACTGCCACGTAGTGGGGTAGGGAAGCAAGTTCACCGGCAGATAATCGGGGGACAACAAAAATCAAGTTCACCGGCAGATAATCGGGGGGCGACAAAAAGCGCAGCGATGCTCTTCCCTTTTAAGATTGTGCCCGAGCTGTCACTTAACATCAGAGCTGCTCCTAATGATACAGCACGGTGCCGCTACCTGGCAGCAGGCTGCTGTACCAGGGCTGCTTATGGCCAGGCCCGGTCCACTGTTAATAGCACAGTACTGGCACGGTTCCCCGGGACTGCTAACCTTTTGCTGGGCAGTCCCGACACCTCTCTGCTGGCAGGTATACTATCCGCAGCCCAGACTGGACATGAGTACTGGCACTCACCAGCAGCAGAGTTACCCTCTCGATATGGTATGACCACATTTTAAAAGGGTGCATGCTTTATTGTGTTACTCTTTAACTGTCACACATTTGCAAGGGGACTGAATAAATAAAGCGTACACGGTACGCAGTTGAAAGTGAAATGATCCATATTGGCTACAATTAGATGCGTAAAAAGGAAAGATACGCTCCTTATCTAGAGGGCTGGTATGAACCCTTGGAGGGTTCTGGAAAGGAAATCGTCTCCTTCAAGGATGGGAGAATTTCTCCCAAAGAAAAATGGTTTGCAAGAAACCAGAACTCAGACTGGGTTGGTGTAGGGACTGATTCAGAAACGCCCATCCCTGAACCCCATAATTTCCATCCGAGAACAAAATGTTGATGGAGGGATCCTCCCCAAAAACTGGTTCTAGTGACTGCCACCAGGTCAAAGGGGGCAGCACAGAGCTAAGGGAAATAGGGCATTTCGAAATCCCACATATTTCAGGATGCCAAATTTTTGTTACAGATTCCCAGACTCCGGCACAGAAAACTGTCCAAAACTCCACAGTGTCGGAGTCCAAAATAAAGAAATTGACTGCCCAGCTTGCCCAAAATGCCCATTACCTTTGCCCATTGGGGGAGAAAGAAGGTAGGTTCTATGCCCCCATCCGAGTGCACGGGCAATGGGCATTTTCAGCACTGGTGCACACTGGATCCCAAGCCACTCTTCTGTCAAAAGGGCCTTTGAGCAACTAAATTCAGGAAGGGGGAGAGATACCAGATCCCTCTCACCCCTCTTCCTGGACAACTCCAGAACTTTGACAGGAATAAAATTCCTGTCGAGCCGACTGCGGATCTGGAAATTAAAATTCGGCGACATGAGGTGAAACACCCATTCATAGTCTTGACTCCAGAGGGAACCCCTTGTCTATTACGGAATGACATCCTTCGCAGGTTGTCTCCACTAATGGACTGTGTGAACAAGGTCCTCTAGATTCAGCGTAACCGGCCAATAAATTTAAAACAAAGTGTCACCCATGTTAGTTTAAATGGCACATGCCACATGGTTGAACAACAATCTGATCAAATTGAGTTTAATTTCCAAAATAATCAAATACCTGACATTACAATAATCACTGTAGGACAACAAACTGGTGATGGGAACTCCTCTCCATTCTTGAAAATCAATATTCCTTCCAGTTTCAAGTGGCATTCCTCACTGGAAGGAAATATTTTGAAATTTTATACCAATCCCCCATCTGAAAATCCAACTCCTGTAGTCAAAAGTGATGAAAAACCAGCACAAAGCTTAGCTGACATTCAGAAAATAAGAGAACAGCTGTTCCTCCCTATTCACTTAAATGAGGGGAGGGAGCCTGTTCTCGCCAGAGTGTGCCTGAACAACGGGAAAAGCATAATCAGCGAAGCACTGTTCAGGAAACTCCCAAAAGATCCAACCATTCCCACATTAAAATTGATTGATAAGTGGGAAATGGGCCTGGAAACTCCCAATTCCCAACATCTCCTGCCTAGCAGGTGTATGCTAAATATTTCCATAGGTGACAAAAGCATAGAGCATAATTGTTGTGTCGTGCGAGATGTCCCTGCTGCATTCTATTTAGGCAGTGACATTCTCAATCAGCTTGCAATTAATATAGAACTTATAAATTACAAGGCCGGGTCCCGACTGGGGGGCAATCCCATGGGCTTTGATGATTCTGAAAGAGTTTTCGGTTAGCCCAATTGCTGCCGTATGTGGTTGGAATTCAAATTGGAGAGGAGGTCCCTATCCCAGGACAGACCCGACAATTCCCACTTGACTTAAAAATTAAAAGAGGACAGAAACTGCAAAATCCTGAGGCTTATGTACACCTCAATGCCCATCTCCAACAGAAGGAGTTGGGGTTAAATCCAACACCATTAGCCAATGTAGAAAACAACACCATTGCAATAGTGGTGGATAACAGCGACCTTTGGAGTATCACTCTGGGCGCATGGACCATTATTGGAATGGCGGTTGATGACCAGCATTTTTTCATGGATTTAGGGAATAAACGTATAGGACCAGTCCCCAATGACTGCTATGACAATGACAATTACATACCACCAGAAAGGATCTTCACCCGGCAAGGGGGGGATTTCCTGGTGTACTCTTCCTGTCCTTATGGGGGGAAGAGGTGACCTGTGACATCAGGAAGGATGAGGTGATATTCCAGGTCCACAATGACTGCTCTCCTACCTGAAACCCTCTGTACAGGTCAGCACCTTAACCAGATACCTCTCCACACAGTTGGAGGAGGCCGCTGAAATTGCAAAACCCAAGGTTTTTCCAGGCTTAAGGCAGATGGTGGAAGAGTGGGTCAACCTCGCTGATGCCTGTGAGACTGAGGAACAAAAGCAAAAGTTGAAACAGGTGTTCTTAGATTTTCAAGATATCTTTGCTGTGGACTCGTACGACTGTGGTCGCACCGAGTTACATATTACCACAATTTACACGGACCCTCGGATGACTCCTGTATTCGTTAAGCAATATAGCTTGCCTCTCAAGTCTATGGAATCCCTGACAGAAATGATCAAAAACCTAGAGTCCTGGCAGATAATTCGTCCTGTCCACAGTACCTTTAATAATCCGGTACTGGGGATTTTAAAAGCAAACGGCCAATGGAGACTTTGCGCAGACCTTAGGGAGCTGAACAAACGGGTCCACATGTCCCGATGGCCTCGCCCCTACGTTGACCAGCGGCAGGCCCAGATCCAGGGTTCAAAGGTGTATACCGCCATTGAGCTGACAAATGGATACTGGACCATGCCGTCAGTAGGGAGGACCAGTACAAGCTGACCTTTACCTTCGGGGGCAGCAGTACACATGGACCCAGACTCCCTTTGGATACATAAACTGCGGCAATGAATTCAACATCTTCCTACATAAGGCCACGCCGGACTTGGGTGAAAAGGGTAACCTGGCCTATATGAATGATGTCTTGATTAAAAGCTCAACTGTGAAGGAACACATAGCGGAAATCCTCTATGTTCTGACCCAGTTGAGGGTTGCCGGAGCAAAACTGTGCTTCCAGGAGGCACAGTGGTGTGGGACCCGTGTCAACTTCTTGGGACATGAAACAACCCCTGAAGGTCTCTACCCCCAGGCAAAGAAAGTGGAAGCACTACTAAAACTGAAAGACCCCATAATGCTGCATGAGCTAAGAAGCCTCCTTGGACTGACTAATTACAGTAGAAAGTTAATTGAGGATTATGCAGAGGTCACAAGACCCCTGGTCCATCTGTTGAAGGGGAGGGGTCAAGTGGGAGTGGGGTCCAGAACAAGCAGAGTCAGTCAAACAACTCAAAAGAAGTCTCTCACAAGCGCCTTGTCTAGATTACCCTGTCAAAAACAAGGAGTTCTTCTTGGAGACAGGGTTCTCGCATACATGCTTTATATCAAAAGCATGACAAGGTCAATAAAGTAATCTCCGATGCAAGCAAGACTTTATCATGTGTCGAGGAAAAATTCAATGATTGTGAGAAGGCACTCCTGGCAACAGTGTGGGCATTGAAAAATTACAGCCCATTCATCAAGGGGCGCACATCATAGTGGAGACTCCACACCAGCCTTTGCAATACCTCCGAAGCGTTAGAATATGGCCAGGAAATGTAAGTAATTCCAGAATTACCTCCTGGATTCTGTCCATGCAAGCCTTTCCTGTGGAGGTCAGATATGGCCAAAACAAGAAGAGTCCCCTCGCGCAAGGTCTGGCTGACTTGCATGATTGTGCCAGAGAAAACTATCTCGAGGACGAAAGTCTCAAAACCCAAGACAACATGGAGGCGTACCTGAATTCCACGCACAAAATCTATGAAGAAGACACGTGCCAGGCGATGCCCACAGTTTATGTGGACGGGTGCTCCTACCATGTTGACAACAATGGGGAAAAGGAACTGGTGGCCAGCATTGGGAATGCCTGGGTGAACGATGCCCCGGAACCCTCCGCTGGGTACAAAATCGGTCCTGGCAGTAGTCAGGTGGCAGAGTTGATGGCAGTTCACCAGGCCATATTCATTTCTGTGCAACACAGACTCCATAAACTGGTCATAATCAATGATTCAGATTATGTCCGAAACAGGTACGTGGAACACCTGGTCAATTGGAAAAGCAGAGGCATGCTGTGTGCTAATAACAAACCACTTAAACATGGCAAGCCCATACAAAATATTGCTGATCTGGTCACCTGTAATGGGATGACCATCTATTGGAATAAGATTAAGGGTCATTCCAGAATAGAGGGGACAGACACAACTGGAAATGACCTGGCTGATCAGTTGGCAGAAAACCAGAGCTATTCAGGGGGATCTCCTTGAGATCGAGTCCTTGCTGGGGGAAATCCAGGTCACTGCTGTCACCAGGTCTCAGACAAATGCCCACATGAACTCTCAACTGCCTAATGCAGTAAGGAAACCCCAGATGCTGATTTAATCACGGCACAAAAAGGGGATCCGATTATTGGGAAATGTCACCAACACATTGAGGACCCTGTGAACTTTCCTCTGACGGAAACAACGTGAAAGAGAACCTCAGGGTGCTGATGAAGTGTCCCAAAATGTTCCGAATCCAAGAGGGTTTGTTGGTAAGGAGATCCAGCTGTGGATATGACCAGTGGGTGGTCCCTACCTCATTCTAAAGCCTGATGCTAAGTCATGCCCATGACGCAGCCACAGCCGGTCATCAGAGGTTTCATACTTCTCTAGAAATCTTGTGGGAGGTTGCATACCGGCCACACATGGGGCAGGCCCTCGACCAATATTTGAAGGGGTGTCTTGTGTGTGCACAATTTCAGCCAAGTTCACTCACACACAAGCTCCCCCCCAGAAGAGGAGGATGACACTGCCTTGGTCAGATTTACAAGTAGATTTCATCGGGTCCCTGATTCGTTCCTCTAGGGGGAACAAGTACAAATTAACAGTAACATGCTTGTTCACCAAATGGGTGGAATGTCTCCCGGCCCCAAATTGCAAGGCAGAAACAGCAACTGCCCTGATGATCAAACGCATCTTCTCGCGTTTTGGCCTTCCCCAAAGGATTGAGTCATTAGAGGAAGTCACTTAACCAGCAAAGTGATGACATAGATATGGGAGATACTTGGGGTAAAAAGGAAACTTCATATTGCATACTGCCTATCCTCTAGTGGGGGAGTTGAGAGGTAAAATAAAACCATTGTTAGCATTCTAAAAAAGTTTGTGGCAGATTCTGGGCCAACTTGGGACATCCGATTACCGCTTGTCCTGATGGCCATCAGATCTACACAATCTTCTGTGACCAAAATGTTTCCATTTGAGCTAATGACTGGACAAAAAATGGTGCTACCTCAGCATCTGTACTACAGAACACAAGAGCAGACACTAATAAACACACATGAATATGTTAATAATCTAAGAAAACACCTTCAGCATGCTTTTGCGTATGCTCAGCGGAATCTGGAGAACTCGGCAGAGGGGATAAAGACTCACTATAACTTAAAAACAACCAAAAAGGAATACCAAGTAGGTGACCAGGTCTACTTGTACAATTTTCAGAGGAACCAGACTAGGGAGCATACATTTCTCCCCTCCTGGTGCGGTCGCTTTGAAATTGTAGACAAAATGTCACCTGTCGCTTACAGAATCCGCATCCCATAGGAGAACTGTCAGAAGAGAAATGGGTCCACATTTATCAGTTAAAAAGTTGTCACTCCAGACACATTTTGCAGCTGATTGAGGAGCCAAAGGAACATCAAATAGAGAAGACATCTGGATAATGAGAAGAAAGAAAAAGAAAAAGCAGAAGAGAATAGGTAGGTCCCTAAGTATATCTATCTAACAGGGAGTACTTTTCTTCAATGTTATTGCAAAAATGTATCACAAAACCATGGTGTAATAGTTCAATTATGTCTGTGCCTTGTTAAGTAATTTGTTTTTTGATATTGTTCAAAGACCACTGAGAATTGTAAATGTATGCCTTGTGCCACTGATGTCAACCTTCCGGGAAGCCTGTCAGTGAAAGATTCTAAAACCTGTTTTTATCTATCTCCTATTAGATTATTCATTCCATTCCCTCCTAGACTGATGAGGACCTCCCCGGGGACCTGGAAAGGGAAGGAAATAAAGGGGTGCCGCTCCACACTCTCCAACCGAAAGATGGAAGTGGGTCTTGGCATGCCGCTTCCTGATGAAAGAAGAACTCCACCAGATGAACCCCACTTTGCCTTATTCAACCTCAACAAGAAGTCCCTGGAAAGCAGGGAGGGGGAATCTGTGCGGTACATTTACCAGCCCAACAGAAATACCTGCATCACAAAACTGTATTTAGCAGTTAAAGAAATAATGTCTGCGCTGTGTCTGCTGAACACATATGGGGCGAGATGGAATATAGCCCCCCAAGAATGGTGCCCTTTGTTTTCTTCATGTCAATCAAAAGAATAGAAATTAAATGCAGAATGGCTCTGCACTGCTTCTGTCATTTGACAACCCAAGCCTGTGCCCAGAAATGATCTGCATTTAAAATGACCTGCATTTAAAATGACATCACACTGGTGCTACTTTCATTGAAAACCTCACACAGTTTTGTTCTAATTCAACACAGCCCTGTCTATATATTTCAATTCAACATCATCAAATAAGGCTTTCCTGCCCAGAACGGCATTGTTTATCAAGTAAAATCTGTGAAGAGCAGAGAAAGTCATTTCAGTCTTCACGGCCAGCGTTCACTTTTGCAACAAATTAACCCACAGAGAGCACTTCAAAAGAAAGCTCTTTCTCCCTGGCTATGCATCAATTACAAACAAAAATATTTCCAGTATCTTTCTGGTCTCTGAAACTGTTCTAATCTGTCAAGGCCTTTCAGAAAATGTATGCTAAAGAAACCGCATCTTGTGAAATCCTCATGTAAAATGAACATGTGTAGATTTGTTTTTGCAAAAGCTGTGAAATGATACTTTGAGAGCTAAAATGTGAAATCATCCCAAATACTCGCACAGAAACAGTATTTTATGTGTGGGGAAGGAGTTTGGTTTCAATGTATAATATATTTATTTACAAAAAGACTGGCTTTTGTGAATGAAAGGAAATACAATGTGTTTGAAAGCTGTTTGAAAGCAGGAGAACCAGTTTTGGCAGTGCAGGCATTTGAAATATATCCAGCCCCTTGGGAAAGGAAGCCCCTTTAGAAATATGAAAGGCCCAGAGGTGTGGAAAGTAGCGACCTCGTCAGACTGGCCGGCACTTTTGCAGCCAGGGACAATGGACTGAGGGGAACTGGCCCTGACACAAGGAAATGTGAATTCCTTTGACACCTCTCCTCAGCTTCCACTGCCTGGGATGGAAGAGTGTCATGGTAACCCTGTTGTTCAGCTGACCAAGGAAATACATTTGGCTGGGGAGTTGGAAAGATTTCCCACTTTTGGGAATAAAGCCAGCCCATTTGAATCAAAAGACTTTTTACATTAAGACATTAAGATATTCATTTCAGTAATATGAACAAGCAGTAATGTGAAATTATGAAGGGTTTTAATGTGATTTATGTAGCAACAAGATGAGACGATGTGGGTCTTCATAGCATGTGGGGGCGTGAATGGCATTAAAGTGGCATTTCTGGGTAAAGCGTACATAACTCAGATGTGAAATCTGATGGAAATATGCCCCACACTGTTGGGCTCATATGTAGCCATTTGTGGAAATTAGGGGGAAATGTTTTCCATACAAATTGTGAAAGAGCGGACAAAGCAGCATCGTCCAGACTTGGTGTTTGAACCAGTATACTCCTTGTGAAGTATGGTATTTGCCTATCTGATTTTTATAATGGCGACATTTGTAAATGTAAGGGTTTTGTTTCATAACTGATTTAGGCAAAGGTAACTGTGGTGCAACAAAGCACATCATAAAAACACCCACACTAAAACTGATGTCACTTCCCGGGGTCTAATCTGCCTGCAGGGGTTGGCAATATCCTCAGCCTGACCTATCCTATCTTAGAGGTATGTCCAGGTTACTTCCCCCCATGTAGTAAACAATTATCTGATGTCATCCTGCTTATAAAAGGAGGGAGCACAGAGAGAGTCAGGACATTCAAATTTCAGCACATTCAACATCCAGAAATCCAGACATTCAACATTCACCCTGCAAGAATCCAGAATCCAGAGCCAGGCAGAGGTAGCTCATCCAGATCCAGACAGAACCTTCCATCCAGGCAGAACCACTTATCCAGAATGAAACCCTGCAAAACTCCCAATACTTCAGGGAGAAAGGAGGAAAGGCTGCTGACCCCTTTGGGAGAATCCAGTGACCATACCTGTCCTTGCCCAGCTGATGCACCCCGCTGTCCACTGTGACCAGACCCTGGTTGCCCCACTGTCCCCTTAATGGAGAGCCCCGCAGCTGCACAGTGACCAGATCATTGTCCTGCTGTCCAGAGACCCGGTTAGCTGTCCAAAAACCCAACTCAAGTGCATTTTGTAAGTATCACCCTTCTCAAGAACCAAAAAGCTGCATACACCGCTCTGTTACTTTGCATTCTGTCCAACCCTATACAAATCCTATAAGTACCCTATTTAATTCTTAAATTGTTAGAATCATCTGTGTATCCTGTCCTTAGACATATCTGTGGTAGTTTCCAGGTGTTAGCATAATTCTTCCCAAATTATTTCAGTCCGTTGTTTAAGTCCTTAGTACTATTTTAAGTAAATTAATTAATTTCCCATAGAGATTAACCCGGTATGAATAGGTTAACCTTGCAAATTAACCTCCTTGCGTACTGTGTCTTTCTTTAAATATCTAGCCACTAAAATATAGTTGCAGTAGAACAAACCATTTTGCTAACAAAACCGAGTTTGCCCATGAAAGTGTTTCCCTTTTAAAATCCAATTTTCCTTTGCTACCAAGAATCCCATAACGTCACCCATAAAGAGTTACCCTTTCACTTCAGTCTCATTCCTGTTATGTGCCTTTGTACCTCATCAGTAAAACCGATTTCTGATTCTGGCTGTTTAGCTAATTTCTTAAGTTGTTGGCTTGTTTTAAACCCGTAAACACTAAGAAATTGCAATTCTGCCACGTGTGATTTATGTTGCACTGTTTCCTTCCCAAAGTCGATTTTCTCACCTGTATGCATGTTGTTCAGTACATTGCCTTGTAGCCTGTAAGTTTTCTTGCCTCATTAGTACAGCCACACCAATTCCTGTCTTATCCATTCAACCGCACATGTAAAATAACTATTCCGTGAATTCCGAGTGTTATTTTGCTCATTTTGAAGGATTTTCAATCCGATTT
The DNA here is from genome assembly GCF_040938575.1 of Ambystoma mexicanum. Classification (NCBI taxonomy): domain Eukaryota; kingdom Metazoa; phylum Chordata; class Amphibia; order Caudata; family Ambystomatidae; genus Ambystoma; species Ambystoma mexicanum. Next base: position 1,222,181,541 of record NC_090928.1, on the reverse strand, counting down.
TAGCCTCCGATTCAGGGTTGGTAGGTCGGATTTTCAATCCGATTTTTGCCTATGATACCGCACTTGTTGCTACTCCTCTCCACCCACACAACACCTGGTTAACAGGGGTTTGGGGGATTGTTGCAGGGGCAATGCATAACAGTTGTGCCAGTTAAAACTATTATCAAACAGTAATCTTGCTTTCATTCATTTTGCATTGATGTATCTGATGTTAGAAAATTAACTTTAGTGCATCCTATAATTTTTCTGTGTGATTATCACGAGAGTGGTGATTGCTGTCTTATATTGAATCTGTTTGATTTTCACTTGAATTTTAAAATAAATAAATATTGTATTATTATGCATGGCCTGGTTCATGGTCCATTGCGACACGGGGTTGCGTTAAGGGGGGTGTGAGAAAGGGTTGGCTGCCTTCTCAAAGCAAGAATCTGAATAGAATACATTTGAAAGTGTTTTCATTGTGTGCCACATCCCTGGCCAGTGGAAAGAGTCCTGGTCTGGAGTGGGCTGTCTCTTTAAAACCGTAACATCTTGCAGATAAGGGACAGCCAATCAAGTACTAACCCAAATACATTCTATAAGTGGATATGTTCCCCTAACCAATAGTTCCCGCTAATAAGTGTTATGGTTTGCCACGTAAGATGACGCCATAGAAGATGCATATTGGGGTTATAAGACCTCTGTGTTATAAAGTTTATCTGTGAGTGTGCAAGCATCTCTCTCATGTTTGTCAGTTGACCCTGCTTTATTTAACCTGAGAATAAAGTAGTACTTTGCCCTATTCCTTGAATCTGTCCGGTTATTTGGTCTAAGATATTTATTGGTAATTCCATCTAGCACAAGAGAGGCTTCAATGTGCTAGAGCACACGAGTATAGCCGTCCCTCGGCCCACGTTACCACCAAAGGTGAAGGAGGTATATCTCTTAAGTGTGCCTGTTTTACCTTTATGATCATGTTGCCGCTTGGTTTGTAGAAGTGTGAGAGCTGAGTAGTCGCTTTAGCCTCTGCTCATCCTTGTACCCCTGCAGGGCACAAGTCAATTCATTACAGTTAGATACAATGTGCTCCAGGGTTGACAGTTAGGAAAGGATCACTTTCTGCTGGACCTCTGTGGCACTGTGGGGTACTTTGTTTTTTAAACTTAATAAATAAATCTATATCCTTCCAATGAGCCCATTAATTTCAAAATATCCTTTGCTGCAAATTGTATTATGAGGGCCACCTGTGTGTCCCCAGTGTTTGAATCGGGCATGCAGCTCGTTGTTGTGCGTTGTCTTGTTTGTCCCCTGTGTTTGAATCGGGCAAGCAGCTTGTTGTTGTGCATTGTCTTGTTTGTCCCCTGTGTTTGATTCGGGCATGCAGCTCGTTGTTGTGCATTGTCTTGTTTGTCCCCTGTGTTTGATTCGGGCATGCAGCTCGTTGTTGTGCATTGTCTTGTTTGTCCCCTGTGTTTGATTCGGGCATGCAGCTCGTTGTTGTGCATTGTCTTGTTTGTCCCCTGTGTTTGATTTGGGCATGCAGCTCGTTGTTGTGCATTGTCTTGTTTGTCCCCTGTGTTTGATTCGGGCATGCAGCTCGTTGTTGTGCATTGTCTTGTTTGTCCCCTGTGTTTGAATCGGGCAAGCAGCTTGTTGTTGTGCATTGTCTTGTTTGTCCCCTGTGTTTGATTCGGGCATGCAGCTCGTTGTTGTGCATTGTCTTGTTTGTCCCCTGTGTTTGATTCGGGCATGCAGCTCGTTGTTGTGCATTGTCTTGTTTGTCCCCTGTGTTTGATTCGGGCATGCAGCTCGTTGTTGTGCATTGTCTTGTTTGTCCCCTGTGTTTGATTCGGGCATGCAGCTCGTTGTTGTGCATTGTCTTGTTTGTCCCCTGTGTTTGATTCGGGCATGCAGCTCGTTGTTGTGCATTGTCTTGTTTGTCCCCTGTGTTTGAATCGGGCAAGCAGCTTGTTGTTGTGCATTGTTTCATTAAAATGCTTGCCCTGCAAAACAGTAATAATGTTTGCTGGTAAACCAGGCAGAAAGAGCTTTGTACTGTTTGAAAAAGTGTTTTGTTAGCATTTTTCGCAAATTGGTCAGTCCACTCTGGTGGGGATTTTGTTTTAAAATGCATATGGCAATTCACAGTTTAAACAACCAAATATTAACTCTTTTGATGAAAATGTTAGACTTTTCCTATGTGTTGTTACTGGAGATGAACTTACCCTTGCAACCCGTTTGCAATTAATTGCTGCTTGCACTGGAGTCTCCGACTGATAAAAGGGCTGCAAATTACAGGTCGGATAAAAACCAACAGAATGAAACTGTCATTGAGAGAACAGCAGGAAGCTTTGATGTACCCGAGTCGTGACGGCTCTGTTCTCAACCCACACCTACAGACAGGGGCCACCACTCTTCAGTGGACGCCGGGGTGGAATGCAGCACCACAGACAACCCCTCCAAGCTACAACCCTTGGCACCCAGCATTTGGTAAGGTTGCAAAAACGAATGTGGCAATAAGCCCCTAAACAGCAGGCCAATACCTAGTTCACATTTTGTATAACTAAAATATTATTAGATTATATGTAAGTGTAAGGTGGTTCTCCCAAGGAAAAGGGGGGTGGAAGTGGCAAGAGTAGCTACCTGTAGGAGTCCTGGGCACGGGATAATACTCCTTACCGCACAGATGTGCAAATGTTAACCCAGGGGGGGTGGTCTATACCTTCCCTATGTCCAGTCCAGCCCCACTGGCCAGCTGCCCTTTGTTTGTACCAGGTCAAATAAACAGTCACAGCCTGATAAGATTTGGATAGAGTACAACTCTGTCTTTATATAATCAATTAAAAGAATAATATATACAACTCAGTGTTCCCAAGTTATATGGCAGTTACCACCGCCTGTAGTACAATTGTGGAACAGTCTTATATTCTTACATTCTTACATTTGCCTCCAAAAGGTATACTTCTCATTTACCCCAGTATGACACTGGAGTATAGAAGTACCCTTCGAAGTAGGATCCCACTACAAAACGGTTTACAGTGAGATCACTAATGACTTAACTACAGTCTCATTTTGAATAAACACATAACTGGTTCCCTTTAGGTGGGAGTACTCCAGCACATTCTGTAGCACATATGGTAAGTAACCAACTGCCTTGCCGCCAATAAGAACATATGCTAGTAAGAATTATATATGAGTTAGAAAAATAACCCTTTACATTCACTGGCAGACTGTTTGCTGAGCGATATATATGTCACTTATGATAGCCCCACTACTCTTTCACACCAGTGTTGCAATGGTAAGAGGGATTACTCTCATATGGTACCTAGAAGCACCTTTTACTACTTGCGAAGTACTTGCTGGAAAGACTTGGCACCTAGATAAGTAACCATAGGATAAACTGTGTGGGAACGATCTGTTAGATGTGCACTATTTACCACTTTGACATTGGTTGACTAACGAACTTTAAAGATATTAACTATATAGGTCATGGGTGGCAGTGAGCAACCTGTATCCCACAAACTTCCCACAAAGCCTGTAGCAGTTAGACAAAATGATTTCTGATTAGGGAAGGTAGTCTCGCGCTCTAGACCCTCCAAAAAAGAAATATCGAAAGTCCACTGGTATCTGGATTAAATCACTGCATCAGTCCGGTGTTTCGATAGTGGTTTTATTCTTTCTGATTATGATTAGCTGACACGTGTTTACGACCCTTCTGGTCGTCCTCAAGGCTGGATTGGTTGTATGAGCATTAAAGTACCGTTAAAAATAACAATGAGTCAAGCCAAAACACGGCATTCACAGGATCAAATAAACATTGCACAAATAGAATGAACAGTACATTATAGAGAAATTTCAACAATTGGATATATGAGTAAACAATCATACCAATCGTTGTCACACGTCGTGCTATGGATGGAGGAATGAAATCCGGATGTTGTCAGATGTATTGGAGCACGGGAGGATTTAAAAAATAAAAAATATAAAATAAAATAAAAGGACACTTGAGTGCGATATACGTCAGAGAATGCATACCCGTTAAATGTTTTGCATTCGATCCAAATTATTAGTACCCGCAAAAGTGGTATATTTCACCCAATTGGTTGGTAGACATATGATATTTCAAATGTGTGCATAGATGTGAGCCCATTCTGCCCAGCCTCAAAATGTTAGTCAAGGAAACTGTTGGCAAAACTATTGTTTAAGTATCAAATGTATAGTAGAATACCTCAACTGATTAATGTGTTCTATACATAGTGGTGTATCAAATGGTGGTAGTAGGGTACAATCCCTTGGTATTGTTGCAGTATTATTTATTCCAATTTGACGTAGTCGTGAATAATTCTTCGAGGGGATTGGGTCCTCCGACGTATTCCATATCTATGGCATGTAATCACCACAGCTGTGCTGCTTCGGAAAATCTTTGGCGTCTGCGTCCTGCGTCAATGACGTCGATACGCTGCCCTCGAGGACCTCCTCTGACGGCCGACGTCACTGGATGTTATAAGTAGGACGCACAACGCCCGTAGCCTCAGTTCAGTTTTTTCCGCGAACGTGTTTTCTTTCGGAGATCTCGGCACGCCTCGACGCTTTGGAGTTTCTGTTCTTTCTCGGTTCTTCGAACCTGTTCGTATTGTAAAGAATTTCTTCGTGAAGATGTCTACCTCGTCTTCCACCCCACGTCCAGGCTTTAAGAAGTGCGGGGACTGTGGGTCCAAGATGACGGTGACGGACTTGCACGGCGCCTGCCTCTGGTGCCTCGGGGAGGCCCATGACACGGATGACTGTGTCGACTGCCAGTCGCTCACGTCCAAAGCCTTGCGGGAGTGCAAGAAGAAGTTGTCGGTAGGTAAGGTGTCCAAGCCACGGAAGTCGTGGTCTGCGGGGCTTTCGACGGACGATTCGAGGGGTGACTCTCTGCATCGTCGTTGGAAGTCCAGTGGGTCTCGGTCCCGGAGTCGGTCCCGCCACTCCTCTGCCACTTCGAGGCACTCCCAGAAGCGCCGTCATCGGTCGCCTTCCCCGTCCTATTCCGAGGACTCCGCCCGTCGGCGGGTCGCTTATCCCACCAAGCATGCGACGTCAGAGGAATGGGCTTCCTTCGGCAAGAAAATGTTAGCGATTCTCGAATTGCAGGGCACTGGTCTGTCCGCGCCTCCGAGTGGGGTCGGTCGTGATCGGTCGAGAGACACCGCTTGCACGCCTTCGGGCTCGGGTGGCCGGCACAATTCACGGGAGAGGTCCTGCTGGAACAAGGGGAATCGTTCTCGTCATGCCCGTTCCAGGTCCCGGTCCTCGACGCGCTCGAGACCGTGAGCACCTGTGGTGTCTTCGAGGAAGACGTTGACGCCGGTGGCGCCGAGGTCGTCGACGGACTCTCTCGAGGCTCCGCCTCTGAGGAAGTCGTCAACACCATCATCGCCCAGGCTGTCGAAGGACAAGCTCGGGGCTCCCCCCTCGAGGCCTGTGTCGAAGCCGTCGATGCTGTCAGCGCCGCGCTCCACGTCAATGCCGATTCACTCGACGTCGACGCCGTTTCACTCGACGCCCTTGATGACTTTCGAGGCTGTGGTGTCCGAGGTACCCCGGGGCACGGGGGAAGCCCCTAGAAAGGCTATGGCCAAGGTCAAGCATGGCTTTGTTCCACATTCTGTGCCTTCTTACCCCCACCTTGAGTTTATTTCAGAGGTGGATGAGGGCTCTGATGATGGCATGGTTCCTGATACGGTGCCAGACGAGATTCTCTCAGGCCATAGCCAAATTGGGGACCTGAGGCAGTCCCTGCACAATGCCAGTGGGCTGGACACCTCTCCGGAGGTGGAGTTTTGTATGCCTGAGCCTGGCACTTATGCCGACTACTCGTACCGGCGCCTTATGTCCAGGGTCACCGAGTACTTGGGGTGGTCTGCTCCCCCAGGGGATTTTCTTCAGGATAACCTTACGGATATCCTCGACCAAGGTCCACCAACTGACCCGGTACTGCCATTCCATATGGCTCTACAGAGGAGGTGGAGGCGGCTTGGACTGCTCCGGAGAGTCTCCCGGCAGTGGCCAAGTCTTTGCCACGAAAATACCGCCCTGCCAGTAGTGGCCCCTGCTACTTGACCAAGCACCCCACTCTGGAGAGTTTGGTGGAGCAGGCGGCTATGACCCCGGCAAAGCAGGCGTCGTATCCTACCATCCCTCCTGATAGGGACGACAAGCGTTTTGACGGCTGGGCGAAGAAAGTATTTTCTTCAGGGGGTATGGCTCTTTAGGCAGCCAACTCCGTATGTGCCTTGTCGCGTTTCATGCACACTCTGTGGAACTGTGTTTCCTTGGTGGCTGAACATATTCCCGAAGGGGACGAACGGGATGGTTTCCTTGCCATGGTTCAGGATGGCAAGGATTCCAATGTGTGAGGCCGTTCAGTCAGGTTTGGACATGGCAGATTGCGTCAGCCGGTCCATGGCGGCGAGCACCGTGTTACTCAGGTTTGCGTGGTTGCGGAAGTCGGGGTTTGCTCCTGATGTGCAGGCCCGGCTCCTCAACATGCCCTTTGACGGGGAACATCTTTTTGGCAGCAAGGCTGACGAGAGCCTTGAGAGGTTGCAGACCTCCAAAGCTGCAGCGAAGTCGTTGGGCACTGCAGTTCGCCAACCTCCGCCTTTTCTTCCTAGGGGACAGCAATGGAGGGGAGGTTCCTTTCGTTATTACTCATCCGTTGGTAAAGCGAGGGGAGCTGCCAGTCAAAGGGGCCACCGTAGGAGTGCCAGAGGTGGAAAACAAGGTACTCGAGGTGCCAAGGCCGCTCGGGCTGTTGCCTCTTTGCCCTCAGGCAACGCTGCAGCCCCTTCAGCTCAGTCATGAGGCCATGTCCCATGGTTCACCAGTTGGGGGAAGGCTGGCGCAGCATCTTGCAGAGTGCCGCGCCATTACTTCAGATGTGTGGGTTGTGGAGATCATAACCCACGGCTACTGTCTTCCTTTCCGGCAGAGGCCTCAAGACAATCCACCGGGGAATCTCTCTTTGAAGAGTCCGGATCCGCCCCTTGCACAGGAAATACAATCCCTGCTGGAGAAAGGTGCCATAGAACTGGTGCCTGTAGCGGAGAGGAAAAGGGATGGTATTCCCCTTATTTTTTGATTTCCAAGAAAGTGTCATGATTAGTCAGGCGAGTACAAAGGCAGCGAATATGGCAAGGGAAATGTGCACTAAATCACACAGTGAAGAGTTTCGAATTAAACTACGTGCACCCAGGAACAATGACTCATGTATGCTAGAACCCAGAAGTGCAAATAGAGTGTGACAACAAAACCAATATATGAAAAGGGATGTGGGGTAAGCACCTGACCGCGAGGAAAGTCGGCAAGCGCCTTACCCCCAATTGCTGTTACAGGTACTGACAGCGCTAAACCCACGTGGAGGGCAAGCAATGACAGGATCTGTGAACTAACACTCTTGATGTTATTAATTAAGGGAACTAAGAACAGTACTCACGAGGACGAGATAAACCTCTTGAATGTCAGCTAGCCCACGAATCCTGTTGATGAAACTGGGACCCAGAAAGGCTATAACAGCAATGGGAGAAGTAGGAAGGTCCAGGGGACAAGGGCTGTAGGTTGCCAGAGAGAGGTAGACTGCAGAGCAGGGGGCCCCCGAGGACAAGGGCTGAAGGCAGCCGGAGTGAGGCAGGCTGCAGGGCAGGGAGCCCAGAGGACAAGGGCTGAGGCAGGAAAGCAGCAGAGCGTGATCAGCTGCAATGTAGCGGTTACGCAAGGCAAGGGCGGCGACTGGAAGACAGCAGAGCGTGATCGGCTGCAATGTGGAAAGCCCAACAGGGCAAGGGCGAAGGCTGGAAGGCGGCAGAGTGTGATTCGCTGTAGAAAACTAAATACCTAAGTTGGAATAGTGATTACAAATTAGAGAGGAAAACATAAGCATTCACACAGGAGCTAGCTACAACAGCACACCACACCTAATAATCAAATGGGAAAATAAATGCAGAAGTGTAAAGGAAAACATGGAATGGATCCCAATGGAAAGTAAGGATCAGGAGCAGGGAAAAACGAACTAACCAATGCAAACTTCTCCCTACCTCTCCAAGGAAAAGACAGGAAGCTAATCTAAGAGGAAGGCTAAGGCATACGGGTTTACAGGAGCAAAGGACAGAGTCAAAGAAATATAGAACACAGACAAACTGGGCTGCATCTAAAAGGGGAAAGCACTGAGAAATGCTGCCTGCAAACAGAGGAAGACAAAGAGGGAATCAAGGGAGCAGAAATCAATTAGCGTATGAATCCGAGATTCAGGGCGGAGGAACAAGAAAACAGGAACTAGGAACTAGGTATAAAGGCAAGGAACAAGGAACAAGGGCCTAGTCACAACAGGAACACTGCAAACGATGACCAGCGCTGGACTGAAGTAAGACTGAGGCTTTTAAAGCTGCTTAACGAGCACACGCCTCAGGTGTGCTGATTGCTGCACCTGCAGCCACAGCTGTTGCCTATCCTCCACCCAACCTTGTCCTGCAAGGGTGGAGGTGGAGCAGTGGGCCAGGCATTCTGGGAAGCATAGTCATTTGGTTAAAGAAGCATGCTGGCTGCCAAAAACCTGGAATGGATCCGGAAGGGAAGTAGTTTGGAAAATAGGGATTTACCGCTCCCAATTCATCACAGCACTGTAGCATAAGGTTCGGAGGAAAGGTCCAGTAGGGAATAAACCCCAAATCATGCCCCCAAGTGGTGGGAACGGGAGCGAAGGGAGCGAGTCGTGACAGTATACCCCCTCCTACGGCCGTCTTCGGGTGCCCGCCACCCGCACGAGACATCTTCTTTCCATGATGGGAGTGCTTTTTCTTTGGAGGTGGCACTGATGGAAACAGTGGCTTCTGGTGAGGAAGAGACTCATGGTTCGAAGAAAGGCATGAAGGACTTGCAGGACCTGAAGCAGAGTTGGAAGGTCCAGGAAGCTCAGTCTCTGGGAGTGGACCCTTATAAGTCTTTGAGGAGGGAGGCAGGCTGGTGCAACATGCCTTAGACAATGGTAGAAGCCCTGTTAGCCTTTCTGCCGAGAGTGGACATGCGAGAGGTGAGGAAATTGCTGGCTTCAGGAAAGGTTTATGTTCAGCCATTAGAGAAGGTGGCGGCTGAGGTAGAGGTTCAGATATTCTTCTGTCATCCATCTGGGAAAAGGCTTGTGGTTGAAAGTGACTAAGGTTTGACTGCACATGTTCTACGTCTTGGAGACCTGAAAGTCCAATGGGTTGTACAAGGCTGGTACTCCTGGTGACAGTCGTGTAACCACCTTGTTGCACCTGGGATACAACAGCAGGGACGTTTGGCATACTGATAGGAGTGATAGACGCAGTACTTGGTATTTCAGGCACACTCGCAGAATGAGCAATAACAGACACATTTTGAACTGCAGCAGTCATTCCCTTCCTTTGGCTACTAGCACCCAACTGGTGCTTCTTGGCGGAATTCTGTTGCACAAGTCCTGTAGGTAATACGCCGGTCTGCACCACCCCCTGTGCACACCCAGGTGAGTGGTTCTGACTCACCACTTGGTCCAACTTGATGACTCTGAAGCGGGAGCTGGCAAAAGTCTCAAACTCTGATGCTGCATTTTTAGGAGGCTCTGATGCTAAAGTGAAGCAGTTGGGAGAATCGTCTTGTGGAAAAGGCAGGCATTCTGGTGCTCCTCCTGAAGCAAAAGAAAGGCAAGCTAGACGTTCATCGACAGTAAATGGTTGGGATTCAGGAGGAATCGCTGGAGCAGAAGAAAATACAGCAGGACCTGATGGTGTAGACAGGTATACCTCTGATATTGGCAGCGAGGCTAAGCAGGATACAGGCGTCTCATGAACTGAAGGCAAATACTCAGTATCCTCCGGGACTGAAGACATGCACTTTTGATGGACTACCGGAGGCTCTAAAGCTGAAGGATGATCTGCAGGATGAGTCACTGTAGCTGAAGACAGGCAGGCCAGGGGAAACCTTGAGGCTGAAGGCATGCAAGCTGGAGCAATCTCGGTTGCTGGATACAAACATGTCCAGGTCTTTGGGACTGGCTCTTGAGTAAATGGCAGACATGACAGCGGTTCATTGGTTGAAGACACGTGTGCCAAAGATGACTGCAGGGCTGTGGATTGGATCATAGAAGAGTCAATGGTTGTAGGAGGACAGACAGAAGTCTCAGAAGTTGACAGACACATTGGTGGCTCAGGAATGAAGGGCACCTTTAGGGCAGTAGACTCCTTGGCACCAGTAACCAAAGACTGAGCTGTACCCTTGCAGTCCCTGTCTTTAGTGGGTGACACAGAGTCTCTTTCTTTGTAGAAGTCAAAATCAACCAGTGGAATCACCATAGTAAAGTCTCTGTTAATCAGGATTTCGTCTATTGTCCATTCCTCTGTTTTAGCTTCTGAAAGTGGCAGATTATCAATCAACAGTTCAGGAACCGCCTGACGGTTTTTTGGTTCTGTATGCTGTGGAATGAGTCCATCAGAACATGAAATCTGTACTGTCTCTGACTGTTCGTATTGATCAGAATTGGCAGAAGGAAGAGTGAACCCAGAGGTAACATCGTTTTCCACATCAGCTTTAACATCTACTTCAGTCTCAGCAGCTGTATCAAGAGCAGGGCCTAAGCCTACAGTAGTGACTGAATCTGTGTATGCCACCATTGTGGATTGTGTTTGAAAATCAGAAGCTTGTATGTGTGCTAGCTCAGAATTATGACAAACTGCTACACAGGTAATTTTTGGTAAAGGAGTGGCTTGTAAATCTTCAGCTAACTGCAATCCCTGATAAACAGCAGAACAATTGTTTGAAATTGTGCCTAGATTAAGCGCTGTGCTAGACGAAAGACCTTCACTCCCAATAGATCTAACATATCGACAAATATCATGGTTTACCAAAGTTTCTGCACTCAGGGGCTGAACAGTGTTCACTTCCTCCACATCAACAGATAAAGTCTGAGGTGTATTCAGTAAAGAGTGTAAGGTTTTATTCTCCTCTTGTAAAGAAATGAATTCTTGTCTTAACTCCTCAAGCTTAGCTCTTAGCATGCCCTGCATTAACTGTACATCACTATCAGTAGGCACAGGGGGAAGCATAGTGGCATCAGGGCTGGATCCTGCACTAGCAATCTGGATGTGCACCGATTGTACATTGTCCTCTATTGCTTGCAGGTTCTGTGATTTATAGTTTCTCTTACCAACTTGGTCTGTGTTTCCCTTAAACAAACTATTGACATTAGACCTCTTGGCATTAGGGACTACAGTATGTACCTGTGCAACGGAGTATGCCTTAGACTGAGGGTAGAAAACAGAAGTTATGCAAGAAACCCCTCCATTCTTTCTGTTTGTATCATGAAACTGTTCTATCTGAGGTGAAGCACAACTGGAATCATGGGGTTCAACAACAGAGGGACTCTTGTATAATAAGTTTAACAGTGTGTTGTTTTCTGCGGCTAAGGCGTGCGCTGACATAGAATCGGGATCAAAACAAAAGATAGAACTAGGATCAGGCAATGTAGGATGTGCCATCCTATGGGAAAAATACTTTGCACGTAAATGCCCATTCGTGACAAGGAGTTCATTTAAGTCAGGACTAGTGATTTGATTGTCACAGGTAAATGTAGGGGAAGCTTTCTGTACAAACTTGTTAGAGGCCTTGCTGCCTTTCTTTCTTAAACTTGCCATATTCAATGGGAATTTTGGGCTGGTCATTCTGTCATGATTAGTCAGGCGAGTACAAAGGCAGCGAATATGGCAAGGGAAATGTGCACTAAATCACACAGTGAAGAGTTTCGAATTAAACTACGTGCACCCAGGAACAATGACTCATGTATGCTAGAACCCAGAAGTGCAAATAGAGTGTGACAACAAAACCAATATATGAAAAGGGATGTGGGGTAAGCACCTGACCGCGAGGAAAGTCGGCAAGCGCCTTACCCCCAATTGCTGTTACAGGTACTGACAGCGCTAAACCCACGTGGAGGGCAAGCAATGACAGGATCTGTGAACTAACACTCTTGATGTTATTAATTAAGGGAACTAAGAACAGTACTCACGAGGACGAGATAAACCTCTTGAATGTCAGCTAGCCCACGAATCCTGTTGATGAAACTGGGACCCAGAAAGGCTATAACAACAATGGGAGAAGTAGGAAGGTCCAGGGGACAAGGGCTGTAGGTTGCCAGAGAGAGGTAGACTGCAGAGCAGGGGGCCCCCGAGGACAAGGGCTGAAGGCAGCCGGAGTGAGGCAGGCTGCAGGGCAGGGAGCCCAGAGGACAAGGGCTGAGGCAGGAAAGCAGCAGAGCGTGATCAGCTGCAATGTAGCGGTTACGCAAGGCAAGGGCGGAGACTGGAAGACAGCAGAGCGTGATCGGCTGCAATGTGGAAAGCCCAACAGGGCAAGGGCGAAGGCTGGAAGGCGGCAGAGTGTGATTCGCTGTAGAAAACTAAATACCTAAGTTGGAATAGTGATTACAAATTAGAGAGGAAAACATAAGCATTCACACAGGAGCTAGCTACAACAGCACACCACACCTAATAATCAAATGGGAAAATAAATGCAGAAGTGTAAAGGAAAACATGGAATGGATCCCAATGGAAAGTAAGGATCAGGAGCAGGGAAAAACGAACTAACCAATGCAAACTTCTCCCTACCTCTCCAAGGAAAAGACAGGAAGCTAATCTAAGAGGAAGGCTAAGGCATACGGGTTTACAGGAGCAAAGGACAGAGTCAAAGAAATATAGAACACAGACAAACTGGGCTGCATCTAAAAGGGGAAAGCACTGAGAAATGCTGCCTGCAAACAGAGGAAGACAAAGAGGGAATCAAGGGAGCAGAAATCAATTAGCGTATGAATCCGAGATTCAGGGCGGAGGAACAAGAAAACAGGAACTAGGAACTAGGTATAAAGGCAAGGAACAAGGAACAAGGGCCTAGTCACAACAGGAACACTGCAAACGATGACCAGCGCTGGACTGAAGTAAGACTGAGGCTTTTAAAGCTGCTTAACGAGCACACGCCTCAGGTGTGCTGATTGCTGCACCTGCAGCCACAGCTGTTGCCTATCCTCCACCCAACCTTGTCCTGCAAGGGTGGAGGTGGAGCAGTGGGCCAGGCATTCTGGGAAGCATAGTCATTTGGTTAAAGAAGCATGCTGGCTGCCAAAAACCTGGAATGGATCCGGAAGGGAAGTAGTTTGGAAAATAGGGATTTACCGCTCCCAATTCATCACAGCACTGTAGCATAAGGTTCGGAGGAAAGGTCCAGTAGGGAATAAACCCCAAATCATGCCCCCAAGTGGTGGGAACGGAGCGAAGGGAGCGAGTCGTGACAGAAAGACGGGGGTTTGAGACCCATCATGGACTTGCGCTGTTTGAACAAACTCCTCAGGAAGGACAAGTTCTAGAAGGTTACTATCTCTCAAGTCCGCCAGGCCCTTCAACTTCAGGACTGGTTGGTGTCTCTCGACCTCAAGGATGCTTATTTTCATGTGCCGATATATCCAAAGCACAAGAAGTACCTGGGGTTCGCGGTTGGCGACTCGCACTTTCAGTTTCGGGTCCTGCCGTTCGGATTGACCTCCGCCCCGAGGGTCTTCACCAAGCTCATGGTAGTGGTGGCAGCGCACCTCAGGAAAGGGGGGATTCACGTCTACCCCTACCTGGACGATTGGTTGATCAGGGCGCGCTCTCCCGAGCAAGTCCTGGATCATCTGTCAGTCACCTGCCACTCCCTCCACAAGCTGGGCTTCTCCCTCAACTTAAAGAAGTCCCATTTGACACCAACTCAGAGGCTCCAGTACATCGGAGCTGTGCTCGACATGTCCCTGGGGCAGTGTTTTCCTCCCCAGGTGAGGGCTCATCACATTCAGCAGATGGTGCACAAGTGTTAGCTTGCCCAGAGTCTCCCAGCGTTCGAGTTCTTGAGATTGCTCGGCCTCATGGCATCCTGCATTCTTCTGGTGCCAGAGGCCAGGTTGCGGATGAGATCTCTGCAATGGGCGCTCAAGCTCCAGTGGTCTCAGTCCTCCGGCAGGTTGTCGGGCCCTGTTCAGGTGCCGTCCTCGGTGGCCCAGGACCTTCTGTGGTGGGCCGTCGAAGACAATCTGATGAAGGGGGCTCCATTTGGCTTCCCTGGCCAGAGGTGACGATTGTGACAGACGCATCCCTCACGGGATGGGGAGCTCATGCCAACGAGTTGACAGTCAGCGGTCGTTGGTCTCCGTCGGAGTCCAGACTCCATATCAATCTGTTGGAGCTGAGCGCCGTCAGGCTACCCCTGAAGGCTTTTCTGACGACTGTGCGAGGGAAGAATGTCCTGATCCTGACGGACAGCACGGTGGCCATGCACTACCTCAACAAAAAGGGGGGGCAGGGTCACTTTCTCTGTGCAGGGAGGCGGTGCAGCCCTGGTCTGGGCAATCCAGCAGGAAGTTTCGATCTCAGCAGTTCATCTGGCCGGAGACGAAAACGAGATGGCGGACGCTCTGAGCAGGCAGAGCGTGATCTCTCACGAGTGGGAGTTGGCTCAGGAGATTCTCGTGGAGATTTTAGCCCTTTGGGGGACCCCTCAAGTGAATCTCTTCGCCTCCAGTGTCAGCCGGAAGTGCGAGAGGCTCTGCTCACAGGAATTTCCTCCAAAAGGAGCCTTAGGAGACGCGTTCGTGGTGGAGTGGTCATTCCCACTGCTGTACGCGTTTCCTCCAGTCACTGTCATCCCGCAAGTTCTGCAGAGGTTACGGAGGTTCGGTTCCCGGATGATCCTCATTGCTCCGGCGTGGGCCCGGAGGACGTGGTACCCGGACCTTCTCGACTTGTCCATCTGCCCTCCACGTCGTCTTCCCTACCGAGACAATCTGCTCTCACGGGAGGGGGGGTCAGGTTCTCCATCCAGAGGTCAGATCCCTCAACCTTCACGCTTGGTTTCTGAAAGGTTGAGGTATAAGGATTGGGACCTCCCTGAAGATGTGATGGAGGTGTTGCTCTCGGCCAGACGGCCCGCAACAAAGTCCCTGTACTGTTGCCATTGGCGTAAGTTCTGCGACTGGTGCAGGGTTAAGAATGTGGATCCTTTTGCATGTGACATTCCCATGGTTCTGTCTTTTTTGCTTTCTTTAGCCCACAGGGGCTTGCAAGTGGGTACCGTTAAAGGTTACCTGGCGGTGCTGTCCATATTTAAGCGCTCTTCTGAAGAGTGTTCCTATTTTAAAATTCCTATAATTTCTCAGTTTCTGAAAGGGCTCACTAATGTTTTCCCTCTGTCACCTTTTCAGGTGCCCGGTTGGGATTTGAACCTTGTTCTCAAGTTTCTGATGGGTGCTCCGTTTGAGCCTTTGCATTCATGCCCTTTGAGACTGTTAACTCTTAAAACTGTATTTTTGGTTGCGGTCACTTCCGCTCGCAGAGTGAGTGAGTTTCAGGCACTTTCAGTTAAGCCACCCTTCACTGTGTTTCATAAGGACAGGGATGTCCTTAGAGTTCGTCCTTCCTTTCTTCCGAAGGTGGTATCGGAATTTCATTTAGGCCAGAAGGTTGTCCTCCTGCACATCCTGGTAAGGAAGAGGAGAGACTCCATAGGCTTGATCCTAGGAGAGCGTTAAGCTTTTATATTTCACGCATGTCCCGGGTCAGGGTGGACGATCAACTCTTCATTGGGTACGCTGAAAAGCGTTTGGGACAAGCTGTGACGAAACAGACTTTGTCTCGCTGGATTGTTTTGGCTATCTCTGAGTGTTACCGCTTCACGGGCAAGGACCCACCGGTCGGCTTGCGGGCCCATTCTACCAGGGGTATGGCTGCCTCTACTGCCCTACAGAGGGGTGTTCCTATTCGTAACATCTGTGATGCAGCCACCTGGGCTTTGGTACATACTTTTGTACGTCACTACTCCCTCGATTCCATCCGTGGGCAGGATCTGGCCTTTGGCAAGGCAGTCCTTTACTCCGCAATTTGATTGGGCATTCTAAATTTCTGTTTTCTAAATTCTTTCCCACCTCCTTGCATTGCCACTGCTTTGGGAGTCTGTCATAGATATGGAATACGTCGGAGGACCCAATCCCCTCGAAGAACAAGTTACTTTCTTACCTGATAACGTTCTTTCGATGGGATGGTCCGACGACGTATTCCATATCGCTCCCTCCCTGCCTTCCCCACTACAGAATTTCTTATGCGATTGCAGCTTACGTTTCCGCAAGGCTTTGTGTGTCAGACTGGCAGAAGACTGGTGCCACAAGTTCTGGGAAAAAACTACAACTGAGGCTACGGGCAGTGACGTCGGCTGCCAGAGGAGGTCCTCGAGGGTGGCGTATCTACATCATCGACGCAGACGCCGAACATTTTCCGAAGCAGCACAGCTGTGGTGATTACATGTCATAGATATGGAATACGTCATCGGACCATCCCATCGAAAAAGAACGTTACCAGGTAAGAAAGTAACGTGTTCTTCTGCGCTAGATACAAAATAAATTGATTCGTCAAGTATCTACTCCATAAGATAGCACAATTCTATTGAGTAAAGCAGAAACATCATACTCGTTCCTGCCGACAGATAGTCTCACCTGCTTTCCTATAGTATTGGTGTGAGAATTAAGTCTTATTCTTTCAACTTGGTAGTCATATGTAGCGGTGCTCAAACTTCTCCGCAATCTGGCTTAATAGCCTGAAATCGGCATTCGCCTAAAGTCAATAGAATGAGTCTTAGCCAGTTGTTATGGGAAATATCGAAATGTAGGCTATTGAATTGACTAATTGGCTCAATGCACTCATAAATTGTTTTGGCTGCATGCTGCCATATTGAAAATAACTGAAAGGATGTCTATCCGGTGAAACCAATATCTGGTACCCTGCCAATAGTAAAATTGTGTGAATTCCCTTTCTATTAATTAGTACATGATGCTGTCTCTATAAGTTCCAAAGGTAATGTAAATGTCCCTTGATAACAAATACTTGCGGTCCTGAATGCACATGGGAGAACCCCTCCGTAAGAGACAATCGACCGTATGAGTCTTATACCCCTAGATATAACATTATTGCTATGAAATTGTTGGGCCTTACCTATTTAAATGGGGCCCAATACCCCTCACTGAATCCTGGCTGATGCCCACATCGAGATTTCTGATGCCGCGAAGTAAGCGTCCGAGTTATAGACACTGGAAAAAATATCAAAGATGGCGTCCGGAGAATAATGACGTCATGCGCACCAAAGCGCGTGACATCAGATGTAAACAGTAAACAACATACGTCACGGTCCTGATACAACTAACCTTCTGTAACTGGCAAAATCGCTCCAAAAGCTATGATATATTAATTGCGATTTCTTAAGTGCCTAAAACTTGACTAAGAGTGAGAATCAGTTACTAATTTCATAGAATATATTATGCCATATATATTTATGTTGATGAACATAGTCCAACCAATAAAGAGAAAGGCACATATATATATTTAAGTATGGTTTGGTCATGAATGACAGTATTTATAAAGAGTCTGTAAAAGATTATTATAATACTATGTAGTAACACCCTAAAAAGGATGGGCAGAGAGTTTTCGCTGGGGGTGCCTGTAACGCACCAAACCCTCTCATCTCCAGAAATCATCCATGTAGCCTAATTTAGGGAGAGATGTAATATGAAAAGAAAAGAAATGGCATACGGTAGTCAAAATATGGTCTCAAGGAGTCATAAACTGAAGTCCCATAATTCAGATTGAAATATAACCTGGGTCTATTCTTAGCATTGGTCGCACAAACCCGTTACGGATCCTAGGATTGAAGCCAAATTAATATGGATGGGCAGAATGGTTCCACCATAGCACATCAACACTGTATGATAATTCAGACCTGGTCATACTAAAAGTCTTGTATAAAATTAGGGGTGGGGGCACCTAACACTAAGCAAACACCATGAACCTTAGTCAATCCATCACGGGGTAATCCCAGAAAGACATGCATCTGATGGTCACAATTAAGGCCTGTCAACGTACATAGCAGGTAGCAAATTAATTTACTTTCCAATTGTCATAGCTTAAGTTTGGTGTTACCACCTCTTTTCCCCTCTTTTAATTAATCCAATAAATCTGATATCCTCCTGATTACTCAGCTGATGTTTCTCATGCCAACATATAGCCAATGGTGATTTGGGATTCACACTTCTAAGGCTGGCTATATGTTCCCTAATCCGTATTCCCAATTGTCAAATGGTGCTGCCTGCATACAGCCTGCCACAAACACAAATAATAGCATATACCATATAGCATGTTTTACAATTGATGAATCCATTGATCTGAATTGTTTTGCCATTGATATCAGTAAAGGTTTGACAATTAGCATATGCATATTTACATTGATTACAACTTCCACATTTATAAAAACCTGACTTAGTCTTGAGCCAGTTCCCATTAGTACTATCCTATCCTCCTTGGTGTCTAAAAAGGAAGGGCTCCCCTTCTGTTTGATTGTCTTGGCTCTGGTGGTGAACGTTATTTTGGGTTTATCAAATAAAAAGGGTTCCAGATCCTTATCAAGTTTCAAAATATACCAGTTTTTGGAAACCAATTTATAGAGGAGGGAGGAATCCTGAGAGAATTGTGTGATGATAGCTATTTGCTTTTGTTGCAGTCTCTGCTTAGAATGTTCATGTATTAGATCTGATTGTTTAAGTCCAGAATACTTATCCCGGGCTTTGATAATATCATTCGAGAGATAACCTCTATTGCGAAACCTTGTGGTTAATATGTTGTCCTCTTCCAAGTAATCCTCATCTCGACTACAGTTTCTCCTTGCTCTGTGAAATTCCCCCGTAGGGATATTGTTCATTGTGGAGCGTTAGTGACTGCTTCTAGCAAATAGTACTGAATTGACCTCTCTGGGTTTCCGGTACGTTTTAGTTTGTAGGTGACAATTTTCCACAAAGATGTGTAAATTTAAAAACTCAATGGCCTCTGCACTAGCAGAGCCCATAAATTGGATACCAAAGCTATTGATATTAATGTGTGACACAAAATTGTCAAAAGCTTCAAATGACCCTTTCCAGACAATCAAAACATGATCTATAAAACGTCTCCAGGCTATAAGATTGGTAGCAAATACATCCTGATTGTAAATATGTGTCTCTTCAAAAAAGGCCATAAACAAGTTTGCCAAACACAGAGCAAATTTAGCGCCCATGGCCACACTCTTTGCTTGAGCATAATACCTTTCATCAAAAACAAACACATTTTTGTTTAATGTGAATCTCACAAAACCTTTCAGCATACCAATATGTTTCATATAGGAGGCAGAGGAATTCCTAAAGGTATAGTCAATGGTCTGAATAGCTAAATCATGATCTATACTAGTATACAAAGCTGAAACATCTATGGAGGCCAGTAAATAATCTGGTTCCCAATTCAAAGTTTTAAGAAATTGAAGAATATGCATGCTTTCCCGAATAGAGGATTTCATCAAAAGTACATGGGGTTTCAGTGCTTATGACACTCTTCCATCGGTGAGACCTATTATGAGCGCTATTTGGTGGGCAACTGAGGGGTTGTCCCAATATATTGATGAAGCACTGAAACCCCATGTACTTTTGATGAAATCCTATATTCGAGACTGCATGCATATTCTTCAATTTCTTAAAACTTTGAAGTTTGAGCACCGCTACATATGACTCCCAAGTTGAAAGAATAAGAGTTAATTCTCACACCAATACTATTGGAAAGCAGGTGAGACTATGTGTCGGCAGGAACGAGTATGATGTTTCTGCTTCATTCAATAGAATTGTGCTATTTTATGGAGTAGATGCTTGACAAATCAATTTATTTTGTATCTAGCACAGAAAAATTATTCACGACTACGTCAAATTGGAATAAATAATACTTCAACAATACCAAGGGATTGTTCCCTACTACCACCAGTGTGGTAAAACTGGCATTAGAGCCCCTACTTTCAATATATTGCACTTTAAATTTGATACTTATAAAACACCACTATGTATAGAACACTTATTAATCAGTTGATGTATTCTACTATACATTTGATACTTAAAAATAGTTTTGCTAACAGTTTCCTTGACTAACTTTTTTAGGCTGGGCAGAATGGGCTCACATCTATGCACACATTTGAAATATCATATGTCTACCAACCAATTGGGTGAAATACACTACTTTTGTGGGTTCTAATAATTTGGATCGAATGCAAAACCTTTAACGGGTATGCATTCTCTGACGTATATCGCACTCAGTGTCCTTTTATTTTAATTTTATATTTTTTATTTTTTAAATCCTCCCGTGCTCCAATACATCTGGCCACATCTGGATTTAATTCCTCCATCCATAGCACGACGTGTGACAACGATTGGTATGATTGTTTACTCTTATATCCAATTGTGTACATTTCTCTATAATGTACTGTTCATTCTATTTGTGCAATTTGTTGTTTATTTGATCCTTTGTATGCCATGTTTTGGCTTGACTCATTGTTATTTATAACTGTACTTTCATGGTCATACAACCAATGCAGCCTTGAGGAGGACCAGAAGGGTTGAAACACGAGTCGGCTGATCATAATCAGAAAGAATAAAACCACTATCGAAACACCGCACTGATGCAGTGATTTAATCCAGATACCAGTGGACCTTCTATATTTCTTTTTTTGGAGGGTCTAGAGCACGAGACAACCATCCCTAATTAGAAATAATTTTAGATAAATAACCATTCTTTACTTCATGGGAGACATTGGTGAGCGTGGTTTTACACATTAGACAATGGGCCGCATTACAAGCCTGCCGGTCCGGAAACAACGGTGGTGGTAAACCTGCCGCCACCATTGTCTCCGGACCGGCAGATTAAGAGTTCTGCAGGTGGGTGGTGTCAATCCCTGCAGGTCTGACCTGGTGGGAATAACGCCACCTGCCTGCAGAAGGAAATGTAAACACCTGCACCGTTATTTATGGTGACGGTGTTTCCATGGTCCCCATCCCCACAGAGTCCTACAGGACTCCATGGGAATGGGGATTAACGGAATTCTGCCTCCGTAATTACTGGTTCACCGGGGTTGTAATGCCCCAGTAAATCCAGCAAGTTCAGAGGCGGTAATTCATTTCGGGTCCAGCGGCAGCCTGCCGGTTTTTCCGGCATGGCTACCGCCGGACTCATAATGAGGCCCAATGTTAAACCTCTTTCACTTCATGAGGTACATTGGCTCACGTGGGTTGACACATTAGATAAGTAAACCCTCTTTCACTGCATTAGGTACATTGGCTCTCGTGGGTTAACACCTACGGTAAATAAATACTCTTTCACTTCATGGGATACATTGGAGAACATGGGTTGACCCATTAGACAAGTAAACCATCTTTCACTTCATGGGGTACATTGACGAGCGTGGGTTGACACAGATAAGTAAACCCTCATTCACTTCATGAGGTAAATTGGCAAACGTGGTTTAACACCTCAGGTAAATAAATACTCTTTCACAGTATGGGCCCTTCCCAGGGACGGCCGGCTAACATTTACACCCTCTCATAAGGTGCGCACTCCCCTCCAGTCTATCCCTCAGCACCATACGTGGGCCCTTATGATTGGCCACCTCCCCCGCTTTAAAAAAAAACGAGGGAAGGGGAAAGAAGAACTAATATGCAATGTCTGGCAGAGAACCCTGACGCAAGCTCAGAGTTCTGACAGAAACTGACAGACCACTTTCTCTCCCAACGTACCTTATTAAACGTAAGAGAAACTCCTATGAAGGACCCTATCTGGGAGGTTTTTCAACCTTACCCTTTCTCTCTGTACTCTCGAGCTCTCCCCTTCTCTGACAGGCCACTTAACGATAGTATATGCAGTAACGCGTTAAGCGGAATATTCCTCTTTTTTTTCGCTCTGACGTTCTATTAAGTATCGCAGTGACAGGAAATACAACATGGCCCGAACAGATTGTGAAGGACGGTCAAAATACTTTTCTACTTCTCATGGGCTGCACTATGTTGCCAGCTCCGGAGGCTTGTTCTCCACTCCTAGCTTGTGTCCCAGGAAAATGGGGAAAGGCAATCTTGCGTCTGGTACAATCTATCTGCTACCAACAGATGCACACTCTCACGGGAGCTGCCAGCCCGAGCTGAGCCCTCTCAATACCACACTGGGCGCTTCATCTAACCTGAGGAGGGGAGAGCGCAAGCCAGCCAGGAATGCTCTGGGGAACCTCGTCAGCACGGAGGGCCAGGATGCCCTATGCGCTCTTTAGGGCGATGTTCTCTCTCTCGCTAGGTGGCTTGGCGCGGCTATATCTTAATCATATTCCTCTCCACATGTCCCCAGGGCGGGGGACTGGTGACAGAATTTTACTAAAAATAACCTCATGCACACTTAAGTTCCCCACTGGGCGGGCCGTACCAAGTACCCCAGGTCCCGAGAGGAAGACAATACCTGCAGACATAAAAACAGGACTGAAAGCTTTCACATATGAATCCTCCTTCATTCAATATAAATAAAACTCCCACGCTGAAATGGGTGGGGGTTTACGTAAGTCCCAACATTAGATGCAGGTCCTCTGATTAAATAAATTACACTAAATTGTGAAACAATCTTTTAACAGAATGCCTGACACACTCCTCTAGAATCTGCTGACACAATGTGGAATTAATGGTTGTGTCACTGACGCAAGCTGTCCAGTTCCTGGGCAGCAACGCATCCTCACATAGTCATGCCCCCACAACCATGCTTAATGAATGGGATGAAGTTCTTTTTTTCGATTGCAGAGTTAGGTTTTCGTCAAACATCTCTTGCTGATTGCAAAGATCCCTTGCTGACAATTACCCTCACCCTCTACTGTTAGATCGCCGCTCCTTTTTTCTCTGCTTCCCTCTCTGTGTTCTTCCCCCTATGCTTGTAAAGCACCCCGTTGCTTCCCGAAGTCAGGTCCGCACTCAATAAATACCCCAATAATAATGCGTTAGTAACGCGTTCCATGAGCTGCACCGAGGGAAACGGCCCGGCAGCCTGAGTTAACGGCAAAGTAAGGGCAGTGTACAAGGACACTGGGATCTTTATCTGCCGGTATAGCTCATGGAACGCGTTACTAATGCTATTAGCACCCCGGTTTACCAAAGCACTAACCTGGGGTGTTAATAACGGGCGTCCCGTTCAATGACTTTAAATACTTTTCTAAGATGGCTGCTATGTTTGTAAAAGGTAGGGCTCCGTACAGAGCATCTCTCCTGTCTCCATTGTGGCCGGATAAACAAAGTGGTAGTGGCCGGGTGCACTGCCGCAGGCAACAGGTAATCGGGGTTGGGGAGGGAGGGGTCTGGATTAAAAAAATAGGGAATGGAAGGTGGGGGGAAGATGGTAAGCTAGGGAGCCTGCCATCAGGTGGCTTGGTAAGTGGGCTAGATCGGGAGTATCAGCCTGCGTTTCCAGCCTCCTGATTGACCAGCTTCTGCGCGCTGGGTGCTAATAATAATAAAAACATAACGATTCGTACAGAGGCCTGAAACCTCTACCTTTCTCTTGACTGTCCAGAGAACATTGTTCCAGAATTCTTACCGCTCATCTTTGTCCTCTTTGTCGAACCTCAGACAGGCAGCAATGTTTTTCGGAGAGCAGCGGTTTCCACCAGAGTATCCTTCCATGAAGACCGTTTCGGCTGCTCTTCTTCCAATGGTTGTATCCTGAACACTGACAGCCAAGCCGCGAGTGGCCTGCTCGTCCGTGGATGTTTCTCTTTGGTTCGTTCTGGCATCCTGGATGATTTGCCTGTCTGTTCGTCGAGAGGTTTTGGTAGGTCGACAGTAGAGGGACTGTTCTTGAATTTTTCTTTGTACACTCGTGTTCTGGCAAAAGATTGGTGGGGACCCAAATCTGTACAAATGGTTTGTTGCTCCTTTATAGCATCAATAAATGTTTTTCTGAGTACCTCAGAGATTTCTTTTATGGTAGTAGTTTGTGCTTCCACACACCTGCATGGCAAAAACCAAACACACATAGTATCTGGCCTTTACATAGGTGGGCCACCCAGACACACCCCTAAATATCGACATAGGTGTTTTATCACCTGCCCCCTGAATAGCTACTCTAATTGAGCTGATAAAACCAGACTGCCCCTTACTTTTCTGCATAACCTGACCATATCCTTAATTACTCAGTGTCTTCATTCATACACAACTTGGCTTCAAAGGATTTAGAAATGGTGCATGTAAAATCCATTGGATATTTAAAAAGAAGACTGCTTTCGATTCAAGGAAGCTATCAATGTTAAACAATGGCATTCCTCTATATATCATTGGGATTCTCAAACTTTTTTAGGCTTTCTGAAAGATTTGCGCTGTCCTGCCTGCATGCTGAGGCCCAATCGGTGACAGCGAATGGGATCTGCGACCAACGTGACGATACTCAAGACCTCCACTCAATGCCAATAGAGATGAAGCTCTGTTTTCCAATTCCCTGCTTTATCTATTCATATAAAAGTCCAAATGTGTCTGTGGCGGGATTTGTGGTAAAACGTTGTTCCTTATACAATTCAATACTGTTTCACCAATCTGCACCAATTTGTGCAGTTGCCTGTTAGGACCCTACGGCCATTACTGGCTAAATGGCATTTGGGCATTTGGACACCCCACCCCTTTATCCGGATTTCGTCAAAAGTCAACATTTGTTTGCGGGTTTGTGGCAAAGCGTTGTTCCTTGTACAATTCCACACTGTTTCAACAATCTGCACCACATTTTGTATAGTTACCTGTTAGGACCCCGCAGACATTACTGCCTACATGACATTTGGATAGCCCAACCCGTTCCCTGGATTTCAGCACAAGTCAAAATTCGTCTGTGGGTTTGTGGCTTGGCAAAGCGTTTTTCCTTATAGAATTCCATATCGTTTAACCAAACTGCACTACATTTCGCATAGTTGCCTGTTAGGACCCCCCAGAGATTACTGGTTACATGACATGTGGACACCCCAACAAGTTCCCCGGATTTCAGCACAAGTCAAAATTTGTTTTTGGGTTTGGGTTTTATGTGATTTTACCAAATTAAATTACAGAGAATGATTTTCCAACAAAACTTTTTTTCTTTGGGGGTTCCTGCCCCAATCCCCCCATTTCCCTATGCTTATAAACTCACCACAATCCGCTCCCCGCCTATTTAACCTCTTACCCCACCCCAATATATGTATTTCTTTTAAGTAATTCTGTGTTTTTTATTCGTTTTTTATTCGTTAAAATGGTAACACCCAATTTGATCTGAAATAACTGATCCTATGATTGAAGTGGGTGTTGCCGTATTGTTTGGTATTTGGGGGTTTTCAGGGGTGCTCCCTAACCATCGGCGGTGGGGGACACAAAAAAAAACAATGAACAGTCAAAACGGGGGTCCGAGGAAAAACACTGCAGGCAGTTCACCCGCAAACAAAACAAGCACCAACTAACAACCCTGATCCCTGCTTTTGATACTGTAGTCCATCGCACTCTTTTTCCGAGGCTTTCCTCTATTTCTATCTCTGCTTCATTTCTTCTTTGCTTATCTTCGTATTTGCTGAGCCGTTCATTTGTAGCGTTTTGGAAGGGGCAATGTTCTTCTTGCAAGCCGCTCCCATTTGGTGCCCCTGTGCTTTGGTACTAGGTCCTCTTTTGTTCACTTGCTCCTACAATTGCTGAGTTTGGCGTTTCTGCATGTTTCTATGCTGTTGGAGCTCCAACAGGGTCTACCTGATTGCCTTCCAGCTGTTAACATCTGGATGTCTGCTCATTGCCTTTGTGTTTATCCGAAGAAAACAATATTCCTTTTTTTGTCTGGCTCTGGCTCCCATCCCTCCTCCTTGGTCTATTTCCTTTCCTCCTCTTTCTTTGCCCATTTCTACTCAAGCCCACAATCTGGGCTTCATTTTGTACGCTTCTTTATCTTGCCAGAATCAGATCATGGCTGTTGTACGTGTATCAACTTTACAGTACCTGGAAATTGCGACATTTACATTACACAAAGCTTCCGCTACAAACTCTCGTTCCCTGCAGTCGTAACTATTGCCTCTCTTTCTAGGTTGGACAGGGACTACCTTCTTACACTACTTTGTCTCTATGTGCTGCTCTGCACTCTCCTCTTCTGGTTCTTTTTTGCCCAAATAATTCAGCATCTATTTCTCATTATTTGCCTAGCGTGTCGCTCTGTTTCTTCTACTTTTGATTTCCATTTTTGCGCTAGCCCCTTGCTGGCTTTGTGGTTTGGTTTCTTCTCATCGTCTTTCCCGCCCCTTCATTGTTCTCAGTTTCCTTTTTCCACTCAACGCCGGCTCAACGCCCTACTTGAGCTTTGTATCACTTTCGGCTTCTTCCATTTCTCGCTCCTTAAATGTGGAATTTTATTTATTTATTTATTTGTTTATTTTTACATTTCTTAAGCGCACAAAACCCCTAGGCATCAAGGCGCTGTTACAACCAATTACACTCACATAATCAATACAATTACACTCACTTTCCCTTGAGATTCGTTCTTCTCCTACCCTCTCGTCCTTTAAAAAACACCTGAAAGAATGACTACTGGAATGTATTATGTTCCCTATGTTAGATGTCACCATTTCCGTTCTAAGCGGCTGGTGTTGAATATTGGCGCGTGTCATGCTTATGTACTGACTGTATTTTTTTTACCCTCTTTATTTACAGATTTCATATTTTGTCACATAAAGAAAACCAAACCAAACCCAACAAAGCGTATGAAATACAATGTAACATCAGGAACAGAAGCCCACCCGCAGCAGCATAATGCTTTGATTGCAATCTGTAAAGCGCTTTGCATAAGTGTGTTATATTAGAAACTTTAAATAAATAAATAATGATAAAACATGAATTACCTTCGGTGGTAAATTCACTGGGGCGGGTGGGATTCCTCGATTTCTTTGGGGGTAACCCCTTCATTCATCCGCTGGAGGCACTCCTTCCTGTTGGATTTGCAACTCATAATCAGGAGGACTGGGTAGGCTGGGGGTAATTCCATCATTTCCAGTCATTCCACTCAACTCCAAACTCCCACTGTAACCACTGTTCCTCCCAGCATCCCGTGCTCAGTCCCCTTCGTGGGCCACCCTCTGTGGTTCTTAGATCCAAACGCACTCCACGGCCTTTGAGGCCCCTCTCCCTCACTCCAAAGGTAGAGGTAGGTGCCAGTCAGGGTCAGACTAGGGCATACAATTGTCTCGGGCCCCAATGAAAAAGTGGCCCACAGATACACATGGTAATTCATTCCTTTTGTGACAGTCCGTTTAAATAGTCCCCAAGGGGGAGGCTTTTGATTAAATGTGATGCAAATTGTGGATTTCAAAGACTATTAATTCAGTAACACTGTTTAAATCTACTAGTCGCATGGTGAAGTAATTTATCAAACTGGCCCACATGGCCAAAAAAGTGTCCCACTCTGACCCAAAAAGATGGCCCGGACTAGCATGTTGTGTTTTGGGTTCGGGCATTGCCCTATTGCCCTATAGACAGAGCCCAGTGTCGGTTCGTGGGGGCGCCTCATCCTATGAAACCACCTTCGTGGCTCCACCCGCTCGCCACGCCACGCGGCTTCCCGGCTATTGGCAGTAATCCCTCTTCATGTCCAAATATTGATCTGCTAATCCAGCTAAAGGCCGAGGGATTTGGTGTTAATTAGTCTGAAAAGGTTCTGGGTGATGGACGTAATTCCGATGCCAGTCCTGCCCGTGAACTTTAGGAAAGGGGTTTTTGACCTTAAAGAGAAAACAAATTAGGCCTATCTCCCTTAATTAGGGATGGCATAGGGGTGCAATTAACTCCATTTTTATGCTAGTCAATGAAGACAAATGCAATCCATTGCACTATGGGGGGTGGCGCATATCTGTGTACCCCCCCACACAGTACTTGCAACTCTCTGCTGTGCAGCACTCCATTTCTTGATAACTAGGTAAAATTGATTACCTTTTTTGTAATTTCATACACGTTTAAAATGCAGTCGTACAAATGACAGGCGATGAAACGACGTTATACCCTCAAAATACCCACGGACCTATTAGGGCCCCAGCAGGAAGTGTAAAGGGGTGAAACAGGGCACCTACATGTCCATGGTCGGAAACAGATCAGCATTCGAAAAAAGTGAATTTCAGCACCTTGCCCAATTTATTATCATTATTTAATAATAAAAGTGCACTTTTAATGGCAACTTCCTGCTACGCACGTCAACAGCAGATATTACACTTGTCGCCGCAATGGCACAGCAGGCCCAAGAGGGACTTTATGCTGTAAGCTTCAATATGTGTGTGTCTCCACGAAAATGGATATGCGCCCATCTGCAAAACAAAGCAGACTACAGAACTGACGACTGGTGGTACAATGCACCTATTGTGTACCCCCATTGCTTAGCAACGCCAGGGCAAACTTTAAATTCAGTCCTTGGCAGAGTGATCCCTTGGACTTTGCCCATCATCAGGATAAAATTTGCCATCGGCAATGCAGAGGTGCCCACAGCTAAATGCTCCTGGCAAATGCAGTGCCCAAGAGAGAGGAGCAGCTCGCGCCCTGATACACTTGTGTATAGGCACGTTATAAATGTCATAGCATATCATAGGGCAGTCCAATTACCACCAGTTTTGAAAGTACTGCACACAAGCTGCTTTTATACTTTCGTATGCCCCCTGCCCCCTTCGCCCCTCTCTCAGGCATACTGACTGAAAGTACCCAACGAAAAAGAAAAACTTTGCCCCGGGTTTGCTTGGACTTGTAGGTGGGGGAGTACAGCGCCTACACCCTTGTGTCAAAACATAAGCACTTATTTAAGATGTATGTGTAAGTCCTAAAGGCAACAAGGGGTTGAAGCAAAAATACCAAATTCAGAGCAAAACGAGACACCTGATGAACATTTGCATCGTCATTGGAGGGCTGGCCTGCCAATCTAGTTGCTAGAAATACAGTCATTACTACCAGAAGAGCTCCTGCTCAGCAGAGAGCTGAATCTGGGGGGTGGGGAGTCGGCGGCTGGGGGGTGGGCGGGCTGGAACACAGCTGTGGCACTTTCCTGCGCTTGACCTTAGAAATGGAAAATAACGATAGGTGTTTATGCCATACCCTCTTGTTGCACCAGTACGTGCACTTCAGGCCCACGAGTCAGTCGAGGGCCAATATCTAGAGTTATTGTCTGACTCACGTATAGTTAATAGAACATGTTGGGGGGGGGGGGCATGACATCTAAATGAAAGAAGCCTCTGCCAAATGAGTGGGACAAAATGGTGTGCAAGTTGGGGGGAGGACAAAGACCCTTTTCTCCCTAAAATTACAGCCCATGAGAGAGAGGGTATACCCAGACGTGGTCCCCTCACACTGTGCACCATAGGGAACCAAGCTGCACTTCACTGATGCTGTGCAGCATGACGAAACATGCCTGTGGTACCTGTGTGGTCGTACAGAGGCAACACAGCCTGGCAGCTTGAGCTGAATAGCTCTCATTGGTGGCAAGACCGAGGGGCTGATTCTGAGCTCGTGATAAAAGCCGTGTGGAAATATGACAGTCTCCCCTCCAGTTTCCAGCCCCACCACTCGGAATTGAGTGGCAGTATTGGAGGGGAGATGTCGAGCTTCCCAGCAGCAAAAGCTGCTAAAATCTCCCGTTCTGGGGAAACATCTGCTCCAGTGGCATTGCAAGCATTTCTTTAAAGACTGACACTTTTCTAATTTAAGAAAGCTTTCTTAAACTTCATTGAACTAGAGAAGTGGTGCTACAGACAGAAATGCAATGTTTTTCAAGGGAAAAAGTATGCAGTGGACTTTAACAGCACCTCAGAGGCGTCGTACATTGACTCCTTTTATTCACGTGCTAAACCAGTGATCTGGGAGGAGAATCCCCTCCATGTGGCTGCCCTGCATTCCCGGTGGTTGCTAGGGCTGTCCTGCATTCCCGATGATTGCTAGGGCTGCCCTGCATTCCCGGTGGTTGCTAGGGCTGTCCTGCATTCCCGATGATTGCTAGGGCTGCCCGGCATTCCCGATGATTGCTAGGGCTGCCCTGCATTCCCGGTGGTTGCTAGGGCGCCCGGCATTCCCGATGATTGCTAGGGCTGCCCTGCATTCCCGGTGGTTGCTAGGGCTGCCCTGCATTCCTGATGATTGCTAGGGCTGCCCTGCATTCCCGGTGGTTGCTAGGGCTGTCCTGCATTCCTGATGATTGCTAGGGCTGCCCTGCATTGCCGGTGGTTGCTAGGGCTGTCGTCAAGCCGTAAATCAGGCTGATGCAAGAGTCATGTCCCTGCACAACATTCTTTATATGTCAGAATACGGTGCATGTAAGAAATGTATTGTTCCGTCCTGAAACAACACCTTTCTATTTTATCACGGACCTCTGAATCAGGACGAAGTCTGATTTGAATATGTCTGCTCGCTTCCTAAAATCGAAGATACACTAAAAACGATGGTACGGAAGGTAGAACAGAGCAATCACAGTGGTGAACTTAATTCAGAGGTTTGTGTTAATCATTGTTTGGTTTTATTTAAATACTAGCAGAAGTACCCATTCTCCGAACGTGTCCTGTAAGGCAGTCCTGATAACACTCAGGGACGTCATTTAGGGGTCGCCAGAGGTCGCAATTGTGACCTCTGAGGTCTCCCTTGCGACCTCTGGTCTCCCTATTGACCTCTTAAAAAAAAATATTCTTTTTTTTTTATGCAAGCTCCTGGGCTGTGGCCAGCACCATGTGGCTCTTTAATTCTGGATTGGCTGGCTTTCTTGTTCAGGTCCCTTAAAAAAAAAAATAACATCATTATCATTTGGTCATGGACGTCTGCTTGCATTCACAGTAATTTGTTAATATGGGCCTATAGTCACTGATCTTAACGATACATATGGCGATCTATTCTTGTATGAAATGTACATCACATTATAGTGATATCGTAACCATATTTTTTGTAGTGTATGTGATGCCACTTCCTGTTCTGTCAACGGGTGAAAGGTCGTGTTCCATCGCTTCCCGCAATATCACTTGGGGGGGGGGGTTAAATGACATCACTTCCTGTGATGTCATCAGGGGGTCAAGGGTCGTGTGATGTCACTTCCGCTACCCCAGGAATTTTGGTGAATGATGTCCCTGATAACACTGATCCTGCAGGTCGCTGTTCCGATGCGCTTATTGCTTGATGTTGTTTGCACCCTGAATTAAACTGCAGTGAGAATTGGTGCGTGTGGATGGCTGACATACCCCAGAGCAGATGTTGGGGGAAGGCGAGAGTTGGTGTGCTGCAGCATACTGGGACATTATGTGCTCTCTCCCCACCTGTCACCTCACCCTCCCATGATGCAGCTCATTGCAGTGCATTGCGGTGCAAACATCTTGGAAACTGTGCATCCTGGGGCCTGGATCTCGAGTTTTGTTCCTCGTATCGGGACTGGTCCTTCTACGACCACATTGATGTTTCGCCGATTTCAGGCAACCGTCTCATGTGTGAAGGTGCTGAAATACAGGGAAAGGGGTAGGGTGACCAAATGTCATGTAGCCAGTAATGTCTGGAGGGTCCTAACAGGCAACGTTGCTAAATTTGGTGCAGATTGGTGAAACGGTGTGGAATTGTATAAGGAACAATGCTTCGCCAAGCTGCAAACCCACAAACACATTTTGACCTCTTCTAACATTCGGGGAACGGGGTTGGGTGCCCAAATGTCATGCAGCCAGTAGTGTCCGTAGGTTCCTAACAGGTAACTATGCCAAATTTGGTGCACATTGGTGAAACAGTGTGGAAATGTATAAGGAACAACACTTCACCAAGCCACAAACCCACGGTATTCAGTGATTTGAATGGATCTGGGTTCTTAGTTCACGCTCGTTTTGTTGGTGGGTGAACTGCCCACAGTGTTATTGCTTGGCCCACAGTTCTGACCGTTCATTGTTTTTTTTGTCCCCCGCCGCCAATGGTAAGGAAGTGGGGGATACCCCATCACCCTCAAAACCCCAACATACCGAACACAGGGTGCGGGGGACACCCCTGCATCCTTCGCTCCTCATTTTCCATATTTCTGCATTGAAGCAAAACGGTAACATCCAATTCGATCAAAACAGCCATATGGTCAGTTTGTTTTGGATCAAATTGGGTGTTACCAAAAGCAGCACTTAAATAAAGTAAAACCAATACAGAAAATAATTAGAAGGATCCGGGGCATTTAGGGATTGTTTCTTCAGAAAAGGAGTAACTTTTGGCTTTTGAAAAGCAAAAGGAAGAATAGAGGATGGAGAGAAGAATTGAAAATAGCAGCCACATAATTCATCAGTTTCCCAATTCATATGGGACTTCAGAATGGGGACTTCTTGATGGGGGCTAACCAGAACTCATAATCAATCAGATGGATATCCACACTTGCCACCGGCGGTAACTCTTATCCCATGTTGAAAATTATTGTTGCTAATCCCGCCAAACTCAAAATGAGGTCCAGTATTTTTACATTTTATTTTGACAGCCTGCACTAGCCATTGTCTAAATTATCAAGAGGTTAGGTTTTAGGAACGATGTTAACAGTCCAGTATGAGACATCCCAGCGTGAGCGTTCGCAGCGTGAACCGCCCCAACGTGAGACTGCCCAGCACGAGAGAGCCCAAAATTAGACGTTTAAATTTGACTATCGAAATAACAATTTCCAGTTTGTACTTACAAAAGGGCTTAAATACTAACTCCTACAGTCAACATTTGTAAAATTCATCTTAAGGGAAACAAAATGGAAACAACCACCCTCTCCAGTCCAGTGCCCGCCTCCCTGATAGCCGCAGGAGGTCCACACAATTCATGTGTAGGGTCTTCAGTTTATTGACTCAAGCCACTAATGTCCCAAAAAATGAACCAGAGGGACAAATCATCTTCACAGTACCTTTATTGTTGTCTTTGGTGCTTGAGAGCAGCAAGCTAGGCTTCAAGGAGCTTTTGCCGTGGTCGAGCAGGCATCTAGAGGTTCCATTTGATATGATCCCACTAGCGGTTTGCGTCAAGTACGTTAAAAGGTGCAGGCTGAATCAAGTTGGCGTTCGAGATGACAAGACAATGGCTTTCTACGGTTTGAGGCAGTAGTTAAGTCATCGGCAAGAGAATGGTTCTGCTGTGTTGAGTCAGCATTTCAGGAAGCAAGTTTGATGGCTTCTAGCAGTGGAGTTGGGACTCAAGTCAGTTGTTCCCATGATTTTAAGCCCACAATCAAGTTGGGATAAATCGGTCCGCTTCAGTGGGTTGAACCGGAGTCTGGCAGCTTGAGGTGCAGCAAGCAGTTTGAAGTTTATGTAGAGGGCCAAAACCATTGCTGCGGGTACTGTGGCAGCTTGGAGGCATTACGCGCTGTCAGTTCGACTTGAAGGTGATTCAGGGTGATGAAACAGGAGTCTAGCCATTTCTGGGCTTCTGGGTAGCTGGGAGTCCCAATCCATGGGCTCCAGGACAAGGTGAGTCATTTTGTTCTGCACTCCCACTCCAAGGAGCTTGGATTCACCTCCATTGGACAGAGAGGGCCTGGGTTGCAGGGCAGGCAGGAGTGAGGCCTTTGTCTACAGCAGTTCACTCCCAATGTTCCCTGGGATTGGTTAGGGGACAGAGCTCTCCTCTGCCTTAGATGGCTTCAAAGAAAGCTTTACAGTTTCTCGCTCACCAGATGGCATTCTGCCACAACCGCTGAAAGGTGTATTGTCACCAGCGATCGCCAATGGCTTACAAGGTATGACTGAGAGAGTGTTAGTTGTAGATGTAGGGGCAAGTATGCTGCTAGCTGTAGAGCAGTTGAAGTACCGATCCAGAAAACATTACTTCCTAGTTACATGCGTTAGATCTTGCAGACCTTCTGGGTGAATTTGACTCCATATTCCATGGCTTCAGATGTGCCAAATCCGGACCCATCAAACGTCAGAATGATCAGTCAGAAAAATCCGCCTGCCTGCATCACTGGAAGGTCATATTCCACATGCGGAAGAAGAATTGAAGGAACCTGAACAGGAAGGGATAATCGAAAAGGTGCCAGGACATGAACTGTTGGTGTCCTCCATTGTCATCGCCCAGAAAGCAGTGAGGCCTGGACCAGTCAGACTCTGTGTTGACATACAACTTTTGAACAAAGCCATCAAACGTGAAAGCCATTTAACACCAAGCAGCGATGATATTGTTTGTTTGTTTGTTTGTTTATTTATTTATTGTGCGCACCAGACCCTGGGGTAGCAGGGCGCAAGAGAACAAGGAAGTTTACAGCTTGGTTACATACATTACAGGTTACAGGTTACAGAGCATGTGGAGTGGCCATTACTTGACTTTACAAGGTAAAACAAGTGCAGACAATCAATCAAATCCAAGGCGAGCGAGCAATATAGCAGGTCGGTAGAGAAGAGCAATATAGCAGGTCATAGCGTGTCAGGTGAAATGTGAAGTACATGTAGAAGTGCAAGGGTAGAGAGTCATTTAAATCTCATTCTCAGTAAGCCATTTTATGGAGTTCTTTCTGAAGTTGTTGAACGTTTGGTTAGCTCTGAGTGCATGAGGTAGGGCGTTCCATAATTGCGCTGCCTTGACTGGGAAGCTGGATCCTCCAATAGTGGCTAGTTTAAATCTGGGTACTAGTAGGCAGTTAGGGCTGACTGTCCTTGTAAGTCTAGTGGGATTTTTTCTGTTGAAGCGTTCTGAGAGGTAGCGGGGGGCTTTGTTGTTTAAACATTTGTGGATAAGGGAGGCAGATTTGAGGTTGATTTTTTCTTGGGTGGATAACCATTTGTGTTTACGTCTTATTTCTGAGATATGTACTCTTCTAGGGATACTTAGTGCCGCTCTAAGTGCATTGTTTTGGAGCACTTGGATTCTATTGATGATTTGTTTGGTTGTCCCTATGTAAAGGGCGTTGCAATAGTCTAATTTTGATAAAATGAGGGCTCTAGCGAGGATAAGACAGCTGTCATCTGATAGGAATTGTTTCCCAGCTCGTATTAGTTTGCATGTATAAGCCGTGGATGAGGCCAATGCGTTCACCTGTTTGGTAAAAGATAGTGTCGCATCAAGGTAAAAACCTAGGGTTTTTACTTCTCTAGCGACTTTGATGGTGTTACCATCGATGATGAAGGCTGAGTAGTTTTGGTTAAGTTTGGAAATGCGGGCTGCCGTACCTAGGATGATGAGCTCTGTTTTGTCATCGTTCAAGCATAGGCCATGGTTGGCCATCCAAGCTTGAACGATGCTGTAGACTCTGTTCACCAAAGCCAGATCTTCGACGTAATCCCCAGTAAGTGGTAGGAGAATCTGGGTATCGTCTGCGTAGTTAGTATAGGTGATGCCCAGATTATCAAGATCGTCGAAGAGTGGCTTAGTGAAGATATTATAGAGTGTCGGCGAGACACAGGATCCCTGGGGCACTCCGCAGGTGATGGGAATCGGGTCTGCTGCCGCTGCGGGGGAGAACACCCTCATGGTCCTGTCACTAAGGAATGACTGTATCCAGACTATAGCTTCCCCTGAGAAATGGGCCGCCGAGTCCAGGTGATTGCATAGGACTCTGTGGTCCACCAAATCAAAGGCGGCAGATAGGTCTAGGAGGAGGAGGAGAGCTAATTTGCCCTGGTCTCTGAGTGAGTCTATTTGGGCCTTTAAGTCGATAAGGGCAGTTTCTGTGCCGTGTTGTGGACGGAAACCGGATTGGCGGGTGCCAAGGAGATGGTTCATCTCAAGGAAGTTCTGGATTTGGGTGTATGCTATCTTGTCTAATATTTTTAGTAAGAAAGGCACCGTGGTGATGGGTCTATAATTTGTAGGAATGTTGGGGTCCAATGTTTGCTTTTTTAGAAGGGGGAGTACCCAGGATTCCTTTAGATTACGAGGGATGGTGCCCGTAGTGAAGGAGGCATTAATAAGTTTTGTAATGAAGGGGGCTAGATCTCTAGCCGCGTCCTTGATCAGTTGTGCAGGGCATTGGTCACCTTTGCAATTAGAGGGTTTAAGAGTCAGAATGGTCTTCTCTACCTCAATTACCGAGACCTTGGAGAAGCGGAATAGGGTAGATTCTTTGGGTGTGGGAATTTTGTCCAACGGAGGTTGAGTTGGTAAAGAGGCTTTCTTTAGGGCAATTTTGGTTTGGAGGTTGGCCACTTTGTTGGTTAGTGCCAGTTGTATGTCTGTACACCAGGTTTTATCTTTGATGGAGTCATCCTGTACTGCGATAGGGGTTTCCAATTCTTTTAAGATGGAGAATAGCTCCTTCATACTGGAGTTGGCTTGGGTGATCCTGTTATTGTAAGTTTCTTGTTTGGCCAGGATAATATCTTTTTTGTATTGCGAAGAGATGTTTATTAGGTTGGTTTTATATTGTAGTTAACGTACCTGGTACTCTGTTCCTCTCAAAGATATACCTCAATTTAGGGCCTCTTAAACTGAAGTTAGACGAGAACTAAAGAGCCATCCCAATGTTTTCTACCCCTGTGGGCTACGCAGGTAGAAGTGGTTACATTGGGATTTACTCAGCAGCCAAGGTATACAAAATGCCATAAAGGGTGAACAAGCAGGTTATGAATGCATGTTAAATGTCAGTGATGGCCCTTTGATATACTCCAAATCAGAAGAAGACAACCTAATCAGACTATGCATTGTGTTCCAGACAATCAAAATGGATCCTTTATCCCAGATTAACCGCCATCACTGAGCTTCTAAGAACCCTTACAAAGCCACATGTAGCCTGATAGTGGGTACTGTACAAGTAAGCGGCTTCTCAAGCCATAAAAGACATGCTTCTCATTGATACCACCATCGCTTACCTCAACACTCTCAAGCTCATGAGACACTTTCTAGACATCAGCCTGTCTCACGAGGGAAGGTCATCATTACGTGATGCCCAGAGTTAGGGAAGCGCTGAGCCCCTACCAAGCATCAATAATCAGAGATTGGAATAGAAGCCATTGGCGGTCTGTGGGGTATCAAACATTTTGACCTATACACCTACGGGAATGTGTTCAAACGGTTCACCGCTCATTCTGCAAGGATCCACCCCAAGGCCACCTCCCGCACATCGAGAAATGCAGGAATTCAATTTGTCACTGGACAGGGAGACATTATTACAGGCATTTTGTCCAGACATCATCGCAAAACCACCGTCAATGAGATGCATCAGCTGACGGCACGGAGCGGCATGCAAGGATGACCGTGGAGGTAGGAAGCCCAAGGGACTGGTGCTATCAGACACAAACAGTAAATTAGGACACCCTACATAGAGCTTTGCAAAACCCTGGCACAGGAATGCGGGAGGATGTCTTACAAGACAATGCGCATTGGATGCCGCCTGCTAGTGCCAGGTTCTGTGCCACTATGGCCGCTTGGGAAGAGCTGTCCCAATCATTGGGAGGGCAATTTCTAAGAGGGCCCAGGATCATACAGATAGAAGTGTTGTCAGAAAGAGTGATCCTAATGGCCTATGAAGGTTATCAAGACATGGTAAAGAGAACAGCCAGGCTGGCTCATAGGCATCAGCGACAGGCTTGAATCAATCATGGCCAACATTGACCCACCACCTCCCATTAGTTCCCCGGAGAAAGTGAGTGCCGATTTCTGCACGGTGAGCAATAGTATATACTTAGTCATTTTGTCTGGTACCATGAGGTCCAACAAGGTCATTCTTCTACCACAGAGGCTATTCTGCCCAAACTATGGAACATTATTGCAACACAGGCTGGCCAAGAGCAATGGGAGATGCTGAAAGCTTATGCACACCCTAAACAAAGCCAGAAGACTGGCCACTGTGTGGTAAGGCAACCCAGGGCTAGAAGCAGTCTCCTAACGAAACAAGGCGTGCACATAGCACCCTCAACCCAGGTCAGTAGTAGCCCGGTAGAGAATGTACAATGGCAAAATGAATGCCAGAAGAGCAGCAAAATGACCCCTGCTTAAAGCTGGAGACACAGTACTTGCCAAAACCAGGCATGCAAGAGGAAAAACAAGGCTGTGGTTGGAAGAAACCTACCCCCCAAAAAAGTCAAATGAAGATCAGGGACCAGGCAGTGCTTTAAGCGCGATACGACATTGCAGCGGGGCCTCTGGAATGGGGCGTTACCAATTTAGGATGGAAGTGGCCTAAGTGATGGGCAGTTGACTTAGGCAAGGGCCACCGGCGCCAACCAAACAATGCATCAGGTTGTTGTTTGCATCCAGTCTACATATTGTAAATTAAACTCCCTCTGATTCAGTTTCTAAATAAACTGCTGTCTGTAGACAAATCCTTTTCAGAATCGGAATATAAGAAATTCAGTCAGCAAGTAAATCATCTTCATTCTGTAAATAAATGACCCAGGCCCAGTGTGCTTAATATCAGAAATTCAGTCAGCAAGTAAATCATCTTCATTCTGTAAATAAATGACCCAGGCCCAGTGTGCTTAATATCAGAAATTCAGTCAGCAAGTAAATCATCTTCATTCTGTAAATAAATGACCCAGGCCCAGTGTGCTTAATAGCTGTTAAGTGCTCATTTAGGGTTTCAGCTCCCCTGCTGTCTGCTTGTCCCGTGATAGTCTCTAGCTATGCTGGTCCAAGACAGACCGAAAGGTGCTAATCTAACCCTGACATCTTCAGCAAGTCCTGCAATCACCCAGGAGAACGTACGTGACTTGCTGCTTTGTATAAAATCCAAGAGCATTTTGGGAACATAAGAGCAAACATACATTTTATAAATTACATATCTGTGCCAGTGAATCAAGCCTGCAACCCTCCTGAGCACATACTGCATACCTGGCCTTTCTACTCATTTCATCCATGATAACACCCTACCAGTAAAATGACACCATGCTACGAGTCATATATATATTTTGGAGTGAGTCATCCTATCGGAGTCAGATCCTGCCCGTTCAGCTTTGACGGACAGTCTTCTTCACCGCACATATTTCTCACACAGCGTGCCTACCCCACTCATAGTTTTTCGCCTTAAATCGGACTGGTGCCAGTTATGGGGGACTGAGCGTGCCCCTGCTAAAGGAGAATTTTCAGAGACTGCAAGGACTCTGCCTAGCTAGCCACAGCCCATTTCAAGCCCTTGGACCATGATTACCACGAGTGCACCTGAAGACCAAGTCACCATAAACTCAGAACGCTCCAAAAAACCTTAAGAACCGACCCGCCTGTGTATGATGGAAAGTTGACCGCCAATATCCATAAATTTCAACCTGGAGACATGCAAGAAACCCTCCTTCCAAAGGCACAGTCTTGCTGAAGCTAGGCCTGAGCCAGAACAAGAGAAAGCATTGGCCTAAGATACTGTGCGCCGAACCCTGGTAAAACCTGGGCCAACAACTAGCAACGATTAAACATTATGATCTCCCAGTTAGAGCACAATCTTCTCCTATCCAATTCCCTTCCACCGAACATCAGATAGTCCCATGCTATCTTTATTA
The DNA here is from genome assembly GCF_040938575.1 of Ambystoma mexicanum. NCBI lineage: Eukaryota > Metazoa > Chordata > Amphibia > Caudata > Ambystomatidae > Ambystoma > Ambystoma mexicanum. Next base: position 1,222,142,238 of record NC_090928.1, on the reverse strand, counting down.
TTAATATTAGGCTATTTATTGAGCGTGAGCCTAGCTTCGGGAAGCAATGGTTCACTTTACTTCATGTATCATCTACTAAGCAGTCACGAGACACCAGCGTACCTGGCAGCTAGCTCCACATATCTGATGGGACACGCTCCTCGTGTAGCAAATCGATCAACCAGCTTGAATCATAATTCGTCCGCAAAGAGAAGAGGTGTCCGGTCAAAGGGTCGACTACAAAGGATCGAATGGTCAAAGGATCGACGCAATAGGGCCGAAAACAAAAGGATCGAACCCCAAAAAAAAAAATGTAAAAAATAAATAAATAAAATTTTCTATCCTTTTGTTTTCGGTCCTTTTGCGTCAATCCTTTGACCATTCGATCCTTTGTAGTCGATCCTTTGACCTATAACCAAGAGAAGACCCTCAAACAATCATTATCTTGTCATGCACCAACCCTCTGGAACTCGATCCTGGTGTCGACTCGAAATGCCCCCAGCAATTCTCCAATTTCACAAATCTCTCAAAACATGGCGCTTTCAACAACACCTGATCAAGGACTAATTCCAAGGGACTCACATACTAAAACACAGACCGCACAGTACTGTGCTCCTCTTGAAAGAAGCCAGCCCAAATGCCGGCTACCCACACTCTGTACAGCTCTATAAAATAAATAAAAAAAATAGGAGGAAGTACACAGCGAGAGAAGCAGATTGCAAAGGTTCAATACAAGGGAGCGGGGGCTAATAACAGGAGAAGGAGAAGGTGGGAAATTTGGCAGCAAGGGCTCTGCAATCAATCAGGGAAGAAAACAGAGGAGAGCAGATCGCCCAGTTTCAGGTTAGGTGGAGAGTAGGGGGTGTTGTTGACCTAGGTATTATGAGAAAGTCCTTGAAGAGGAGAGTTTAGAGCTCCTCCCTGAAATGAAGATGTGGGGACGGGGGTGAGTCTGGTGTTGACGTGGAGGAGATTCTAGAGTCTGGGGGCATAGACAGAAAAGCCCTGTCTTTCGTTCCTGCACCGGCGGAGTTCAAGTCTGTACATTTCCTTGCTTCTGGTGGATTGTAGGCCAACAAGGATGCTGAGCTTCTCAGTGAGGTAGCCTGGCGACTTGAGGGCGACAGCCTTGTAGATGATGCCCCAGGATTTGAAGGTGATACGTGCTTGCAGCAAGAGCCAGTGCAGTCCAATGAGGGTCGGGATAATGTGATTGAATTTGCAGAGTGCTTTAATGAGTCGTGCTGCAGAATAAAGGACACATCTCAGGAGTGCCAGAGTGGCCGCCAGAATGCTTTCTAGGAGTGCATTGCCACCATCCAGATGGGGAGGACTTTGGCTTGGGTAGCAGATCTGACGTTTCCTGGGATGCAGGGTTTGATATTCTGCAGGAGGGAAAGTTGGTACCAAGCCGTTTGTGTCTTTCTTGTTATGTGCTCCTTTAACGAGAGTTGCCTGTTGATGCACAACCCAAGGGACTTGGCAAAGGTTGTAATTTGTGCTGTGAATTCCTTTAGGCTTGTAGTGTAGAACCAGGTGTGGATGTCCGGCTGTTTGGTTTTGTTGGTCAGCAGTAGGAAATCTGGCTCAGATGGGTCGAGCTTCAGGTAAGCAGTGGGCATACAAGACTGCGTCAATGTGAGGCTGGACTTGAGCCTGTGCAGATCGTCGATGAAGGATATCTTGAGGTAGAGCTGCGTGTCATCTGCGTATTGGTGGATGTGGTTGTTGTGCGGAGCCAGGAGGGTACTGAGAAGGTCCATTTAAAGGTTGAAGATCAAGGTGGAGATGATGGATTCTTGCAGGACTCCACAGGTGATGGGTAGAGTTGGTGATCTGTAGGAATATATTTGGCTTTATCAGTGACAGTTAGCCAGGGAGGATTTGAAACAGCTGAGAGCGGTCTCGCTGATACGCATGCAGCGATGTATAATGTTCGCCAGTTTCTGGTGGTCCACACTGTCAAACGTGGATCAGAGGTCGAGGAGAACGAATAGGCAAGGATTGCCATCGTCAAGGATGTTAAGAGCCGTGTTGAGAGAGTTTGTGCTGCAACAGTGATTTGGGTCCCACAGTAATATCATACGAGCGCTCGGGCTGCACACAGGTACGCACGCACAGGCACAAGCAGCAGCGCACACTCTCCGAAGGATAAGGGCCTGTCTCCGGCTCTCAAGCAGTGGTAACCATGAGCAAGCTGCCACCAGCAAAGTGTCTTCTGAGTGAGTCATTATTCATGTGGTCGGACCTTCATTCGTGTGTGTGCAAACAATTACCATAGCAACTATGGGGGGCCTTCACCACGTTTGTCTCCATTTACATTTTGGCATCTGATGAACCACAACAGACCAACAAAGGAATTTAAATTAGCATTGAACAAGGTGCTGTGTAAGAGTGAGGAAATAAACACAGAAATATGTTTACTTGGAAAAGGGTTTGAGATTGCAGCGTGTCTGGAGAAGAGTGATTGGAGGAAGGCAGCTGGGAGGGGCTGTGGGGAGAAGTCCATCAATGGATCTATCGAGCAGAGGAAGGACTGTGAAGAGGGACTGTGCTGCGTAGAAAGCTACCCCGCATGGTGGGCAATGGGCGTAAGGGTGTTTAAGGTCAGCAAATAATTGGAGTGGGCTGGGCGTTCCATGAGGACGCCAGAGCCGTAATCCAGCCTGCTGAGGACAAGAGTTGGAGTGAGTGAGTGAGTGAGTGAGTGAGATTATTTATAAAGTATATTCTGCTGAACTCATTTGCCTCCTGGAGGGCTGTACTGGTACCCTAGGTGAGATTTGAAAGGATAGGTTTAACTTGAGGATCGAAGCTGTGAAGCTGAAACTGGTGGAGTTTCCACTGGCTGACCAAGTGATCAACTCGATTTCCAACCCTATAGGATCCGGTGAGGGGATCACAGAGAAAGGATATAGGGGACACTCCCAGGGGTAAGGTGCTAGAACTAGGTGAGAAATTCCCTGGCACCAGCGCATGGTCTTAACAATTGTGTATTTGTCTCATTCACTCTACCTGCCTTAACTGCCTGGAGCACATTGTGTGATCCTGGTCAAGTAACTTCCCTCGTATGCAGTTCCTTTTTCCTCCAATAACCGCATTGCTTACAAACAGTGTAAACACCGGTAATATGTGTAAAATAAACAGCAGGCCATTGGCAAAGATTCACATACTTTATACAGACATTGCAGGTTTAAATGAAGGAACTGGTTTGCCTGTGATTACAACGCTCCCTGAAATCCCTGCAGGTAAAGTTTGCTTCGCTAAAAAATGAAATAAAAATCAATGAAGGAAATGACACTTCCTGTAATTGATCTTGCAATCAATAATTGGGAGTTGCCCGAATATCTCGAGCAATCAGGGAGCCAGCTCGTTCCTTAAGCATTCTGTAGACTTTCTGCCACGCTGCTGCAACCCAGAAAACACATGTGTGAGCCTGCACTATTGTGTGCTACTGCTACCAATCTTGCTAAATTGTTTCCTGGGGCTGTGCTTGCGACTCGTAATGGGGATAATAGATGTTTTCTTCTTGCTAATAGTAAACCAGATATAAAATCGGATTCGCCTATTTCTCAGAAAGCGACTTATTGAGAATCAGCTTCAAATCTCTTCTGCAACAGTCGGTCGAATTAGTTTTTTTCCCAAATTGATTATTTTGCATGGCTTGTTTTCAAAATAATAAAACATTAAAAAAATGAATACACCCATTTTTGCAAAGCAGCGCTTTCTAAGCAAATTGCTTATTTCTTTTTAAAGAAACTGATTTGTTGTTCAATGAATTCATTTTTTGACCAATTAAATTTAGATCTTTTCTAATTTCATTGCGCTGCTTTTTCAGAGATGAGTTTGAGGGCGAGGTTCAGTGATGTGCAGTTGCCATAAAGGCAATTCCAGCGAACACTCCGCACAATTCCCTTTTGGATGCATTGAGTTGAGTAGTTTCAGTTTACAAAGTGTATGTTTAAATCAGTGGAGGGTGAAGGAATTGTGAAGGTACGATAGAAAGTTAATCTCTGATCAATTTCGCCATTTCCTCCTTTGCTTGTCACCGGCCATTTCTTTCATCTTTAAGGGACTATAGGGACCATTGTAGTTCACCGGCGACCCCAAGTGAAGAGGTGATCCCCTGGAGCCCCCTCAAGCCCTTAAAATGGTGGGCCTTGCCCCCCTCTGCCCCCAGGCCCCGCGTGCTGCCTGGTAGCCCCGGCCCACCTTCCCTCTACCAAGGAAGCTGGCCTAGGTGAGTCACCCACGGAGCCCTGCCCCAGAGGCCTCCCAAACAATTGCAAAAAGTGTTGAAATGGCTTTTTCACGCGCACTGTGCTCCAGTATGCCCCTCCTCCCCAGCCCAATTCCGCCTCCCAAACCTCCCTTGCACACTGATAGGCTACTCCCCCCTATCACCACCCATCCCACGGCAGCCCTCTGCCCGGCAGCCCCTGCGGCTAAGGACCCCAAGGCCAAGGGCGGCTCCTACATTGGCAGCTCCAAGATGTGTCTGCCGGTGTCAGCAGGGGAAGCCAGTGAAGCCAGCAGTCAACAGACACCAACAAAAACTGTGAGTGTGGCATGGGTGGGGAGTGGAGCAATTACTCTACTCCAGAAAACCACTGCCACTCTATCTTACCTCCCAATGACATAGAGTGCCATGATATTAGCATGTCCACACTTAGATAGAATTGTGAACATTAGCCTGAGTCGCATCTAGATGGAATTGTGAATGTTAGCATGTCCACACTTAGATAGAATTGTGAACATTAGCCTGAGTCGCATCTAGATGGAATTGTGAATATTAGCAAGTCCACACCTAGATAGAATTGTAAATATTAGCATGTCCACACTTAGACAGATTGGTAAATATCAGCAAGTCCACACTTAGATAGAATTGTGAACACCAGCCTGCACCGCTCCTAGATAAGATTGTGAATGTTAGCATGTCCACACTCAGATAGAATTGTGAACATTAGCCTGAGTTGCAGTTAGATGGAATTGTACATATTAGCATGTCCACACTCAGATAGAATTGTGAACATTAGCCTGAGTCGCATCTAGATGGAATTGTAAATATTAGCATGTCCACACTCAGATAGAATTGTGAACATTGGCCTGAGTCGCATCTAGATGGATTTGTAAATATTAGCATGTCCACACTCAGATAGAATTGTAAATATTAGCATGTCCACACTTAGATAGAATTGTGAACACCAGCCTGCGCCGATCCTAGATAAGATTGTGAATGTTAGCATGTCCACACTCAGATAGAATTGTGAACATTAGCGTGAGTCGCATCTAGATGGAATTGTAAATATTAGCATGTCCACACTTAGACAGATTGGTAAATATTAGCATGTCCACACTCAGATAGAATTGTAAATATTAGCATGTCCACACTTAGACAGATTGGTAAATATTAGCATGTCCACACTCAGATAGAATTGTAAATATTAGCATGCCCACACTTAGATAGAATTGTGAACATTAGCCTGAGTCGCATCTAGATGGAATTGTAAATATTAGCATGCCCACACTCAGATAGAATTGTAAATATTAGCATGCCCACACTTAGATAGAATTGTGAACACCAGCCTGCGCCGCTCCTAGATAAGACTGTGAAGGCCAACAAGTGCCACACTTAGAGAAAGCTGTGAATGTTAGCATGCTAAAGATCAGGTAACCGTAAACCACTAAACACTATTACCTCAAACTCTGCCTACTTATCTCACTCAAAAACTCACACAAGCATCTCTCGCACCACAAGCCGCACGCACTTCACAACACTGCAACAACTCATAAGCCGGAGCAACAGGACACGCAGACTGACACCGATCCAATACCTGCACCAAAGCTCAGTATCTGGTGTATACCGAGCTGAAGCTGCCAACAGAACACCACTCCTCTCACTATCCTACTCCCTCTTCACCTTACTAACCCATCCTACCTTATCGCTTACAGATCCGCCAGAGCGCCTGGGGACCAATTCCGTTGGTGACGGTGCATGGTACAAATACCTTTAACATTTAACATTTAACATACTCGTGAAGTGTGGATTTCAAGTAAGGCCCGCTTCGAGACGCTCTGATGAATGAACACATCATGTGAACTTATAAAAACAAGGTTTTTAGTGTAAAGGGTGTGTGTGTGATGGGTGAGGCCAATGAAGTTGGGAATATTCGGCTAGGTTTGACTGCTGGAAGGGCCAGATCCTTGAGACCACCCAGAATAATCAGCATATCGGCTCCTTGGATGGGTATAGCGTTCTTTCATCGACGGGTGTAATTGCGATGGATTTTGTCCGAGTACATTTTACCAAAAAAACTAATTGAAATATATAGGGGGAGGGGGGCTGGAAAAGTATATATAAGGGGTGGGGGGTCGGGAATAGGTTACAACTATGGGGGAGTGCAGGGTTTGTGGGTGGGAGGGGCCCAAAAATAAAAAGAAATCAATTTCAATTAGATTTTTCGGTAAGAAACCATCAGAACAAAATCCATCGAAATTACACCCGTCAATGTAATGACATAGAACCCTTCGTTGCTGGCTGTAAGGGCCAATATCATGACGAAACAGCCTGACTGCTGGTTGCGGTTGCTATTTCCATCAGCCTTTCCAGCAAGCACATAGGGAGCCTGGCAGCGTTCCAATCTGGAGCCAACATGAAATAAGACTAGAGGCGTTACTAGGTGTGGGGGAGGAGGAGTGTGTTTTAGCCTCGTGGTCTTTTGGTTATATCCTCGGGTAGAAGCTCAGGGGCTACAACCAAAAGGCTAGCTAGCCCCGAGTCCCGACATTAGTGTAGCCCCATATCTTTTCCAGACCTAGCAACACCCCTGAAGAAGACTACTCTTGGAACCCACCTACTGCAGGGGATTGGAGCAAATTAGTAGGCGGCAACCCTGGTCATCAAAAATGGTTTTCAGAAGAGCGTAGATCTTTAAAATCAGACAAAAGAAAAGCTGAGAGAACATAGCTAAAAGGCCCCTCCCTCGAAAACAAAGCCGCGTGGAAAGGATTAGACGGATCCTACAAAACCGTGATCATTAACTCAAAAAAGAATGTATTTAACAAGCAGATAGAGGAAGCAGAGAATAAAACCAAGAAACTATTTGAAATCTTAAAACTCTTAGAGAAACCAAACACGCAATCAGTGGCATTTATACCCACAAAGTACGACTGTACAAAAGCTCAACTAGCTTTTGAGGCAAAAATATCCAAAGCCAGAGAAACAATAAAAAGAAAACAGACAGCCCATAATATGAATAACTCAACTCCTCCAACTTCCATGTCGGACATAGATTCTCATGCATTCAACTTTGACCCGGTAGCTATCTCGGATCTCCTACATGCTCTAGGCACAACGCATCCATCAGCCGGCCCAGGTAGTGCCCTGCCTCTGAAAATGATTCGCGAGAACAAAGACATTGTTGCCCCTTTCTTGGCCACATTTATTAATGCCTCCTTCCGCACGTGTGTGCTGCCAGAAAATATAAAAAATGTCACGGTTACATCGCTTCTAAAAAGAAACTGGATTAGATCCTAGTGACTCAAACAATTTGAGGCCAATAACCAATTGCAATTTCCTGCAATAAATTCTGGACAAGGTGTCAACACAACAGATTCAGATGTTTGTAGAATCCATAGGATGCTACATCCTAGAAAGTCAGGCTTTTGACCCACCCACAGTACCGAAAGGACCCTTGTCGACCTACAGTCACATATGCTGGGAATTATGAACAAGGGTGAGGCTGAACTACTGGTCCTTTTGGACTTGCCGGTGGCATTTGACCTCCTGGACCATGAGCACCTACTCCATACCCTGAGAAACAGTGGTCACTTCTCCGACAAAACATCTGAGTGGGTCCCCTTCTTTCTGACCGGATGGCTGTCCAGTGTCTGCTGGGGAGAGGATTCTTAAGCCCCTGCCCTTTCCACCGGTGGTGTACCCCACAGGGCCTGTATGTCCCTAGTATGTTTCAATCTTTCTGCTAGACCTCTCTGCAGCCTCCTGGAAGAAGCAGGAGTCTTCTTTACCAACTACGCAGACAACACCCAGTTGGTCCTGGAGATCTCTGGGGATAGAACACACTTATGCCCTGATTGAATCATGGATGAGGCAAAATTGGATGTGCCTCAATGGAGGTAAGACAGAGCTACTAATTTTCGGATCCCCAAGCAAAATCAAAATTAAATTCCAACTACCAATCATTCCCCGTCCATGAATGCAATATCCTTGTTCTAGACAAAATAAAAACTCTCGACATTCACCTTGATTCCTCTCTGAGTGCAGAAACACACACCAATCAGGTTGTAAAAAAAGTGCACCTACTACCTAAAAATTCTAAAATATTCCACCCTACCTCACCAAAGACAATAGTACCAACATAGTGCGATATGATATGATATGATATGACATTTTTAATGCGCCAGAACACGAGTGTTTCTAGGCGTGACATGATAAGGAGGGGGAAACAAAGGGAGGACAAAAATAACGATCTTACTAGCCCTCGTGTCAATCAGATCGCGCAAGTGCGGGTAAGGGGGGGGGAGAAGTGCCAGGGGGAGGGGAGGAGATGGGAGAAGTGCAGGTAACTCAATAAGTGCAGCCAGCTGGTGGCTCATGAGCGCAGTGAGAAGGTACTGTAGGGTTGCAGGTACAGACCCTTAAGTGCAGGGGGAACCTGTAGGCAGTGCAAGAGCAACTGGACATGCAGGAGCCTGGGCTCAGGTTCAGAGGGCGACCAGGAGACCAGTGCGCAGACCAGTCCGGTGCATCAGCAAGGGAGAGGAAGAAAGAAAGCTGAAGCGAAAAGGAAGGTGTTGAGGTGCTTCCAGAACCAGAGGTCGTTCTGTTTAATTTTGAGAGAGGCAGGGAGGCTGTTCCAGAGTGAGGCCCCAGTCGAGGAGAGATATCTGTCCCCCACTCTCTGCTTGGAGAAGAGTCTGATCCTCAGAGAGTCGGAGGTGGATGAGCGGAGAGCTCGAGAAGGAAGATGTTTAGGAAGTGAAAGCTGGAGGTAGTGCGGTCCCAGGCCCCAGAAAGCCTTGTGGACGATGCAGAGGGTCATGAACTTGATCCTTCCAGCCACAGGGAGCCAGTGGTGAAGATCTGTCATCTTATCAAAGGTTGACTATTGCAATGCCCTCCTCGTTGGCATGACAAAAGGAGTGTGCAGAAGCTACAGATTGTTCAGAACGACGCCGTCCGCATCATCAAACAGGTCCCAAGAAGGAGTCATATTTCACTCTACAGACCGCCACTCCATGGCTCCCTGTAAAGACCTGACTACAATGTAAAGACCTGACTACAAGGCAGCCACTTTGGTGCACACGTGTCTTTATGGGAAAGCCCCGATCTATATGAAATCTTTAATGACCCTCCATGAGTCAGCCAGATCACTGAGATCATCTAACCTGACTCCGGTGAATTGTACACTCTTCAAATGGACCAGAGGTTTTGGCAAATACTTTGCCGTATGCTCAGCCAAAACATGGAATTCTTTGGCCATGCCCCTACAACAAGAAACCAACACCTCCCCGCCTACTGCTCAGCTCTTTGTCCTGTAATTTTGTTGTCCACTTGTGTTTATGTGCGCCCTGATGCCTGCCGGGTTCCGGTACATCATAAATCCATAAGTGGGAGCCCTGGTCATCAACTAATATATAGGCCTGGTGCGTAAGCCGTGGCCTAGGGAACTCTATGCACACCTTGCTCCAGGCCACCCTTCCTACCACCTACAAAGAAGGGGGTTCTAGGCAACCTCAAAAACAAATTATTTACCTTTCCTACATACTCAAAAAGGAGATGGGCTACCCTCTGAGCTCTTTTACCCTCATGAAAGACAATAGAAAACAGGTTGACTTTTTTCAGGTCTCAATTGTGGACTCGGTTTTAATCAAGAGCCATAATCAAGAATAAAAATAAACTTGAGTGCTCCATGAGTTCTGTTGGCTGGAGTTACTTTCTTGCTGGATCAACTATCTTGCAGCTGGTTTCCTGATTTCTACAATCTTTATTCCTGCTTGATGGTGTTTTATCTGGTGGACTGTGGAAACACTATCGCAGCAATTTCCAGGATTCCAACCCTGCTGTTTACACCCATTATTTCACCAAATTGCCTGGCCACGCCCCTCATCAGCTGACCTGTTACAAAAGCAGCAACACGCGCGCACCCGGTGAGTGCTCCGTGAGTGCTGTTGGCTGTTGGGCGGTGGGGACGGTGTTTGTCACCGGAGTTGAATCCCTGGGGTTCTTGGAAGAAGCTGTTTGGTAAGTGATTATCTGACTGTTGCTGAGAGGATGTCAACACTGATTGTGACAGATGTTAATCAATCACCGCAGGAGCTCCTACACCCGAACTTGCTAATATCCTTAACAGAAATCCCAGACTCCACATTGATAATGGGGGCCTTAAGTGCCGAGATACCGGGGCTCTGTGCATTTAATGACTGGAGCATAACTTCAACAGACCTAGTTATGCTGGACGTAGCCCCCTCCAATCACTAAATGAAGGGTCTTGCTGGGGTAAATGGACCGGATCTCCAGGAAAAGGATTCTACGTCCCCTTTAATTAGGGTTCAATTACATTCTGTGAGAGATTGTCCCTCTTTGCTTACCCCGCCTACCACCAATAATACAATTGTTGAAATGGAGTCAAATGGCTTCCTGATCTAAAAGAGAGCATTTTGGATCATCCAAACGACCACGTCTCCACTCAGAAGTAGGGAGCCAATCTATCTACTAACCCTGTTTTATACTCTGACTCATTAGACTCATCCTCACGTTCCTAAGTGTCCTTTGTCAATCCAATGCTGAGAAGATCTTTTGGTTTGACTGGGACGCTTCCTCCATCAGTTTTAAAAAAAATATTATCTGTCATGAATGTCTCCCTGCAATCTTTATTGAGACTTTATGAAGCCTTTCATTTTCAGGCACAAGCACAGTCTGTAAATCTGAATTCCTTTGTAACTTGGCTTTCGTTGATGGAAAATAAAATATATAACCTAAGCTCTAGTATTAACTTTGTTGCAAGACCTAAAAATATTGCCTCCAGGGTGGAGGCCTCCTCACAAACAGCCATTATGCAACCACCTTTTAAAGATCAGGATTCAAGTCCAATGGTGGTTGGGGCAACATCTGCCATTTCAAGTGAGGCCTTTCCCATGGTTCATTGTGATTTAACGACTGATTATATAGAGGAAGAGACCGCCGTGGTTGTGTTGAGGGAGGATCCTGTGGAAGAACAGCTTACACAGGTCTCCCTTTTTGAAATGTTCTCAAAGAACTCTGGTAGACGGTTTACCCATTCGAAAAAAAAAGAAATCTAAAAACCAAAAAGGTTCCTCGAAACACTCAACCGGCTCTAGACAATTTTTGCGTTCTCTACCCCTCCCGTCGGCTTCACCTAGGGTTTTGGTGGGAGTCTCTAAATATAAAAAGTATAAAAAACAAGAACATAAAATTGATCTAACCAATATTCAGAGTGCCACAACAGAAGCTGATGTAACTACTACAGATCTGATTTTGGAAGAGGAAGAGTTTAATTTGGTAGACTTCATGACTCATTCCATAGCTGAAGATCATATTAGTTCTGTAAATGTAGCAGAAGAATTACGTGCTCCCTCTCTTTTGGCAACTATTGTATCCCATTCTTCTGATCTTGTGGACCTTATTCCACCGTTTGCTCTCCAAAGGCTGGAGAAGGATCAAAACTTGACATCTTCTCATGTTTTTTTCAACTTTGAAAGTCCAACGACCTCGGTCACATCAGGTGTTAGCTACTTGTATGCAGGACCAATTGGATCAGCCGTCTCGTCCATTGAAATCAACGAAAATTGATTGTCATTTTGAGATCCAAGAAAGAAATAGAGCCTAGGAAGCTGGGCAAAGACTCTAAAATTCGATCCTCATATTCTGAAGGCGCAAGAGTGGCCAAAAATACAAATATTAAAACACCAGAGGGCTTTGACTTGTAGATATTTGCTGTTAGCACGATTAGTTGATTGTGGTGAGGTATTGATCCTAAATAGATCAAACATCTTAAATGTATTTGATGCGGTTCCTAGGTTGCGACCAAAACACACAGGAGATGTTGCAATTGTCGAACTCTCAGAGGAAGAGCTATTAGATAGAGTTGTATTACACATTCCATCAGGAGTGATTGCAGGGGTCATTTTGGAAGCTGGAAAATATATTCTACCATTGGGATATGAAGACACAGAGGTGTTCAGAGGAGATTCACCTCCTAGAACACAGAACGTGGTAAACAAACCACATTATCCATCTTTTGCTCCCTCAATGTGTCTTGGAACACAAGAAGTTGATAGACACATGGGCCTCATTACGACCCAGGCGGTAAGTTACCGCCTGGGTCGTACCTTTACCACCATGGCGTAAACTACGTTTACGCCATGGTGGTTGGCGGACTTACCGCCCCATTCCGAGGTTGGCGGGGCGGTAGGTCCCCAATCCCCATTTATCCTTCCCCATTCCCATTTTTGCCCCATAGGGCATAATGGGAGTGGGGAAGGCGTTAATTACGCCACCGTAAATTACGGTGGCGTAATTAACAACAAGGTCCCTTAGCGCCATGGATTTTAACACCTGCTAAAAGCAGGTGTTAAATCCTCCATGGCGCTAAGGGACCTCGGAATCAGGCGGTAAGGGTCGGCGCTGTTTACGCCGCCGTAAACCCCTTACCGCCTGGGTCCTAATGAGGCCCATAGAGTTTTAGTCCAATAATGGTTCCTCTATCAATATGGAATATTGGTCTTGGCTTTCTAAATCCCTTCAGAATAAAGCAGGGGAGTGTTAACATTAGGGTGCAAAGGAGGGTTTAAAGATTTGGATAGGTTCATGGAACACGAGAGGTTTCAGGCACCTCTTGAAGGAGAAGGACAATCCTTTAGGCTCCCTAGATATCCTTTTCCTTCAAGAAACATGGTTAACAACTCCTCCCCTTTTGGATGGATGCGCACTGTCCTCCCTGCCTGCTATCAAAGGAGCCAGAAGAGACCGGTGGCTGGCCTCTTGTCAGCCTGTAAAAATGATCTTTCATTAACATTGACTCCTTGGTTAGCTCCAAATTCCTTTATAAAATTGACCAAATAATCATGTAGAAAACAGCCAGGTGATCGGGAGATCACATTGCCTTTAATTAATCTCTATTGAAATCCTGCCATGATTACCACAGACTCCTTCCTGGAGTCGGTAGCTGATCTCTTAAATCTTTGCTCCTCTGATTCCTTGATTATCGCAGTGATTATTGCTGGAGACTTGAATTGCCTTTGTTTAGATTGAAATGATACTCCATTAACGCAAAGTGCCAAGCTTTAGCTTGATTTGATGGAAACAAGAGATCTTAAAATGGTAAAAAGGGCTTTTTATAAGGATATCCATGCTCAACGTACATGGTCAAGAGGTGGTCGAACTAGCATTATAGACTATCTGTTTGTCTAATCAAATATTTTCTCATGGACTGTTGACTTCAGGATTTCAAAACAGATTAAGAGTGATCATGATCTCCTATTATCGGAATGGACATTACCCCATATGTTGGGGGGCAAAATGAATGATGTTTGCCCTTTAAATCTTGAGGTCAGCTCAGGGAAAAATCAATTTAGATGGGACAATCATTTCTTAAATAACCTCATTGCTGAACTGAGGAAAAAACCTGTAGGTATGCCTTCAAACATTATTGATTGCAGGGGTGATTATACGAGGGTGTTGAACTTGTTTGTAATGATAAATCACTTGCCAACTAAGCCTTTGTTCGCACATAAACTTGTTTTTGACCCTGAGATTAAGACTCAGAGACTTTGCTCTGAGTTGCAAGGTTTGAGGCATCTTTCCCCTGAAACTAAGGGCAAGTTGATAAAAGAAAGGCTAAAAAGAAATTCAGAAACTGGCGGAAGCGGTACAAAAGTATGGTCTTGCAAAAAGATGCTGAAGCCATGATGACAGCTATTACAAATAAATCAAGTGCTGACATCTGGAAGTTACTAAATTACACAAACAACATCCAAACAATCTGCTGTGAATATGTTTACATTAGCAATTTTAAAGGAGAAATTCTTTCAATCTGGCCAATCAATTTATTTGGCTTTCATTGATTTTAAACAGCTTTTGATTCAGTGGACAGTTCAAAATTATGGGAGAAGATGGCAAAATGGAGTTGTCTGCCCCATTTATTGAGAATGATAAGGGATCTATACACGGACAGCTCCATTCAGATTAGATTGGATTATAATGGTCACCTAACTTCTTCCATATTGACTCATAAAGGACTAAAGCAGGGGTGTATATTAGCTCCTGCTTTATTTAATCCATACTTTGCGGACCTGAATATTGAAATGAATGTTGTGCGCTCTTTCCCTCCGAAATTGTCCTCATTTGTGCTTACAAGACGTTTATACACAGATGATTTGGTTTTAGTTGACCAAACTCTGATTGGATTACAAAGACAGCTAGCCAAATTACAGTTATATGCTAATAGGAATGGGCTCAAATTTAATTAAAATCCAATGTTTTATGTCTATCTTCTAAGACTGGGGGGAAAAAAAAAACATTTTAAATGGACTTTATATTATCAGCCGATACTGAGAGTCAATAATTATCATTACCTGGGAATTTGTTTTAACGATAAATCATTTTATCTACCGAAACTGGTAAAATTACAACAAAAAATTAGAAATCTCTCCCCCCAGGCTTTGCTTATTTATAAAAAATGTGGTCAATTCTCATGTAGCCATCTGATAATTTCTTATAAACAAAAGCTGATCCATAGTCTGGCTTATGGTTCTGAAATTATATTAATAAACCACAATTTAAATTGGAACTATTAAGAAGGCCTATTTTGGAAGAAAGTGTTATCTTTTCCTGGTGCTATTCCAATTCAGATTATTAGATTCAAACTTGTTTTGCTGTCTTTAAGGGATGTGATATTGTGGAGGGTTTTGTGCCTGTTTATGAAATGTTGGCTGACCAATTCCGCCTTGATTTTTAATAATGTGAAATGTATTTTCCGCAGTGATACGGCAGCAATTTTATTTATTTGGAAACAAAATTGTCTGGATTATTTGAAAGTACCTGATATTGATATGGAAACTCACAGATAAGGCTAAAAAGACATTTTGGCAGGCTGATTGGATTGAAACCATAAATGAATGTGGGAGATACAAGGTTTTGAAGAATTTTATGGTTGTGGGAAAACTTGGGTACCTTACCAAAATACCTAATAAAGTTCCTGTGTTCTAAGTGATTCCAATAACTCTTGAAATTGAGATTTAATTTATGACATACTAGGGAAATTCTGGGTATAAGTTTGTGTTTATCGGAAAAGGATTGTGTTTGTCGCTTCTGTAACAATCAAGGAGTAGTTGAGAAATTAAAGCATTTGATTGTTGGTTGTCCTAATCTGCTGACCAAAAGAAGATTTTATCTCAGAAATTATTTTAAATATCTTTTCCACTCTTACGGAGGAAAAGATCTGGTTGATGATTTTTTCGGGTCCACACATCTCTTTGATTTTAGCTGCTTTTAATTTTTTTCATGATTTGAATATATGAATTGAAGGAGGACCACATTTGATTTGATGAACTGATGAATTGATGAATTGTAATGGATGATTTGTATATTTCTACTCATTTTAGCATGTTGTAGCTTGTGTAGTAATAGATGTGTTTGATTTTATTTGTTGTGATATTTGAAAGGTTGATTATTTTCAATCAAATAAAATAAAATAAATAATAATAATAAACCTGAACATTCTTACCTTCTTTCTATACTTTTAAATAGCCCCCCCTATAATATCTGCCTTGGCAAAACCCTTCTCTCAGGACATGCTCCATCAGACCACCCTCTCTCAAAGCTGTCATGTAGGGACCCCCATGGTGAAAACATACCCCTCCTTTCAATCTGGTGCCACCCAACTAGACGTAGAGCCAGCGGGTGCCCCTTCTAGGTGGCTCCTCTCACTAGACAGCTCAGGAAGACCGCCACCTAAATTGACCCTCTCCTGCCAGGCACCCACCTTCCAACCTTAACTACCTCACTATGGTCATGCTCCCAATAAATGTCGTACTTTTATAAGAATATACATTTATAAATATATACAAACACATATACATAGTTATTTACATACACATATCGGGGTGGCTGTTGTAGTCAGTCACCCCAATCTAGTCCTCCAGCTTTTCCCAGGGCTCTGAACACAGTATCTTTTTGTTGTTGATAAAGGGTCTGGGCCAGCCGTACTGTTTCTCCACAGGGGTTGGCCCTCCCCTGGTGCTGTCCTTTCCATGGTGGCGCCTCGTGGCCAGAGGGGCGGTGACAATCACTGCTGCTCACCAAAAAGTGTATTCTTTTTTTTCTGTGTGGCAGAGTCCTGGTGCACCATACAGTTACAGTTAGGCTAGTAAACAGTGTAAAACGAGGGGTTACAAGGACACTTTTTGCAATGACTGAAAAGTTAAAAAGCCACATAACAAACCAACTCGGCATTGTATAAATCTGTATAGTAACATATTAAGTGAAGCGTATGATTGTAGCATCAATTTCCTCATTCGGAATTGAAGACTACAAATATCAGCAAGCAAAGTAATGTGAGCCTAAAAATCATCTGCACTGGGTTTTACAATGGTTCTACCAGGACTAATAACGAGGGCTCCCCGTTGGGACCCCTAGGAAAATGTATTCTGCTGTCAGTGTCCAATAGTCATCCAAGAACTCAGGGTGTAGCCCATCACCTATATTAGTCATTTCAATTGCAGGTTGCTCGGCGCCACACCAGAACAGCTGGTGTTCTAGTTCTGACCCAGAGTATTTTTAATAATGGGCATCGCCGCTCACAGACTATGAAGAAAAGAAAAACAGGGACTACATTAGTGGTCGTGCCTCCTGTGATTGCACATTCTTGCAAACAATGCCTCAAGAACTATCCATGCAAAGGAAAGGTGTCAAGCAACATGCAATGCAGTCCTCAGCATGTAGCCTCTGCCTAGGAACCACACAAAACATCCACTGTCCACTTTTGATGAGAGAAAAGTAAGATATGTGATCAACAACTAAGACTAAACTGGGTTCAAATGAAGACAATAAACATTCCTCCCTTCTTCAAAAAAGGAGGGAGAGGGGGAGGAGGGGAAGTGCAGGAAGGGGGTAGAAGGGAAGAAAACAAACAAAAGCATTCTGACTACGCCGTGAGACGATTTGGAATGAGCAAGTGCTGAATATGAAAAAAGGGGGGAGTTCAGGAAGGGGGTAGAAAGGAGGAAAACAAACAAAAACATTCTGACTGGGTTATGAGACGATTTGTAATGTGAAAATGCTGAACATGAAAAAAGGGGCGAAGGGGGAAATGGGGAAGTGCAGGAAGGGGTAGAAGGGAAGAAAACAAACAAAAGCATTCTGAGTACGTCATGAGACGATTTGGAATGTGCAAGTGCTGAAAAAAGGAGGGGTGGGGGAGGAGGGGAAGTGCAGAAAGGGGGTAGAAGGGAAGAAAACAAACAAAAACATTCAGACTAGGTTGAGAGACGATTTGGAATGTGCAAGTGCTGAATATGAAGAAAGGGGGGAGGTTAGGGGAGGAGGGGAAGTGCAGGAACTATGAACTAGTTCTATGTACTTCTCCGCGCCAAGGTGCCTTTGGGCGTACGTGCACGTTACAAGTGTTTTTAACATAACATACCAGGAAAGGGGTAGAAGGGAAGAAAACAAACAAAAACATTTTGCCTAGGTCATGAGACGATTTGGAATGGGCAAGTGCTGAAAATCAAAAGGGGTGGGCAGATGGGGAGGAGGGGAAGTGCAGGAGGGGAGGAATGTGATACAGACATGATGCAACAGTAAGTAGGGAGCAGCGAAGTGAAAGGGATGCAGAGACTAGAGTGCCAACAATACTGCAAGAATTACAGAGAAGGTTACAAACCATGAGTAAAACATTGAGGCCCACCAGATCAAGGAGCAAGTAATAGGCCAAGGAGGCCTTGGCATCAGAGTGAAGTTATTGGACAGTAGGTGGCTGCTGGTAAGAAGCACATGACAATTGCGAGCAGATACAATCCAAGGATACAAAAGGGTAGGGGCATCAAGTATAGTCAAAAGTCAAAAAGTAGATGCCGGCCAGTATGCAGGGTCCGTAGTGGCAATCAGTCATGCAGTCAGAAAAGGTGATACTTCAGTCGCCAACAGTTGGAAGCCCAAGAGGGAGGCATGAAGAAGCAGGGGGAAGGCAACAGGGAGGTTAGAAGGATACAAGCGGAGGAATAGAGAGGCTGCATGTAAGCGGGCTCTTACAGGAGACCACAGCCAGGGTGAGAACACATCAATCTAAAGGCTAGCCGCGCGGTCAGAGCGTGGCGCATTCATGGAATGCAAACATGGAGACGGGTAACAGGGACGCGAAAAACCATGCAGGAGACATGGCGGGGGGGGGGAACGGAAGTGAGGGGAGGAGATTTAGGACTTAAGAATGAGAGAGGGGAAAGGTAGGGAGGAAGACAAACCAGCCCTAGCAGTAGAGAGACGAGGGCAGGCAGTTCTTACATTTGATTTGAGTTTGGTGGAAGCTGATGAGAGGGCAAGACCCTCTATGCCCGGACAGGCCCAGACGGGGACCAAGAATGGTCTGCATCAACCTGCTCGTCTGGATTCTAATTTCCATACCTCTGGCGGCCCTCTGATGCCTTGTGGTAAGGGCCTGTCACATAGTCCCCGGATTTGAAAAGCTATGACGCTGAAACATTATTTTTTGTTTCAGAATTCTTACCCTGTTGCGTTACCATCAGGTCCATCCGTGTTTCAGAGCAAACTACAGGCCTTTCTGTTCCTTGGTAGTGTTGGGCAGATGGATGTTGGCTTCGGGATGCATTGCTCGGGCAGTGTTTACAGGATTGTGGTATTTGGTGGTAGATCGGGCTGATGATATTGACATTATGTTTGTTATTGGGTTGCGAGGATCTGAACTGGTATCTATTTTTATGAATGGTTTATCTGTGACGTATTATGTCACTTGCTGCTGTGTAGCACTGTGTGTCCTGTGATTTATCCAAGTTAGCCTGGGTTCTTTTTCCTGTTTTATTTTTGTTTTTCTATTTTAATGTGAT
Organism: Ambystoma mexicanum; assembly: GCF_040938575.1. Classification (NCBI taxonomy): domain Eukaryota; kingdom Metazoa; phylum Chordata; class Amphibia; order Caudata; family Ambystomatidae; genus Ambystoma; species Ambystoma mexicanum. The sequence goes on along the minus strand of NC_090928.1, from coordinate 1,222,123,158 downwards.
GTTTTATCATTTTAAGTGAAACACATATTTTCTTTTTAGGTTTCGGAAAATGTTTTATCTTTTGTGAAATTTGAGATGATATGTGTCATGTGTGTTAAGTATTTTGTAAATGTTAATATTGTAAAAGTTCCGTTTTTGAACTATTATACAATTAAAATAAAATAAAAACATTAAAAAAAATGGCAAATAAATTAGAGCAGTGAATGATTTTACAAACCGCCTGCGGTCCTTCCTGTGAATTGGGGGAGCAGAGGGAGCCTGATTTCAGAGGCATTACTAAGGAAAAGTTCTTTGCCAGTAGAATCCTTTTCTGTTTCTGGTTTTGAGCACATACTTGGGGTCGGATGGCCGGCAAGCCAATTATACACAGTAAGGATGTAGGAGGACACAGGGCAGAACATGAAAAGCTCCTGCGCTCAGGGCCACTGAAGTGGGGGCCAGTCTCCCTTGGCGCCCCTGGTTGCGTTGCACGCCTCTGCCATGGAATCCGCAGGGTTTGCAGCCTCCGATCCCCCCCTGGACGCCGGGAGGGGTCAGGCGGACGCGGGATCAATGCTGTCAGGTTGTCTGTGCAGCTCGCAAGCCGACAGCTCTGAGCTCATCCCTGCGCACATCCATGCAAACATCTCGCTAATGGCCTTTCGCCCCTAATCCCATCACACGCAATGCTGCGAGGGACAGGTTGGGGTGGACCCCCGTCTGCTGGACGTAGGCCGTCCCGTCATGCAACGTTAACGACTGGTCATTGATGGGGCCTTGAGCTGCAGCACCAAGGTGTAGCCAGACGGGTCATCCGTGCAACGGGGCCCAGCAGCGCCCAAGGACACCTAGAGGCGATTCTCTAGCTCTGAAAAACGGAAATGTGTCTTTTATTTCTAAATATACAGATAGTGCTTTTGTCAGCGGACACTTTGGGGGTAATTCATAGAATTCAGCGCACAGGTGGCGCACGCGGCTGGCGCACAGTGTGCGCGTGCGAATCCCTGCGCCAGCTGCGTGCGCTAAAATCCATTTCCGCGCACAGCGTATTCATGGATTCCAGCCACCAAAACCAGCCGTGGCGCACAGTGGCGCAGCAACCCTGCAGCAGCGCCAGTTACGCCCCCAAGAATGCCTCTTGCGCAGGGAAAAGCCATCAATATACCCAATCCAGCGCAAAGGGCTGCGCTAACCCTGTACCAGCACGGCAAGCGGGCTACGTGTATCACTGGGGTGCGCGGGAAGTACCTCACGCGATTGGCCCTGTGCGAGCAGGGTACGCGTATTTCAGGGGTGCGCGGGAAGTTCCACACGCGATTTCCACAGGGTACGTGTATTTCAGGGGTGCGCGAGAAGTTCCACACGCGATTTCAGCATGGTACGTGCATTTCAGGGGTGCGCGGGAATTTCCAAACGCGATTGGGCCCCTGCGAGCAGGGTACGTGTATCTCAGGGGTGCGCGGGAAGTGCCACACGCGATTCCAGCAGGGTACGTGTATTTCAGGGTGCGGGGGAAGTTCCACACACGATTTCAGCATGGTACGTGCATTTCAGGGGTGCGCGGGAATTCCACACGCGATTGGGCCCGTGCGAGCAGGGTACGCGTATCTCAAGGGTGCGCGGGAAGTGCCACACGCGATTTCAGCAGGGTATGTGTATTTCAGGGTGCGGGGGAAGTTCCACACGCGATTTCAGCATGGTACGTGCATTTCAGGGGTGCGCGGGAATTTCCACACGCGATTGGGCCCGTGCGAGCAGGGTACGCGTATCTCAAGGGTGCGCGGGAAGTGCCACACGCGATTTCAGCAGGGTACGTGTATTTCGAGGTGCGGGGGAAGTTCCACACGCGATTTCAGCATGGTACGTGCATTTCAGGGGTGCGCGGGAATTTCCACACGCGATTGGGCCCGTGCGAGCAGGGTACGCATATCTCAGGGGTGCGCGGGAAGTGCTAACGCGATTTCAGCAGGGTACGTGTATTTCGGGGTGCAGGGCAAGTTACACATGCTATTTCAGCAGGGTACGTGTATTCCAGGGGTGCGCGGGAATTTCCACACGCGATTGGGCCCGTGCGAGCAGGGTACGCGTATCTCAAGGGTGCGCGGGAAGTGCCACATGCGATTTCAGCAGGGTACGTGTATTTCGAGGTGCGGGGGAAGTTCCACACGCGATTTCAGCATGGTACGTGCATTTCAGGGGTGCGCGGGAATTTCCACACGCAATTGGGCCCGTGCGAGCAGGGTACGCGTATTTCAGGGGTGCGCGGGAAGTTCCACACGCGATTCCATCAGGGTACGTGTATTACAGGGGTGCGCGGGGAGCACCACCGTGAATTGCACAGGGGCCTACCCTGCACATGTCCTGCAGGCACCCCATCCACCATGGCCATGCCCCCCAGCCAACCCACATGTCAACTTGCACTACTGCCCACCAACGCATGTCCCCCTGCACCCCCAGCCACCAGGGGCACCCTCCACCAGGCCCCCACCCATGTCTCCCACCACCCCCACCCCCCAGCACTGTGGGGCACCTGCCACCAGGCCCCCACCCATGTCTCCCACCACCCCCACCCCCCCAGTCACCAGGGGCAGCCTCCACCACCCCCACCCCCCAGGGGCAGCCTCCACCAGGCCCCCACCCATGTCTCCCACCACCCCCACCCCCCAGCCACCAGGGGCAGCCTCCACCAGGCCCCCACCCATGACTCCCACCACCCCCACCCCCCAGCCACCAGGGGCAGCCTCCACCAGGCCCCCACCCATGTCTCCCACCACCCCCACCCCCCAGCACTGTGGGGCACCTGCCAGCAGGCCCCCACCCATGTCCAACTCATGTTCCCCACCACCCCCACCCCCCAGCACTGTGGGGCACCTGCCCCCAGGCCCCACCCATGTCCAACGCATGTTCCCCACCACCCCCACCCCCAGCACTGTGAGGCACCTGCCAGCAGGCCCTCACCCATGTCCAACTCATGTTCCCCACCACCCCCACCCCCCAGCACTGTGGGGCACCTGCCACCAGGCCCCACCCATGTCCAACGCATGTTCCCCACCACCCCCACCCCCCAGCACTGTGGGGCACCTGCCACCAGGCCCCCACCCATGTTCAACTCATGTTCCCCACCACCCCCACCCCCCAGCACTGTGGGGCACCTGCCACCAGCCCCCACCCATGTCCAACGCATGTTCCCCACCACCCCCACCCCCCAGCACTGTGGGGCACCTGCCACCAGGCCCCCACCCATGTCCAACTCATGTTCCCCACCACCCCCACCCCCCAGCAGTGCAGGGGTACCCATCACCAGGCCCCCACCCATGTCTCCCACCACCCCCGCCCCCCAGCCACCAGGGGCAGCCTCCACCAGGCCCCCACCCATGACTCCCACCACCCCCACCCCCCAGCCACCAGGGGCAGCCTCCACCAGGCCCCCACCCATAGCTCCCACCACCCCCACCCCCCAGCACTGTGGGGCACCTGCCAGCAGGCCCCCACCCATGTCTCCCACCACCCCCACCCCCCCAGTCACCAGGGGCAGCCTCCACCAGGCCCCCACCCATGTCTCTCACCACCCCCACCCCCCCACTCACCAGGGGCAGCCTCCACCACGCCCCCACTCATGTCTCCCACCACCCCCACCCCGCAGCCACCATGGACAGCCTCCACCAGGCCCCCACCCATGTCTCCCACCACCCCCACCCCCCAGCACTGTGGGGCACCTGCCAGCAGGCCCCCACCCATGTCCAACTCATGTTCCCCACCACCCCCACCCCCCAGCACTGTGGGGCACCTGCCACCAGGCCCCACCCATGTCCAATGCATGTTCCCCACCACTCCCACCCCCAGCACTGTGGGGCACCTGCCACCAGGCCCCCACCCATGTCCAACTCATGTTCCCCACCACCCCCACCCCCCAGCACTGTGGGGCACCTGCCACCAGGCCCCACCCATGTCCAACGCATGTTCCCCACCACCCACAACCCCCAGCACTGTGGGGCACCTGCCACCAGGCCCCCACCCATGTCCAACTCATGTTCCCCACCACCCCCACCCCCCAGCAGTGCAGGGGCACCCACCACCAGGCCCCCACCCATGTCTCCCACCACCCCCACCCCCCAGCCACCAGGGGCAGCCTCCACCAGGCCCCCACCCATGACTCCCACCACCCCCACCCCCCAGCCACCAGGGGCAGCCTCCAACAGGCCCCCACCCATGTCTCCCACCACCCCCACCCCCCAGCACTGTGGGGCACCTGCCAGCAGGCCCCCACCCATGTCTCCCACCACCCCCACCCCCCAGTCACCAGGGGCAGCCTCCACCAGGCCCCCACCCATGTCTTCCACCTCCCCCACCCCCCAGTCACCAGGGGCAGCCTCCACCAGGCCCCCACCCATGTCTCCCACCACCCCCACCCCCCCAGCCACCAGGGGCAGCCTCCACCAGGCCCCCACCCATGTCCAACGCATGTCCCCCACCACCCCCACCCCCCAGCACTGTGGGGCACCTGCCACCAGGCCCCCACCCATGTCCAACTCATGTTACCCACCACCCCCACCCCCCAGCACTGTGGGGCACCTGCCACCAGGCCCCACCCATGTCCAACGCATGTTCCCCACCACCCCCACCCCCCAGCACTGTGGGGCACCTGCCACCAGGCCCCCACCCATGTCTCCCACCATCCCCACCCCCCCAGTCACCAGGGGCAGCCTCCACCAGGCCCCCACCCATGTCTCCCACCACCCCCACCCCCCCAGTCACCAGGGGCAGCCTCCACCAGGCCCCCACCCATGTCTCCCACCACCCCCACCCCCCCAGTCACCAGGGGCAGCCTCCACCAGGCCCCCACCCATGTCTCCCACCACCCCCACCCCCCAGTCACCAGGGGCAGCCTCCACCAGGCCCCCACCCATGTCTCCCACCACCCCGACCCCCCAGCACTGTGGGGCACCTGCCAGCAGGCCCCCACCCATGTCCAACGCATGTTCTCCACCACCCCCACCCCCCAGCAGTACAGGGGCAGCCACCACCAGGCCCCCACCCATGTCTCCCACCACCCCCACCCCCCCAGTCACCAGGGACAGCCTCCACCAGGCCCCCACTGATGTCTCCCACCACCCCCACCCCACAGCCACCATGGGCAGCCTCCACCAGGCCCCCACCCATGTCTCACACCACCCCCACCCCCCCAGTCACCAGGGGCAGCCTCCACCAGGCCCCCACCCATGTCCAACGCATGTCCCCCACCACCCCCACCCCCCAGCACTGTGGGGCACCTGCCACCAGGCCCCCACCCATGTCTCCCACCACCCCCACCCCCCCAGTCACCAGGGGCAGCCTCCACCAGGCCCCCACCCATGTCTCCCACCACCCCCACCCCCCAGCCACCATGGGCAGCCTCCACCAGGCCCCCACCCATGTCTCCCACCACCCCCACCGCCCAGCCACCAGGGGCAGCCTCCACCAGGCCCCCACCCATGACTCCCACCACCCCCACCCCCCAGCACTGTGGGGCACCTGCCACCAGGCCCCACCCATGTCCAACGCATGTTCCCCACCACCCCCACCCCCCAGCACTGTGGGGCACCTGCCACCAGGCCCCACCCATGTCCAACGCATGTTCCCCACCACCCCCACCCCCCAGCACTGTGGGGCACCTGCCACCAGGCCCCCACCCATGTCTCCCACCACCCCCACCCCCCTAGTCACCAGGGGCAGCCTCCACCAGGACCCCACCCATGTCTCCCACCGCCCCCACCCCCCCAGTCACCAGGGGCAGCCTCCACCAGGCCCCCACCCATGTCTCCCACCACCCCCACCCCCCAGCACAGTGGGGCACCTGCCAGCAGGCCCCCACCCATGTGCAACTCATGTTCCCCAGCCAACATGTCATCACAATCTAGATCCCTGGTCCCTATGGTCAGCCTCCAAATGCAAAACACCCACCCGAGTATTGCATCCACCCACTCATAATTTGCAATTACATCACAGAACACCAATTGCAAGTTCCGAAACAAACACATTTCCCTCACATACAACCAATGGGTGTCAGTGAATCTCAAAACACATATCATGAAATGCATGAAACCAATGAGATACCACACATTGAAGTTCACCAAAAAAAAATATGTATTAAAGGAAACATAAATAGAATAAAAAATGAAGAAACAGAAACGTGAATGTACAAAGATGAAAAGAAGCATGTCCGTTAAAAAAAGCAAAACCAAAAATAAAAATCCAAAGTAATGTTGTCCAAAGTCAATGTCCACAAAACAAAATCCAATGGGAAATAAAAAAAGAAAGCCATTGCTCCATGGTTAAAAAGTCCAAAAAAAATACAATCCAACTGTGAACTATGTACATGGGAACAAGCGAGGGTCCATTATCCCAACAAAATAAAGGAAACCTATCTAACTACACTAACTAATAAAATAAACTATATACAAAAATGTGGCCAATGTCCGAAAGGTCCAAATAAAATAAAAACAAAAATGAAACCTAACACTACCTACATAACTATGTACAAGGGCAGCGGGCTAGTTTCACGGCTCACTTGTGAATGTCCCGGGCCAGGGCATCATCGAACTCCTCCTCAATGTCCCGGAGGCGGTCCTCCTCCATGGCCCCGAGGGTCCGCAGGGCCGTCGACGTCTCCACCTCCAAACGCCTGCGGATTGCCTGGAGGCACTCGGCCCGCCTCAGGGCCCTCCGCATGGAGTTCTCCGCCCTGACCATTGTGAGCCGTGCCTCTTCCGCCCGCTGCCGCTCCGCATCTATGGCGTGGCCCAACCGCTGCCACACGGAAGACACTCTCTGTCCTGGGTCCTCCTGCCCTCCGGCCGATGCCTGCCCCTCCGAGGTTGAAGGCCCCAAGCCTTCATGGCTCCCACCACGTTGCTGCTGCTGCTGTGCCTCTGCCCGTGCACTGCCTCCTGCTGCCTACACATCCTCCGCCGGCTGGGGTGCAGTCGTTGATGTGGCCACCCCTGCTGGACGTCCGACTCCCGACTGTGGCAGGGATGCCTCCTCCACCAGCCTGGCCGCACCGTCAGAGGCAGCTCCACAGGGCACCCAGGTGACTGATGGGTGGGAAGATGGCACAGAGGACGACTGGTGCGTAGGGGGTCCAGTTGAGGAGGGGGTCGGAGCAAGCCCCATCAGACGGAGGAATCCGGCCTGGGTGACCTGTCCCAGCAGGCTGACGTGGTCAACGAGCCATTCGAGATGACGTGCAGTCTCTTCATGAAAAGACTGCAGGTCACCTCGCATGGCCCGTTGACGCAACGCCACACCAGCCAGGACAGGCTCAACAAGGACCTGGATAGCCACGTCCGCAGGCAGAGGAAGGCCAGTTGACGTGAGCTCATCCCCTGCCTGAAAACAGGTCTGGACGTAGGCATCCCTGCTGGTGCAAGATGATGCAGGGACAGGATCAGGGACAGGATTGACAGGCACCTCTGCGGCGGCCTGTGCTGCCTCCTGTCCCTGGTCCTGCACTGCACCACTAGCACCAGTGGGATCCCGACCTCCAGACCCCGTCTCTGGTGCTTGCACGGCCTCCTCCTCCACCAAACCCCCCACCAACCTGGATGACTCCGTGCCATCTTCCCCTGTTAGGCCCTGTGGGGTCCCAGCTGCCCCTTCTGCTGCCGAGGAGTCCAACTCCAACCTCCGCCTCTTGGACCTCCCCCCGGCAGCTGCGGCCTGGGACGCGGCACCGGACTCCTCACTCCCCGACGAGATGACAACATGGGAGGGGAGCCGGGCCTTGCGTCTCCGGCTGGCGGTGGTATCCCCGCCGCTGTGCTCCACAGCACCTTCTCCGCCCTCTTCATCAGTTGACGCTGCAGACAGGGAGAAACAAAACACAGGCATCAGGGCACTGTACAATGGACACATACACACATGACAGTTGTACATGAGTGGCATTGGCAAACCTCAGACATGTCATCACAATTCCCAACACACATGTCATTACAACTCGCACACATGAGCCATACCACAGCCATATCGCAACTGCCACCACCATCCATACACATACAACAGCATGAGCAGCCAAAGGTGAGCCAGACATCACATGCAGCACAGGAAGTGCACCACACATGTACACACACCACCACACTTGCATGCATGTGTACACCTCTGCCAAGTGTCGCAGTGTTCAGACGGGCATCCATGTCACATCTGCCAATCAGGCTTCCACATACCGCTGTCACATGCATCCATGTTGCATCACTGTTGCACTCTTGTCAAATACACACACATGCACATGTACACAGTGCTGATACATGCAGCCAAAAACAACATACATGCGTGACATCACGGACATGTCTACTTACATACACATTCATCCAAACATGTGTGCCCACACAACTGCATTTGGCATGCAAGCCTACACACACAAGCACCATCCATGTCTCACACATTACAGCCCTCGCATGTGTCAGCCCCACGGCCCTGTACACCCCCACCCATACTCGACCCCATACAAACAGATGTGCAACCTGCACACTACTGAATAATCACCACACGCACTGCTCACAATCAGGATGCATGTACACTCACCGCTCGACTCCAGACGGGTCTGCTTCTCAAGGACCTGGACGTGGAGCGCTGGGGATATGCGTTCCAAGACCCTCATCTGTTCTTCCGACAAGTGGCCCCGGCGCCCCTTGGCATCCGCTGCCTTCAAGAGGCGCCGGGCCTTGTTTACGGTCCTGGACCTGAAGTCCTCCCAGCGCTTCTTGACATGTTGTAAGTCGCGGACTGCCACCCCCTCCGCGTTGATGGCAGTCACGATGTCAGTCCAGATCCGAGTCCGTCCTTCCTTGTCGGCGCGGGAACTTCCGAAGAGGGCATCATACTGCCCCAGGACTTGCTCCACCAGGACTCCAACTTCGGTGGCACTGAAGCTGGTGCCCCTCTGCCTCTCTGGCCGGGGGTTGTCAGTGGTCACAGATGGTGCTTGCCCCGACATGACAACCCCAGAGGCAGGAGTGGGTGGGCAACTGGGTCCTGGGGCTGGGCTGTGGAGCGATGGAATCCCAGTCGGGAGTCTTCGGTTCCAGCAGGGGTGGTCACAGCAACAGCACCCCTGGCTTATGTGCAGGCAGCAAATGGCAGGGCACGTGGGCAGCAGGCAGTCAGGCAGCAGCAGATGGCAGGTGGGAGCGTGCTCGGGGCTCTGGGGGGCAGTAGTTCGGCCTTCTGGGAAGGAGCGTGGTCTTCCGTGTGCTTAAGCTTGGCCAGCTTGATACGGGGTGATTTGGCACGTGAAAAATCTGCACGTCAGCATGTAATTCGAGGAAAGGCCCTTAGCGCGTAAGCGCGTCTGCACGCATATGCATTTTCATTGGACAGAAGGCCCCTCAAGCGCAAGCGCCCCTGTGACATGACGCGTACAGACGTGCACGGGCATTTCAGCGCGCGTGAAAAACTGCACGTCCGCGTGTAATACGAGGAAAGGGCCCATGCGCGTAAGCGCGCGTGGAAAACTGCACGTCCGTGTGTAATACGAGGAAAGGCCCTTAGCGCGTATGCACGGCAGCACGCATATGCGATTTCATTGGACCAAATGCCCTTAGCGCGTGAGCGCGCGTGAAAAACTGCACGTCCGCATGTAATACGAGGAAAGGGACCATGCGCGTAAGTGACGTGACGCGTGCGTGCGTTTCCCTCAGCACGGGTTAAAGGTGAGCGGGCCCAGCAGTTCGCTGTACGTGCCTTTCGTGGAGACCGACGTGTGTTGCTGCTTCCTGTTGTTTCGCGCGCCATCACAACTTCACAGCTATCAAGGACGTATCTCTTCTTTTGGCGGGGGTATTGGCTACGCGTGTTTTTCTGCATCGCGCTAGTCAGACGGTGAGTCGCACACGCTCTTTTTCCCACTGCGGGTGCCCCTGTGTATCGCACCCATTTTCGATGTCATAGTAGCCTGCGTGTCCCACGCGTACGCGTTATTCGTGTTACTGGGTGCCACCGCGTACTGCGGGAGGTTGAATCCACGCACGTATGCTTTAGGGTTGCGTGCACGGTTTTACTGCAGTTTTGGGGTGCCTGAGCGTTGCGTGACCCGTCACCACATCACCGGGGTCACATACAGCCTTGCAGGTGCAGGGGGGCTGTTAACATCTCGCTTCCCACCCCCTTCAACCCAATTGCCCAGGTCAATTGTGGTGTACACCTCCCATTGGCACCACTCCATCTGTGCCAGCACTACTACATCTGTGCCATGGTTGGGAGGCCCCCAAAGGTGAGGGGCGCCTCAGCTGGGCGTACTCCTCGTGGCGAGCGTGGTCGGGGACGTGGCCGTGGTGACCAGGTGTCATGATCTCTGCTTCCAAAAGGTCAGGACTTACCCAACTCCCTTGGAAGCAGACCTATAACCCAGGTTCCGAGTGCCAACCAGTCCCAATTGGGACCTTTTGGACCCTGTCCTGGCGCCAGTGGCACCAGGCTCATAAATATGCCCAGTCCCAGCGCTGGAAGCGCCGGGCTCATAATGCTTGGGTGGACTTACCTGCAGCAGACCATGCTGCTTACTTACCTGCCAGTTGAGCCTCTAATCCTCTTCTGTTTGGGACTACTTTTCCTGTTGGGTGGGGCAGGAGCCACTCCCTAGGTTCAGAACACTGGAACTCTTCTGGAAAGCAGGAACTCTTTTCTTACCTAGGCGAGGCTGTGGAAGGAGACACCTAAGCACTACAGGAGGCTATTTAAACCACACCCGATGGATGAATCTTGCTTTGCGTTATTCTGCATCCTCTGCAGCAGAACGCTCATCGTGTCTTCTGCATCTGATCCTGGGCCTAAGGGAAAAAGTCTTACCATCCTGAATCCAGTCTTCAGCAACACCTATAAAGACAAGAAAGAACAGGTTAGCACTACGGTCTTCAGTGACAGCGCTTCTCTTACCTGGTCCATCGGCTGTCACCAACGCCTCGCGCTGCATTCCGGCATCTGAAAGACAAAGGCTTACCTACTCTTCGCGTGCTCCGGAGGTCTTCGCACTGCATTCCGGCATCTGAAAGACAAAAGCTTACCAACTCTTCGCACGCTCCGGAGGCCTTCGGCGCTGCATCCCGCATCTGAAAGACAAAAGAAGGTGCGTTTAAAGACATTGGGTAACTTTATTACTCACGTGCCATTACTCCTTCCCACGCCGAACCCAGTGGGTATTCCGGCACCCTTCAGCAGCTCCGAACTTGTACCTGCAAGATAAAAGGACAGTTAGTGCGCATCGTGAAGCAGGCAACAAGCGCTTACTTACGTGCTTCCAGGCGCTTCTATTCCTCACACGGGTTCCATCCTCAACTCACTTCAGCCCGTCATCCGCCATCGCCGGAACCCTGCAAAACAAGAGACATCATTACAAAAGACTTTTAAAGACATTTGAAATACTCGGAACTTACCGTTCGTGCAGTAAACGACGGACAGCAGTCCTCTGAGGTCAAGAGGCCTGCACCCTATTCCAGTGAAGAAACTGGTTACGGCACCCTGCCCCGAGGCAGATGGAGAGCTCGGCGTTCACTTACCTAAGGTGAGAGCGTTAACCTTTGGGGTTCTACAGGAGAAGAGAAAGGGAAGAAGAGAGAGACACCCAATAACCCCAGTTCATTAATCCCATATTTTCTATCCGCAGACATCTTACTCTTCGAGTCAGACATACAGTGCACAGAGGTCCAGCCCAAAGAGCCAACCGTGTGTTACACATCACCTTTGAAGATACGGTATTCGCCCAGTCAAGACGGGCGCCTCTGCGGGAATTAGGTGAGCGTTACAGAACGCAAAGCCTACCGCAAAACTCCCGCCCAGGCGCTATGGATACCTCGGATACCGACCAGCTAGCCCAGTTACTTGGGGAACTAAGAGCAGAAGTGCATGCAGCCCATCAGGAAACGAACGCTCTAAGAAGGGAACTGATTATTTCCAAGGAGCGAACAGACGATCTCGCTAGACAATTGCTACAGTCACAAGCCGGACAGACCCCAGTACCCGCATCAGGGACAAATCTTCCTTCAACATCCTCTATGAATCCAGTGCAAATCAACCTACCTGGGAATGTACCTCTGGCTCCGCCCGAACGATTTTCTGGTGACCCAAAGAGGTTTGCAGTATTTATTAATCAGTGCCGGTTGCATTTCTTATGCCGGCCAGCAGCCTTTCCAACTGATCAAGCTAAAGTAGCTTTCGTGCTTTCGTACCTTAGTGGCAATGCGGCAGACTAGTCGATCCCTCTAGTTAATCAAGATGATCCGGTTTTCCATGATTTTCAAGCTTTTCAGCTCAGTATGGAAAAACTGTTCGCAAGACATTCACAGGGGCAGGCCTTGGACAATGAGCTTCTTTCGTTGCGACAGGGTAATCAAGACCTTTTGGCTTATATTGCGTCTTTCAACAGACTGATAGTGGAAACTCAATGGCCTGAGGACAAAAGGATTACGCTGTTTTATAGAGGTCTACGTGGGGAGCTCAAAGATGTGTTAGCCCAAGTAGTGAATCCCCCGCAAGACTGTTCGGACTATATAGACTTAGTCGTTCAAATAGATCACAGACTGCAGAACAGGAAGGCCGATCGTTCCAAGTTTGATGCTTGAGTATTTTCCAAACCACCAACTCCTTCCAAAGGAGTAGACTCCGGGGAACCCATGCAAATAGGGGGCCTGAAAGGACCACTAACACAAAAGGAGCGGGAAAGGAGAAAACAGTTGCAATTATGCCTCTATTGCGGAAACTCAGGGCACTTTCTTCGAGACTGTCCGGTGAAACCAGCCAAGAAGGCAGTAGGAGCTGCAGTTACCAAGGTCACAAACTCTGAGCAGGGAAACGACCTCGCCCGACAAGAATAGAGGTCCTCTTGCCGAGCGTTAAAACCAGTTCCGTGACCTCGCATTTCGTGATACCTATGGTCCTCATTAGCCCTGATCATCCGGATCGATTACATGCGATTGAAGCTTACGTCGACAGCGGTGCCATCGGCAATTATGTGGATCATGAAATGGTTTTGAGGATGAATCTAACTCTTTGTCCCAAGGCTGTAAAGGACGTCATTACTACGGTGGATGGTACGGAGATAGCCTCCGGACCAGTAACGCATACCACTCAAGAAGTGACGCTAGTAAGTCAAGATGGACACCATGAGAAGATCGTGTTCGATGTGATCAAGGCCCCTCAGTTCCAGATTATTCTAGGAATACCTTGGTTAGAGAAACACAATCCTCAGATCGATTGGCGAGCAAGAACGGTTCAGTTTCCAGAATGTGTCTCTACTTGTCACCCTCCACCTGGTGTTGCACTGGCAGCAATTTCTTCGGAGACTCCCCAGTTACCTCCCGAATACCTAGAATTCCAAGATGTTTTCCGGAAGGATCAGGCTAACTCTCTACCTCCTCATAGGTCTTATGACTGCCAGATAGACCTGATACCTGGATCTACTCCTCCTTGTAGTAGAATTTATGCCCTCACCGAGCCTGAGAACCTTCACCTCCGACAATACCTGGATCAATACCTAGCGAATGGGTTTATTCGTCCTTCCAAGTCCCCTGCTTCTTCAGCTTTGTTCTTCGCTCCAAAAAAAGAAGGGGACCTTAGAACTTGTATAGATTATCGCGCCCTGAACCAGATCACCGTTAAGAATAGATATCCGTTACCTTTGATCCCTGAACTCCTGGACCAAGTCAGAAAAGCATGCATATATACAAAGCTGGATCTTAGAGGAGCCTACCACTTGGTACGAGTAAAAGAGGGCGATGAATGGAAGACGGCCTTCCCCACCAAGTATGGGCTATTTGAATATCAGGTCATGCCTTTCGGACTTTGCAATGCCCCGGCCGCCTTTCAATATTTTATGAACGATGTCCTCAGAGAGCTCATAGATGTGTGTGTTGTTGTTTACATTGACGGCATCCTCGTTTATTCTTCATCGGAATCTGAACATCGGAAACACGTGAAAATGGTCCTCGAGAGATTGCGTCAACACAAACTTTTCGCCAAGTTGGAAAAATGTGTTTTCAACGTGACTGAAGTTGAGTTCTTGGGATTCATATTATCACCTAGCGGAGTGCGTATGGATTCAAAGAAGGTCGATGCAATTCTCAAATGGCCATCACCATCCTCCGTAAAAGGTGTTCAAAGCATGTTAGGCTTCGCTAACTTTTACCGCAGGTTTATCCCCGAATTCTCTCGAATAGTCCAGCCCATCACCGCCTTGTTAAAGAAAAACAAACATTTTGAATGGTCTACCGAGGCGGAGCAAGCTTTCCAGAATTTGAAGACTAAATTTATCTCTGCACCAATTTTAAAACATCCTCGCCCCGAACTCCCCTACATCGTTGAAACTGATGCTTCGAGCCTTGCCATGGGGGCAGTTCTATCACAAAAGGACCCAGTAACCAATCAGTTGCATCCCGTGGCATTTTGGTCCCGCAAATTCTCGCCTCCTGAAATCAATTACACTATTACTGATAAGGAACTTCTGGCTATCAAGTCTGCCTTTAAGGCTTGGCGGCATTATCTTCTGGGGGCCCGACACACCGTTACTGTGATTACGGATCACCGAAACCTGCAATATTTGAAAACCGCAAAAGCCCAATCCTCTAGACAACTCCGTTGGGCACTATTCTTTGCCGAGTTTGACTTCATAATTACCTATCGACCTGGTACAAAAAACGGTAAAGCTGATGCCCTTTCTCGGATGGGAGTGGAAGAACACTTGATCAACCCTAAACCTGTACCTATCATTCCCGAACAAAGAATTCTGAGTGTAATCGCCACACAATCCATAGAGGAAGTTAAGGATAAAGCCAGGCAACTTGTAACTCCAGCAGACATACAGAATTGGCATCTGCAGGGAAAGGACTTTGCAGCGAAGGACAACTTATTGTATTTCCAAGAACGATTATACCTGCCCAGCACAGATTTACAGAAAAAGGTAATCTCTTGTTATCACGATTCCTTAATTGAAGGACATCCCGGTATGGCCAAAACCTCAGAAAAGATCAAGCGCTACTTCTGGTGGCCGTCTTGGAAAAAAGATATCAGAGACTTTATAATGTCCTGTGGAGTATGCGCCCAAAACAAGAGTCAAAAGGAAAAACCAGCCGGCCTCTTACGCCCTATTGACATCCCACCTCGCCCTTGGCATACGCTTTCTATGGACTTCATCACCGATCTACCTCCATGCTCCGGATACAATACGATCCTAGTAATCGTGGACTTATTCTCCAAGATGGCGCATTTCATTCCACTCAAAGGCTTGCCAACAGCAACAACTCTGGCCTGAGAATTTCTCGAAAACATCGTCCGACTGCACGGTTTTCCTTCAGTTCTAATTTCGGATCGAGGTAGTCAATTTATTTCTCATTTTTGGCGAAGTTGCTGTCGGTCGGCTCAAATTGATGTGAGACTATCGACCAGTCACCACCCTCAAACCGACGGACAAACCGAGAGGACCAATCAAACTCTGGAACAGTATTTACGCTGCATGCTGCAACAAACTGAAAAAACTTGGAAAGATATCCTTTGGATAGCCGAATATGCCTACAATAACTCTGTCCACTCGGGAACTGGGAAAACCCCGTTTTTTCTTCTATACGGCAGTCACCCTCGAACCTCGGAGTTGGATCCACTCCAAGATCTTGGAACACCAGCAGTAGACTACCTGCATTCTACAATCACCCAAGCCTTTAAGGAAGCCGTTTCTCACCTTCAAAGGGCTAAGGAACAATACAAGAAAGGAGCAAATCAACATCGGAAGGAAGCCCCCCAATATCAAGTAGGAGATCAAGTCTGGTTATCCACCAAATATCTACCTCTAAAAGGACCACGCACATTCAACCCAAGATACCTTGGTCCCTATTCCATCACTACCATAGTAAACCCAGTAGCGGTCAAGTTGGACTTGCCCCCTCACATGAAGATACATCCGGTCTTCCACGTCTCTCTATTAAAACCCGTGCAACCTCAAACCCGACTAACTAAATCTCCAAAAACTATCCTAGTTGATGGAGAACTCGAGTTTGAAGTCAAAAGCATCCTGGACTCCAAGATCTCCAAATCTAAACTATTTTACCTAATTGACTGGAAAGGCTACGGCCCCCAAGAAAGATCCTGGGAACCTGCAGAATATGTCCACGCTCCTCGTCTAATCAAAAGATTTCATCGAACATTCCCTGACAAGCCCAAACCCCCGGAGAAGTCCGGTTTGGGAGGGGCCTTGAGGGGGGGTGCTGTCATGATCTCTGCTTCCAAAAGGTCAGGACTTACCCAACTCCCTTGGAAGCAGACCCATAACCCAGGTTCCGAGTGCCAACCAGTCCCAATTGGGACCTTTTGGACCCTGTCCTGGCGCCAGTGGCACCAGGCTCATAAATATGCCCAGTCCCAGCGCTGGAAGCGCCGGGCTCATAATGCTTGGGTGGACTTACCTGCAGCAGACCATGCTGCTTACTTACCTGCCAGTTGAGCCTCTAATCCTCTTCTGTTTGGGACTACTTTTCCTGTTGGGTGGGGCAGGAGCCACTCCCTAGGTTCAGAACACTGGAACTCTTCTGGAAAGCAGGAACTCTTTTCTTACCTAGGCGAGGTTGTGGAAGGAGACACCTAAGCACTACAGGAGGCTATTTAAACCACACCCGATGGATGAATCTTGCTTTGCGTTATTCTGCATCCTCTGCAGCAGAACGCTCATCGTGTCTTCTGCATCTGATCCTGGGCCTAAGGGAAAAAGGCTTACCATCCTGAATCCAGTCTTCAGCAACACCTATAAAGACAAGAAAGAACAGGTTAGCACTACGGTCTTCAGTGACAGCGCTTCTCTTACCTGGTCCATCGGCTGTCACCAACGCCTCGCGCTGCATTTCGGCATCTGAAAGACAAAGGCTTACCTACTCTTCGCGTGCTCCGGAGGTCTTCGCACTGCATTCCGGCATCTGAAAGACAAAAGCTTACCAACTCTTCGCACGCTCCGGAGGCCTTCGGCGCTGCATCCCGCATCTGAAAGACAAAAGAAGGTGCGTTTAAAGACATTGGGTAACTTTATTACTCACGTGCCATTACTCCTTCCCACGCCGAACCCAGTGGGTATTCCGGCACCCTTCAGCAGCTCCGAACTTGTACCTGCAAGATAAAAGGACAGTTAGTGCGCATCGTGAAGCAGGCAACAAGCGCTTACTTACGTGCTTCCAGGCGCTTCTATTCCTCACACGGGTTCCATCCTCAACTCACTTCAGCCCGTCATCCGCCATCGCCGGAACCCTGCAAAACAAGAGACATCATTACAAAAGACTTTTAAAGACATTTGAAATACTCGGAACTTACCGTTCGTGCAGTAAACGACGGACAGCAGTCCTCTGAGGTCAAGAGGCCTGCACCCTATTCCAGTGAAGAAACTGGTTACGGCACCCTGCCCCGAGGCAGATGGAGAGCTCGGCGTTCACTTACCTAAGGTGAGAGCGTTAACCTTTGGGGTTCTACAGGAGAAGAGAAAGGGATGAAGAGAGAGACACCCAATAACCCCAGTTCATTAATCCCATATTTTCTATCCGCAGACATCTTACTCTTCGAGTCAGACATACAGTGCACAGAGGTCCAGCCCAAAGAGCCAACCGTGTGTTACACATCACCTTTGAAGATACGGTATTCGCCCAGTCAAGACCGGCGCCTCTGCGGGAATTAGGTGAGCGTTACACCAGGGAGTAGGGGGACTCCAGGGTGTCCAGGGCAGCCACAGAGGGGGAAGAGGCAGGGCTGCGCCACTTGAGCACAATGTTGTGCCATGTGTCGGTGCAGCCATGCCACCACCCCCTGTGGTTCCGGGGGATGCAGCTCCTGCATCTGGCACTGGCACCCATATGACACGGCAGTCCGTTCCATCGACTGCCACGGGCCCAAGGTTAGTGGTAGCTGCAGGTGCAGCTGTGGACACCGCCACCCAGGCTCAGGGTCTGCCAGCGCAGGCTGCGTTGGCACTTGAAGAGCCCTTGGTAGATCTTCAACAGGCCAGGGGGGAAACCATAGGGGCAGGCCGGGCTGCTCAGACCAAGACACGTGTCCCTGGGGCAGTCATGTCATCTGCTGCCCCGAACAGCCGGGTGTTGGCAAGTGCAGGGGCAGATGCACCCAACAGCACCCCGGTTGTGAGTCTGCCAACCAGGACCGTTGCGGTCAATGACCCTGCCACAGCTGATGTTGCTGTGCAGGGTCCATTAGTGGGCACCCAGCTGCCACTGACACAAGTCAGGCCTTTGGTCATCCCTCCACCTGCCACTCCCTTGGCTCAATCCACCGAACCCACTGGCCATACTGGTCAGGGCAGCATTAGCCAGCCAGGGTCTGCGCCACAGTCCAAGAGGAGGAAGGTTGCACCTGCAGCACAGGCTGGGACCCCACACACAGCCACGACCTCCTGCACGTCGAGGAAGAAGCCTTTCTGTAAGCAGGAACTGGACTTCCTCGTGGATTACGTGCGGGGCCACAGCCGTGACATGCTAGTGGGTGCCAATAGTCAGACTACGGCTGCCCAACGTGACACCCACTGGAAGCATGTTGCGGAACATGTCAGTTCATCCGGCCATGAGGTGAGCACGGCGCAGGAGTGCAAAAAGCGTTGGAATGACATCAAGCGCAGCACTAAGGCCAAGCGTGCCTCAAATTACAACTTGACTCTGGTGACTGGCGGTGGGCCTGCACCAGAGGAGGAAGAACTCACTCCGCATGAGGCTCTCGTTGCGGAGTTCATACCACCTGAATTGGTCGAAGGAGTGGGAGAGAGGCTGGACTTTGATGCCCAGTCCAGTGAGTGTTGATGCGTGTTTGTTGAGGACGTGTGTGTTTCACTTGTGGGATGTGTTGTGCATGATTGCTGCTACATGTGACGTGTACATTGTTCTGATGTGTAAGTAATGCAATGCTACCGTCATGCATGTCTCCTCTGCCTGCATGCGGGACTCCATGTATGCATGCTCCCTTGCCCCTCCTCCGCCACTCTGCACCCCAGTTCCACCTTTGCACTGGTCTGCTTCAATCTTGCCAATGTGTACTTTCTTGTTCATGTGTCCTGTGTAGATGCTAACTTCCAGCGTAGAATCTGCCAGACATATGCCGTGTGGTACAGCCTTAGCAGGGTATCTCACTTGTACTGTGCATGGGTCACATGTCCCGCAGGGACATGAGTGCCCATTCATGCTCCATGTGCATTGCACGCATGCCCCTATGTGTCCTTGACTGGATGATCACTGTAATATAAGTCCTTGGTTACATACATTGCCTGCCATCTCATCAGCCTTCCCATGTCAACTGTGGCTCAGTCCTGCGTTGCACACATGTTTAGGCTCTGACAATCTGTGTGGCTCACAGGCCTCAGCCTGTTCAATGGCCAATGACTCTGTCCAACTCTTGTTGTGTCTTCTTCACACGTGGGCGGCCGCCGGAGTTTCCATCATGTGTCCTGCTCACTGTCCCAGCATCATTTGCAGTGTTGTAATTTGAATCACATTAAGCTGTTGATGCCAGTCAACACTGCCTGTCAATACATAGGTGTATGGTCAGCCTTTTGATACCATGCTAGGCATCCCTGCTTTGGTACTGGGGTGGAGGGGTGCTTGGCTTCTAGACATGGTACACATTGAATGCACAATGCACGTGATGTCTGAATTTGACATTGCACTGCCTTCACATTTCCTGGCACACACCATGTAGTGCTTGTACATGGAGGTAGTGAGTGGCGTACACATTTTCTGCACTGCATAGACCCACTTCCATGGAAACTGCCACCTTTCAACAGGTCTGATCACAGAAGCTATTCAAAGTATACCCAGCATGCATGCCAGGTCATATGTTGTGTGTCACATGTCTGCCGGATGCCTTTGCTGTCGGTGTGTGTGTGTGTCGTGTGCTTCTGACATGTGTATTGACCTTTTTCTCTCTATTTTTCAGGTGATGACGCAATGGAGGCGGAGGATGGTGTTGTCATGCCAGACACAGGGTTGGTAACACCACATCAACCCAGCACTAGTGGGGGTCGTGGGGTGGTAGGCCACGAAAACCCCCAAGTGCTGCAGTCCATCTTGTCTCTGGCTGCCTATGAGTCCAGCCTTGATGACGACTCTGACGTCCATGTTGAGTTGGATGAGCATCAAGTCCATGTGTCAGGGGGGAGTGATTCTGATGTGGACACTCCTCTGTCTGCGACACCTGCACTGAGGGATCAGACAGTCTTGGTTCCTCCGCCCGTGGTGGATCGGGACGCAGGGTCACCCTCCACACCAGTCACTGATGTGCCTGGGACATCACGTCGACGGGGGTATGTAGTCGTGCAGCCGCAGGCGGTGCCAACACAGCCCCGGTCCTTGGGTCCCGCAGGGGTCAAGCCCGGCAACGCGGTCGCCGCGCGCAACCGCTGTATACTGAGTGGGAGCAAGACATGACTGCCAATTCCGAACGGCAGGGGGCAGCAATGGAGAACATCGCTGAGAGCATGGAGCGTGTGGCCCGATCTGTGTTCCCCACTGCTAGGCAGGTGCTTCTCCAGCAGCAGGCGGCACGGTCCACGGCCCGCTCGCTCAGGCTGGGCATGGTGGCCTCAGACAGGGCACGCCAGGCTGAAATGTCGTCTCTGCGTCAAGCAATTGCTGCTCACGCAGAGGCGCACATGGATGCCCTGAGGGAGGAGTATGCTTCCCTCAGATCCACTCTGGGTGTCCTTATGATGTCCCAGAGGCAGCAGGCAGAGGAGAGGTTTGCACAGCTTGAGCGTACCATCTCGGCTGAGCTACAGGCTTGCCGGGAGGTGCAGCGGTTGTCCAGCCAGGCCTTGCAGGAGGAACTCCGTGTTACACGTGCTACCTTGCAAGAGGAAGCACGTGTATCACGTGAGGTACTGCATGCAGACCTACGTCACATCGCCACACAGAACCAGGCTCACCCGTCCGGCAGACTTGCTGCCGATGAGGGGCAAGCTGCGGCTAGGCGTGGCCAGGCTACTGTGCCACGTCCTCCTTTCCAGGATGAGCCAGACTCGGACGACCATCTATCTCCCACATAGGTCGTGCTGTGCAGGCGTTGAGCCCATGGAGGATTTTTTTTTGGCTCAGCATCATCGCATGTGGATGTTGAGCAGCACCCTGTACCTGCCCCCTCCTGGGTGCCTCCCCTCCCCCCCGGGTCGTATGTGGCCATTTTTTATTTTTCTTTTAGTTTAGTTAATTAAGTTTCTGTTTGATAGTTAGTTTAAATAGGTAATGTAGGTTTTCCATAGTTAGTGTAATTAGTTAATAGTTGATTTAGTTTAAAATTGCTAGTCTATTGTGCTTTCATGTGACGGTGCGGTGCTTTGTGGCTTTTGAAGGCATCCACTGTCTGTTCCAGCTGGGCCCCTCATGGTTGTCTTGTGTATGTGTTTGCTGCTTGGGGTCCTTGACTCACATATGCCACTCCTGCCTCCATTATCCATGGGCTCGCAAGGATGGTTCGGTGTTACAGCATTTTACACAAGGGCATTGGACTGTCATATCTGTGGCATGTCTGGTGCTGTGTGACTTGTGTTGACACCCCTAGTGGGGATGATTTAGGTGTCATTGTCCACTGTTCAGCTTTTGCTAGATGGGGTGTGTCATGATTAATGTGGACATTGATTGCTATGCATTGTGTAGTATGTTTCATATCTTTCCTGTACATGTGCTTGTTGCAATTCATGCTGTAGATAGTGTTCCACACTTTGGAGGTGAAAGACGGACTGATGGTGTGATTTTTGATGTGACTCTCTGACATGGTCAAGTAATGAGATGCCTGATGAGACACACACAGATGACTTTGAAGCATTAATCATGTGTTTCATGCCCTTTCTGCAGGGGGATGAGCCTCCAGAGCACCTTTGCCAGCAGACATGGCCCATTGGACGACGGTATTCTGGACCCGTTTGTTGGTGCCCACATGCACATGTGTGCACAAGCAGAGGCACAGTGATTGCAGACCCACATCCTAGAACTGCTGACATGTTCCAAGGAACTCCAGGCAAGGTGAGCATCACAGGGGGGCCACGACACAGCAAAGCTTGCACCAGGCGAGTTGCACATGCAGGCTTAGTCACAGCACTGAGGGTGAGCTTAGACGAATATTGGTGTTGAAGCACACAATGCAGCTCAGATGTGTTTGTGGACTGATGGCTGTTGATAGTAGGGTTGTCTGGGACACATGCAGGGGCAGTGGCACATACCCTCCGGTACACCAAGGTCCATTGAGGCACTTGTATCAACAATGTAGCCTTCCGAGACATGGAAAGGGGCAGCTCACAGGGACATACAGCAAGGGACATACTCGGGTGCAGTGCATGTCTTTTCCACGTACTTCATGATAAATGCACTGCCAACTTTGTTTCGGTCATGGTGGTACGCAACTTGCTCTGTAGTCATGGCTTGCTATATGGGTCTGTCTGCTTACCCAGGGAACATTGCATGTTGTTTGAATTGTGACACATTGGTGTTCCATTTGCCACGCACCCACCAGCGGCTGCCTTACTGCATTGACTGTGTATGACCCGTCACAGGGGTGATGTTATATATGGGTACGAAGCATCAACCACAGATTGTCTGTTTGTAGAGTAGTTTGTTGCTATGGGGCATGTTTGGTGTTGTGTTTTTGTGTAATTGGCACGTACAGGTTGTTGACTGTGGCTCTCTTTGCAGCATTGCAGTGCTCCTGTAACTGGACCTGAGAGTGCGCAGGCAGGAGGCCAGCACTCAAAAGCAGAGCTAAGTGTCTTGTTGTTTTTCTTACGAACTGCTCTGCATAGGCTTGCTGGGGAGTGTACTGATGCATGGATGTCTGTGTGGTTCAATTTGGTATGTTTTTTTCTCCCTAATCACCCGTGATCCTATGCAATTTTGAAACCTGTACCCTCTACCCGGTGTTCCTGCTTCCCGTGCCTATCCAAGCAACGTTCCCTGACCCTCTTTCCCCACTGGGGTTGCGGATGCCTGTGTAAGCCCCGAACTTGCAGGCGCCAAAACCCTAGAGGGGTGGTTGGTTCGTACCACTCCTGAGCCTGGACTACAGAAGGCCATGACAATGATGTCCAAGTTTGTTTGGATTGTGTATGTGTTCATGCAGGTTGTACATTTTCGTGCATTCCCTAGTTTCATGTGTCATTCCTCCTCCCCTCTCCTGCCACTCATTCCAGTCATCCAGTGTGTCAACACCTGTCCCGACTGCATATCCCTGAACCTCATTCCCCACCAGAGTGTCAGGGGTCTGTGTGAGTTTGACCTTGCAGGCACCCAGGACATGGTGGGGGTGGTTGTTTCGTGACACTCCCGCGCCTGTACAGGGGACCTGTGACAGTACACATCAATTCATGGTGCATCATCCTATGTCATGTACCACACATGTCTCACATCCTGTCGTGACATTGTTTTGCTGTGCTACCTTGGTTGTTGCATCATTGTGGTAGTACTTGGCCTTTGTGAGGTACTGCTACGTCAAGTCATCTACTGGAGGGTGTTCGGGTTCGTTTTTATACCTTGGATTTTGTGATTTTGGAAATGAGTGTGGATTCTGAGGGTTCAGGCATCTTTTTACACACAAGGTGGGAGATGGTGACGAAGGGTAAAGGTGATCCTGTGGCCAGGTGGAATTGAGGTTTGGAGGCTCCATGACCCAGGTGCAGTTGTTCAGTGGGTCATGGTCATTTGTGAGGGAGGGGGGGGTTGTTGTTGATAGTTGCCTTGCCCTGCAGTGTGATGGGAACTCTGACATAGTAATGGTGGTATCCTATGTACATGTTGTGTTCTGCTGATCAATGCCTGTTCATGTGTTGTGTCTTCCTTTCAGGTGCGAGGGGATAGTTGTGGTTTGACATGCTGGGGTGTACACATGGTGGATGTTCACATGTGATGTGTAGGGAACACTCATGGTCACTTGAGTGCACATGCATATGTGGAGTGCATGTCCTTGCAGAACCACACACTTGCACCCTGATGCACTACATGTACTCCCACCCTTGCATATCCACGTGTACACTGTTTGCCTTCTGGTGCCCACTGTGTCCCGGCAGCACATGTTCTGTGACCGATTATGGTTCCAGTACATGCCAAAAATTTGATGTTTGATGTAGTCTGTCACTTAGATGTGATGCTCAGGGTGTGCATCACACGCAATGGCTGTTCACTGTGCTGTGCGCTGAGCAGTGTGATGCAGGAGTGGGACACTGCACACATGAGCTGCAGTGTTGATTTTGCAATGCATAATGTGCATATAGACAGGCATTCATTGTGATGTTACGTCTACGACTGTTGCAATGCATTTGGAAACGACTTATTTTGGGTGGGACATTTTGTTGGTCTGTCATTTCATCTGATTCCGGGTCAGGCATCATTGTCCGATGCCACTGTACATTTAGGACATGGCAATGTGTACCTTATTGTTACTGCGTCAGTGTATGGGTATTGCTTGCCATGTCATGTTGATGTTTGGGAGGGTTTGAGTGACATGACAGTGATGGCCATGGCCTGTTTTGCAGGTGTGTGTGATGCACACCTTGCATGTCCAGGTCATCCGCTTCTCAGAGCAACTAGCTGGGGGTATGTTTCTCTCCGCAGCAGGGCCCTCCCCCTGGAACAGACTTCCTGGCTGACTTGAACTTGAGGGGAACCATCTCCAGTTCTGGAAGCACCTCAAGACCTTCCTCTTTGCTTCTGCTTACTCTCTGCCTCTCCCTTGCAGAATTCTTCACTGGAACTGCACAGGAGCTGCTACTGGGACACTCTCACCAACCTCGGTCCCTGGCCCAGCCACTGTCCACTTGCACTGCCACCCTGGCAACCCCTGCACTGCAGTACTGTCTCTCTATCCCTACAGCCCTCCCTTCCCAGCACTTGTCTGCACTTATCTTTGCAGTTGCCACCAGGCGACCTATGTATTATTCTTTTGGCCTACTTCCCCTGTACTGGACTCCCCCCCACCCTTCCCCTTGCACTTTTCCCTTCCCCCTACCCCTGCACTTGCACAATCTCAATGACACCTGGCCTAGTAGTACCGTTCTCTGTGTTCCCTTGTTCCCCCCCCCTGCCTCATTGGGCCTTGGAATACTTGTGTATGGCCCATGTCATGTCACATGTCATTTGTGTGCATTTTGGTTGCACAGGATAGCTTGTGTTTAAGTAGCTAGGGATGCAGACGATGTGGCACTTCCATGGCAACTATCTCAGGGTGGTAGGGTTGTGACAGTTGACTGTCACTTTGTCATCATCGATTGTCACCTGGTATGTGCCAGGCCTGTGTGCACTCCGCAGGGGTGGGAGTTTAGGTGAAAAATGTGGCCACAAGCTGGGTCCGGGCTTCCTCGCCACGTGCCCTGTCCCCTCCCATGGGCAGCGCCTGTGCCTGTGGTTGGGGATGTGGGGGCACCACCATGTCCACCGGGACGCCCTGCCGTGTTGCAACATTGTGCAGGACACATGCTGCCACAATGATCCTGCACACTACTGGTGGTGCATAGAGTAGTTGCCCACCAGAGCGGTCAAGGGAGCGGAAACGTGACTTGAGCAATCCGAATGTGTGCTCCACTATGCCCCTGGTTGCAATATGGGCGGCGTTGTATCTTACCTGGGGTGGTGTGGTGGGGTTCCGGATTGGCGTCATCATGTTGTTGCTCGGAGGGTAGGCACTGTCCCCTGGGGAGGTGATAATAGTTGAGATGATTAGGGTTTGGATATTTGTCTGTGTGTGACTTGCATGCATGTGCAAGGGCATTTGTACTGACCTAGGAGCCATGTGTCGCCATGCTGCCCAGCTTCCAGGGCCCGGCTCAGGGCGGACATTCTGTATATGAAACTGTCATGGGTGGAGCCAGGGTAGTTTGCATAGACAGAGGTGATGATTCCCTTTGCATCGCATACCACCTGTACATTGATGGAATGCCAGTGCTTGCGGTTTCGGTAGATGTGCTCAATGGCCCTAGGTGGACGTAGGGCCACATGGGTGCAATCTATGGCACCGAGCACTTTGGGGAAGTGTGCCACCCTGAAAAAATCCAGGACAACGGCCTGCCTTTCTGCGGGTGTTCTGGGCATGTATATGTGCCTGCGGACTGAGGGGCGCGCTGTCATGATTGCCAGTACCTGGTGTAGGCAGCGTGACTGCGTGGCCTGTGAGACCCCCCCCCACTATGGCAGTGGTCCGCTGAAATGACCCAGTGGCCAAAAAATGCAGGACATTGAGCAGCTTCTCCAAGGGGCTCAATGCTTGGGAGCAAAGGGTGGGGAATGTGAGGTCATCTTCCCACTCCCTGACCAGGTCTAGGATGATATGGGGTGGAAACCTATACCTGCCATAGACCTGGTCGTCAGGCATCCCAAAAAGGCTTGTCCGTGGTGCGAAAATGCGTGCCCTGGCTATTCTCCTCCTCCTGCGGTGTCCCACGATCAGTGCAGCGACAAATGGGGCATTCATCGTAGCTGTATATACGCGTTTGTTGTTTGCGCGCACTTTTATGCTGTGCGCGGGAACGGCTCCGCCTGCCTTCGTGTGGGCGGACGCGTTGACGCCTGTGCACGTCTTTTGCCGTGCGCGGGTTTCCCGTATTCGGATACGGTCCGAGTGTCATCGCGTGTGATCGGAGGGGAGTGAGCGTACACGCAACTGGCCTGGGTACGTGTGTTTCGGGGTGCGCGGGAAGTTCCACACGCGATTAGCCTGGGTACGTGTGTTCCGGGGTGCCAGGAACTTTCACATGCGATTGGTGGAAATCCACGTGTGTTCTGTCATCACGTGCAATGAGGGAAACACCTGCCCGCGTCACAGACGCGCTCACGCGCTAAGGGCCTTTGGTCCAATGAAATTGCATATGCGTGCTGCCGTGCATACGCGCTAAGGGTCTTTCCTCGAATTACATGCTGACGTGCAGATTTTTCACATGCCAAATCACTCCGTATCAAGCTGGCCACGCGTAAGCACACGGAAGACCACGCTCCTGCCCAGAAGGCTGAACTACTGCCCCCCAGAGCCCCGAGCACGCTCCCACCTGCCATCTGCTGCTGCCTGACTGCCTGCTGCCCACGTGCCCTGCCATTTGCTGCCTGCACATAAGCCAGGGGTGCTGTTGCTGTGACCACCCCTGCTGGAACCAAAGACTCCCGACTGGGATTCCATCGCTCCACAGCCCAGCCCCAGGACCCAGTTGCCCACCCACTCCTGCCTCTGGGGTTGTCATGTCGGGGCAAACACCATCTGTGACCACTGACAACCCCCGGCCAGAGAGGCAGAGGGGCACCAGCTTCAGTGCCACCGAAGTTGGAGTCCTGGTGGAGCAAGTCCTGGGGCAGTATGATGCCCTCTTCGGAAGTTCCCGCGCCGACAAGGAAGGACGGACTCGGATCTGGACTGACATCGTGACTGCCATCAACGCGGAGGGGGTGGCAGTCCGCGACTTACAACATGTCAAGAAGCGCTGGGAGGACTTCAGGTCCATGACCCTGAACAAGGCCCGGCGCCTCTTGAAGGCAGCGGATGCTAAGGGGCGCCGGGGCCACTTGTCGGAAGATCAAATGAGGGTCCTGGAACGCATATCCCCAGCGCTCCACGTCCAGGTCCTTGAGAGGCAGACCCGTCTGGAGTCGAGCGGTAAGTGTACATGCATCCTGATTGTGAGCTGTGCGTGTGGTGATGTTTCAGTAGTGTGCAGGTTGCACATCTGTTTGTATGGGGTCGAGTATGGGTGGGGGTGTACAGGGCCGTGAGGCTAACACATGCGAGGGCTGTAATGTGTGAGACATGGATGGTGCTTGTGTGTGTAGGCTTGCATGCCAAATGCAGTTGTGTGGGCACACATGTTTGGATGAATGTGTATGTAAGAAGACATGTTTGTGATGTCACGCATGTATGTTGTTTTCAGCTGCATGTATCAGCACTGTGTACATGTGCATGTGTGTGTATTTGACAAGGGTGCAACAGTGATGCAACATGGATGCATGTGACAGCGGTATGTGGAAGCCTGATTGGCAGATGTGACATGGATGCCCGTCTGAACACTGCGACACTTGGCAGAGGTGTACACATGCATGCAAGTGTGGTGGTGTGTGTACATGTGTGGTGCACTTCCTGTGTTGCATGTGATGTCTGGCTCACCTTTGGCTGCTCATGCTGTTGTATGTGTATGGATGGTGGTGGCAGTTGCGATATGGCTGTGGTATGGCTCATGTGTGCGAGTTGTAATGACATGTGTGTTGGGGATTGTGATGACATGTCTGAGGTTTGCCAATGCCACTCATGCACAACTGTCATGTGTGTATGTGTCCATTGTACAGTGCCGCCCTGATGCCTGTGTTTTGTTTCTCCCTGTCTGCAGCGTCAACTGATGAAGAGGGCGGAGAAGGTGCTGTGGAGCACAGCGGCGGGGATCCCACCGCCAGCCGGAGACGCAAGGCCCGGCTCCCCTCCCATGTTGTCATCTCGTCGGGGAGTGAGGAGTCCGGTGCCGCGTTCCAGGCCGCCGCTGCCGGGGGGAGGTCCAAGAGGCGGAGGTTGGAGTTGGACTCCTCGGCAGCAGAAGGGGCAGCTGGGACCCCAGAGGGCCCAACAGGGGAAGATAGCACGGAGTCATCCAGGTTGGTGGGGGGTTTGGTGGAGGAGGAGGCCGTGCAAGCACCAGAGACGAGACAGAGAGTGTCTTCCGTGTGGCAGCGGTTGGGCCACGCCATAGATGCGGAGCGGCAGCGGGCGGAAGAGGCACGGCTCACAATGGTCAGGGCGGAGAACTCCATGCGGAAGGCCCTGAGGCGGGCCGAGTGCCTCGAGGCAATCCGCAGGGGTTTGGAGGTGGAGACGTCGACGGCCCTGCGGACCCTCGGGGCCATGGAGGAGGACCGTCTCCGGGACATTGAGGAGGAGTTCGATGATGCCCTGGCCCGGGACATCCACAAGTGAGCCGTCAAACTAGCCCGCTGCCCTTGTACATAGTTATGTAGGTAGTGTTAGGTTTCATTTTTGTTTTTATTTTATTTGGACCTTTCGGACATTGGCCACATTTTTGTATATAGTTTATTTTATTAGTTAGTGTAGTTAGATAGTTTTCCTTTATTTTGTTGGGATAATGAACCCTCGCTTGTTCCCATGTACATAGTTCACAGTTGGATTGTATTTTTTTTGGACTTTTTAACCATGGAGCAATGGCTTTCTTTTTTATTTCCCATTGGATTTTGTTTTGTGGACATTGACTTTGGACAACATTACTTTGGATTTTTATTTTTGGTTTTGCTTTTTTTAATGGACATGCTTCTTTTCATTTTTGTACATTCACGTTTCTGTTTCTTCATTTTTCATTCTATTTATGTTTCCTTTAATACATATTTTTTTTGGTGAACTTCAATGTGTGGTATCTCATTGGTTTCATGCATTTCATGATATGTGTTTTGAGATTCACTGACACCCATTGGTTGTATGTGAGGGAAATGTGTTTGTTTCGGAACTTGCAATTGGTGTTCTGTGATGTAATTGCAAATTATGAGTGGGTGGATGCAATACTCGGGTGGGTGTTTTGCATTTGGAGGCTGACCATAGGGACCAGGGATCTAGATTGTGATGACATGTTGGCTGGGGAACATGAGTTGAACATGGGTGGGGGCCTGCTGGCAGGTGCCCCACAGTGCTGGGGGTGGGGGTGGTGGGGAACATGAGTTGGACATGGGTGGGGGAGGGTGGCAGGTGCCCCACAGTGCTGGGGGGTGGGGGTGGTGGGAGACATGGGTGGGGGCCTGGTGGAGGCTGCCCCTGGTGACTGGGGGGGTGGGGGTGGTGGGGAACATGAGTTGGACATGGGTGGGGGCCTGCTGGCAGGTGCCCCACAGTGCTGGGGGGTGGGGGTGGTGGGAGACATGAGTTGGACATGGGTGGGGGCCTGGTGGAGGCTGCCCCTGGTGACTGGAGGGGTGGGGGTGGTGGGAGACATGGGTGGGGGCCTGGTGGAGGCTGCCCCTGGTGACTTGGGGGGTGGGGGTGGTGGGGAACATGAGTTGGACATGGGTGGGAGCCTGGTGGCAGGTGCCCCACAGTGCTGGGGGGTCGGGGTGGTGGGGAACATGACTTGGACATGGGTGGGGGCCTGGTGGCAGGTGCCCCACAGTGCTGGGGGGTGGGGGTGGTGGGGAACATGCGTTGGACATGGGTGGGGCCTAGTGGCAGGTGCCCCACAGTGCTGGGGGGTGGGGGTGGTGTGGAACATGAGTTGGACATGGGTGGGGGCCTGCTGGCAGGTGCCCCACAGTGCTGGGGGGTGGGGGTGGTGGGAGACATGGGTGGGGGCCTGGTGGATGCTGCCCCTGGTGGCTGGGGGTGGGGGTGGTGGGAGACATGGGTGGGGCCTGGTGGAGGCTGCCCCTGGTGGCTGGTGGGTGGGGGTGGTGGGGGACATGGGTGGGGGCCTGGTGGAGGCTGCCCCTGGTGGCTGGGGGGTGGGGGTGGTGGGAGTCATGGGTGGGGGCCTGGTGGAGGCTGCCCCTGGTGAATGGGGGGTGGGGGTGGTGGGAGTCATGGGTGGGGGCCTGGTGGAGGCTGCCCCTGGTGACTGGGGGGTGGGGGTGGTGGGAGACATGGGTGGGGGCCTGGTGGAGGCTGCCCCTGGTGACTGGGGGGGTGGGGGTGGTGGGAGACATGGGTGGGGGCCTGCTGGCAGGTGCCCCACAGTGCTGGCGGGTGGGGGTGGTGGGAGACATGGGTTGGGGCCTGGTGGAGGCTGCCCCTGGTGGCTGGGGGGTGGGGGTGGTGGGAGTCATGGGTGGGGGCCTGGTGGAGGCTGCCCCTGGTGGCTGGGGGGTGGGGGTGGTGGGAGACATGGGTGGGGGCCTGGTGGTGGGTGCCCCTGCACTGCTGGGGGGTGGGGGTGGTGGGAGACATGGGTGGGGGCCTGGTGGTGGGTGCCCCTGCACTGCTGGGGGGTGGGGGTGGTGGGAGACATGGGTGGGGGCCTGGTGGAGGCTGCCCCTGGTGACTGGGGGAGTGGGGGTGGTGGGAGACATGGGTGGGGGCCTGGTGGAGGCTGCCCCTGGTGACTGGGGGGGTGAGGGTGGTGGGAGACATGGGTGGGGGCCTGGTGGCAGGTGCCCCACAGTGCTGGGGGGTGGGGGTGGTGGGGGACATGCGTTGGACATGGGTGGGGGCCTGGTGGCAGGTGCCCCACAGTGCTGGGGGTGGGGGTGGTGGGGAACATGAGTTGGACATGGGTGGGGGCCTGGTGGCAGGTGCCCCACAGTGCTGGGGGGTGGGGGTGGTGGGGAACATGAGTTGGACATGGGTGGGGGCCTGGTGGCAGGTGCCCCACAGTGCTGGGGGGTGGGGGTGGTGGGGAACATGCGTTGGACATGGGTGGGGCCTGGTGGAAGGTGCCCCACAGTGCTGGGGGGTGGGGGTGGTGGGGAACATGAGTTGGACATGGGTGGGGGCCTGGTGGCAGGTGCCCCACAGTGCTGGGGGGTGGGGGTGGTGGGGAACATGCGTTGGACATGGGTGGGGCCTGGTGGCAGGTGCCCCACAGTGCTGGGGGGTGCGGGTGGTGGGGGACATGGGTGGGGGCCTGGTGGAGGCTGCCCCTGGTGGCTGGGGGCTGGGGGTGGTGGGAGTCATGGGTGGGGGCCTGGTGGAGGCTGCCCCTGGTGGCTGGGGGGCGGGGATGGTGGGAGACATGGGTGGGGGCCTGGTGGTGGGAGCCCCTGCACTGCTGGGGGGTGGGGGTGGTGGGAGACATGGGTGGGGGCCTGGTGGAGGCTGCCCCTGGTGACTGGGGGGGTGGGGTGGTAGGAGACATGGGTGGGGGCCTGGTGGAGGCTGCCCCTGGTGACTGGGGGGGTGGGGGTGGTGGGAGACATGGGTGGGGGCCTGCTGGCAGGTGCCCCACAGTGCTGGGGGGTGGGGATGGTGGGAGACATGGGTGGGGGCCTGGTGGAGGCTGCCCCTGGTGGCTGGGGGGTGGGGTGGTAGGAGACATGGGTGGGGGCCTGGTGGAGGCTGCCCCTGGTGACTGGGGTGGTGGGGGTGGTGGGAGACATGGGTGGGGGCCTGGTGGCAGGTGCCCCACAGTGCTGGGGTGTGGGGGTGGTGGGGAACATGAGTTGGACATGGGTGGGGGCCTGCTGGCAGGTGCCCCACATTGCTGGGGGGTGGGGGTGGTGGGAGACATGGGTGGGGGCCTGGTGAAGGCTGCCCCTGGTGACTGGGGGGGTGGGGGTGGTGGGAGACATGGGTGGGGGCCTGGTGGCAGGTACCCCACAGTGCTGGGGGATGGGGGGGGTGGGGAACATGCATTGGACATGGGTGGGGCCGGGTGGCAGGTGCCCCACAGTGCTGGGGGGTGGGGGTGGTGGGAGACATGGGTGGGGGCCTGGTGGAGGCTGCCCCGGTGACTGGGGGGGTGGGGGTGGTGGGGAACATGCGTTGGACATGGGTGGGGCCTGGTGGCAGGTGCCCCACAGTGCTGGGGGGTGGGGGTGGTGGGGAACATGAGTTGGACATTGGTGGGGGCCTGGTGGCAGGTGCCCCACAGTGCTGGGGGGTGGGGGTGGTGGGGAACATGCGTTGGACATGGGTGGGGCCTGGTGGCAGGTGCCCCACAGTGCTGCGGGGTGGGGGTGGTGGGAGACATGGGTGGGGGCCTGGTGGAGGCTGCCCCTGGTGACTGGGGGGGTGGGGGTGGTGGGGAACATGAGTTGGACATCGGTGGGGGCCTGGTGGCAGGTGCCCCACAGTGCTGGGGGGTGGGGGTGGTGGGGAACATGAGTTGGACATGGGTGGGGGCCTGGTGGCAGGTGCCCCACAGTGCTGGGGGTGGGGGTGGTGGGGAACATGCGTTGGACATGGGTGGGGCCTGGTGGCAGGTGCCCCACAGTGCTGGGGGGTGGGGGTGGTGGGGAACATGAGTTGGACATGGGTGGGGGCCTGCTGGCAGGTGCCCCACAGTGCTGGGGGGTGGGGGTGTTGGGAGACATGGGTGGGGGCCTGGTGGAGGCTGCCCCTGGTGGCTGGGGGGTTGGGGTGGTGGGATTCATGGGTGGGGGCCTGGTGGAGGCTGCCCCTGGTGACTGGGGGGGTGGGGTGGTGGGAGACATGGGTGGGGGCCTGGTGGAGGCTGCCCCTGGTGACTGGGGGGGTGGGGGTGGTGGGAGACCTGGGTGGGGGCCTGGTGGCAGGTGCCCCACAGTGCTGGGGGGTGGGGGTGGTGGGGAACATGAGTTGGACATGGGTGGGGGCCTGGTGGTGGGTGCCCCTGGTGGCTGGGGGTGCAGGGGGACATGCGTTGGTGGGCAGTAGTGCAAGTTGACATGTGGGTTGGCTGGTGGGCATGGCCATGGTGGATGGGGTGCCTGCAGGACATGTGCTGGGTAGGCCCCTGTTGTGTGAGCCACCTGCAGGGGCCGTGGAGGGTTTAGAGGGAACACCTGGGAGGACCCACTCGTGCAATTCACGTGTGCTGCTCCCGGCGCACCCCTGTAATACACGTACCCTGATGAGATCGCGTGTGGAACTTCCCGCGCACCCCTGGAATACACGTACCCCGCTCAATCGCGTGTGTGACTTCACGCGCACCCCCGAAATACACATACCCCGCTCAATCGCGTGTGTAACTTCCGGCGCGCCCCCGAAATACACGTACCCCACTCATTCGCGTGTGTAACTTCCCGCGTGCCCCCAAAATACACGTACCCCGCTCAATCTCGTGTGTGACTTCCCGCGCACCCCCGAAATACACGTACCCCGCTCAATCGCGTGTGTAACTTCCCGCGCGCCCCCGAAATACATGTACCCCGCTCAATCGCGTGTGTGACTTCCCGCGCGCCCCCGAAATACACGTACCCCGCTCAATCGCGTGTGTAACTTCCCGCGCGCCCCCGAAATACACGTACGCCGCTCGCACAGACCCAATTGCTGTATGTTGCCACTTTTGTGATGCGCTGGGACTCTACCGCCTGCCTTCGTGTGGCGGACGTGTTTCAGCTTGTGCGTGTCTTTGGCTGTGCGTGGCTTTGCCCTATTCGATTCCATGAATACCTGTGGTTCGAGTGCGTGTGGGCGTTCCGTCTGCTTCCCTGCAGTACATCCCCAGTTACGCCCTTATTTTCGCGCGTTGTTCCCCATTCCGCGCGTTACGCCCCGTGTCCCGCCCACTTTCTGGTGTATGCGCCGAGGTTGTGCGCTTTCACTGTGCGCGTCGCGCACGCCTTTCGGGATGTTGCAGTGACTTGTGCGCCATGCACGGGTTTGGCGCACATCCCGAGGTGTACACGCGCAGGGACTTCCATGAATCGCACGCGTGCGCGTGCGCCTGTTTTTTTCCGCTTGCGCCTGCTTGCGCGAAGATTTTCGGCGCACGTTTGTTCCATGAATCGGCCCCTTTATCTCTATTAAATGGAGAAGCCCCGTCCCAGGACTTGTTTACTGCCGCGGATGAGCACAGAAATAAGACCGTATCTACATGACTTGATGGCCCAGGAGAGTGTGTCTGAAATAAAGCATTGAGTGGAACAGGAGAACCTAAACCGCTAGGAAGGTCACTTCACCAAAGTCACAGGGGGGCCTTTAACCCGCCACAAGTGTATCATATGATGGCTGTCACTTAAAAAAAGTGCCTTCCCTCCAACTGCCTCATGTACTTCACTCTTCGTATTCTTCTGAATTGGTACAAATGCCGAATTTAAAAAATGCACTGTCCATAATTTCTGTTTAGTCTGTCAGCTCATCAGTAAGCCAGACAGCTGGCTGGCCGATGTTCACTGACAGGGTGGTAAGACGTTAAAATGATGTTGCCTTTTTGTTTTTTGTACTGTATGTCTCTGTTGGCACCATTATGTCCCCCGGCCTGTTTGCGGGGCCTTACAAATAAATAAATAAATGAATAAATGAACTTTGCTCTATAATGAAAATCAAGGAAGAATTATGTCACACTTTTGTGTGTGTTTGTCTTTTATTGTCAGCACATTCCACCATAAAGGCCACAGAAAATATTTGTAAGTGTGAGAATGAGTTTGTGGAGCTTGACGGAAGTCCAGTCCAATGTGTAGCTGGGAAGAGAGGCACTGGGCGATCGTGATTATGGGTTAGTGAAGGGGGTTTCACGCGAGTAGTTGGTATCCAGTCATTTTGTTACAAACAAAACAGTGGTACATAACAGAGCGGACAATAACACCACAAATATTAAATAAGTATATAAAGTGTAGTGGGGCAAGGGATTGTTAGGCAACATTGTATGCAGTACCCTTTGGGTGCACTGCAACACTGACCTCTTGGCAATAGGAACCCAACCTTTGGTATAAGTCTGTACTACACAGGTTGGTAGTGTGGACGAGTAGCCAGGCTTATCTCAAGTCTCAAGAGGGGTCAATGTGAGCTGTAGGGGAGTTACACAGAGATTCACAGTGACAAGTATTCAAATAAACTCTTACACACAAGATTTCTCGATGAAACAATTATTAATGTATTTATCATTCAGTTAGAATAAGCCTTTTTCAGAAAGGGGCAATATAATAGTAATACAGAAATACACTCCAAAATCCACACTCGTTATATTTCTTAACCAGTAAGTACCCTTTTGGGATGGCACACAGACATTTCCTACACCCTCAGGTGACTTTAGTAACTAGGACACTGTGGACATTAATATACTACTGTTTGCATTTGGGGGTAATTCATAGAATTCAGCGCACAAGTGGCGCACGCGGCTGGCGCACAGTGTGCGCGTGCGAATCCCTGCGCCAGCCGCGTGCGCCAAAATACATTTCCGCGCACAGCGTATTCATGGATTCAAGCCACCAAAACTAGCCGTGGCGCACAGTGGCGCAGCGACCCTGCAGCAGCGCCAGTTACGCCCCCAAGAACGCCCCTTGCGCAGGGAAAAGGCATCAAAATCCCCAATCCAGCGCAAAGGACTGCGCTAACCCTGTACCAGCACGGCAAGTGGGGTACGTGTATCACTGGGGTGCGCGGGAAGTTCCTCACGTTATTTCAGCTGGGTACGTGTAGTTTAGGGGTGCGCGGGAAGTTCCACACGCGATTCCATCAGGGTACGTGTACATCAGGGGTGCGCGGGAAGTTTCACACGCGATATCAGCAGGGTACGTGTATTTCAGGGGTGCGCTGGAAGTTCCACACGCGAATGTCCTGGGTACGTGTATCTTGAGGTGCGTGGGAAGTTTCACACGCGATATCAGCAGGGTACGTGTATTTCAGGGGTGCGCTGGAAGTTCCACACGCGAATGTCCTGGGTACGTGTATCTTGGGGTGTGCAGGAAATTTCACACGCGATATCAGCAGGGTACGTGTATTTCAGGGGTGCGCTGGAAGTTCCACACGCGAATGTCCTGGGTACGTGTATCTTAGGGTGCGCGGGAAGTTTCACACGCAATATCAGCAGGGTAGGTGTATTTCAGGGGTGCGCTGGAAGTTCCACACGCTAATGTCCTGGGTACGTGTATTTCGGGGTGCACGGAAACTTACACACGTGAATTCAGCAGGGTACCTGTATTACTGGGGTGCGCTGGAAGTTCCACACGCGAATGTCCTGGGTACGTGTATCTTGGGATGCGCGGGAAGTTTCACACGCAATATCAGCAGGGTACGTGTATTTCAGGGGTTCCGTGGAGTACTACACGTGAATTGGCCGTGTGGGTCCTCCCAGGTGTTCACTCCACAACCTCCACGGCCCCTGCAGGCAGCCCACACCACGGGGGACTAGCCTACACCCCCACTCATGTCCCCCAGCACCCCCACCCCCCAGCACTGTGGGGCACCCTCCACCAGGCCCCCAACTCATGTTCCCCTGCACCCCCACCCCCCAGCACTGTGGGGCACCCTCCACCAGGCCCCAACTCATGTTCCCCTGCACACCCACCCCCAGCACTGTGGGGCACCCTCCACCAGGCCCCAACTCATGTTCCCCTGCACCCCCACCACCCAGCACTGTGGGGCACCTGCCAGCAGGCCCCCAACTCATGTCCCCCTGCACCCCCACCCCCCAGCACTGTGGGGCACCCTCCACCAGGCCCCCAACTCATGTTCCCCTGCACCCCCACCCCCCAGCACTGTGGGGCACCTGCCAGCAGGCCCCCACTCATGTCCAACTCATGTTCCCTGCACCCCCACCGCCCAGCACTGTGGGGCACCCTCCACCAGGCCCCAACTCATGTTCCCCTGTACCCCCACCCCCCAGCACTGTGGGGCACATGCCAGCAGGCCCCCACTCATGTCCAACTCATGTCCCCTTGCACCCCCAGCCCCCAGCACTGTGGGGCACCTGCCAGCAGGCCCCCACTCATGTCCAACTCATGTTCCCCTGCACCCCCACCCCCCAGCACTGTGGGGCACCCTCCACCAGGCCCCAACTCATGTTGCCCTGCACCCCCACCCCCCAGCACTGTGGGGCACCCTCCACCAGGCCCCAACTCATGTTCCCCTGCACCCCCACCCCCCAGCACTGTGGGGCACCAGCCAGCAGGCCCCCAACTCATGTCCCCCTGCACCCCCACCCCCCAGCACTGTGGGGCACCCTCCACCAGGCCCCCAACTCATGTTCCCCTGCACCCCCATCCCCCAGCACTGTGGGGGCACCTGCCAGCAGGCCCCCACTCATGTCCAACTCATGTTCCCCTGTACCCCCACCCCCCAGCACTGTGGGGCACCCTCCACCAGGCCCCAACTCATTTTCCCCTGCACCCCCACCCACCAGCACTGTGGGGCACATGCCAGAAGGCCCCCACTCATGTCCAACTCATGTCCCCCTGCACCCCCACCCCCCAGCACTGTGGGGCACCTGCCAGAAGGCCCCCACTCATGTCCAACTCATGTTCCCCTGCACCCCCACCCCCCAGCACTGTGGGGCACCCTCGACCAGGCCCCAACTCATGTTCCCCTGCACCCCCACCCCCCAGCACTGTGGGGCACCCTCCACCAGGCCACAACTCATGATCACCTGCACCCCCACCCCCCAGAACTGTGGGGCACCTGCCAGCAGGCCCCCAACTCATGTCCCCCTGCACCCCCACCCCCCAGCACTGTGGGATACCCTCCACCAGGCCACCAACTCAAGTCCCTCTGCACCCCCACCCCCCAGCACTGTGGGGCACCCTCCACCAGGCCCCAACTCATGTTCCCCTGCACCCCCACCCCCCAGCACTGTGGGGCACCCTCCACCAGGCCCCAACTCATGTTCCCCTGCACCCCCACCCCCAGCACTGTGGGGCACCCTCCACCAGGCCCCCAACTCATGTCCCCCTGCACCCCCACCCCCCAGCACTGTGGGGCACCTGCCAGCAGGCCCCCAACTCATGTTCCTCTGCACCCCCACCCCCCAGCACTGTGGGGCTCCTGCCAGCAGGCCCCCACTCATGTCCAACTCATGTCCCCCTGCACCCCCACCCCCCAGCACTGTGGGGCACCCTCCACCAGGCCCCCAACTCATGTCCCTCTGCACCCCCACCCCCCAGCACTGTGGGGCACCTGCCAGCAGGCCCCCACTCATGTCCCCCAGCCAACATGTCATCACAATCTAGATCCCTGGTCCCTATGGTCAGCCTCCAAATGCCAAACACCCACCCGAGTATTGCATCCACCCACTTAGAAATGGCAATAACATGATAGAACCCCAATTGCAAGTTTGGAAATGAACACGTGTCCCTCACATACACCCAATGGGTGTCAGTGAATCTCAAAACCCATATCATGATATGCATGAAACCAATGAGATGATACTACACATTGAAGTTTGAACAAAAAATATGTATTAAAGGAAACATAAATTGAATCAAAAATAAACAAACAGAAATGGGAATTTAAAAAAATAAAAAGCAGCATGTCCGTGAAATAATGCAAAACCAAAAATCACAATCCAAAGGAATGGTGTCCAAAGTCACAGTCCACAAAAGTAAATCCAATGGAAAATTATAATTGAAAGCCATTGCTCCATGGGTAAATTGTAAAAAAAAAAAGAAAATCCAACAGTCAACTATATACAGATGAACAAGCCAGGGTCCATGATCCCAACAGAAGAAATGAAACCTATCTAATAACACTACCTAATAAAAAAAAACTATATACAAAAATGTGGCCCATTGTCCAAAAGGTCCAAAAAAAATGCAAAACCAAAGGAAACCTAACACTAACTACAGAACTATTTACAAGGGCAGCGGGCTAGTCCGACGGCTCACTTTTGGATGTCCCGGGCCAGGGCATCATTGAACTCCTGCTCAATGTCCCGGAGGCGGTCCCCCTCCATGGCCCCGAGGGTCCGCAGGGCCGTAAACGTGTCCACCTCCAACCCCCTGCGGATTGCCTCGAGGCACTCAGCCCGCCTCAGGGCCCTCCGCATGGAGTTCTCCGCCCTGACCATCGTGAGCCGTGCCTCTTCCGCCCGCTGCCGCTCCGCATCTATGGCGTGGCCCAACCGCTGCCACACGGAAGACACTTTTTGTCCTGGGTCCTCCTGCCCTCCGGCCGATGCCTGCCCCTCCGATGTCGAAGGCCCCGAGCCTTCATGGCTCCCACCATGGTGCTGCTGCTGCTGTGCCTCTGCCCCTGCACTGCCTCCTGCTGCCTGCACATCCTCCGCCGGCTGGGGTGCAGTCGTTGACGTGGCCACCCCTGCTGGACGTCCGACTCCCGACTGTGGCAGGGATGCCTCCTCCACCAGCCTGGCCGCACCGTCAGAGGCAGCTCCACAGGGCACCCAGGTGACTGATGGGTGGGAAGATGGCACGGAGGACGACTGGCGCATAGGGGGTTCAGTTGAGGAGGGGGTCGTAGCAAGCCCCATCAAACGGAGGAATCCGGCCTGGGTGACCTGTCCCAGTAGGCCGACGCGGTCAACGAGCCATTTGAGATGACGTGCAGTCTCCTCATGAAAAGACTGCAGGTCACCTCGCATGGCCCGTTGACGCAACGCCACACCAGTCAGGATACG
Source organism: Ambystoma mexicanum (assembly GCF_040938575.1). Taxonomy (NCBI): domain Eukaryota; kingdom Metazoa; phylum Chordata; class Amphibia; order Caudata; family Ambystomatidae; genus Ambystoma; species Ambystoma mexicanum. Next base: position 1,222,083,263 of record NC_090928.1, on the reverse strand, counting down.
CTCAACTCGGACCCGGATAGCCACGTCCGCAGGCAGAGGAATGCCAGTTTTCGTGAGCTCATCCCCTGCCTGAAAACGGGTCTGGACCTAGGCATCCCTGCTGGTGCAAGATGATGCAGGGACAGGATCAGGGACAGGATTGCACACAGGCACCTCCGCGGCGGCCTGTGCTGCCTCCTGTCCCTGGTCCTGCACTGCACCACTAGCATCAGTGTAATCCCCACCTCCAGACCCCGTCTCTGTTGCTTGCACTGCCTCCTCCTCCACCAAACCCCCCACCAACCTGGATGACTCCGTGCCATCTTCCCCTGTTGGGCCCTGTGGGGTCCCAGCTGCCCCTTCTGCTGCCGAGGAGTCCAACTCCAACCTCCGCCTCTTGGACCTCCCCCCGGCAGCTGTGGCTTGGGACGCGGCACCGGACTCCTCACTCCCCGACGAGATCACAACCTGGGAGGGGAGCCAGGCCTTGCGTCTCCGGCTGGCGGTGGGATCCTCGCCGCTGTGCTCCACAGCACCTTCTCCGTCCTCTTCATCAGTTGACGCTGCAGACAGGGAGAAATAAAACACAGGCATCAGGGCACTGTACAATGGACACATACACACATCACAGTTGTACATGAGTGGCATTGGCAAACCTCAGACATGCCATCACAATCCCCAACACACATGTCATTTCAACTTGCACACATGAGCCATACCACAGCCATATCACAACTGCCAGCACCATCCATACACATACAACAGCATAAGCAGGCAATGGTGAGCCAGACATCACATGCAACACAGGGAGTGCACTACACATGTACACACACCACCACACTTGCATGCATGTGTACACCTCTGCCAAGTGCCGCAGTGTTCAGATGGGCATCCATGTCACATCTGCCCATCAGGCTTCCACATCCCGCTGTCACATGCATCCTTGTTGCATCACTGTTGCACCCTTGTCAAATACACACACATGCACATGTACACAGTGCTGATACATGCAGCTGAAAACAACATACATGCGTGACATCACAAACATGTCTTCTTACATACACATTCATCCAAACATGTGTGCCCACACAACTGCATTTGGCATGCAAGCCTACACACACAAGCACCATCCATGTCTCACACATTACAGCCCTCGCATGTGTTAGCCTCACGGCCCTGTACACCCCCACCCATACTCGACCCCATACAAACAGATGTGCAACCTGCACACTACTGAAACATCACCACACGCACAGCTCACAATCAGGATGCATGTACACTTACCGCTCGACTCCAGACGGGTCTGCCTCTCAAGGACCTGGACGTGGAGCGCTGGGGATATGCGTTCCAGGACCCTCATTTGATCTTCCGACAAGTGGCCCCGGCGCCCCTTAGCATCCGCTGCCTTCAAGAGGCGCCGGGCCTTGTTCAGGGTCATGGACCTGAAGTCCTCCCAGCGCTTCTTGACATGTTGGAAGTCGCGGACTGCCACCCCCTCCGCGTTGATGGCAGTCACGATGTCCGTCCAGATCCGAGTCCGTCCATCCTTGTCGGCGCGGGAACTTCCGAAGAGGGCATCATACTGCCCCAGGACTTGCTCCACCAGGACACCAACTTCCCTGGCACTGAAGCTGGTGCCCCTCTGCCTCTCTGGCCGGGGGTTGTCAGTGGTGCCAGATGTTGCAGTGCCCGACATGACAACCCCAGAGGCAGGAGTGGGTGGGCAACTGAGTCCTGGGGCTGGGCTGTGGAGCGATGGAATCCCAGTCGGGAGTCTTCGGTTCCAGCAGGGGTGGTCACAGCAACAGCACCCCTGGCTGATGTGCAGGCAGCAAATGGCAGGGACCGTGGGCAGCAGGCAGTCAGGCAGCAGCAGATGGCAGGTGGGAGCGTGCTCGGGGCTCTGGAGGGCAGTAATTCGGCCTTCTGGGCAGGAGCGTGGTCTTCCGTGTGCTTACGCGTGGCCAGCTTGATACAGAGTGATTTGGCACGTGAAAATTCTGCACGTCAGCGTGTAATTCGAGGAAAGGCCCTTAGCGCGTAAGCGCGTCTGCACGCATTCGCAATTTCATTGGACAGAAGGCCCCTCAAGTGCAAGCGCCCCTGTGACGTGACTCGCGCAGGCGTGCATGAGCATTTCAACGCGCGTGAAAAACTGCACATCCGCGTGTAATCCGAGGAAAGGGCCCATGCGCGTAAGTGACGTGACGCGCGCAGGCGTTTCCCTCAGCACGGGTTAAAGGTGAGCGGGGCCAGCAGTTCGCTGTACGTGCCTTTCGTGGAGACCGACGTGTGTTGCTGCTTCCTGTTGTTTCGCGCGCCATCACAACTTCACAGCTATCAAGGACGTATCTCTTCTTTTGGTGGGGGTATTGGCTACGCGTGTTTTTCTGCATCGCGCTAGTCAGACGGTGAGTCGCACACGCTCTTTTTCCCACTGCGGGTGCCCCTGTGTATCGCACCCATTTTCGATGTCATAGTAGCCAGCGTGTCCCACGCGTATGTGTTATTCGTGTTACTGGGTGCCACCGCGTACTGTGGGAGGTTGAATCCACGCACGTAGGCTGCAGGGTTGCGTGCACGGTTTTACTGCAGTTTTGGGGTGCCTGAGCGTTGCGTGACCCGTCACTACATCACCGGGGTCACATACAGCCTTGCAGGTGCAGGGGGGCTGTTAACATCTTGCTTCCCACCCCCTTCACCCCAATTGCCCAGGTCAATTGTGGTGTACATCTCCCATTGGCATCCCTCCATCTGTGCCGGCACTACTACTCTGTGCCATGGTTGGGAGGCCACCAAAGGTGAGGGGCGCCTCAGCTGGGCGTACTCCTCGTGGCGGGCGTGGTCGGGGATGTGGCCGTGGTGACCAGGGAGTAGGGGGACTCCAGGGTGTCCAGGGCAGCCACAGAGGGGGAAGAGGCAGGGGTGCGCCACTTGAGCACAATGTTGTGCCATGTGTCGGTGCAGTCATGCCACCACCCCCTGTGGTTCCGGGGGATGCAGCTTCTGCATCTGGCACTGGCGCCCGTGTGACCCGGCAGTCCGTTCCATCGACTGCCACGGGCCCAAGGGTAGTGGTAGCTGCAGGTGCAGCTGTGGACACCGCCACCCAGGCTCAGGGTCTGCCAGTGCAGGCTGTGTTGGCACTTGAGGAGCCCTTGGTAGATCTCCAACAGGCCATGAGGGAAACCATAGCGGCAGGCCGGGCTGCTCAGACCAAGACACGTGTCCCTGGGGCAGTTATGTCATCTGCTGCCCCGAACAGCCGGTTGTTGGCAAGTGCAGGGGCAGATGCACCCAACAACACCCCGGTTGTGAGTCTGCCAACCAGGACCAGTGCGGTCAATGACCCTGCCACAGCTGATGTTGCTGCGCAGGGTCCATTAGAGGGCACCCAGCTGCCACTGACAGAAGTCAGGCCTTTGGTCGTCCCTCCACCTGCCACTCCCTTGGCTCAATCCATCGAACCCACTGGCCATACTGGTCAGGGCGGCATTAGCCAGCCAGGGTCTGCGCCACAGTCCAAGAGGAGGAAGGTTGCACCTGCAGCACAGGCTGGGACCCCACACACAGCCACGACCTCCTGCACGTCGAGGAAGAAGCCTTTCTGCAAGCAGGAACTGGACTTCCTCGTGGACTACGTGCGGGGCCACAGCCGTGACATGCTAGTGGGTGCCAATAGTCAGACTACGGCTGCCCAACGTGACACCCACTGGAAGCATGTTGCGGAACATGTCAGTTCATTCGGCCATGAAGTGCGCACGGCGCAAGAGTGAAAAAAGCGTTGGAATGACATCAAACGCAGCACTCAGGCTAAGCGTGCCTCTAATTACAACTTGACTCTGGTGACTGGCGGTGGGACTGCACCAGAGGAGGAAGAGCTCACTCCGCATGAGGCACTCGTTGCGGAGTTCATACCACCTGAATTGGTCGAAGGAGTGGGAGAGATGCTGGACTTTGATGCCCAGTCCAGTGAGTGTTGATGCGTGTTTGTTGAGGACGTGTGTGTTTCACTTGTGGGATGTGTTGTGCATGATTGCCACTACATGTGACGTGTACATGTTTCTGATGTGTAAGTAAGGCCCCTCCTCCGCCACTCTGCACCCCAGTTCCACCTTTGCACTGGTCTGCTTCAATCTTGCCAATGTGTACTTTCTTGTTCATGCGTCCTGTGTATATGCTAACTTCCAGCGTAGAATCTGCCAGAAATATGCCGTGTGGTACAGCCTTAGTACTTGATGCAGGGTATCTCACTTGTACTGTGCATAGGTCAGATGTCCCGCAGGGACATGAGTGCCCATTCATGTTCCATGTGCATTGCACGCATGCCCCTATGTGTCCTTGACTGGGTGATCACTGTAATACAAGTCCTTGGTTACAAACATTGCATGGCATCTCATCAGCCTTCCCATGTCAACTGTGGCTCAGTACTGTGTTGCACACATGTTTAGGGTCTGACAATCTGTGTGGCTCACAGGCCTCAGCCTGTTCAATGGCCAATGACTCTGTCCAACTGTTGTTGTGTCTTCTTCACACATGGGTGGCATCCAGAGTTTTCATCATGTGTCCTGCTTACTGTCCCATCATCATTTGCAGTGTTGTCACTTGCATCACATTAAGCTGTTGATGCCAGTCAACCCTGCCTGTCAATACACAGGTGTATGGTCAGCCTTTTGATACCATGCTAGGCATCCCTGCTTTGGTACTGGGGTGGAGGGGTGCTTGGCTTCTAGATATGGTACACATTGAATGCACAATGCACGTGATGCCTGAATTTGACCTTGCACTGCCTTCACATTTCCTGGCACACACCATGGAGTCCTTATACATGTAGGTAGTGAGTGGCGTACACATTTTCTGCACTGCATAGACCCACTTCCATGGAAACTGCCACCTTTCAACAGGTCTGATCACAGAAGCAATTCAAAGTTGACCCAGCATGCATACCAGGTTACATGTTGTGTGTCACATGTCTGCCTGATGCATTTGCTGTCGGTGTGTGTGTGTGTTGTGTGCTTCTGACATGTGTAGTGACCTTTTTTGTCTCTATTTTTCAGGTGATGAAGCAATGGAGGCAGAGGATGGTGTTGTCATGCCAGACACAGGGTTGTTACCACTACATCAACCCGGCACAAGTGGGGGTCATGGGTTGGTAGGCCACGAAAACCCCCAAGTGCTACAGTCCATCTTGTCTCTGGCTGCCTATGAGTCCAGCATTGATGACGACTCTGACGTCCGTGTTGTGTTGGATGAGCTTCAAGTCCATGTGTCAGGGGTGAGTGATTCTGATGTGGACACTCCTCTGTCTGTGACACCAGCACTGAGGGATCAGACAGTCTTGGTTCCTCCGCCCGTGGTGGATCGGGACGCAGGGTCACCCTCCACACCAGTCACTGATGTGCCTGGGACATCACATTGACGGGGGCATGTAGTCGTGCAGCCGCGGACGGTTCCAACACAGCGAGGACCCCCGGTCCTTGGGTCCCGCAGGGGTCAAGCCCGGCAATGCGGTCGCCGCGCGCAACCGCAGTATACTGAGTGGGAGCAAGACATGACTGCCAATTCAGAACGGCAGGGGGCAGCAATGGAGAACATCGCTGAGAGCATGGAGCGTGTGGCCCGATATGTGCTCCCCCCTGCTAGGCAGGTGCTTCTCCAGCAGCAGGCGGCACGGTCCACGGCCCGCTCGCTCAGGCTGGGCATGGCGGCCTCAGACAGGGCACGCCAGGCTGAAATGTCGTCTCTGCGTCAAGCAATTGCTGCTCATGCAGAGGCGCACATGGATGCCCTGAGGGAGGAGTATGCTTCCCTCAAATCCACTCTGGGTGTCCTTATGATGTCCCAGAGGCAGCGGGCAGAGGAGAGGTTTGCACAGCTTGAGCATACCATCTCGGCTGAGCTACAGGCTTGCCGGGAGGTGCAGCAGTTGTGCAGCCAGGCCTTGCAGGAGGAACTCCGTGTTACACGTGCTACCTTGCAAGAGGAAGCACGTGTATCACGTGAGGTTCTGCATGCAGACCTACGTCACATCGCCTACACTGAACCAGGCTCACCCGTCCGGCAGACTTGCTGCCGACGAGGGGCAAGCTGCGGCTAGGCGTGGCCAGGCTACTGTGCCACGTCCTCCTTTCCAGGATGAGCCAGACTCGGACGACCATCTATCTCCCACATAGGTCGGGCTGTGCAGGCATTGAGCCCATGGTGGTTTTTTTTTGGCTCAGCATCATCGCATGTGGATGTTGAGCAGCACCCTGTACCTCCCCCCTCCTGGGTGCCTCCCCTCCCCCCGGGTCGTATGTGGCCATTTTTGATTTTTCTTTTAGTTCAGTTAGTTAATTTTCTGTTTGATAGTTAGTTTAATTAGGTAATGTAGGTTTTCCATAGTTAGTGTAATTAGTTAATATAGTTTAAAATTGCTTGTCTATTGTGCTTTCATGTGACGGTGCAGTGCTTTGTGGCTTTTGAAGGCATCCACTGTCTGTTCCAGCTGGGCCCTTCAGGCTTGTCTTGTGTATGTGTTTGCTGCTTGGGGTCCTTGACTCACATATGCCACTCCTGCCTCCCTTATCCATGGGCTCGCAAGGATGGTTTGGTGTGACAACCTATTACACAAGGGCTTTGGACTGTCATATCTGTGGCATGTCTGGTGCTGTGTGACTTGTGTTGACACCCCTAGTGGGGATGATTTCGGTGTTATTGTCCACTGTTCAGCTTTTGCTAGATGGGTTGTTTCATGATTAATGTGTACATTATGCTATGCATTGTGTAGTATGTTTCTTATCTTTACTGTACACGTGGTTGTTGCAATTCATGCCGTAGATATTGTGTTCCACACTTTGGATGTGAAAGACGGACTGATGGCGTGATTTCTGATTTAACTCTCTGACATGGTCAAGTAATGAGATGCCTGAAGAGACATACACAGATGACTTTAAAGCATTAATCATGTGTTTCATGCCCTTTCTGCAGGGGGATGAGCCTCCAGAGCACCTTTGCCAGCAGACATGGCCCATTGGACGTCGGAATTCTGGACACGTTTGTTGGTGCCCACATGCACATGTGTACACAAGCAGAGGCACAGGGATTGCAGACCTACATCCTAGAACTGCTGACGTGTTCCAAGGAACTTCAGGCAAGGTGAGCAGCACAGGGGGGCCACAACACAGCAAAGCTTGCACAGGCGAGTTGCACATGCAGGCTTAGTCACAGCACTGAGGGTGAGCTTGGACGAATATTGGTGTTGAAGCACACAATGCAGCTCAGATGTGTTGTTGGACTGATGGCTGTTGATTGTAAGGTTGTCTGGGACACCTGCAAGGGCAGTGGCACATACCCTCCGGTACACCAAGGTCCATTGAGGCATTTGTATCACCATGTAGCCTTCTGAGACATGGAAAGGGGCAGCTCACAGGGACATACAGCAAGGGACATACTCGGGTGCAGTGCATTTCATTTCCATGTACATTTTGATAAATGCACTGCCAACTTTGTTTCAGTCATGGTGGAACACGATTTGTTCTGAAGTCATGCCTTGCTATATGGGTCTGTCTGCTTACCCAGGGAACATTGCATGTTGTGTCAATTGTGACACATTGGTGTTCCATTTGCCACGCACCCACCGGCGGCTGACTTACTGCATTGACTGTGTATGACCCATCACAGGGGTAATGTTATATATAGGTACGAAGCATCTACACCAGATTGTCTGTTTGTAGAGTAGTTTGTTGCTATGGGGCATGTTTGGTGGTGTGTTTTTGTGTAATGGGAACGTACAGGTTATTGACTGTGGCTCTCTTTGCAGCATTGCAGTGCTCCTGTAACCGGACCTGAGAGTGCGCAGGCAGGAGGCCAGCACTCAAAACCAGAGCTCAGTGTGTTGTTGTTTTTCTTTCAATCTGCTCTGCATAGGCTTGCTGGGGGGTGCACTAATGCATAGATGAATGTGTAATTCAATTTGGTATGGTTTTTTTCCCCTAATCACCCGGAATCCTATCCAATTTTGAACCCTGTACCCTCTACCCGGTGTTCCTGCTTCCCGTACCTATCCAAGCAACGTTCCCTAACCCTCTTTCCCCGCTGGGGTTGTGGATGCCTGTGTAAGCCCCAAACTTGCAGGCGCCAAAACCCTGGAGGGGGTGGTTGGTTCGTGCCACTCCTAAGCCTGGACTACAGAAGGCCATGACAATGATGTCCAAGTTTGTTTGGATTGTGTATGTGTTCATGCAGGTAGTACATTTTCGTGCATTCACTACTTTCATGTGTCATTCCTCCTCCCCTCTCCTGCCCCTCATTCCAGTTATCCAGTGTGCCAACACCTGTCCCGACTGCATATTCCTGACCCTGCTTCCCCACCAGGGTCTCAGAGGCCTGTGTGAGTTTGACCTTGCAGGCACCCGGGACACGGTGGGGGTGGTTGTTTCGTGACACTCCCGCGCCTGTACACGGGACCTGTGACAGTACACATCCGTTCATGGTGCATCATTCTATGTTATGTACCACACATGGTTCACATCCTGTTGTGACATTGTTTTACTGTGCTACCTTGGTTGTTACATCGTTGTGGTAGTACTTGGCCTTTGTGAGGTACTGCTACGTCAAGTCATCTAATGGAGGGTTTTCTGGTTCGTTTTTCTGGCTTGGATTTTGTGATTTTGCAAATGAGTGTGGAGGGAGGGGGGGGTTGATGTTGATAGTTGCCTTGCACTGCAGTGTGATGGGAACCCTGACATTGTAATGGTGGTATCCTATGTACATGTTGTGTTCTGCTGATCAATGCATGTTCATGTGTTGTGTTTACCTTTCAGGTGCGAGGGGATAGTTGTGGTTTGACATGCTGGGGTGTACACATGGTGAATGTTCACATGTGATGTGTAGAGGACACTGATGGTCACTTGATTGCACATGCATATGTTGAGTGCATGTCCTTACTGACCCACACACTTGCACTCTAATGCACTACATGTACAACCACCCTTGCATATCCACGTGTACACTGTTTGCCTTCTGGTGCCCACTGTGTCCCTGCAGCACATGTTCTGTGACCAATTATGGATCCTGTACATGCCTAATTTGCTTTTTGATGTGGTCTTTCGCTTAGAAGTGATGCTCAGGGTGTGCATCACACACAATGGCTGTTCACTGTGCTGTGCGCTGAGCAGTGTGTTGCAGGAGTTGGACACAGCACACAGAAGCTGCAGTGTTGATTTTGCAATGCACAATGTGCATGTAGACAGGCATTCATTGTTATGTTACGTCTACAACTCTTGTAATGCATTTGGAAATGACTTATTTTGGGTGGGAGGTTGTTGGTTAGTCATTTCATCTGATTCCATGTCAGGCATCATTGTCTGATGCCACTGTACATTTTGGACATGGCAATGTGTACCTTATTGTTACTGTGTTGGTGTATGGGTATTGCTTGCCATGTCATGTTGTGGTTTGGGAGGGTTTGAGTGACATAACAGTGATGGCCATGGCATGTTTTGCAGGTGTGTGTGATTCACACCTTGCATGTCAGGGTCATCCGCTTCTCAAAGCAACTAGCTGGGGGTAGATCTCTCTCCGTGGCAGGGGCCTCCCTCTGGAACAGCCTTCATGCCTCACTGGAACTTGAGGAGAACCATCTCCGATTCGGGAAGCACCTCAAGACCATCCTCTTTGCTTCTGCTTTCTCTCTGCCTCTCCCTTGCAAAATTCTTCACTGGAACTGCACTGGATCTGCAACTGGGCCACTCTCACCGACCTCGGTCCCTGGCCCAGCCACTCTCCACTTGCACTGCCTCCCTGGCAACCCCTGCACTGTGGGACTGTCTCTCTATCCCTACAGCCCCCCCCTCCCAGCACTTGTCTGCACTTACCTTTGCAGTTGCCACCAGCTGGCCTATGTATTCGTTTTTTAGTCTACTTACCCTGTACTGCACCCCCCCTCCCCTTCCCCTTGCACTTTTACCTTCCCCCTACCCCTGCACTTGCACAATCTAAATGACATCTGGCCTAGTAGTATCGTTGTCTGTCTTCCCTTGTTCCCCCCTCCCTGCCTCATCGCACCTTGAAATACTTGTGTATAGGCCATATCATGTCATGTCATATGTGTGCCTTTTGGTCACACAGGATAGCTTGTGTTTAAGTAGCTAGGGATGCAGACAATGTGGCACTTTCATGGCAATTATCTCAGGGTGGTAGGGTTGTGACAGTTGACTGTCTCTTTGTCATCATCGATTGTCACCTGGTATGTGCCAGGCCTGTGTGCACTCCGCAGGGGTGGGAGTTTAGGTGAAAAATGTGGCCACAAGCTGGGTCCGGGCTTCCTCGCCACGTGCCCTGTCCCCTCCCATGGGCAGCGCCTGTGTCTGTGGTTGGGGATGTGGGGGCACCACCATGTCCACCGGTACGCCCTGCCATGTTGCAACATTGTGCAGGACACATGCTGCCACAATGATCCTGCACACTACTGGGGGTGCATAGAGTAGCTGCCCGCCAGAGCGGTCAAGGGAGCGGAAACGTGACTTGAGCACTCCAAATGTGCGCTCCACTATGGCCCTGGTTGCAATATGGGCGGCGTTGTATCTTACCTGGGGTGGTGTGGTGGGGTTCCGGATTGGCGTCATCATGTGGTTGCTCAGAGGGTAGGCACTGTCCCCTGGGGAGGTGTAAATGGTTGTGATTATTGGGGTTTGTGTATTTGTGTGTGTGTGTGTGTGTGTGACATGCATGCATGTGCAAGGGCATTTGTACTCACCTAGGAGCCAGGTGTCGCCATGCTGCCCAGCTTCCAGGGCCCGGCTCAGGGCGGACATTCTGTATATGAAACTGTCATGGGTGGAGCCAGGGTAGTTTGCATAGACAGAGGTGATGATTCCCTTTGCATCGCATACCACCTGTACATTGATGGAATGCCAGTGCTTGCGGTTTCGGTAGATGTGCTCAGTGCCCGTAGGTGGACGTAGGGCCACATGGGTGCAATCTATGGCACCGAGCACTTTGGGGAAGTGTGCCACCCTGAAAAAATCCAGGACAACGGCCTGCCTTTCTGCGGGTGTTCTGGGCATGTATATGTGCCTGCGGACTGAGGGGCACACTGTCATGATTGCCAGTACCTGTGTAGGCAGCGTGACTGCGTGGCCTGTGAGACCCCCCCCACTATGGCAGTAGTCCGCTGAAATGACCCAGTGGCCAAAAAATGCAGGACATTGAGCACCTTCTCCAAGGGGCTCAATGCTTGGGAGCAAAGGGTGGGGGATGTAAGGTCATCTTCCCACTCCCTGACCAGGTCTAGGATGATATGGGGTGGAAACCTATACCTGCCGTAGACCTGGTTGTCAGGCATCCCAAAAAGGCTTGTCTGTGGTGCGAAAATGCGTGCCCTGGCTATTCTCCTCCTCCTGCGGTGTCCCACGATCAGTGCTGCGACAAATGGGGCATTCATCGTAGCTGTATATACGTGTTTGTTGTTTGCACGCACTTTTATACTGTGCGCAGGGACGCTTCCGCCTGCCTTCGTGTGGCGGACGCGTTGATGCCTGTGTGCGTCTTTTGCCATGCGCGGGTTTCCCGTATTCGAATCCATGAATATGGGTTGTTGGCATGCGTGTGGGCGTTCCGTGTAGTTCCCTGCAGTACTTCCCCAGTTACGCCTTCTTTTTCACGCGTTATTCCCCATTCCGCGTGTTACGCCCACTTTTCCGCCCACTTTGGTTGTGTGCGCCGTGCTATGTGCGCGTAGCGCACGCCGTGTGTGCCTGCGTGCGCCATGGCAGGATTGGGCGCACGGACAGCGGGAAACACGCGCAGCGTCTTCCTTGAATCGCACGCTTGCGCGTGCGCTGCGTTTCGCACGCTTGCGCTACCTTGCGCCTGCTTGCGCTGGGATTTTCGATGCACGTTTGCTCCATGAATCGACCCCCTAGAATCAGACTTAATAGTTTGGCAAAGAAAATGGATATTTGAACAGAACAATAGATCACACAATTATTCTGTAGCAGGTAAGTACTTTTGGTAACCCCCAATGCAAAGTTAGTTATCCCCTTCCTGGAAGGAAGACACAACAAATAAGCAGTGGAGAGACGAGTCATTCAGGCAGCCAGGCCAGCCAATGTTAAGTTAGCAAACGTCAAGCTGAACTGAAGCACTTCTTGCAGGTAAGTAAAAGTCTTTCACAATGTTTTAAAAGTCTTTTTGGAATAAGAAGAAATCAAAGTAAGGCCACAGGGTCCATGGGTCAATATCGCCGTAATAATATGGCAATATTTTTGTATCGCGATATTTTTGCGGGGATATTAACACATGGAACCGTTGAAGCCTTATCGTAATCCGCAAGATTGCTGCATGATTTTATTCTGGGCATTTTTATACACACATCATATCTATGTTTTCATTTCTGTATGATGTGTGAAAACTTAAAACTTAAAATAGTTTCCGATTAATACATTTACATTTTTGTAAAGGTTCTTACGAGGGGTCTGGGCTCAGCGGATAGGATTGATATTCTTATTTTGTTATTTGAAGTATCTTTTGATAAAAATGTTATCACGTGACCTCTGTGCTGTTTTCATGTATGCTATGATGTTAAATTGTATTTAATTTGTGATTTTTGTCCTTTGTCATATTTTTGTAGTGAGTTTCCATTAATGTCTTTTCTCCAGTCTTGTATTGGGAAAAGCTCACTGTTTTCAACTGTAACACGATTAAATAATAATAAAAAAGAATTTAAACAAAGAAAGAAAAGCAAGGGACCACGGTTTCCCTGTTGTGCTGGGCAGGGCTAAAATGCACTACATGTTCTTTGCCTGATGGGCCATATTATCCTTCCTGACATTTACTGCTAGAGGTCAATATGGGTAGCTGTGCCCCACTAGAGATCCTGATATGCTCACACCCCAGGCATCACACAGTGAACAGCAACTGTTTGGGTGCCAGGGAAGGACTGCACATCTCAACCACAGCTGGCACTTGCCTCGGGAGGATAGCTCAGGGGCAACGTGCTCTCCTTGGAAGCAGGACGACACGGAGCAACACAGGTTCGATTCCCGCGTCCACGCTTAGATTAAGCGCATTGTAAATAACTATCATATCACTTGCTCTGGCGCATGTGCCAGAGCAGCAGCGCCCACTCCAGACTGCTGCCCTCTTATCACACAGACATATGCATCCAGGTCCAGTGGTATCCCTTTATCCATGACTGCACACAGAGCTGGAATATGCCAGTCTTTCGTCTGTACAGCAATAACTCCTTTACACAACGAACACACTCAAGCCCACCCTCCTTTCGAGGACTGCTCTCTAAAAGACCATGCCGTGATATCCTTACATCAATCCAGTACATCGCCAATCACTCAAGATGGTCCTCGTTGACACAAGATCATGTGAGCATTAGAAAACCAACATAACACAACAAGATATTATATGTAAGGGTCTGCTCTGGGTACATCTTTGTCTTTTCAGGGCCTACCCTGATGAAGGTCTGTCATGGTGAACTAGATACCTCTACCGATACTCATTAGTTTATAGAATATAGGTCAATTTTACTAGATTCCTTTGTATTAGTAAGAGTTGATATATTTTTCTACCAGGTCTCTACTTTACCCTTCCTATCCTAGCCCTTATTCAATTAGCTTTGCTCAGTTTATAATCACCAGATTGGCAGTAGATCTTCCGATTTACCTTCACTAGATTAAATACGGCAAGTAAGCTCTATTGGGGCCTATTCACTATTACATTTCACACAAATGGGTGTCAGGATTAAACCCTGGATTAATTGATAAAAAGGGAACTGGTTGCCTGCCCTGTGAATCGTTTTGATGTGGTTTGTCCTATACCATGAGTGTAGGAAGGGCATTTGGCACGGTTGAATCCCGTTTGAAACTTGCAACAACCTTTCAGTTCTCTTGCAATGATTTGTCATGCAATCAGGGGGATTGGCTATTGGGTCGAAGGATTATACTTTGGCTTTGTTCAGCCATTAAGTGCCCTCTTGGGTGTATTTGTTTAGTTTGTCAGGTTTGTTCAGCCAATCAGAGCTCTTTAATCTATTAAAGGTGGTTTGACCCTCTATATAAGGCCAAGCTCACGTCCTCTTCCTTGGTGGGTTTTGCTAGGCTCTGAGGAAAGGAAGAAGAAAACAAAGCAGGCTCACAGTTGTAGGGTGCTTGGAGGGTGTTTGAAGTGCTTTGAACAGAGTTTTGAGGAGTTTTGGTGGTAGATGTTGGTTTTTCTTTAGTTTGTTGGCCAAGCTACCTTCAAGTCTCACATGTTCTTCTGGACTCCAGGTCAGGTGACAACTCTCCCCATTAGAATCAAAGTTTACCCAGTTCTCTGTATAATTGTTGGTGTCTTGAGGATATGTGAATTTTGACCCAAGTTTTGCAATCGGACACACCATTGTTTGTGTACGGGGGTCATCCATTTGAGTATACTCTATTTTGATTTCCACTGCCCTATTGGCATTCTTTTTGCATTGGCTTATTTTTATTCACAGGACACATAAAGCTAATATTACTAGTACTAGTACGGCCATTAGTATTTTGAATGTGTTAGCCAACCTGGTGGGTGTCCATGGGAACAGGTATGACAACTAGTCATCAGCCTCAATGTCTTCCATCACTTCCACCATTTTTGTGTGCAATTCTTTCCAAGTGAAAGTGCAGCAAGCTGGGCCAATTTGTGTACACACGCCATACCTATTTTGGAGAGTCATGAGCCTGATGACTCTCAGCTTCCTTATTACATTGAATCCTTTCACAGTTGCATTATTGTCTACACCAGCTCCCATCTGGTTACTTGCAACCATCTGGCATTCGTACCTGTCTGTAACCCGGGAGCGAAGAAGGGTGGGAAGAACATGTTCATCCTACGGAACAATTTATGTTCATCCGGTCTGTCATCATGCGCGCTTGTTAATTTTATCAAGAACTAGTTGTCACCTTTTGAGCCTTGTAAGGTGAGAGACCTTTTATTTCTTGTATGTGTGTTCATCCGGGTAAAATCACTAATCTGCACCTCGCTGTGAGGTACTACTAGGGCTGGTGCACTTATCGCTACTAAGGAGCAAAGGCCTCCCCAATTGGGAGGGAGCTGCATGTAAGCTCTTGGACCACAAGCACAATAATGGTCCATTAATACTGCTGTGCCTAATTTCAGTCTTGGCAATGCGTTTGCACCCTTTGTTTTCTCCTACCTTTACTGTGCCAGTATTTCTGAGGCATAGGGTGGCATTCTTCAAGGGTACTATGTGTAGTGGGACTGCTTCATTCTCTACCCACATTAGTATTGCAGTGTATTTAATCCATTCTGTGAGGTGCTCCTTTGCACAACCACTCCCGGTTGTACTACAAACCACTCTGCCTTACAGCTGATCAGTCCTTCGACCTAGCCTTATGTGGCAAAAGCATTTCCTTTTATTTGTACCTGGCCTCTCTCAAAACATGTTTGTAACATATAGGGTGTGTTTAGGTGGGCATAAAATACATGACAAAAGTATATACACAAATGTTTTCTTTACTATATCTTCTTCCTAAACATTAGGCCCTTCCCTAAAAAACATCAAACTAAAACATAGGCCTACATATATATACACTGAATGAAATTGTGTTCCACATTGCTGAAAATGTGAACAATAATAATGGCTGGCGCCCACAAACAAATTCCGGGAAAAGACAAAAAGAAATAACGAAAATAGAGGCTAACTGAATCAATTTCTTCCAAATAGTCAAATTGCCAACTCTAGCCTGATTGTAATTTAACAAGTTTCGTATATTCATAGAAACCTTTTGTGTATTAATTTTTTGTCATGTATTTTCTGTCCACCTTAAACACACCCTATATGTTACAAACATGAATTCTGATCCCAGTGCTGAAGGTGTTTAATGGGGTTCTCCAACCTGTGGTTATAACAGTCTCTACCAACAGCCAGGAATGTATTTCCCTCATTTGTCAGTGCCTTGCAGAAATTGGTGGTCTTCTGTTATTATTTCCCTTCTTCTCAGGCCAGACAATATCCAACATATTACTTCATGTTGTGTTTCAACATCGCTCATCAGGGACGCCTCTTTTATGAAACTATCCTCACGTGGAGAATCCGCCTTTGTTACCCAGTACATGGAGGCTTCTTTGCCTTGAAATTGCTCTCTGGTCATGCATAATGCGAGGTGTGTCAGACAGTGTGCTACGTGTGCGGGTACTTCAGTGGCTATAAATATTCTGGAGGCACTCATGGCGTAGGGGAAGAAGGAACATACAAATGAGCTCTCATCAGACATCTCTCTCCACACTCTAATCATGCGTTTACACCACAAGTTCTTAGAGACATGAGGAATATTTTCAAATGTTTGTCCCATGAAGTGGTGATCATCAATTACATTTCTTTTTGCCCTTCTACCTGGAGTGCTATGTTTAGGATATTGCTCAGAAGTAATTTCATTTAGCATTACTATACATACTGTACTAGTAATAACATCATGGAGAACATGGAATGTTGTCCCTGCCTTGCCGTATATGTTATAGTGTTGTACTGCAAAGCAATAGACAAAATACAAATACAAAAGAGGAAAATGCTGCCCCAATAACATTAGCTACTGATTCTGACTTCTGAATATGTATGGGCTTGCGCATTCTTTTGGGCAACAAAGGGGAATCTTTTACTTTACTCAATAGTTGCATCATCTCTTGGGAACATTTCTTTTTATCACACAGAAATAAATGTCCACACTAAAAAGCATCCTTTAAAAAATCTAAAAAATAAAAATCCTTTTTGTGTACTCTCTGAATGCTCTTCCAAAAATATTTAATTAAATAAACTATTCATGCAGTTTTAGCAATGTGAGAACCAAGGAAGATGGCACTTATTGTTCAAACACAGTCTTTGGGACAGTACTTATACAAAAAAGTTTCTACGTTTATGTTTCTTCTTGCTGCTGATTGGCTCTGGTCACCTATCTTTTCTAGGGTCTTTACACGTCTTCTTCATTTCAACCTCAGTATTTGCAGATTAGGGGTGTCACCTCGATATATTTTGATGTCACTGAGATGGACCAACACTCTTCTGCCTTCAACCTTGACTGCCGATGGAATGGCAGCTTCCACAGTGCAAGGTCCTTGAAAACAGGGTTTGTGCCACTTTCTAACAGAGTTACGGCACAACACTCTGCCCCCGGGATATAGCAAAAGAGTTTTCAACAAATTGTCCCAATCAGTTTGTTCAAATGCTTGTTCTGTGTTTTTTTAGCACCCCTGCTGTGCCTGCACCTGTTGAGATATAAATTCTGTCATAGCTGTCAAATGCTTGTGTATTTCCTGTCCAAGCACAGTAGCAACAGTTTCAGCATCAGTATGAGCCTATGTGATCAGAGCACTGGGAGTATGCTTTCGACGTCCCGTCACCAGATCATGTGGAGTCAGGTGATGGTCTGAGCCTGGCTGATAATGTAAGCAAATAGGGCTAAAGGATGGCACTGTAGCCAACTCTTCTTAAGAGGGTTTTTTATTTTGGCAATATGTTAGAACTATCTTTTAGGGAATAAAGCATGTATTCTCATCTGCCTATCATCCACAAGCAAACTGCATTTGTGAGTACCTAAACAACATCATAAAAGATTAAGAGGCTGTTTAGGCATTCACAAATGCTGATCATTTGCTTCTGGATGATAAGTGGATGAGAATGTATGCTTTATTCCCAAAAAGATAGTAATGTGCTCAAACACCTCATTTACAAAGTGTGGTCCATTGTCGGAATGTAGCACTTCAAACACTCCCCACCTTGGAAATCAAAATCATCATCACCTGCACCATCCTCCTCTGTCTCCTCCTTCCTCTTTTTCTTTGGCGCTTTATGGCCTTCTTCTTTTGAGGAAGATATGGAATATAGCTCTTCCTCTAAAAATTCCTCCTCCCAGTCCTCCTCTCCCTCATCAGAGGTATCTGAGGAATTATACTGCCACCTGCTAGGACCCACCTTTGCTCTTACTCTCCTTCTCTTACCATCCTTCTTCTTTGCTGGTGTGCCCGGGGGGTGTGGGCTTCTTCTGCCCAGTGGGCTGCTTTTCTGCCCCCTTTTGTTTTCCCCTGTGATTTTAGCCCTTTTATCTCCTCCAGGCCCTGTGAGATCTTGGGCCAGTCCCAACGAGACCCTCAGGGCTTTTTGGAGAACCTGAGTCATCTCTGCATTGCTCCTCTTCTTGCCTTTCTCTCATCACTAGAGGAGCTCATGTCTGCACAGAACACTGGGGATTATAGACTATAAGCCAGGAATCTTTACAATCTCTTGGAGATTGCAAATATATATTTATATTATATAGATTGCCTGGCCTGTTTTGGATATATATATATATATATATATATATATATATATATATATATATATCATATAGCAGATTTTACCTGGGATTGTGCCTGTCACTGTTTTGTTGCGGTATCTCACTCTAGCCTGCAGGGGTGCTGTGATCTGTATTTGTGTAGCCCGATTAAATAGAACTTTGCGTTCCGAAACAAATGCGTGAATTATGTCTCCTGATTACTGGAGCTTAAAGATTGTACAGATATATTTTTGGAGCGATTGTAATAACGTTATCTCACTTCCCTAACAGTCCGCGGAATGGTGGGGGCGCTGGTACTACATGCTCCCGTTGCGCTCCCCCTTCCATGACCGTATTGCCCTCTGTGGCTCTCCTCAGAGGTTGCGGTCGATGGAGCAACAGCCCCGTCGCAACCGCAACTTCCAATCGTTCAACACTCAATTCAGATATGCTCCACCAATTACCTAGATTGTGCGCGCGCATGCGTGCAATTTTACCTATGAAAAAACACAATGTCACATCAATACACACACACTCGTAAGAGTAATGAAAAGGGCACTTAACTCGCTGCCGAGCAGCAAAGAAAGAGGAAGTGAGGTTAAGGGACAGTATGGTTTAGGGATATGAACTATGCTGATTGGATTTTATTATCATGTGGTCAGTTTGGAGCACCAATAAGAACAGAACTACAAATAGACTCAACTGTTGTAGTTTTATGAGTTTTTGTTTCATGTTTTATTGGTTTGTACATTTGCTGCTGAAGTAGTAACATGGAAAGAGAAGCATAATCCGAGCCTCCGGTCTTGACATAGAATTCTAATTAGCATCAGCTACTGCTGTTCTCAGTCTGATTCATGGAGGCAGTGGAGTCAAGCAACAGCCAATCGGAGGCTGTTAGAGGCACCACATAGGCCTGCATTGCAATGAGCGTCATGGGGCAATCTTTCCTCTGAGAAGAGCTCACTGCTCTACTGTGGGTGTCGTCCTCCATATTTGACAGGGTGTCCAACCATTTGCCCGAACTCAGAGGTTCTGTAGATTCCATTGTGAGGGTATTGGTGGGGTCGCCTGTACAGTCCTTTTGCAGTGGACCTTTCGTGCAGATAAGGCGATAGCAGGGCCAGACAGGCATATGCCTTTATTGTCTGCCTTCTCTGGCGGACACCGGCTTTGCCTGCCTGCAGGGCTGGCAGTAGGGGTGGGCCGTCCGGGAGACCACCCGCGGCACCATTAGCCCACTGCCACGCCAGCTCGGGGAAGTCTATTCCAGTGATTAACCCCCTGCTCAGGTGCCAAATTGGGGAGTTAAGAATAAAATTGGTGCCCTTGCCACCCCCTCCAGCATTGACCAGGGCCGCACGGGGAGAGGGCACCAACCTTTTCTTAAACCGCTCGGGGCGCTGCCGCCGCAAAGGCCGGGACTGCCTGCCTGCTGTTCTCAGTCTGATTAATGGAGGCAGTGGAGTGGAGCACCAGCCAATCTACTGCAGTTTCTGTGATCAGGTGTGTTTTTATTTATTTTGGGATTCTGGTGTGTTTTTCTTATTTTGGGATTCTGGGACTTGTAGTCCTGTAGGTATAGTGGAAACTAAAAAGTACAAGTAACAAGGTAAGCAACTTATTGTCTGGCTTATGGAATAGAACTTACGCAATTGTGATTGGTTCTGTGGACGCAGCACATCCCTGAGATGGGGTCCTGCACAGATTATGAATTCTCAGTTAATTGGGCCGCACCATAGCCACTGGCACTGGCCTTTGGGCCTGCTGGCACTTGCATAGGCTGAGTAGTGTGGGCTCCCCTTCGCTCTAATTCCTAGACCCAAGTACCCCTGATAAAGAAATAATAATACAGACAGGGTTTTTGTTTGTGGAAAAATTATAGGCCGTAGGCTTGTTTATTTTCTACAGAAAATAACACCAAACAATAATCATAACAACCAAAAATAACACCAACTCACTTTTGGGAACTTCGTGTCCAGGGGGTGTAGATGCCCAGCCTTCTCCTTGGCTAGTCTTAGTTACCCTGGGGCATCCGTTCCTGGACACGTGCCGCTGCCTATGACTTTCTTCAACCGTGTACCGAAGAAAGTACTCAGCGTTCCTTTTCCTTGTTCTTTCTCCTCTCCTTGCCTTTTCGCTGGGTGGGTTGGGTGGCAAAAGGTTTCATTCTCCCCCTTTTTCCTGGCCCTGGGAGCTTACCTGAATGAGGTGAGCTCCTTACCTGGTTGTGCCTAACCTGCTTTTCGTTGGGGTACTTATACCCCCCTGGCCCTTTGTTGTACTTCTGGGGGGCCAGACTTCCTCCTGCCCCCCTGTTGCTTTTTCTTCACAGCTTTCCCCATATGTGTTGTGTTTCCTTGGCAACGCCGCGGGTGGGGGTGCCGCTTGGCTGCCCCTCCCCTTGCCTTTCGTGCCGTTTGGTTCCCCCACCCCGCGCCTAACCCTCCAGGCCCTCTATCGTGCCGCACTTTGTGCTGCACGGGGCCTGGGGCATAGGCTGAGTAGTGTGGGCTCCCCTTCGCTCTAATTCCTAGACCCTAGTACCCCTGATAAAGAAATAATAATACAGACAGGGTTTTTGTTCGTGGAAAAATTATAGGCCGTAGGCTTGTTTATTTTCTACAGAAAATAACACCAAACAATAATCATAACAACCAAAAATAACACCAACTCGCTTTTGGGCACTTTGTGTCCAGGGGGTGTAGATGCCCAGCCTTCTCCTTGGCTAGTCTTAGTTACCCTGTGGCATCCGTTCCTGGACACGTGCCGCCACACCTGAGTGGGTGTCGCCTCGGCCGCTCAGGTCCCCCCAAAAAGCGTCCCTATCTGCAACCTCGCTCAGCTAAGGCTCTAAAAATGTTATCTGTAAAAATTCCCATCCCTTTGCTGGATAGGTGTACCCCGTCCTGGTGGAACATCTTTGGGTTGTTCTGCAACAAGCCATGCTTTATAAACTGGAGCCCCATACTCCTACAGTACCTTTCTACCGCCTTGTTGAGCTTTTTCCTTGCAACTTCGATGGCATGCCTCCTGTGCGCCCCGTACCAGACTCTGCAGGTAATTATCTCAGACATAAAAATTTCAGTTTTCCACCAGCAGTGTGCTATAGCCCTTAGGGACTCGCACATGTTGCGCATCAGTTCGCCCCTATTTGTTTTGACCAGGTCATTACCACCAAGGTGATTACCAGATACTCCGGTGGGTCCCTAAACCCGATCAGGTCTGATAACCAATCGTGAATGTCCTCCCAATGCCTTCCTGGGAGGCCCCACCAGGATGTTATTGTATTTTTAAAATGCAGGCCGTCTTTGAAGTCTTCGTTCCACCTGCCTACCCGTGTCACAAATGAATGGCCGACTATCCATGCCGACTTGTAGGGGCTCGTTTCTGCATGGGTGGATGGGAGAGGAATCATATCAAATTTTCTCTTACATATCTTTTGAAGCATTGTGACCTCCACCCCCCAATTTTCTTTACGCCTTTCGCTCCCAGGCCTCCTGCCCATGCCGACGTGGCTGCCCCTATTCTAAAAGAGTGGGTCCCAAACTCTGCTGCATCCCACCCTACTTCAGCTATAGTTTTCTTTAGCACTGCTTGGAACTGATATCTGCTGAGCGCCCTGCCATCCCTGTGTATCAGTAGCTGTCCCCCGACTTCCGGCCGTACCTCGATAAATGTCTGGGTGATGCACCTGGGACAATGCTCCCTATCCTTAATGCAATTCAGCTCTATTGTTCTACCTTTCCCCATCTGGTCTGTTTTCGACTTCCTCAGTATTATCGACATGCCTTTGGTCCCTATGCTGATGTCGCCTCTTGCTAGCCCGTCCCCTGCAACTGTGTTGCGCGCTACCAGTTCCCCCATCCTAAAAGCCCCAAAATATGCTAGTGCAAACGTCGCCCTGAACAGCATTGTCTCATAACTGTTGCTACACGTACTATGCAACAAATGTAACAGTTTAACCACTTTTCCAAAATTCATGGGTCTCCTGATGTCTGGTTTCTTTGCCTCCCATTTTGCCCAACCCTTCATTGCATATTTTATCTGTGGGCTAACTGTTGGGTCTGTCACCCCGGCCACCTTAGAGGTATATGCGACTGCGGCCAAATGCGCTGCTGCCCAGCTTTTTCTTTTCCACTGTGCAAATGCTTTCTCCAGGAAGTCACGCATTTTGGAGATTGTAATCTCCCCCACTTCTTGCAACCCAGTTTCCTTTAACACATTATGTACATGCTTCTTGTACTGCTTACCAGTTTTGTATGTTATAGTGTTCCTGGCCAATCTTTCTATCACTTGACCTTGCGCCTCCTCTTCTGAGTCAACCTTGTAGTTAACCGTTTTTCCTCCATTGCTTTTAATGGGACCCATGCCTTCTGTGGCGTGGGCGTTGTTATCCTTTTTGCATCCGGCCGCAGCTCTCTGAACTTGCCCCACTGGAAACGAGACAAGGCGTCAGCGACCACATTTGCTTCTCCGGCGATATGCCTCGCCCTTAAGACAACATTATTATTCAGAAAACCCAATGTTATTGCCCTCATTAATTCCAAGACCAGCGGGCATGATGCGCTTCCATTATTTATTACATGCACTACTGCCATGTTGTCTGACCAAACATTTAGCCCTTTGCTATTTAGCTCTGCCTCCCATGCACACAGTGCTACCCAGATAGGAAACAGCTCCAGTAATGTGATATTACTCGTCCAAGCTGCATCCTGCCATGCCTTTGGCCACTTTTCTGCGCACCATTCTGTACCCAATATTGCGCCAAAACCAAATCCCCCGGCTGCATCTGTAAACCACACCCTCTTGTTCTCCTCGTTTATTGGTGAGCGCCAGATCACTGCTCCGTTGAATGATTTAAGGAATACACCCCATACCTCCAAATCTTTCTTGATTCCCCCGCCAATTCTAACTGTGTGGTGCCCCTCCTTGGCCCCTCTTGTTCTCTGTTCAATCCTTCTTTGGAATATCCTGCCTTGCGGTATAACCCTACCAGCAAAGTTTAGTTTACCTGCTAGTGATTGCAATTCCTTCACCGTGGCCTTGTTTCTCCCTTTTAGACATTTGATTGTTCCCAGTAGGTCCGCCACTTTTTCCTCTGGGATCCTGCACACTCCCCTTTGTGAGTCTATTTCTATACCTAGAAATTGGATTCTTTGTGTTGGGCCCATTGTTTTCTCTTCCGCCAGCGGGAAGCCCCAGTCTTCTGTCAATGCCATGAATTGATTCAAGGTAGCCCTACACAATTCGGAACCCTGTGGTCCCACAAATAAAAAATCGTCCAGGTAGTGGACTACTTGTGCCTCCTCCATCTCCTTTGTGAGTGCCCATTGTAAGAATGAACTCACTTTTTCAAAATATGCGCACACGATGGCGCAACCCATTGGTAGGCATTTATCGACAAAATATTCGCCCTCCCAATGCATGCATAGCCACCTCTGTGATTCCCTATTGACTGGAAGCAGGCGAAATGCTGACTTTATATCGGCCTTCGCCATCCATGCCCCCTCCCCTGCCTTCCTGACCACCTGTACTGCTTCCTGAAAATCTGCATAAGACACTGACACTGCATCCTGTGGTATGCCATTGTTCACTGATGCCCCTGGAGGGTATGATAAGTGGTGAATCAGCCTGAATTCGCCTACCTCCTTCTTTGGGACCAGACCCAATGGTGAGCATATGTATTCTAAAAATGGGGGGGATCTGTATGGGCCCCGTAACCTCCCCAGTTCTACTTCTTTCTTGATTTTCTGGATCACTAACTCTCTGTTCTCTAAAGCGGATTTCACGTTTTTAGGGGTATTCTGGGTCCCTTGCCCTTCAAATGGAATATTGAAACCCTCCTGGAAGCCTCTCCTGATCGTCTCTGCAACTTCCTTGTCTGGAAAAACCTGTAGCCACCTCTCCATTCTTTCAATCTTAACTGGCGTGGCCCCTTTCTCATCGCTTTTCTTAACTCTGTTTTTCCAGTACCCTGTGCGTGCTGGATGCTGCTCTGGTACATTTTGTGGCACTATGTTCGCCCCTACAATTTTCGCATCTGTGGCTGAATTTGCATTTCTTGCCCCAGCTACATGGTACCCCATTCTCGAAGTTTCGACATTGCGCTGCCTCTGTCCTTGTTGGCCCATTGCTTCCCCTACCACCCCCTTGTGCTGTTGGTAGTATGCTGTTCTGCCAACTTCTCTGTGAGCTGTATTGCCTGCTCCGAAAACTCTGATCCCTTGCTCTGTCATAATGTCATGATGCCTACCTCCAAGGAGCCAGGTCCGACCCAGCGACCCCAGAGGCAGGCATCATTTCCCCCAGGGGAGTGCCAGCGGGCCCAAGCTGGGGCCCTTTGGACGCAGTCCTGGCGCCTTAGGCGCCAGGCTCATGTTGGACCTCTGTCCTGGCGCCTTAGGCGCCAGGCTCATAAAGCTAGACATGTGTTCAAGTGTTTTAATGTGCACTTACCTGATGCAGACCATGCTGCCACATCCAGGCCCTCTTGAGGCCTGAATGGAACTACTTTACCTGTGGGACTACTTTCCACCCGGGTGTGGTCGGGGAAGGATACATACCTGATCGGAGGAAGGATACACACTTGGGACTTCTTCCAAAACTATTTAAACCACACCTGATCAGCAACTCACGCTTCGCGTTGTTCTGCTCCTCGCAGCTGGACGCTCACCGTGTCAGCTCCTGCATCTGGACTTCAGCCACGCCTGTCAGCATCCTGGGTCACCTGCAAAGGGAGATAAGAGACCTTACCAGCTAAATCTGCACCATGGAGACATCACCGACGATCCTGAAAGGGAAGACATTATTTTTAAAAGCATTTTGTTACGATTGCTGCAGAGCTGCATTTCACTCACCTCTCCTGGGTTCCTCCATCTTCAGCAGCGATCATCCGGATACACAGCCACTTCCCAGAGCCTAGAGAAAAAGACAAGAATAAGAGGTGAGAGAAGGAAGGGAATAAGACTTACCTGTTGGGTCATTCCCATTTCATTTCGGGTCTTGCCGCTTCCAGGCATTTTCCGGACCCCAGCACCTATGGGGAAAAAAGACAAAGGCCCTCATTACGACCCTGGCGGAAATCGAAAAACGATGGCGGAAATGCAATACCGCCATCGAATAGCGCTCGGTGCGATTATGACCCGTCACCGTAAAGTACGATGCCATTAGCGACACCGTAGTGAACGCCAACGCTAACTGCACCAAGTACGCGCACGCGCGC
This sequence comes from Ambystoma mexicanum, assembly GCF_040938575.1. Taxonomy (NCBI): domain Eukaryota; kingdom Metazoa; phylum Chordata; class Amphibia; order Caudata; family Ambystomatidae; genus Ambystoma; species Ambystoma mexicanum. The sequence continues at coordinate 1,222,057,778 of NC_090928.1, read as the reverse complement.
CATGCCAAACCGTAATTACCACCATGGCGCAACGGTACGCGAATTCTGACCCTAGCGGACATGTACCTAACGCCATCAAGCATGGCGGAAAGTACCATTCCGCCATGGTGAGAAGTACGGCATCGCGAACCAACCGTAAACGGCCCTACTGAGTGCCTGTACACCACTCCCTGGCCACATTGCACAACTCCTCGTAGGTGCAATGAAGTCACACAATGCAACCAGTGAAATGTACAAGTCACCCATGCATGCCAACGAACAAATGAATCTAGGGGCTCCAAGTGCCTTGTGAGTGGCCATCCATATTTGCCATGGCACCATTGCCGCACTGATGCAGCACAGGCATGTGAAGGTTCAAGTCCAGCAACATGAACTGAAATATGAGACAAACAAAAACAGGCCCCCCCATCGACTGACACCAGTGTAAGGCAACATTCAAAGCAGTATCCTGGGTGAGACTGCACCAGCCCTGTACTCCTGCCAGTAAACAAACCAACCATCAGCATAAGCATGTACCACACAAGTTGGCAGAGTGACTGAGCAGCCAGGCTCATCTCAAGAGGGGCCAATGGGAGCTGCAGGGCACAGATGGCACGAATACAGAAGCTATTCCAATGGACATGACCTCAGTCTCCCTCCAAGAAACGCACGCAAACACAGGCACCTGTGACCAGCCATATTCTGATAATCACATCATTCCACCAATCCACCTGGCTGACCGGCATCTGTTACACAAAAGCTAATCCCCCGCCCCTGAGCATGACATCATTAAAACAGTCATAATGGTAGCCCCTATCCCTGACCACACTGGGCTTCGTAGGCAAACGCGGCCAGTACAGTACCACGCAACTATATTCAGAAGCCGGAACCCAATGCAGATCTTCTCACAATACATCGCTCCACAAATAGGAATATGCTACATTACTTGCAAAGAAGAACGCTACACGGTTAATATCAGAATAGAAATTTAATGCACAACAAAATCACCAAGCCCATACAGCCATTAGGACATGAACTCCAAAATATATTTCATTATTGTGGGCTGCATCCGCAATAAATGACCAGCTTCTTCTTGTGTGACGCCCTGTTCCTTCATGGTACACAGGGGCTACATTCACGTTCAAAAAGGCAACATGGAAGCGCCTAGAACCGCAGGGCCGTCCCATTAGGTAGGCACTAGTCCAGCTGAAAGGTCGATATGTTGCTCCTAGCCACTAGTACTGCGTAAGGGCATGTGGCCCATTGGCGATCGTCCCATAAAATCGTAATGGTGCTCCACTGATTAACACGAAGCAGCAGGTGTCGGGAGTAAAAGCCATCTGCAGGAGTGGCATACAGATGGCAGCGGCAAAAGGGGAGGAGATACCTGTCACCCAAATGAAATGAAAAAGAATAGTATGGGCATCAGAACTTCATTTGAATTACTCACTTCAATGATCACACTAAATCCACAGCCATATGCATGCTAGGCCACTCAAAAGGATTATTCCCACCCAAAAATCACTTGCGAATCATAACTATAAAAATCGAGGTGAAAACACTATTACAAACGAGTGTTTGTGTGCATGCGTCTGTCAAAACAGAATCCATTAGATGGGATTAGTAACGTGCATAGACACAAGTGTTTGAAGGCGCGTCGAGACAGGGAGGGTTCAACAAGGGCAGATAGACGATGGTCCCACTATGGCAGCTCTGCATCACATAGCGCAGGGGAGGTGGATAGATTCCAAAAAGCCCTGTACATGGCAAACTCTCCATTAAATCATCTGTCCATGCATCCATACATCATTCCCTCATCCCGGAATGAAAACGCCTGATTATTTACTCACATAACATGTGAAATTTCCATTGAGTCTGTGCGTAATGCAGTCTGCAAAATCCACTGTGCTCTAGGCTGGAATTCCAGTGTTGTGAAGTAACATGTATTTGTGAACGTCCGGCCTTATCGTCCACTACGCTATTGCGCATCCCATACTATTCATATCAATCATTGCATTCTCGCCATGGCCCCTGTCCCAAGGACATTAAACAATAGAACTTAATATCTGCAGTCAGACCTGTGGGCGTCTCCTCGCCGCTAGCTGAAAACCGAAAGCGCCGTCCTTCGAATTCCTCATTTGCAACATCACGTCGAAAAGGCATCTGTGACCGCTTGAAATCACAAATTCATCCATGTAGTGCGGCAGTGTGTGAAAATGGCAACTGGCTTCACTCACAAATGGGACGTCCCGCCCGTCGGTGAACCTCGGTACAGTGCTGCATGAGGGTCCACCGTTAATCGAGTACTACATTCCACTGACCCTTCACAAGTTTGTTCGCGACTGCAAAGATAGTATGTGAAACAATGGGACCATAGCAGAATGAACATATGAACCAATATTTCACTGCCATCGGGATCAAATACATGATTGTAATAGCAAGATGCCATGCGTCGAATTGCAGCGTTGTGTGCGGGACGTGCTCGCCCAAAGGGGATTGCAGCTTGCACAGGTGGAATGAATCACCACAGGTGGAGGCTATACAGCCTGAAAACACATAAATTGCACACCCAACCCCCTCCCACAACCACACCCACTCCAAAATGCTACCGGCAGGACTAGCGATGTTGGCCCTGGGGGACCTGATAGCACTGCAAGTACTCCAACTTCAAGAAGAAGACGAACACCAACTACTACAACAACCGGCCGCACAGAGGAGACGCAGGAGGAGGAGGAGGGCAAGGCAGGGCCAGCAAGGCCCGCCAGCACAGCCGCTACCACCACGCAGGCAGCCCGCAATCCCACGCCTCCGAGCACATCCGTTCAACCTCACGGATGAGCAGATCCACACCCTCTACCGTTTGGACCGGGACACCATAACCGCCATTGTGGACATGACACAGGCTGACCTTGTCAGCATGATAGATAGCCCAACCGCCATCCCACCCCTACTGAAGGTGGTGTCTGTACTCCACTTCCTGGCCACAGGCACCTACCAGCACACAGTCGGACAGTTGCATGGCATTTCACAGCCAGTGTTCTCACGGACACTATTGCAAGTGCTCGATGCCCTCCTGAAGCACGCAGACGACTACATCTCTCTACCACGCTCGGAGCAGGAAATTACGAACACAAAAGTGGGATTCCATGCACTTGGCGGCATACCGGGTTGCATTGGTGCCATCGACTGCACCCATGTGGAATTGGTCGTCCCACATGCCATGGAGGCCCAGTACCGCAACCGAAAACAATTTCATTCTCTTAATGTACAAATGGTGTGTGACTCCAACAGGATCATTACACATTGTTGTGCCCGATTTCCTGGATCAACCCATGATTCTATGGTCTTGAGGAACTCTACAATACCACGCTACATGGAGCGACACGCAGGGAACAGATCCTGGCTACTCAGTGAGTCTCATTTCATGCATGATAATGTGGGGTATGTGATGCGCCAATGACCTGGCAGGAAGGGGGGGGGTGCGTACGTAGCAATGTCATTCCACAAACATCCTTTATTGTCCACATACAGGTGATGCCGGGTCCCCACTGAAGAGATGGCTCCTTACACCACTCCGGAACCCACAGAACCAGCATGAGGAGGACTACAACCATGCCCACTCACGTACCCGTGTAGTCATAGAACAGGCATTCGGCCTACTGAAGACTCGTTTCCGCTGCCTCAGCAGGTCTGGCGGGGCACTCCTGTACCGCCATGAGAAGGTTGCAAAGATGGTCATGGCATGTGTCATGCTACACAACATGTGCGTACGTAGAAATGTGCCCATGCCCCCTGACGCAGAACTGCAAGCACCTGAAGATGGTCATGATGAGGGTGGGGATGTGGCAGCACCTCAAGGAGTCCGCGAGGCACAGGAGGGCCGTGACATTCGACAGATTCTCATAGATTCATGCTTCTAGCACTCACGCCTGGTGGCTGATACATGGACACGGGACTTGTAGCACTGTGTGTGTCTGGAACATGCACAATATGGACTGTACGCCTATAAAGGCCTCGTACACAAAGATCAATGTCCACACATCTCATTGGATGATCGTGCATTGTTTATAGCATATGTGAAATTATGTTACACACCCCATCGACCCGCCACCCAAGTGAGCCCAACACACCCCCTCCACCCTCCTACCTCCCCCCGAACACCAGTGTCCAAAGATGCTCATTGTCAGTGGGCAGACGCTATTGCAAGCCCCCTCTCCGGGTATCAGGGGCACCCCTGCCTGTGGAGCGCAGGTTCCTCCCAGATCTACGTTGGGGGCTGCCCTGGACGGAACTTGCAACGGATGATGTCTCTGCCTGCTCACGTCCATGCATGTCCCTAAGGGTTTGTGAGAGCTCAGTGAGCACACGGCGCACAGCGGCAAGTTCAGCACATACGTCTTTGGACGTCGCATGCAGTTCCCCCCTCAGGCTCTCGGTGCTTCTCTCCATTTGTACTCTCAGGCTCTCGGTGCTTCTCTCCATTTGTGCCCTTAGTGTCTCTGTACTTCTCTCCATTTCTGCCCTAAGTGTCTCAGTTGATGTTTCTATGGCTGCCTTAGTACCCCCACATTCATCAGCATGGTCCTTGAGGAGCGTGGCCAGTTGCTGCTGTTGCACGATCACCTGGTCGAGGGACTGTTGCCTCTGCTGTGCCATGGCCATTTGCGGTGGTGTCACAGAGGGGCTGGTCACCTCATGTTGCCTTGCCACAGGGCTTGTGGGGGATGGCCAGTCGTCGTCTTGTGGGTGCCCCTGCGTGGTATCCTCATGGTGTACGGGATGAAACAAACAGGGGGATTGAGACAGGTCATGGATGGATCCTACATCGACATCCCCGTTTTCTGTGTCGGAGCATGCTGCCATTAATGCAGTGTCACCTATGGTGCTGCTGCCACCAGAAGCAGTGCCTTCTGTGGCATCCATTGGGGGGACCTGTGGTGGTGCTGTTGTGGGCATGCTGGCTGCTGGGGTGCCTGTTGAAGTTCCCTCCTGTGTGCTGCCACTTGATTTGTGCTGCTGCCGTGTCTTGATCCGTGCAGCTGAGGTGGAGGGTCTTTGGCCGTTGGTCTTGGCCCTCTTTGCAGGTGTGCTGGTAGGGGTGTCCTGGAGCTCGTCGTTTGAATCGGACCCTGTGGTGGAGTAAAGGAGGGCGAGCGTTATTAATGGGTCTGTGGAAATTGGAATGGCAATGTATCACATGCATTGGGGTGGTACCTGAGGGTGATTTGGGTCAGGGCCTCGGAGGTGGTTTCATTTTTGTGTGGATTGAGGATGCAGTTGTTTTGCAGCCTGCAGTTAGGGTGTGCCTGCTGCACGTGTAGAGGGTGTTTTTAGGATTTTTAATTATTTATGTATTTAATGTGAGTTTTAAAGTGCGCTATCAGGCCAATGTATGTGGACGTTCTCCTGGACATGTGTTACTGTTGCACTATGTGGACACATGGTACTTCACATGATTGGACATTGTGGATTTAGCATTGTTTTATTTGGCCCACCTACCTGATTCTTCGGATGTCTGCACTCCTTTCTCCATCCCTCCGACTCCCTCTATACTCTCCATTCCAATGGTGGAGGCACAGATTTCTTCCCAGGGGGTCAACTTGATGGGTGATTCCGATCCTCCCCCGGTAGCTGTGGCAATGTTACGGTTGGCGGATAGTATGCTCCGTACGCGTATCCGCAAGTCGTCCCATCGCTTTCTGCATTGCTGTGGGTTGCGGGGTGCGGTCCCCACCGCACTTACCCGCTGTGCCACCAGGGCCCATATGGCCTTCTTGTTCGCAAGTGCCGTCCTGGTCATTTGCGTCGAGAAGACGACGGCAGCATTCTCCTGGAGGGTCTCTGTGAGCACGGTGAGTTCCTCATGGGAGAAGTGGACCTGCCGCTTGCGGTCGCACGCTTTTTTCGCTACTTTTCCCATTTTTATTGCTTTCACTAGGGTGGATGACGGGTTGGGATGTGTCTCAGGGTAGTATTTTTTATGGTTGTGTGGGAATTCTGATTTTATAGGTGTACGGCGTGCTGTTTCCCGTTCCGGGACCATGTTTTTACTTCCGTTTCCGTATATTTACGGTCACCGTACTTTCCGATTGCCGCTCATTACGGTGACCGCTAAGATGGGTGGCAGAATTGCACCTAGGGCGCCGTACGACGGCGGTGAGGGGCGTTTTGGGGACATTTCCGCCATCGCGGACTTTGCACTTCCGCCATGGCGTAGTGCTCGTGCCCGATGGGTCGGAATTAGCCGCACTTTGCTCCGTCGTGCAATGGCGGAAACGCTATTTACGCTATGGCGGTCAGGTCAGTCACTTTCCGCCAGGGTCGTAATGAGGGCCAAAGACATTGAATGAGCGTATGCAAAGACAGTTCCCGAGCGCTCATCCAGAACTAACCTGACGTTTACTGGAACTGGAACTGCACGTTTCACTTCGGGTCGGTGCCATATCTCCGGCATTCCGAACCCCGGCCCCTAAGGGGAAAAAAGACATAAGCATTAGCGCTTGCTGCAAAAAGACAATGAACATTATTATTAAGCTTGGACTTTTGAACTTGCAACAGAACTTTTACAGAGCCTTACCTGAATAGTCAAGCTTACCTGAACTCCCATCAATCCTCAATCCAGTGAAGTAACTGGGTTTCAACGCGCCCCTGCATCAGAAGTAGGATGGAGAGCTCATCCTTCCTGACCCTAAGGTGAGACTTCACGGGGAATCGTGGAAGGGTATCGTGGAGGGTTGGAAGAGAGTGGGAGGCTTGAGCATAACTCAGTCAGTAGGTAATACTCCCTTTTCAGGCACAGGGGAATATTCCTGCGAGCCGGAGAAGCCAGAGTAGAGGGCCCTTCCTGTCCATCTTCAGAGTCCTGCGCTTCACCATAGAAGAAGCATCAGCACTCGAAGCCAGACCTGCGCCTCCGTGGGAATCAGGTGAGCGTTACAGAACGCGAAGCCTACCCACAATTTCCCACCGGGCGCTATGGAGACTTCCGAGACTGACCAGCTGGCCCAGCTTTTGGGGGAATTACGGGCAGAGGTGCACTCAGCCCACCAGGAGACTAACGCTCTCAGAAGAGAACTGATCTTATCCAAGGAAAGAACAGTTGACCTAGCCAAAAGGTTATTACAGGCCCAGGCAGGGCACACTCCTTTACCTAATTCCGGAGACATTTCCACATCAATGGGTTTGAGTAACCCGGTACAAATTTATCTACCTGGACACATGCCTTTGGCCCCGCCTGAACGTTTTGCGGGGGATCCCAAGAAATATGCCGTCTTTATGAACCAATGTCGTTTACACTTTCTATGCAGACCCGGAGCCTTCCCTAACGACCAGACCAAGGTAGCCTTTATACTATCTTACCTCAGTGGCAGTGCTGCCGATTGGTCTATTCCATTGGTAAATCAGGATGATCCCATTCTCCAGAATTTTCAGGGCTTCCAGGCCAGCATGGAAAGATTGTTCGCTCGACACTCTCAAGGACAGGCCCTTGATAACGAACTGCTATCCTTACGACAAGGTAATCAGGATCTTCTGTCCTACATAGCCACCTTTAACAGACTGGTTGTGGAAACTGGATGGCCAGAAAGCAAAAGGATCACATTGTTTCATCGAGGCCTGCGCGGAGAGCTTAAGGATGTTCTAGCTCAGATAGTAAACCCACCCCAGGCCTGCGCAGACTACATTGACTTGGTGGTTCAACTTGATCACAGACTTCAAAATAGAAAAGCAGATCGGTTCAAGTATGAAAACCGAGCACCGATCAAAACCCACGCTAACTCCAAGAGTACCGACGTATCTGAACCTATGCAAATCGGTGGTGTTAAAGGACCATTAACGCAGAAAGAACGAGAGAGAAGGCGGCAAATGCAACTTTGTCTGTATTGCGGGACTTCCGGTCACTTTCTTCGAAATTGTCCAGTTAAACCACTTAAGAAGGTGGTTGGAGCTACTGATAACGAATTAGTGACACCTGATTCGGGAAACGACCTAGCCCGGCAAGCGTAGGGGTCCGCTTGCCGAGCTTGAAAACTAACTCTTTGACCTCGCATTTTGTCATGCCAATGGTGCTCGTGGACCCAAAACAGCCTCAGCAGTTGCATGCTATAAAAGCATACATCGACAGTGGAGCTATTGGAAATTACATAGACCGTGAATTGGCTTTCAGGATTAAGCTTCCTCTCTGCCCGAAAGTAACCCAAGATGTCATTACTACAGTAGATGGAACCGAAATAGCCTCAGGGCCTGTAACGCATTCCACTGTTGAAGTGACACTGGTGGGTCAGGATGGACATCGGGAAGCAATCGTGTTTGATGTGATCAAGGCCCAACAATTTCAAGTAATTCTTGGAATTCCTTGGTTAGAAACACATAATCCCAGAATTGACTGGCGAGCAAAGAAGATAAGTTTTCCTGATTGTGAACCAACTTGTTATCCAAGAAATCCAGCTATGGGTCTAGCCTCAGCAACTTCCACCCCTGTACAGCTACCGTCAGAATACCAAGAATTCCAAGACGTTTTTCAGAAAGAACAGGCTAACACGTTACCTCCCCATCGGTTTTATGATTGCCAAATCGATCTGGTACCCAATGCTCAACTACCTTGTAGTAGGATTTATGCTCTTACGGAACCTGAGAACCTGCATTTGCGTCAGTATTTAGATCAGTACCTAGCCAATGGTTTTATTCGCCCGTCCAAGTCTCCTGTCTCTTCAGCTCTGTTCTTCGTGCCGAAAAAAGAAGGCGACCTTAGAACGTGTATAGACTATCGCGCCCTAAATCAAATAACGATTAAGAATCGTTATCCTCTGCCCTTGATCCCTGAGCTTATCGACCAGGTGAAAGACGCTTGTGTGTACACCAAGTTAGATCTCCGAGGAGCTTATCACCTGGTGCACATAAAAGAAGGCGACGAATGGAAGACTGCATTCCGCACCAAGTTTGGGCTCTTCGAATATCAGGTGATGCCCTTCGGTTTGTGCAATGCACCTGCCGCCTTTCAGTACTTTATGAACGATGTTCTTCGGGAACTTATCAATGTCTGTGTGATTGTTTACATTGACGACATCCTGGTGTACTCTTCTTCAGAATCTGATCACAGAAAACATGTTAGGGCAGTTCTTGAGAAACTGCGCCAGCACAGATTATTTGCAAAACTCGAAAAATGCGTTTTTCATACCACAGAAGTTGAGTTTCTCGGATTCATCCTGACACCTCAAGGAGTCCGAATGGACTCGCGAAAGGTGGATGCCATCCTCAAATGGCCATCTCCAAGCTCGGTGAAGGGAGTTCAGAGCATGCTCGGCTTTGCCAATTTCTATCGAAGATTCATCCCGGAATTTTCCCGAACAGTCCAACCCATCACCGCTCTCCTAAAGAAAAACAAACGCTTCGAATGGACTCTTGAGGCCGAACAAGCCTTCCAGGACCTGAAAACCAAATTCACCTCTGCACCTGTACTGAAGCACCCGCACCCAGATCTCCCGTACATAGTGGAAACCGATGCATCCAGTTCGGCCATGGGAGCTGTCCTGTCGCAAAGAGACCCAAAAACTAACCAACTACACCCAGTGGCCTTTTGTTCCAGAAAATTTTCTCCTCCTGAAATCAACTACGCAATTGCCGATAAAGAGTTACTGGCCATCAAATCTGCTTTCAAGGCTTGGCGTCACTACCTTCTCGGGGCAAGACACACCATCACCGTAATTACGGACCACAGAAACTTACAGTATTTAAAAACGGCCAAAGCTCAATCTTCAGGACAACTCCAATGGGCTCTATTCTTTGCAGAATTTGATTTTGTAATTACCTATCGCCCTAGCTGCAAGAATGGAAAAGCGGACGCCTTATCCCGGATTGGCATGGAAGAACCTAATTCGAGCTTAGAACCTGTGCCCATCATACCTGAGCAAAGAATCTTAGGCTTAACTTCATTGCAAACTATTGAGGATATCCAAACGCAAGTAAAACAACTTCTAGACTCGTCAACCTTACTGGAATGGAGTCAAAAGGGTCCTCATTACACCGTTAAGGATGACTTACCCTACTTCCAGGAGCGGTTGTTTCTGCCAAGTAAAGAATTACAAGAACTTGTTATTGCCCATCATCATGAATCTTTAATGGAAGGACACCCTGGTATCGCTAAAACGGAGGAAAAAATCAAATGCCACTTCTGGTGGCCTTCTTGGAGAAAAGACATAAAGTCTTTTGTACTGTCTTGTGGAATTTGCGCCCAAAACAAGGCTCAAAAGAAAAGGCCAGCCGGCCTACTTCAACCCTTGGATATTCCACCGGCGTCATGGCACACTCTGTCAATGGACTTTATAACAGATCTGCCTCCTTGTGCTGGTTACAACACAATCCTTGTAATTGTGGACCTATTCTCCAAAATGGCCCACTTTATCCCTTTAAAGGGTTTGCCTTCAGCTTCCACCTTGGCCAAGGAATTCCTGGAGAATATAGTTTGCATACATGGTTTCCCTTCCATATTAGTCTCGGATCGTGGAAGTCAATTTATCTCACATTTTTGGAAGAAGTGTTGCCAACTAGCACAAATAGATGTGCGGTTATCCACCAGCCACCACCCCCAGACCGACGGACAAACCGAGAGAACCAATCAGACTCTCGAGCAATATCTTCGGTGCATGTTACACCAATCCGAGTTAAATTGGAAAGACATCCTTTGGATCGCAGAATATGCATACAACAATTCAGTGCATTCTGGAACCGGACAAACCCCATTTTATACTTTGTATGGTCACCATCCTCGGACCTCTGACCTAGATCCACCTCTGACCCTGGAAATGCCCGCAGTAAATCATCTGCATTCCACAATAACCCGAGCCTTCAAAGAAGCTGCAACTCATTTACAGCAAGCCAAGAAAAAGTATAAAGAAAACGCTGATTTGCACCAAAGTAAAACTCCTCCTTACCAAGTAGGAGACCAGGTATGGCTAGCAACTAAACATTTACCCCTCAAGGGCCCACGAACCTTCAATCCCAGATTCATAGGACCTTATCCCATCAAAGCTATAATCAACCCAGTGGCCTTTAAACTGGATCTACCGTCCAACATGCGTATTCATCCAGTTTTTCATGCATCACTTTTGAAGCCAGTACAACCAGGAACCCGATTGTCCAAGCCTCCAGATCCAGTTCAAATTGAAGGGGAATTAGAATTCGAAGTTAAAGACATTTTAGACTCCAAGGTGGTAAAGTCGAAACTCTTCTATCTTGTTGACTGGAAGGGATATGGACCTCAGGAGAGATCGTGGGAGCCTAGTAACCATGTCCACACACCTCGATTAGTACAAAGGTTTCACCGGAGATTTCCGAACAAGCCCAAACCCCCGGAGGGAAGAACCTTGGGAGGGGCCTTTGGGGGGGGTACTGTCATGATGCCTACCTCCAAGGAGCCATGTCCGACCCAGCGACCCCAGAGGCAGGCATCATTTCCCCCAGGGGAGTGCCAGCGGGCCCAAGCTGGGGCCCTTTGGACGCAGTCCTGGCGCCTTAGGCGCCAGGCTCATGTTGGACCTCTGTCCTGACGCCTTAGGCGCCAGGCTCATAAAGCTAGACATGTGTTCAAGTGTTTTAATGTGCACTTACCTGATGCAGACCATGCTGCCACATCCAGGCCCTCTTGAGGCCTGAATGGAACTACTTTACTTGTGGGACTACTTTCCACCCGGGTGTGGTCGGGGAAGGATACATACCTGATCGGAGTAAGGATACACACTTGGGACTTCTTCCAAAGCTATTTAAACCACACCCGATCAGCAACTCACGCTTCGCGTTGTTCTGCTCCTCGCAGCTGGACGCTCACCGTGTCAGCTCCTGCATCTGGACTTCAGCCACGCCTGTCAGCATCCTGGGTCACCTGCAAAGGGAGATAAGAGACCTTACCAGCTAAATCTGCACCAAGGAGACATCACCGACGATCCTGAAAGGGAAGACATTATTTTTAAAAGCATTTCGTTACGATCGCTGCAGCGCTGCATTTCACTCACCTTTCCTGGGTTCCTCCATCTTCAGCAGCGATCATCCGGATACACAGCCACTTCCCAGAGCCTAGAGAAAAAGACAAGAATAAGATGCGAGAGAAGGAAGGGAATAAGACTTACCTGTTGGGTCATTCCCATTTCATTTCGGGTCTTGCCGCTTCCAGGCATTTTCTGGACCCCGGCCCCTATGGGGAAAAAAGACAAAGACATTGAATGAGCGTATGCAAAGACAGTTCCCGAGCGCTCATCCAGAACTAACCTGCCGTTTACTGGAACTGGAACTGCACGTTTCACTTCGGGTCGGTGCCATATCTCCGGCATTCCGAACCCCGGCCCCTAAGGGGAAAAAAAACATAAGCATTAGCGCTTGCTGCAAAAAGACAATGAACATTATTATTAAGCTTGGACTTTTGAACTTGCAACAGAACTTTTACAGAGCCTTACCTGAATAGTCAAGCTTACCTGAACTCCCATCAATCCTCAATCCAGTGAAGTAACTGGGTTTCAACGCGCCCCTGCATCAGAAGCAGGATGGAGAACTCATCCTTCCAGACCCTAAGGTGAGACTTCACGGGGAATCGAGGAAGGGTATCGTGGAGGGTTGGAAGAGAGTGGGAGGCTTGAGCATAACTCAGTCAGTAGGTAATACTCCCTTTTCACGCACAGGGGAATATTCCTGCGAGCCGGAGAAGCTAGAGTAGAGGGCCCTTCCTGTCCATCTTCAGAGTCCTGCGCTTCACCATAGAAGAAGCATCAGCACTCGAAGCCAGACCTGCGCCTCCGTGGGAATCAGGTGAGCGTTACACATAATTGTTCTCATATCTTCTGGTATTATATTTGTAATCGTTTCTGAAATCGTTTTGCCAATATTGCCTCTTTTGGTAGCTTCCCGCACTACTCTGTTCCCTGGCGTCCCATTTTTCTTTTAGCACATTGAATATGTACAGGTTGAAGTTCTCCTCATCCCAACCTATGTCTGGGAAGCAATCCATTTCTTTTCTAAATTCGTGGTCATATTCCTTCCATGCATCCCCCCCAAATGCTTTGTAAACCTTTACGACTCTCTGCTGGTATGTTACCAGTGATAAACCGTCTTCTGGGTATTTTTGCAGTATGATAGTGGACATTATTTGGAAAGCCGCCGTCCAATTATCAAAATTCCTTGGTACTGGTGCCCTTTTTAGTAAGCCCTTCTCATCCTCCTTTATATCCTCTAATGATACATTCTGCCCTCTCTTTTGGACATCTAGTAACGAAAAGATATCTATAAATTCTTTTCTCCATATGTTTTCCTTCACTTTTTCATTAATGTACCATGCCTGAGCCTTCATAGACCGCCCTTGGGCGTCTTTTCCGACCGTGAGCCTGCCATATTTTGTCATAACTGTGGCTGGTTCTTGTACTGTTATCTTTGTAAGCCCAGCCGGCGTCACCGGTAGGCTGGTGGTCGACCCCTGGGGAATGGACCCTGGCAGAACCCCTTGTACCCCCCCTTGTGGAATGGGGACCCCGTTGTCTGCTGGAATTGGCCCACCTGTCCCTTGACCGTCACCTGCCCCATCTATCCTAGCCTTTCTCTGTTTATCTTTACATGTTACCCCCTTCCATTTCACCCATGCCTGCAAGTGCTCCCTTTCTTCGTCCTCGCTACTATCCTCCTCCTCAGATGTCACTACCAATTGTTCAGCCCTATGCTTGTTGTGCCTCTTCTCTTGTTCTTCCTGGGTTCTGAGCGACTTACCCTGAACCGTGATGCATTCTTTCAACATTTTAACAATTTTGTCCCCAATGTTATTATTAATTTTTTCTTTACCTTTTTTGTTGGTTTTCTTTTGCCTCTTTTTGGGCTCCTCTGGCTGCTCCTGTGGCCTTCCTGCCGCTTCTCTTGCCCTCTTCTGGCCTTGCGGTAATGCTACATCCTCCTCACCACTGCTGGACTCCTCTAGCAGCAAAGGCGACATTGCCCTTGCCTTCTGCTCCTTCTGCATCAGCTCCAGCACCCACTGTGCTCCATATTCTTTTTCTGCTTTTTTAGCCCATGCGCTAAATTCTTGCGCTCTTCTTGCCCTTTCTTCAGCCATTGCTTTCAAAATTAGTATTGTTTGCCTTGCTTGAGGCTTGTGCTCCTCTGACGTGCAAGAATTGATTTTCTGTGCGTTCAGGCTGCCGTGGCTGCTCGTGTTTTGCCGTGTAATAATGTTGCTTGTCCTGGAGTTCCAGGACGTTGGATTAGAACTCAGGCCCCCAGCGTATCAAACCCAATGAATTTATTGTTTGTGCCACTGGTTGCTGGTAGTCTTTGCAGCCCAGGCGCACAGTTTGTTCCTGCTTCCGTGCTCCGTGTGCCTGTACCTTTAAGAAAAATTCCCAGTGCGTCCGCTCCCTCCGATTGCGTGTGCCTGGACCGGCCACGCCCCCTCGTTATCGCGCCTTCCTTCCTTTACCCGGCTTTCGCGGGCTTCGTCCGGCGCCTTTCCCTGCCCTGCCGGGCCTCTTCACGGCGTTGCTCCTTTGCAGACGATGGACTCCTCCGGCTCCTGTGGCTGCTTCCTTTTGGCGCCCGTGGCTCCTGAAGTCTTCTCCACACGGCCCCGACGCCGACGGTAGGTCTCCTCCAGCAACTTCCCGCCACTCGACAAAAATGCTGCGGCTCCTGAAATCTTCTCCACACGGCCCCGACGCTGACGTTAGGTCTGATCCAGCAACTTCCCGCTGCTCAACAAAATGCTGTGGGTTGTGGGGAAACAAAGTCACGAACGTCCCGCAGAGGCAAAACGTTTCCTTCTCCCCCTTTTCCAGGCCCTGGGAGCTTACCCGAATGAGGTGAGCTCCTTACCTGGTTGTGCCTAACCTGCTTTTCGTTGGGGGTACTTATACCCCCCTGGCCCTTTGTTGTACTTCTGTGGGGCCGGACTTCCTCCTGCCCCCCTGTTGCTTTTTCTTCACACCTTTCCCCATATGTGTTGTGTTTCCTTGGCAACGCTGCAGGTGGGGGCGCCGCTTGGCTGCCCCTCCCCTTGCCTTTCGCGCCGTTTGGTTCCCCCACCCCGCGCCTAACCCCCCAGGCCCTCTATCGTGCTGCACTTTGTGCCGCACAGGGCCTGGGGCATACCTCTCGGCTCACATGCTTTTGGCATGTGTTACCCACCACGGAGTCATTGCATGCACATGGCAAGCCACCTTAAAGTCTGTAGACCTTAAAGTCTGTAGACTTTAATTGGCACTCACCAGCCACCATCTGATTCACTGGCCCGGGCGACTCAACAGGTTGAGAGGTGCGCACTGGCGTTGCCTGATTCCACAGCTGGCGCTGCTGGCGCTAAGCCAGTGCCTTGCCTTATTGCTTATACACTGAAATGACACATGTATCACTGGGGCTGGGTTCAGGGCCATGGGAAAGCACCGTGCTCCTTTCTGCAGACGGCAGGTTCAGGCCTGAAGAAAGTCTGGCAGTGGGACAAGCGGGGCCACAGAGGCAGGAGGGAATGCGGGAAGGTGGTGGGGTGTTGAGGGGGCGGGGGGAGTGGCATTACTCACAGGACTGTGCCGGTGGGCCTGCGTCCCCTGCTGGTTTAGGATTGCCTCACTCCATGGGACCACTGCCCTCCTCCCCTCCCCATCGGTTGCATCAGCACAGAGAGAACAATCCCATTCGACGTTATTAGGGAAACTAGAGCGCCTGGGACAGCTATTGCAGCATCTCAGCACTACAGCCACCATTACACACGGATGGCTGGCTTCTGGACATGGGCATGCACACGGCTCATGTGCGCACCTGAAGAACAGCTAGCTCAGTGGGTTAGGTGCTTGCTGCTAAGATGTGTTTCAACACTGCAGACCAAGTTTCCAAGCGCCAGAAGGGCCAACGCTGTAGTTCTTTTGAGGGTTGATAGATAGATGGTTTATCAATAAAAAAGCTGATATTAACACCAGTGCTGTGAAGCACTAAATAAAAACAAAACATCTAAACGATGTCTGATAGGTCTATGTTGCCTCGGGCCTGTGCAGAGTGCCTATTCTACACTGAATCAGAGCAAAGTGTGCGTGAGTCCGGGGCAATAGCCCATGGCCTGGCCAAAAAGGCGTTTTTACGACGGATGTGAAGCTCTCCTTTTCCGAGGCAGTGCTTCTGGGCGCAGAGGTGTCCACTGTGGTGCGTGTCGAGGGGGGTGTCGAGGGAACTGGGCGGCAGTCTCATACTTCACAGGCTGAGGAGAGTGATTGGAGGTTGCTGGTGAATTTGGGAAACTCTCCAAATCAGCATGAATTGAGAAGTGTGATGGCCCCTCCCCAGCATCTGCTGCAGTCTTTATAGCCTCACATGGCACCTGACCTTCTCCAGCCCCCACAGAAGCCCCTGCCTGGCATGTAGCATGCTCTGAGACAGGCTTGCAGGCCTCACATGGCACGTGACCTTCTCCAGCCCCCACAGAAGCCCCTGCCTGGCATGTAGCATGCTCTGAGACAGGCTTGCAGGCCTCACATGGCACCTGACCTTCTCTAGCCCCCACAGTAGCCCCTGCCTGTCATGTAGCATGCTCTGAGGCAGTCTTTATAGCCTCACATGGCACCTGACCTTCTCCGGCCCCCACAGAAGCCCCTGCCTGGCATGTAGCATGCCCTGAGGCAGGCTTGCAGGCCTCACATGGCACCTGACCTTCTCCAGCCCCCACAGAAGCCCCTGCCTGGCATGTAGCATGCTCTGAGGCAGTCTTTATAGCCTCACATGGCACCTGACCTTCTCCAGCCCCCACAGAAGCCCCTGCCTGGCATGTAGCATGCTCTGAGACAGGCTTGCAGGCCTCACATGGCACGTGACCTTCTCCAGCCCCCACAGAAGCCCCTGCCTGGCATGTAGCATGCTCTGAGACAGGCTTGCAGGCCTCACATGGCACCTGACCTTCTCTAGCCCCCACAGAAGCCCCTGCCTGTCATGTAGCATGCTCTGAGGCAGTCTTTATAGCCTCACATGGCACCTGACCTTCTCCGGCCCCCACAGAAGCCCCTGCCTGGCATGTAGCATGCCCTGAGGCAGGCTTGCAGGCCTCACATGGCACCTGACCTTCTCCAGCCCCCACAGAAGCCCCTGCCTGGCATGTAGCATGCTCTGAGGCAGTCTTTATAGCCTCACATGGCACCTGACCTTCTCCAGCCCCCACAGAAGCCCCTGCCTGGCATGTAGCATGCCCTGAGGCAGGCTTGCAGGCCTCACATGGCACCTGACCTTCTCCAGCCCCCACAGAAGCCCCTGCCTGGCATGTAGCATGCTCTGAGGCAGTCTTTATAGCCTCACATGGCACCTGCCTT
Source organism: Ambystoma mexicanum (assembly GCF_040938575.1). Lineage (NCBI taxonomy): Eukaryota > Metazoa > Chordata > Amphibia > Caudata > Ambystomatidae > Ambystoma > Ambystoma mexicanum. The sequence continues at coordinate 1,222,040,493 of NC_090928.1, read as the reverse complement.
TCTCCAGCCCTCACAGAAGCCCCTGCCTGGCATGTAGCATGCTCTGAGGCAAGCCTGCAGGCCTCACATGGCACCTGCCTTTCTCCAGTCCCTCCAGAAGCCCCTGCCTGGCATGTAGCATGATCTGAGGCAGGCTTGCAGGCCTCACATGGCACCTGCCTTTCTCCAGTCCCTCCAGAAGCCCCTGCCTGGCATGTAGCATGCTCCGAGACAGGCCTTCATGCCTCATATGGCACCTGCCTTTCGCCAGCCCTGCAGAAGCCCCTGCTTGGCATGTAGCATGCTTTGAGACAAGCCTGCAGGCCTCACATGGCAGTTGCCTTTCTCCAGCCCTGCAGAAGCGTCTGCCTGGCATGTAGCATGCTCTGAGACAAGCCTGCAGGCCTCACATGGCACCTGCCTTTCTCCAGCCCTCACAGAAGCCCCTGCCTGGCATGTAGCATGCTCTGAGACAGACCTGCAGGCCTCACATGGCACCTGAAGCGTCTGCCTGGCATGTAGCATGCTCTGAGACAAGCCTGCAGGCCTCACATGGCACCTGCCTTTCTCCAGCCCTGCAGAAGCCCCTGCCTGGCATGTAGCATCCTCTGAGACAAGCCTGCAGGCCTCACATGGCAGCTGCCTTTCTCCAGCCCTGCAGAAGGCCCCGCCTGGCATGTAGCATGCTCTGAGACAAGCCTGCAGGCCTCACATGGCAGTTGCCTCTCTCCAGCCCTGCAGAAGCGTCTGCCTGGCATGTAGCATGCTCTGAGACAGACCTGCTGGCCTCACATGGCAGTTGCCTTTCTCCAGCCCTGCGGAAGCCTCTGCCTGGCATGTAGCATGCTCTGAGACAGGCTTGCAGGCCTCACATGGCACCTGCCTTTCTCCAATCCCTACAGAAGCCTCTGCCTGGCATGTAGCATGCCCTGAGGCAGGCTTGCAGGCCTCACATGGCACCTGACCTTCTCCAGCCCCCACAGAAGCCCCTGCCTGGCATGTAGCATGCTCTGAGGCAGTCTTGGAGGCCTCACATGGCACCTGCCTTTCTCCAGTCCCTCCAGAAGCCCCTGCCTGGCATGTAGCATGCTCCGAGACAGGCCTTCATGCCTCATATGGCACCTGCCTTTCGCCAGCCCTGCAGAAGCCCCTGCCTGGCATGTAGCATGCTTTGAGACAAGCCTGCAGGCCTCACATGGCAGTTCCCTTTCTCCAGCCCTGCAGAAGCGCCTGCCTGGCATGTAGCATGCTCTGAGACAAGCCTGCAGGCCTCACATGGCACTTGCCTTTCTCCAGCCCTCACGGAAGCCCCTGCCTGGCATGCAGCATGCTCTGAGACAAGCCTGCAGGCCTCACATGGCACCTGCCTTTCTCCAGCCCTCACAGAAGCCCCTGCCTGGCATGTAGCATGCTCTGAGACAGACCTGCAGGCCTCACATGGCACCTGAAGCGTCTGCCTGGCATGTAGCATGCTCTGAGACAAGCCTGCAGGCCTCACATGGCACCTGCCTTTCTCCAGCCCTGCAGAAGCCCCTGCCTGGCATGTAGCATCCTCTGAGACAGGCCTGCAGGCCTCACATGGCAGCTGCCTTTCTCCAGCCCTGCAGAAGGCCCTACCTGGCATGTAGCATGGTCTGAGACAAGCCTGCAGGCCTCACATGGCAGTTGCCTTTCTCCAGCCCTGCAGAAGCGTCTGCCTGGCATGTAGCATGCTCTGAGACAGACCTGCTGGCCTCACATGGCAGTTGCCTTTCTCCATCCCTGCGGAAGCCTCTGCCTGGCATGTAGCATGCTCTGAGGCAGTCTTTATAGCCTCACATGGCACCTGACCTTCTCCGGCCCCCACAGAAGCCCCTGCCTGGCATGTAGCATGCCCTGAGGCAGGCTTGCAGGCCTCACATGGCACCTGACCTTCTCCAGCCCCCACAGAAGCCCCTGCCTGGCATGTAGCATGCTCTGAGGCAGTCTTTATAGCCTCACATGGCACCTGAACTTCTCCAGCCCTGCAGAAGCCCCTGCCTGGCATGTAGCATGCTCTGAGGCAGGCGTGCATGCCTCACAAGCGACCTTCCATATCCCAGCCCTGCAGAAGCCCCTGCCTGGCATGTAGCATGCTCTGAGACAAGCCTGCAGGCCTCACATGGCAGCTGCCTTTCTCCAGCCCTCACAGAAGCCCCTGCCTGGCATGTAGCATGCTCTGAGGCAAGCCTGCAGGCCTCACATGGCACCTGCCTTTCTCCAGCCCTGCAGAAGCCCCTGCCTGACATGTAGCATGCTCTGAGGCAGGCTTGCAGGCCTCACATGGCACCTGCCTTTCTCCAGTCCCTCCAGAAGCCCCTGCCTGACATGTAGCATGCTCTGAGACAGACCTGCAGGCCTCACATGGCAGTTGCCTTTCTCCAGCCCTGCAGAAGCCTCTGCCTGGCATGTAGCATGCTCTGAGACAGGCCTGCAGGCCTCACATGGCACCTGCCTTTCTCCAGCCCCCCAGATGCCCCTGCCTGGCATGTAGCATGCTCTGAGACAGGCCTGCAGGCCTCACATGGCAGTTGCCTTTCTCCAGCCCTGCAGAAGCCCCTGCCTGACATGTAGCATGTTCTGAGGCAGGCTTGCAGGCCTCACATGGCACCTGCCTTTCTCCAGTCCCTCCAGAAGCCCCTGCCTGACATGTAGCATGCTCTGAGACAGACCTGCAGGCCTCACATGGCAGTTGCCTTTCTCCAGCCCTGCAGAAGCCTCTGCCTGGCATGTAGCATGCTCTGAGACAGGCCTGCAGGCCTCACATGGCACCTGCCTTTCTCCAGCCCTGCAGAAGCCCCTGCCTGGCATGTAGCATGCTCTGAGGCAGGCGTGCATGCCTCACAAGCGACCTTCCATATCCCAGCCCTGCAGAAGCCCCTGCCTGGCATGTAGCATGCTCTGAGGCAGGCGTGCATGCCTCACAAGCGACCTTCCATATCCCAGCCCTGCAGAAGCCCCTGCCTGGCATGTAGCATGCTCTGAGGCAGGTGTGCATGCCTCACAAGTGACCTTCCATATCCCAGCCCTGCAGAAGCCCCTGCCTGGCATGTAGCATGCTCTGAGGCAGGCTTGCAGACCTCACATGGCACCTGCCTTTCTCCAGCCCTCACAGAAGCCCCTGCCTGGCATGTAGCATGCTCTGAGACAAGCCTGCAGGCCTCACATGGCAGCTGCCTTTCTCCAGCCCTGCAGAAGGCCCTGCCTGGCATGTAGCATGCTCTGAGACAAGCCTGCAGACCTCACATGGCAGTTGCCTTTCTCCAGCCCTGCAGAAGCGTCTGCCTGGCATGTAGCATGCTCTGAGACAGACCTGTAGGCCTCACATGGCAGTTGCCTTTCTCCAGCCCTGCAGAAGCCCCTGCCTGGCATGTAGCATGCTCTGAGGCAGGCGTGCATGCCTCACAAGCGACCTTCCATATCCCAGCCCTGCAGAAGCCCCTGCCTGGCATGTAGCATGCTCTGAGGCAGGCGTGCATGCCTCACAAGCGACCTTCCATATCCCAGCCCTGCAGAAGCCCCTGCCTGGCATGTAGCATGCTCTGAGGCAGGCGTGCATGCCTCACAAGTGACCTTCCATATCCCAGCCCTGCAGAAGCCCCTGCCTGGCATGTAGCATGCTCTGAGGCAGGCTTGCAGACCTCACATGGCATTTGCCTTTCTCCAGCCCTTCCAGACAGGGTCGGACTAGGACAGGAAATAGACCTGGACACCTCAAGAAAAGTGGCCCTCACTTAAAAAAAAGTGTTTCTCAATCCCTCATCGGTGAATCATGTCAATTCACAACTTTACAGAAAATGCTACTTATGGAGGGTTAATGGTGTTTGTTGCATGTAATGTTTTGTGTAAACACTTGAGAAAACAAGTGATAACATTACTTTTCCATGGCCCCCGCATTTCATAATGATTTGGTATTTAAATAGCGCGTTTGCCGAAACACTGTACATAGCACATATTTACATACAATCATTCCCAACCGAAGTAGTTGGTACTCATTTATCAACCTCTGATTAATGAAAGGCTGAGTTGGCCTTTCCAAAATTTGAACCTGCTACTTGCTGATCATGCATAGATCGCAGCAGTGCCAGCGAGCGCTCAACCTGCTGGTCTATATTGCTGGAGTAATCTAGGAGGAGCAAGCAGTTCCTTCCTTCTTCCCTCCCATCATCCATCACTCCTTTAGCCCTCCCTTCATTCCTCTTGATTTTCTTCTTTCTTTTTTCTTTTGTTACTTCCTTTTTTCTTGCTTCCCCTTCCATTCTCTCCCCTTTCTTTCATGGTCATCTTTCCTCTCCTCCTTTCCTTCTACTCTCACATTGTTTCCTTCCTGTCTCCCTACCAACTTTCCTCTTAACTTAGCCACCCTACCCTCCTTGTTTTTGTCTCGTCTACCATTCGTCCTTATTTCTTTCCTTCCTCACTCTCTGTAATTCCTACCCCATTGTTATATTGGAAAATAGCAGTTAAAGATAAATGATTGTGCATGGGCAAAAAGGCTGAGTGCACTCAAGTGCACTCGAGTCAAGTGCAATGATAGGCTCTGCAGCATTCTTGAATCACAGCTGATACCAAAGGGCAGCTGCGTCAACAAGCCCTTAGTTGAGACAGCATGAAAGTGATAGATCCATGTTCAAACAGAAGCATTTAATCTAAGCATGCATGAACCCCACATCTGGGTCTGTCTAGCTACAGATATCTCATGGGATTAGGGGCCAGGATTTACAATGCTTGTACGAGTTGTCTAGTCCTGCGCGTAAGGTGCCAGGAAAGGGTGATGTCTGCAAGCATGCATCTTCAGCTACGACTTAACAATGTCACAATTCACCACAACTATGGTGCCACCACATACCTCATTCTGCTCAGACAATCCCCAATCTAAAGCAATGCCACACTATGGTTATCACCTCCACAATTCTACCCAATTCTACAGTGTGAGAACCATCCCTCGTTAAATCAAGCTAATGTATCTAAACTACAGAGATGCAATTGCTGGCTGGAAAATTAGGAAAACCTGTCCTCAGGGCACCACGTGATCCTCATACCAGTATGACACAGCGTGCTGCAGAACTCGCACTAGCGATAACCTGGCTTTAGATCGCTGTATTTAGACTTTAGTGAAGTGAGAAGCTCTCACTTTCCACAACATCCTGTTTTCTGTTCAAAACCCTGAGCAAACATGCCCTACACCAGAAAACACGTATTCAAAGGAAACATGGTGCAATAAACCTTATGTCCCTCGGGCTTCCTCCCAGGCACACAAATGGCCCAAGAAAACAGGCCTTAATGCAACTTCAGAAAGGGTCCTCAATACAGCCACTGAATCTGAACCATGCACACTCTCTGAGAGGTCCCTTGCTGAGGGGCCTGAACACAACTCCCAATGCACAGGGAAGGACGGAGAAAGCATTGTTTCATATCATTTTGCGTATTGGGGTTCAGCTGTGTAAGTGCACAGGCACAATAAAAGGTAGGATCTGTACATTCAACCATACACCCAATATATGAAAGCAGGCTGTTTGGAATAAGGGCTAACGTTTAGATGCCAGAGACCGTGACTAACGTTGGAATAACCAAAACTGAGATTTTATGAGAGAATACTGATCGTACGCCTCAGGTATCAGCAAATGCAACCGTCTGACAGCACAAATGTTCTTTTTATTTCACCCACCCTTGACCTGCAAAGGTAAGGAGGAAGCAGTGTGCAAGGCATTCTGGAAAATAGTTTTTTTTTTAAATGAAATTAGTTTTGCTGATTGCGTTAATCCCCATATTCTGGATATATATAGTATATTCTGAAATGCAATCCTAGGGCTTACAGAACGTGACAGCTGTATGCTGCAAAGTTTGGATGCAAGGTCAAACACTAAGCTCCAAAACCAACAGTTTGGACTGAGAGCGAAAGGACCACATTATGACAAATTATAGTGCACACTTGTGCTTGCCACACTTTATACCTAATGTACCTAATGCAGAAGTACAATTGACTGTGTCCTATAATTGCACACTGAAACGTAGGAAATCAGCTCTTACAAGAAGCACTGTGCATTGGACACTCCTAGTCAACGGGCATGCACAAAATACACATACATGCAGCAATATTTACCACACTTTAAGGGAAATTTCTATTTCTATAAACTAAAATTATGAAACTTTGTCCTGCCCTCTAGAGGTTTGTCCATGTCGAATTTAAGAGATTTTTAGAAGGTAAGAGCTTTCGCTTATGGGTTAAAAAGAGACACGTGGCGTGGATGCAGTTCGTTTTCAGTCTTAGAGAGCTTTCAGAGTGAATTGATCATGATCTGATAAGTGTGACATAGATACATACAATCTCACTGCATGAAGGAGCCAGCAGGTACGATAGCACAGATCCAGGGCAGCCCAGGTGGAAACACAAAGCTTTCTGCACATATTTATTGTGAAACTGGAGCAACCTAAATACTGTATCATCACCTTACAGGCCCACCCAATTGAAACCTTTACAATTAATCTCCTTCACCCTGCTTTTTTAACACTGACACACTGAGTAGCATCACATGCCTTTACCACTGGGCAGCACTGAGTGTTTTCACTACAGAACACCATCACATTCACATGCCTTTAACACAAAGCAGCACTGACAGGAGTGTAGCACGTTTGACAGCAGCGTAAACATCTCTTTTGCTGAGTAGCATCAGAGAGCAGCATTAATGTTTTATACATTAGGCTGCACATTTTGTAACTCTGTCCTGACTTTGCCGCAGCAGATAACCACTTCAGAACCAGTCCTGCCTGATTCGCCTAAACTGTAGTCAGACTTCCTCCTTTTGTAAAGCCCTCCCACCGAGTAGCACCCCAAAGAAGTGAGGGCCCGGCCCTCGCTATCTTGAAATGGATAGACAAGCGCAGAGTGTCTCGGACTTGCGACCAGAAACCCAGTGCCCACTAGCGAGCATCAGTGGGGCTGCCTCCAACAAACCAACTGAGCTACACCATAAACGCCTTATGCACAGACGAGCAACATGGACAGCAAGGTGCCTAACACCCCCTGAGCCCACATTATGAGAAATCAGATTCAATTGAATTCTTGGGACCAGGCTTGACAGAATATGGAGGGTTGGGACAGAAAGATAAAGGTAAAAGGGGAATAGGAATTTGGAGCAGGTCGACGCTTCAAGTAGTAGAATGAAAGACTGCACAATGATACTATTTCCGAAAATTTCACATCAACCAGGATACCTAGGCCCTGCATGCGGCACCAGGACAGGACCATTCACCTTTCCCTGCTCCCGGTCTTTCCAGGAAATCTCTTCCATGTGGGTAGAGTCCACACTACTTTAAGTGTGTGGTACTGGCATTCATTCAGATTGGCAATCCTACACGCGCACATTTAGCTACACACAAACGTGTCATTTTAGGATTCAGTGTTCCCCTCTCCCATGGTGCACTTTTATAAGGACTAGGACTACTACATAGGCCGGCCCTCCACCACTGTCTAGCCCACACTGAGCCAGGTGTTGCAAGCAATGACCCACACACATCACGACACAGCTCCCTTTCCGCACCAGCCCCAGATACATTACCAGGAACAGCATCGAGTTTAAGTCCTCTCATGCTCCCACCACCATATGCCATGGATGGGAGGGATGCTGCTGCCTGCAACAGGTGTTTGAGAAAACCTGATCTTCATTCAAAAGACATTCATTTGGTCTGATTGGAAATGTGATTTTGTTTTTCATATTTTTTTTCTGTGCTCAAACATCCCCTTGTGGTTTGAGTTGCATGTGTTGTTAGTCATGCTGACAGAATGATTGCACGACCGTGACACACACTGACTGAGTGGCAGTGCTCTGGCCCTTTCTCGACTAACAGAGATAGTAACAATTAATTGCAAACACTTCGCATGACTGTTCTCATTCAGAGTGACTGCCTCTTCTCTGACTCCCGACCCATGCTGGCCCATTCAATTTTATGTTTTTATTACTTACTGTGTGTAACCCACGTGCACAAATTCTGTCTCCAGAGACTCTCCATTGCAGTTTACGACTGGGTCAGGCAGCTCGAATAGGGCCATTGTCGTTGTCGGGTGTGCTTTGCTTGAGGCCTGCTACCTCCTCTGTCATCAACACTTCCTTTTGAATATCTGTGCATTGTGCTGGGTGTGGCACCCAGCAACACACCAATGCGCATGATGGCCCACGCGTCTTGAGCATGATTGGCTGCTAGCCTGCTACATATCAACAGGCCCCCTGACCCTGCCCTGAGAGGGCTAGGCTCAAGAGTCATCCCCAGGTCAGCCCCACCCTGCTCGCCTCTCAAGGCAGCAAAAGCCAACTTGATGTTGGCCCACCCCCCACAACAGGAATTTGTGGTGATCTCGAAGAGAACGTGAGGCTGCCTTCCTGGCGCCAAGCGACTCATGCTATTGGTGCATCATCAAAGGAAAGTTAACACTTATTAAGTGTTAACTTTTCTTTGATGATGCTCTCCGACTGACACTGTTTGCATTCTAATCATAAACAATTCAGTTTGCCGCCCTGCGGCGAGCTGGCGGCAGCCTGTGTGAGGCAACATAACAAGTACAACTTCAGTTACAAAAATCCAGCCCAGCCCCATGGATATTAATGTGGCTCATAAATCGAGCCCCAGAGTGGCTTATAAAATCGGCCCGGGGCCATTCAAAGTCCATTTTGATTCGGCCAGTGGCAGAGTGCCAGATAGACCAGGCTGCCCTGCTTCTCGAAGGCCCTGCCTGGCATGTAGCATGCTCCGAGGCAGACTTGCAGGCCTCACATGGCACCTGCCTTTCTCCAGCCCTGCAGAAGCTCCTGTCCGGCATGTAGCATTCTATGAGGCAGACTTGCAGGCCTCACAGGGGACGTTCCATATCCCAGTCCTTCCAGAAGCCCCTGCCTGGCATGTAGCATGCTCGGAGGCAGGCTTGCAGGCCTCATAAGGGACGTTCCATATCCCAGTCCTCCCAGAAGCCCCTGCCTGGCATGTAGCATGCTCTGAGGCAGGCTTGCAGGCCTCACATGGCACTTACCTTTCTCCAGTCCTTCCAGAAGCCCCGGTCTAGCATGTAGCATGCTCTGAGGTAGGCTTGCAGGCCTCACATGGCACTTACCTTTCTCCAGTCCTTCCAGAAGCCCCTGCCTGGCATGTAGCATGCTCTGAGGCAGGCTTGTAGGCCTCACATGGCACTTACCTTTCTCCAGCCCTTCCAGGAGCCCCTGCCTGGCATGTAGCATGCTCTGAGGCACACTTGCAGGCCTCACAAGAGACGTTCCATGTCCCAGTCCTTCCAGAAGCCCCTGCCTGGCATGTCGCATGTGCTGAAGCAGGCCTGCAGGCTTCACATGGCACGTGCCTTTCTCCAGTCCTTCCAGAAGCCCCTGCCTGGCATGTAGCATGCTCGGAGGCAGGCTTGCAGGCCTCACAAGGGACGTTCCATATCCCAGTCCTTCCAGAAGCCCCTGCCTGGCATGTAGCATGCTCGGAGGCAGGCTTGCAGGCCTCACAAGGGACGTTCCATGTCCCAGTCCTTCCAGAAGCCCCTGCCTGGCATGTAGCATGCTCTGAGGCAGGCGTGCAGGCCTCATAAGGGCGTTCCATATCCCAGTCCTTCCAGAAACCCCTGCCTGACATGTCGCATGTGCTGAGGCAGGCCTGCAGGCATCACATGGCACTTGCCTTTCTCCAGTCCTTCCAGAAGCTCCTGCCTGGCATGTAGCATGCTCTGAGGCAGGCTTGCAGGCCTCACATGGCACTTGCCTTTCTCCAGCCCTCCAGAAGCCCCTGCCTGGCATGTAGCATGCTCTGAGGCAGGCTTGCAGGCCTCGCAGGCAACTTTACATATCATAGTTCTTCCAGAAGCCCCTGCCTCGAATGTAGCATGCACTGAGCAGGCTTAAAGGCCTCACATGGCACCTGCATTTCTCCAGCCCTGCGGAAGTCCCTGCTTTGCATGTAGCATGCTCTGAGGCAAGCTTGCAGACCTCACATGGAACTTGTCTTTCTCCAGTCCTTCCAGAAGCCCCTGCCTGACATGCACCATGCCTCGAGGCAGGCTTGCAGGACTCACATGGCACTTGACTTTCTCCACTCTGTCCAGAAGACCCTGCCTGACATGTAGCATTATCTGCAACAGGCTTGCAGGTCTCACAAGCGACGTTCCATATCCCAGTCCTTCCAGAAGGCCCTGCCTGGTATGTAGCATGATTTGAGGCAGGCTTGCATGCCTCACATGGCACCTGCCTTTGTCCACTCACTCTTTAAGCCCCTGCCTGACATGTAGCATGTTCTGAGGCAGGCTTGCAGGCCTAAAAAGGGACGTTCCATATCCCACTCCTTCCAGAAGCCCCTGCCTGGCATGTAGCATGATCTGAGGCAGGCTTGCAGGCCTCGCATGGCACTTGTTTTTGTCCAGCCTTGCAGAAGCGCCTGCCTGGCATGTAGCATGCCCTGAGGCAGGCTTGCACGCCTCACATGGACCATGCCTTTCTCCAGTCCTTCCAGAAGCCCCTGCTTGGCATGTAGCATGCTCTAAGGCAGGCTTGCAGGCGTCACATGGCACTTACCTTTCTCCAGTCCTTCCAGGAGCCCCTGCCTGGCATGTAGCATGCTCTGAGGCAGGCTTGCAGGCTTCATAAGGGACGTTCCATATCCCAGTCCTTCCAGAAGCCCCTGCCTGGCATGTAGCATGCTCGGAGGTAGGCTTGCAGGCCTCATAAGGGACGTTCCATATCCCAGTCCTTCCCGAAGACCCTGCATTGCATGTAGCATGCTCTGAGGCAGTCTTGCAGGCCTCACATGGCACTTACCTTTCTCCAGTCCTTCCAGAAGCCCCTGCCTGGCATGTAGCATGCTCTGAGGCAGGCTTGCAGGCCTCTCATGGCACTTACCTTTCTCCAGTCCTTCCAGGAGCCCCTGCCTGGCATGTAGCATGCTCTGAGGCAGGCTTGTAGGCTTCATAAGGGACGTTCCATATCCCAGTCCTTCCAGAAGACCCGGCCTGATATGTAGCATGCTCTGAGGCAGGCTTGTAGGCTTTATAAGGGATGTTCCATATCCCAGTCCTTCCAGAGCCCCTGCCTGGCATGTAGCATGCTCTGAGGCAGGCTTGTAGGCTTCATAAGGGACGTTCCATATCCCAGTCCTTCCAGAAGACCCGGCCTGATATGTAGCATGCTCTGAGGCAGGCTTGTAGGCTTCATAAGGGACGTTCCATATCCAAGTCCTTCCAGAAGACCCGGCCTGATATGTAGCATGCTCTGAGACAGGCTTGTAGGCTTCATAAGGGGCGTTCCATATCCCAGTCCTTCCAGAAGCCCCTGCCTGGCATGTAGCATGCTCTGAGGAAGGCTTGTAGGCTTCATAAGGGACGTTCCATATCCCAGTCCTTCCAGAAGACCCGGCCTGATATGTAGCATGCTCTGAGGCAGGCTTGCACGCCTCACATGGAACTTGCCTTTCTCCAGTCCTTCCAGAAGCCCCTGCTTGACATGTAGCATGCTTTGAGACAGGCTTGCAGGCCTTGCATGGCACTTGCCCTAGCCCGGCACTTCCTTCTTTGCGAAGTCAACGGCCTGTGAGAGGACTACTTAATTCCTGTGTGACCACCACAATTGCCATCAGCTGCGGGTGGCATGCACGCCCTAGTGCTGCCTTTAGGAATGTGTGGCACGCCCATTATGAACCAGGCTCTCTTTCTCTCCTAGCAATTCCCTTACTGTGGCTAATATCTATCGGCCACCTGGTCAGATCTCCTCCTTCTTCTCTGAATGGGCGGACCTCTCCTCTTCCCTCCTGGTCTTGACCACTCAACTCCTCCTTCTTGGAGACTTTAACATCCACCTGGATGCTCCCTGTCCTTCCTCTGGATTCTTTCACGACCTCTACAACTCTCTCTCACTCTCTATTCTCCCTTCTGGTCCGACTCACTCTGCAGGACACACTCTGGATGTTCTGATCTCCTCAGACCTTCCTCTTTATATCTCTCTCATCACTCCTCTCTCCTGGAGTGATCACTTTCTCCTTTCTTTCCATCTTATCCTGTCCTCCCCACAGACTAAGCCAATTCCAGCACTGCCACCTACCTTCTCGGTTATCTGACCCATGAAGCGTGTGTCAGTTAAGGCTTTCGCCGGCACTTTCTCACCTCACCCTTCCCCTTTGGCTGACTCACTCCCTGACACTGCCCTTTCCATGCTCCACTCTGCTATATCTGATAACCTTGATGTTCTTGCCCCTGTCATGAGGATCAGCCTGAGGATCAAAGCCAAGTGCAATTCCTGGTACGACTCAGACCTCGTAACCCTCAAACGCAAGTGCAGGGTTGCTGAGTGAAAATGGCGTGCTTCTGGTGCATCCTCTGACGCCTACCTGACAGTGTTTACCCAATCCCCTCACTCTGTTACCATATACAGATATAGCACCTATATTAAAGTTACCTTTTCCGAACCAATAGAAATGCTTATTAACTTTGGAGTGTTACACGTCAGCTATGATGAGTTTTTGGAATAAATGATGTTGTTTTTATGAAGTTCGTTGGAGTTGAAGCGAGACGGACAATTGCATCACTGCTGGTTTCTATGACTCCCCGTTTTTTGTATTTGTCATTTAACGGACTACCTTTGCCAAACCATTGAGTTGTCCTTATTGATTGGTGTTGGAGTAATAAAGCTGCACCCCCACCAATCTCAAAGGTGCAGCTATCTCGTCTTAAAGTACTTCGGAGCATCCCCGACTCTATGGGCCCAGCCGGGAGACTCCCCAGTACCCTTGGTAGCAGAGATTTGATGGTTTATCGACTATCGATTATTAAGTAAGACACTTATTGACCGTCGACATAAACAATGGTGGCATAAAAAGACTGCAGTCAGGGCCTGAAGGGACCCGTGTTCCCCATGCATCCCTTCTCATTCCTACATGCAGCTGAGCGGGTGAAAAACTGAAGAAGGCGGTAACGAAGGCGGTGATCCCGAGGGACCAGAGAGGAAACATGCGAGCGGTGAGTGAAACAAAAATTGAATGCTTTGGCAAATAGTGCATGCTTTAGAACAAGTAAAGGGAAAAGGTAACGAGGGGGGGGAGGCGGGAAGAAAACAAAAATATAGTTAGAAGCAGAGAAGACTATATATATGGGGATAATGACTCAAGACACCCGAGTAATTAAAGGTTACTGAGGCAGACACCCGAGATATTAAAGGTTACTGGGGCAGACACCGAGAAGTGAAAGGTTACCGGGGCAGAACCCCAGAAATTAAAGGTTACCGGGGCAGACACCCGAGAAGTGAGAGGATACCGGGGGAGACACCCGAGAAGTGAGAGGATTCACCTTATTCCTATGCTTTAATATAGTGGCTAGAAGAAACGTGTACCTAGAGTCCCACATAATGGGGAACGATTAGGCTAGCACAACGTTTATAGACGTCATGAAAGGGGTACATTTACACTCCATGAAGGGGTAATGATTAGAGGCAGAGATATCTGTGTCCAGCTGGTGTCTGTTTAGTCTGTCAAGCGTCTGTCGTATATGTTTTTTGTTGTGACATCATATGTCTAAAAAATGTTGTGACATCATATGTCTAAAAACATTTCTTTGAGAAAACAGATCCAAACTTTGTGCGATTTTACAGCTGAGGTGAAATCGCATGTGAATTAATGTTTTTGAGTAAATTGGAAGATATGACATTTTTGTGAAAATTTGGATTGGAGCTTGCAGTGTTTGGTGCTCGCTCATATTGTTAGAAGTTGTTTAAGTCACACAAAAACATGGACAAGTGTTGTATAAAAGGAAAGGAAACAGAGTTAAGCATGAAAGATATAACTCCATTGGCACACTTATGCAAGCAGTTGCCAAAACACGCACCCAAGCTAAAGAAATATAGTACCAAGTGGGTTTAAGGTACCGCCCACAAAATGTTTATGCCATGGCCACAAAATGGGTCTTTATCTAAAGCCGTCTTACAACATATGACGACATATTTGCATGCCACATATTCAGGCAAAAAGCTAGAAAAACAACTTGCTTTTCTCGAGTTGTGGAAAATGTTTGAACAGGGAAAGGAGGAAGAGCCGACAGCAGACTGGATACTTAACATATGCACGGAGGGGGGTAAGACGCCTATCGCGCCACCTGCCCCACCCGAAACTAAAATTGAGGAAAGTAAGGATGAGGGGTTATACCCACTGAGAGAACTCAAAGCAGCCACAGGGTATACCAACCCTGCATATGAGTCACCTACACATAGAGGTGATGAAAACCAAGGGAAGGATAGGGACAAAAATATTACCTCTACAGTCCCACGAGACAAGGAGAGACATAAGAACGCAAGAGGAGATCAAGCACAGACAAGTGCATCTCTCGATAAAGAGAGAGAAGGGAAGTGATGGAAGGGAAATGAAAGTAGAACTGATTAAATAGCATTCGCAAAAGACGAATGGATGGGAGGACACATTTTATTGAAACCAGATGGCAAAAGCATTGATGACGTAAAACAAAAGGAGAAGTTAGGTGATGCACAGAGAAAGGGGAAAGAGAAGGAGTTAAGAGACGAGAGTATAAGAAAGAAAGATAGACAAAGGCGAGAACAGCTATATCACGAAGAGCAAGAGAGACAGTTCGATCGCAACACAAGAGCAGCCAATGATCAAGACAGACAGAAACAGCAAAGGTTAGAAGAAGAGCAAAGGATACATAAGAAAAGAATAAAAAGACAAAGAGATGAGGAAATCCGAAGGGCAGAGGAAGGTAGAAATGAAAAGAGAAGGGAAGAAGATAGGCTCAGAGAAGAGGTGAGGAAACGCAAGGAGTTTGATGAGGACATAGACCGTAAGCGAAGACAGAGAGCATGCAATCTTGAATATCTGGGGAGAGAGGTTAAAAAACCTGCTCCAGTGGTAGATTGGGAAGACATCGAAGAATTTTTTCCTGAGTACGATTCATCACCAGGCACGTCTAGGGCAAATATTGACGATGACTTTGACATCAGAAGCATCAGAGAAACTATCGATAGAATATATGATGAAATGGGGCTTCAACAAATACCCCAAGACAAGCGCCTACAAAGCACTCAGCTATATGACACTGGGGATGTCACCCGAAGAAGTGGGAATAGGGAATTATCCCTAGATAGATTAGAAATCAGTAGGAACAAAGACGATGCAAGAAATTGCACGAATTGGGGACAGACAATGTCTGACTCGGAAAGGGAGGAGCACAAGGAAAATGAGGAGGAGGACAGGAGCAAAAGACGACTCCCAAGGGAAAAAAGAATAAGATGGTCAGACACTAGTGAGTCTGCACCAGGACATCAGAGTCAACCACGCAGCCTGACGGATATGAAGAAGTATCTCACGGTCAGAGGGGGGTGTCTTCGCCACCCTATGTGGACAGACTAAGGGCATTGCTAGGTAGACGGCGATGTGGAAATCTTACCCCTGCAATAGACAGGAGAATAATGAGAGAAGAGAGAGAGAGCTACACATTCCAATTTCCATTTCTTGAGAAGGGGGGAATAAGACCACAATATACTCCATGGCCACACATGGATCGAGAAAACTTGAAAAACAATCTTCCATTACTGACATTGGGAGCCGGAAAATGGATACACGAGTTAGAAAAGATGACAGGAGGGAACACGTTAGCTATTGGGGATATTAAGGGTCTCCTAATCGCCATACTTGGTGAGAGAGCTGACGATGTGTGGGCATGAGCAGGCTACCCTGGTGTAACCACAATTAATACCTCGCATGACAAATCTCCATTTAACAATTGCAGAGCCGCAGTATGGAAAGCGCTACGAGTGCTATATACAGATACTTCCGATATGGGAGTTATAATGACGCAGAAAATGAAAGAGTCTGAGGATCCGTTGATTTATATACAGAATTTTCAAGACGCATGGGTGCTCGAGACTCATGAGTGTTGGACAAAATCCATAACTGTTTTCTACCATATATTGTGCCATGGACTGCTGGAACAGGTACAGAAACAGCTCAAGAAGCTGCTGTGAATTGAAGCTAAACCTTGGGCAGAGATACAGTTAACCATTTCCCATTATTGTAGGTTGCTGCAGGAAAAGAATTGCAAAAAGGAAACAACTCGAAAAGGTGAGGAAGCGAAATTGGTGCAAAAGAAATTGTCAAAATATGCTCTTGAAGGAGCTATGATAACTAGAGCAGCTGAATCAAGCATGCAGCTGGTGGCCAGTCCACAACAAAATAATCAGGCCAATATGGGGTTGTACCCCAGGGGAAGAGGATTTAGGGGAAGAGGATGGCAGAGTAATCCGGGAGGTTTCCAAAATAACCAAGGAGATTTTCAAAATATGCAAAATGGTAATCAAGATATGTCAAACGGGCAAATGATCTGAACACCGCCTCTGACCATGAAGATGTATCTCATGGTCAGAGGGGGGTGTCATCACCGCCCTATGTAGACAGGCTCAGGACATTGCCAGACAGACAGCGATGCAGGAATATTACCCCTGCAATAGACAGAAGAACAATGAGAGAAGAGAGAGAAGGCTATGCATCCCAATTTCCCTTGCTCGAGAAGGGGGGTGTGAGACCGCGATATATTCCAAGGCCATACATGAATCGAGAACATTTGAAAAGCAAGCTGCCAATGCTGACATCGGGAGCCGGAAAGTGGATACATGAGTTGTAAAAAATGAGAGGAGGAAACACGTTAGCTATAGGGGACATTAAGGGTCTCCTAATTGCCATACTTGGTGAGAGAGCAGACAATGTGTGGGCATGAGCAGGCTACCATGGCGTAACCACAATTAATACAATTAATACCGCGATGGAGCTCCAGTTAACAACTGTAGAGCTGCAGTATCGAAAGCACTACAAGTACTATACCCAGATACTTCAGATATGGCAGCTATAATGACGCAAAAAATGTCTGAAGATCCGTTAATTTACATACAGAATTTTCAAGACACATGGGTGCTCAAGACTCATAAATCTTGGATGAAATCTATACCTTTGTTTTACCATATATTGTGCCAAGGACTGCCCGAGCTGGTGCAGAAACAACTCAAGAAATTGGTGGGAATTGAAGCCAAGCCTTGTGCTGAAATACAGTTGACCATCGCACATTATTGTAGATTGCTGCAGGAAAAGAATCGCAAAAAGGAAGCAACTCAAAAGGGTGAGGAAGCTAAATTGGTGCAGAAGAAATGATCAAAGTATGCCCTTGAAGGAGACATGCTAACTAGCGCAGCTGAATCAAGCATGCAGCAGGTGGCTAGTCCACAAGAAAATAATCAGGGTAATGCAGGATTTTACCCACGGGGAAGAGGATTCAGGGGAAGAGGATGGCAGAGCAATCAGGGAGGTTTCCAAAATAATCAAGGAGCTTTTCAAAATATGCAAAATGGTAACCAAGATATGCCTAATGGGCAAATGATCCGACCACCACCGGTATGTTGGCTGTGTAGAATGACAGGGCACTTAGCGCGCACATATTTAAAAAAAAGGTAGCTGGCGCTCCTCTCCAGAAAGAACATGACATGATAACCTGTTCTGAGATGAGAGTTTGCAGCACACGCTTTTTGCTCACTGTACCTTTCACAGATGGGAAATATCCATTTGCATATCAGTCTTTGTCCCACCCACATGGGCAATTCCTATCTGAACAAGAGTACTAAAAGCAAACCCCATACACGGGTTTCAGCCTTGTTGGGCCTCATCAGTGAGGTGAAGCTGCGCCTCTCTGAGCACAGTGAGCAGGGAGTCCACGTCTGGTTGCCCCCAGGTAACCTAGGGTGACCAACCCCAAGTTCCTTGCAAATATTTTTAAAAGAAGGTAGCTGGCGCTCCTCTCCAGAAAGAACATGGCATGATAACCTGTTCTGAGATGAGAGTTTGCAGCACACGCTTTTTGCTTGGCGCGCACATGCAGAAATCAAGGCATGATGCAGAACGGCCAAGGAATAGGAGTAGGCATGGTGAATCCACCTGCAGCCTCACAGCAGGGAATTGCACAGAATCACACAGTGCAACAGCAAACACCAGGAGCTCAGCAAGTTGCACAACCTCAGAGCATGGGGAATTTTCCACAAGGACAATCCCAACAGGCACCAAAGCAGCCGTCTCAACCAATGAGCACAGGGCAGGCCCTGAACCCCAGAATTTGAAATGACACTGCTCATGGAGGAAATCCAGCAGCACCAAATTTGTATATGAACTAGGACAGCTCACTGGGAACCCTGATGTGTTCTATTCTATCAGTGACACCAGACCCTCGCAGGGAACCAAGGATGAATGGCATTATAGGGGATAGGGAATATTCCTTTCTCGTTGTCACGGGTGCAACGCACTCATGTATTCGTGAGGGCAAGTTTTCCTTGTCTGGCGAGGCCATAAATACTCAAAGTTTCACGAGAGCGACAAGTCGTGCCCCCTTTACAAACGCACTTCCAGTCTCTATAGGAGAATGTGAAATGAACGTGCTTTACTGTATTCACGTCAGACCCCAGTAAATATTTTGGGAAGAGATTTAATGACGAAGTTAAACATGACAATTTAATTCACGGAGTAGGGCATAGTATGTTCAACTCCAGGAATGCACTATTCAAATGTATGCAAAATAGTTAGGGCATGCTCAGGACACATAGCCATGAGGGCCATACCTTTAGAGCCAGACATTTTCGCATATTGCATGCGCATGCTTATGGCAGAAATACCAGGCCTTGCAGACAAAATAATGAGAACCCCTGATGAGTTCTTATTTAGACCCAAAATACTGATGCACGAGGAGAAGGGACATGTATTTCCCTTGACAATACACACAGCTGCCATACGAGGGAAAGTAGCCTTGGTTGACGGTTACGATGACAAGGGCAGACAATGGTGCGCGATAATCGCTACTGAAGAAGGATATTGAGTGGCTGACGTCACCGATGACAACCTGTTTGAAGAACAAACAGACATGAAAGAGGAAATGGTGGAAGTGAGTCTCACTTTTTAGGTGAAGATGATCAAGAGAGAGGTACCCCAGAGAATGATGTTGACACTAAATCGTCCTGAGTATTTTGATGACGATATGGCCCAGGTGCCTGTCCCAGTATGGACTACAGGCCCCTATGACGTAGGCCTATTGAAGGGGTTTGAGGAAGTGAAGATTGAACTGAAACCAGGAGCAATTTTACCCAAAGCTCGACAATATCCCATGTCCAGAGAGGCAGATGAAGGGATTTGTAAGACCATTTCTTCAATGATGGAACAGGGCATCTTAGTGACGTCAGAGTCATCATGCAATACCGCAGTTTATCCGATCAAAACATCAAAGGGAGGGTCTTGGCATTTAATCCAGGATTTACGCCCAATAAATGATATTGTTGAGGCTGAGTTCCTTCTAGTCCCTAACCCGGCTACAATTCCATGTAATATACCTGTTGAGGCAAAATATTTCACGGTAATTGAATTGAAAAATGCATTTTTCTCAATCCTGTTGCACCGTGACTCACAAGATCTGACATCATTCACATTTAGACAGATACGTCTAAAAAGCACAAGGCTGCCACAGAGGTACTGTGAGTCTCCTTCCATTTTCAAAAGAGTCCCACAGATGGACTTGAGCAACATTACATTAGAAAGTGTCATCCTGCAGTACGTGGATGACATCTTAATTTGCAGCACAACAGAAGAGCAATGCAGGCACAATTCTATTCAGCTATTGACTACACTGGCTGAGAAAGGTTATGAAGTTGACAAGGAAAACTTGCAATATTGTCAGCAAGAAGTGCTGTACATAGGCCAACTGATCTCACATGAGGGCAAAAGGGTTACCCCAGAAAGGGCTGAAGCCATATTGAACACGGCTAAGCCACACACGATAAAGCAGATACAGAGCTTTCTAGGCCGATGTAATTATGTCAGGGCATGGGTCTTTAATTACAGCTCTTACACTAAGCCTTTACTTCAGGCCCTAAAGAAGGCCCAAGTGACGAAGGAGAAGATTGAATGGTCCGAGTTCATGGAAAAAGGGTTAGCTGACCACAAAAGTGCTACTTGCACAGCACCAGTTCTAGGGATTCCCAATTATGCAGAGGAATTTTACCTGTTTTCACACACAAATGGCAGCGTCATGACAGCAGTGCTAGCTCAAAAAACCTTGTTGGGGTACAAACCCTTGGCATATCACAGTGGAAATCTGGACCCAGTAATGAGAGGCCACTTCCCATGCGAACAAAGTTTAGATGCCGCAGTGTTCGCCATAGAGAAGGCTACAACCATCGTAATGGGATGCTCAATGACGTTGTACGTCGAGCACTCGATATTTGCCATTCTAGAGAAACCAAAGGACACATTGACATCCCAGAAAGTTTCTGCTTATGAAGTAATCATATCAAATCCATCGATTAAGATAGTCCGATGTATGATAGTGAACCCAGCTATGTTTATAGCATAGCCAGTCACTGAAGGAGAACCAATGCATGACTGTGCAAATTATGAAGAATTCTATGATGAAATTACCAGGGTAAAAGAAAATGCCTTGGCAGGAGGAGAGATCGTCTTTATTGACGGGTCTTCAAGGATTGACCAAAGTGATGGGCAGAGGTACACAGGTGTTGCTGTGATGAAGCACACAGCAAATGGAGAGTTTTGAGTACCTCTCAGTGCGCAAACGCCATCTCATTATTCAGCGCAGGCTGCAGAATTATTGGCGTTGATACTCACCATTGATAATCACACAGACCAGGAAGTAACGGTGTACAGTGACACCGCCTATGTGACGTCAACAGTGCATGCAGGCTTAGCGCCCTGGAAAAGGAGGGGCTACCTCTGAACAGACGGCATGCCAGTGTAACACGCAGCCTTATTGGACAGGCTGGTCAAGGCACTACAGCTCCCAGTGGGCATAGAAGTCGTGAAATGCGCCGCCCACACGAAAGGGACAGATTTTATCTGTAGCAGTAAATCATGCAGCAGACATAGAGGCCAAACAAATTGCATCCAAAGATGAGAGGATCATGGAAGTGGAAGACATCTCTATCAATGAAAGGATGATAGTGGCATGAACTACGCCTGAAAGTTATAGCGATTTGGGGCAAACACAACTAATGGAACTCCAAGGGGAGGCACCACAGGAAGAGAAGAACCTGTGGAAACGTCGAGGGTGTTCTTTAAACCCCTCTGACAGCTTTTGGCGACAAGACAGCACTGGTAAACCAGTAATGCCTTTAGCCCAATTAAAAATAGCGCTGGAGCAGTTACATTACCCAGTTCATATGACTAAAGACAATCTAGCAGCAACGCTCGTGGAAGACTGGTTCATACCGAATTTAGCGGAGCACGTTGCATTTTTCATGGTGAACTGTTTAATTTGCCAGCAAATTACAGCAGGCCACACATTAAAAGCAATGAGAGGAGTCAGCAGCGTCAAGAACTTCATTGCTTTTGATATTTTCTGTCCTTACACTTTGTATCTGACCAACATGCACCATGTCCTCAGGATTGAAGCAAATCAGGGGGGTGGATTGGGAGCTCACCTATTCTGAACATGCACAGTAAAGGGGACTCATTGAAGTGTTATTTGTTTTGATTATTCCCATAGTCTAGCAAAGGAACTGTATCCTGAACTAAGAGACAATTTGTCGCCCGCAAGAGGGGGGACACTTGTGGAACACATAACACTCATGAACGCAGAATTCTAAAGACAATATTGGTTAAGGAAATAATAACATTGACATTTTTGTCGAATGATCGAGATGGGGGCCAGGAACAGCAACCTGGTCCTCCCACAAGAAGAGAGGCACCCCCGCTTCTCTAGAAGAAAATGCTGCCGCCTTACTTACAGGGGCATAATGTACCTATGAATCATATTCATCATTATTTTATTGTCATTAACGATCAGAACTGCATTCTTTATTGGTGCACAAAGCGTTCCAAATTCAGTGCGCCCATCTAATGATGCATGCATAAGACCCACAAAAACACCCATACCTTATATAGTCATTCCAGTCCCTAGAAAATCTGATGGTGGAGTGAATGAACTTGAAATGAATGTGATTAGCCGTGATACACACACCCTTGTGGTAACAAATGGAAAGGAGAGCCGGAGACAGGATCAGAAAGGGATGAATGAAGTAACATCACTGACAACTACACGCACGCAAACACGGAATGCACACAAAACAGGCCTAGTGTCAATGACTACAGAACCACAAACACAAATGGCAGAGAAGAAGAGACTGCCCGCCATAAGAAACTCCACAGCAGACGTTGTGAGAAAACAAGAGATAAGAGGAAAACCAAAAGAAACCATCATACCAGAAACTCTCAAGAAAACAAGAGCCAACTCAGAGAAACTCTCTACATGGACACCATGGATAGTAGACTCATTATTTCCGTTCATAGCCAAAGCAAGCAAGATGCAAGAGGAAATGAAGAACAAAACCGCAGAAACTGTATTGCCAAGCATACATGTTCCAACGAAAGGAACAAGCATTAGTTTCACAGTACAGCCATACACTAGACCAATGCCAGTATGGGTACGAATGTTCCTAGGCAGAGAAAAGAAACTATATGAGGAACAAGAGAAAGCAGCTAGAATTCGATAAACTGAAATGGCGCAGATGAGAAGGCCTGCACCATGGACCAGGATACCTGAGAATCCTCCAGCAAGAAAAAGCCATACAGATGCCTTCAGGGATATAGTCATAGCCAACTACAGGAAAACACTAATAATCAAGAGAAGCATGCATAGAGATGACAATGAACTAAACGATTACCTGGAGAGCACAGCACATCTGGGAAACAACAGTTGGTACCAACACATGAAAGAAGTTGAAAGACGAAGTTCAGAAGGGGAATGTTTTATATGTGCACTCCTAACATACAGCATGGGGAAGACAAGATCTTTGAGGCTGTAGAAATTGATGTCCGGACAGCACACTGTATGTAGCACGTAGCAATGTGCAATACCAGAGGCCAGTTCATGGGTAGTGATGCCTCTCTGAAATGGGCAACTGAAGCAACTGATCCAAATGAAGATGATTATGTCCAGGACATAAAGACAAGAAACAATGGAAAGACATTGTGATCAGATATGAGAAGCCTGGAGTTAAAGGAGCAGAGATTAGAAGAGAAGCAAATCAGAAGCTAAATGTCCAAGGAAAAACTCCCGAAGAAGCTTGGAGATGGAAGAATCGAGGCCAAATGCAAATCTGGGGAACAGTGCTTTCACCAGACGGATGGAAGAAAGGAGTAGTGATATGCCGAGCATGGATGGTCTTCGGTCACTACGAGCCAACCATCAACATAGTACAAAACGGATGCAAGCCATTATGGCCAAAACTTGCAAAACTACTCACATGGGTCGAAGACAGAGGAGGACCCTTGCAGATAGTGCCATTAGAAAGCCCAAGGTTCTGTTTCAGAAATAACGGCACAAGGAAGATGGGAGAAAATCAGAACTGTGAATGAGTTTTTGACGCTCCAGGAATGGTACATGGAACTGCAGCGATTATGGACCATTATTGGGCGTGTGGATCCAAAGCATACATCAGACTGCCAAGAGACTGGGGAGGCATATGCACAATAGTGAACATCCACGTTCCAGCATTGGTGATCCCGAAAAGTGACCTGAATATTGACAGTTTCCCGAAGGCAGATGCTCACCTGAGGAAGAAGATATCTGTGGAACTGACAACTCGAATGAAGAGAGAGAATTACTTCTCTGCCAAATTAGAAGAAGCCTTTCAAGCAATCCCATACGAACACAGGCTGTTTAGCCTCACCTGATCAGTGTTCGCAATGATTTTCATGACGAGATTTCAGTTTGGAGCAAATACTAAATGGTTGCACATAACCAGATGGGAGTTACTGCAGACCATCAACATGACCATAAAAGGAATTAATGCAATTAAAGAAGAATTAAGAGCCATCCGACTGATGACTATCCAGAACAGATACGTGCTTGACATGATCAGAGCTATGGATGGAGGAGTTTGTGCAAAAATAGGAGAATCATGTTGCATATTCACACCATCACATGATGAGGAGAATGGAACCTTAACTGAAGCCATAGGTATGCTGACAAAATTACAGAACCAAATGATTGATGAAACCGACGAAGTTGATGATAACAGCTGGTTTGGATCATTGTTCTCATGGGTCCCACAATGGATGGCAGACATATTCAAGTTTCTAGGAGCCCTGCTAGTGATGATATTACTAGGATTTTGTGTTATCAAGATAATAATCTCGCATTGCCAGAAAACTGCGAAGAAAGCTATAGGAATGACGATCATGATTGATGTGGAGCCAGGATGGAACCCAAAGACCTGACTGATGAAGAAATAAGAGATTTTATGAAGGCCAGCAGGCACGCGCCAGAAGGTACAAAATGTCTCTATCCCAAGGAGCACAGAAACTATGTGGGAAGTTGGATTTACTGCAGCCCGAATGGACAATGTCAACTGATGACCTGGAACAAGGACGAACATGTAAGAAACACAGGAAACCTGAAGGGAGTTATAAAGATATGGACTTCAAAGAGACACTTCTTCAGGCCATCATGTGTAGATCCAGAAGATGAAGAATGCATGAACCCAAGAGAAGAAGTGAAGAAGAATACAGAAGAACAGAACAAAATGGATCTAGAGAAGGAAGTGAAACTGGTTGATGGATCGCCCAGAGGGGGGTGTAGAGGAGGTCCCAAATAAAGCCTGCACTCCAATTGTCCATTTTGAAGTACCAGGAATGTTCACACCGTGATATGTGACATATGCTGAGCAAATAAACCAGCAGAGAGCCGCAGTAGGGCTCTGCCCAGTACCCATTAGAAGAGCAGCGCCTATTGACGTACGTATACCAAGAAAACCATGGACAATAAGATATCCATTGATATGATATGATATGATAAGGCATTTGTAACGCGCCTATACACAAGTGTTTCAAAAAAATGTGAGAAAACCTTACCAGCAAATAGGACGAAATATAGATTGTCTAAGTACTGTCCCGGAAGAACCCAGAAAGGCCTTAATGGAAGAGGGATGGCGACATCACGAAGGCCCGGACTGACTTGAAGATACAAGAAATGGCGACCAGAGTATGATGCAAGGAGACAAAATGCCACAAATAAAGAGATTGTGAACACAGAATGAAGGGACAATGTCAAAATGAAAGGAGCTTAAGCTGTAAGCAAGAATGAAGATATCCAACTACTTAACGCCTGTACATATGCTTGAAATGAAAGAAAGCTAAGAAAACAGTACGGCTTGCCATGCTTAGTAGAAGAATAGAGTGGCAAGTGCCATATACATAATCTACCTCAAAACGAAGCACAGTAGTATAAGTGCAAACCCACTTTACACGAAAAGCAGAATCAACTGAGGTTACTATAGGCCAAGCATGACAAGCTTCATATTCTAGCAAAACGAGGATAAATGGCTGAATCGAAACTAAGCAGATGCAACACATGCCAAAGGAGCCAAGGTCATACCAATAGAAGAAACTAACAGTAGTTACATCTAATTGAAACTTAAGAACAGAATATCCTGCTTCTGAAAGGCTGAAGATAAGGAAGCGTGGGCAGGTGGCAAGCAGAATAAGAATTAAATGCACAAATCAAGAGAAACTAGGCAAATTCACGGTGTCTGCATCACGTGACCATCCGAGCGAGGAGGTCACACCTACGTGTGGCATCCGCCCAGAAGAAGATAGCGGAACTTTCTCAATCAAAAGATGCAGTTCTGAGGCCAACCACAGTAACATAATTGACACATTGTTGTTGAAGTGATGATTGATTGTAACCTTAATTGGAGGAAGGCCGGGTAGCTGAGGGGGCACCCTGCACCTGGCTGTCCATTCTGCATGCTGGTAGCGAAGTGGAAATATATGCATGAGGTTGGTGCCAACCCAATCACAATGGACCAAATAATCTAGGGTCCTATAGTTAGTAGAACCAATGGGACGTCGTACTTTTAGTGACATCTACAGTAGTCATTTTTGAAGGAAGGGCTTATACGGCCACCTGACAGTGTTTACCCAATCCCCTCACTCCGTTACCATATACAGATATAGCACCTATATTAAAGTTACCTTTTCCGAACAAATAGAAATGCTTATTAATTTTGGAGTGTTACACATCAGCTATGACGAGTTTTTAGTATAAATGATGTTGTTTTTATGAAGTTCGTTGGAGTTGAAGCGAGACAGACGATCGCATCACTGCTGATTTCCATGACTCCCCGTTTTTTGTACTTGTCATTAAACTGACTCCCTTTGCCAAACCATTGAGTTGTCCTTATTGATTGGTGTTGGAGTAATAAATATGCACCCCCATCCATCTCAAAGGGGCAGCTATCTCGTCTTAAAGTGCTTCGGAGCACCCGCCGACTCTATGGGCCCAGCCGGGAGACTCCCCAGTACACTGGCATGTAGCATGCTCTGAGGCAGGCTTGCAGACCTCGCATTGCACATGCCTTTCTCCAGCCCTGCAGAAGCCCCTGCCTGGCATGTAGCATGCTCTGAGGCAGGCTTGCAGGCCTCACATGGCACTTACCTTTCTCCAGTCCTTCCAGGAGCCCCTGCCTGGCATGTAGCATGCTCTGAGGCAGGCTTGCACGCTTCATAAGGAACGTTCCATATCCTAGTCCTTCCAGAGGCCCCTGCTTGACATGTAGCATGCTTTGAGACAGGCTTGCAGGCCTTGCATGGCACTTGCCCTAGCCCGGCACTTCCTTCTTTGCGAAGTCAACGGCCTGTGAGACGACTACTTAATTCCTGTGTGACCACCACAATTGCCATCAGCTGCGGGTGGCATGCACGCCCTAGTGCTGCCTTTAGGAATGTGTGGCACGCCCATTATGAACCAGGCTCTCTTTCTCTCCTAGCAATTCCCTTACTGTGGCTAATATCTATCGGCCACCTGGTCAGATCTCCTCCTTCTTCTCTGAATGGGCGGACCTCTCCTCTTCCCTCCTGGTCTTGACCACTCAACTCCTCCTTCTTGGAGACTTTAACATCCACCTGGATGCTCCCTGTCCTTCCTCTGGACTCTTTCACGACCTCTACAACTCTCTCTCACTCTCTATTCTCCCTTCTGGTCCGACTCACTCTGCAGGACACACTCTGGATGTTCTGATCTCCTCAGACCTTCCCCTTTATATCTCTCTCATCACTCCTCTCTCCTGGAGTGATCACTTTCTCCTTTCTTTCCATCTTATCCTGTCCTCCCCCCAGACTAAGCCAATTACAGCACTGCCAATTACCTTCTCGGTTATCTGACCCATGAAGCGTGTGTCAGTGAAGGCTTTCGCCGGCATTTTCTCACCTCCCCCTTCCCCTTTAGCTGACTCACTCCCTGACACTGCCCTTTCCATGCTCTACTCTGCTATATCTGATACCCTTGATGTTCTTGCCCCTGTCATGAGGATCCGCTTGAAGATCACAGCCAAGTGCAATTCCTGGTATGACTCAGACCTCGTAACCCTCAAACGCAAGTGCAGGGTTGCTGAGTGAAAATGGCGTGCTTCTGGTGCATCCTCTGACAAATTGGCCTGCCACCTGCTCCAGAGGCAATACCATCTCTCTGTACGCACCAAGAAGAGAGCTCACATCCAAGCCCGCGTCTCTGCGGCATCTAACAACTCGGCTGAACTCTTTAAAATCTGCAAGGAACTGGCCAATCCTGCTGCATTCTCTACCTCTCCTGTCCCTTCGCAGGCCCTCTGCACAGCTCTGGCTTCTCCTTTCATCTCTAAAACTCAGTTCATCTTCTCTCTTCCACCCCCCCCTCCCATCTACCCCCTGCTCTTCCTCTGGCCCCTCTTCAGCCACCTCCGCTCCCTCCTTCTCGGCCTTTCCCCTGTTCTCCCCAGACGAGGTTTCCAGACAAGTCCGACAATGAAAGTCTCATCAAAACAGGTTCATCCCTGTTCCTCCAAAACCATCAAGGACCACATTGATTCCCTGACTCCTGCTCTAGCCGACTTCTGCAACCACTCCTTCGTCATTGGAGTCTTCCCATCCCCCCTGAAGCACTCCCTTGTGCACCCTCTTCTTAAGAAACCCTCTGCTAACCCATCCTGCCCGGCTAACTATCGACCAATCTCCATCACTCCCTTCTTGGACAAACTCCTGGAAAGGCTGGCCATTTCCTAGCTTAATCTTCACACTGAATCTGTTGGTTGTCTTCATGACCATCAGTCTGGCTTCAGAGCTGCTAGAAGCACAGAAACTGCTCTCCTGAACATCCGTGAAGACCTGCTCTCAAACCTTGATTCCAACACCCCTTGTGTTCCCATCTTGCATGATCTCTCCTCTGCCTGTATCACAGTCAAACCATGCCATCCTGCTCAACCGTCTCTGATAACCTGGGTATCACCGGTCAGGCCCTGGCGTGGCTGACTTCTTTCCTCTCTGATCGACCCTCTCAGATCCAACTTGGGTCCTTCCTCTCCTCTATCTTTATCTCTACCTGTGGTGTCCCCCAGGGGTCTAACCTCTCTCCCTGGCTGTTTCAACCAATACCTGGCACTACTTGCCCACTGCATTGCCGCTCTCTGCCCCAACTTCCAGTGCTATGCGGATAACACTCAGCTCATTTTCAGGCTACCTTCTGCCACCTCTTCTTCATCTCTCATCTCTGACTGTCTCTCTGCTATCCAGGAGTGCTGTCCACCGCCAATGATCTCTGCCTTAATGCCAGTAAGACTGAGATTCTCCTCATCGGCACACACACTCCCTCCTTTCCTGTCACTCTCTGGCCTGCCTCTCTTGACCCTCTTCCTGCTCCCACCTGTGAGGCTAAGAACCTCAGGTTATCTTCGACTCCACACTCTCCTTCTCTCCTCACATCTCTGATGTCTCTAAGTAGTCTCACTACCTGCTGCACCTCCTTAGAGGTATTCTTCCTTTCCTCTCCTTCCCCCAGAAGCTCACTGTCTCCGGAGCTCTGGTTCTCTCTAGGCTGGACTACTGCAACAGCCTCCTTCTAAATCTGCCTGCTTCTACTCTCCGTCCTCTGCAACTCATCCAGAACAGGACTGCGAGACTTATCCTTGGCCTCAAGCCCAGGGAATCGTATCTCTCCAGGACTGAAATCTCTGCACTGGCTCCAAGTGGCTGCGAGGATTAAGTTCAAAACCCTCTGCCTTGTCCACAAGGCCTTCTGGGGCCTGGGGCCTCAATAACTTCAACTCTCTCTTCCTAAATATCTTCCTTCTCAAGCTCTTCGCTCATCTGCCTCCAACTCCCTCAGGATCAATCGCTTCTCCAAGCAACGAGTTGGTGGTAGATCTCTTTCCTCAGCAGGGGCCTCCCTCTGGAACAGCCTCCCTGCCTCCTTGAAACTTGAGGAGAACCATCTCTGGTTCTGGAAGCACCTCAAAACATCCTCTTTGCTTCTGCTTTCTCTCCTCCTCTGCCCTGCTGAACCCCTGGCTGAAACTGCACTGGTCACCTGGCTACCCTGTGATCTCGGGCCCAGGTCTCCTCCCCGCCAGTTACACACCTGCACTGCCTCCCTGGCAACCCCCGCACTTGGTGACTGTTTTCTGTATCCCTACAGTCCCCCGCCAGCACTTGACACCTCCTGATGTCTGCACTTATCCTTGCACTTGCCACCAGCTGGCCCTACTTCTCTTATTGTTATTTATTCTATTACCCCATGTACTGCACTGTCCCCTTCCCACCTCCCACTCCGCACTTTTCCTCTTCCCTCTTCCCCTGTACTTGCGTGATCTGATTGACACTCGGCCTAGTAGGATCGCTGTCTCCGTCTTCCATCTGTTCCCCCTCCCTTGCTGCGTCTTGCCTTGAAACACTTGCTTATAGGCGCGATATAAATGCCATATCATATCATATCAAATAACAAAATACATACTGTGGGTCCCATTCATGGAATTTTTTGCACGGTTCTAAGTGAATTTGCACTTCTGAAAAATTACTTTGCACTGCTGACAAAAACCCTGATTCATGGAACTGTGCAAAGTGTATTTTTGCAGTGCAAGGTCTATGCAAAGTCAGTGCATAGTCATTTTTGCAGTACAGAATGACTTTTCATTGACTTTGCACTGCAGAAACAGACTTTGCACAGTTACATGAATCAAGGTTTGTGTTGGCAGTGCAAGGACACTTTTCAGCAGTGCAAAGTCACTTTTTGCACTTGATGCACCGTCAAACCTGGAGGGCTGCTCGTGACGTTGGTCTGCAGAAGGGTGTATAGGAAATGCGGCCTGGAGTAGCACGGGGTGAAGCGAGGAACGCCTAAAGCCACAACCCTTTTGAATGGGGAAAGTTGGGAGCTTTCTTGTAAGTCATGTGCATGGGGTGGGTTTGGCTGGGCTGGCTCTGTGGAAGGGTACTTCCAGAGCGCTCTGGGAGGGGTGGGTGCGCAGGGACTTTTCCGCTGCTCAGAAAGCTGCGGGCGGGAATAGAGGCCTCGCCAGCTCCTGTCAGCCGCGGCCCTGCTGTGGGATAAATAGCCAGGGGATTTCTCTCGCTGGGAGCGAGGGGGCGCGGGCACTGGGGGGGAGGGTGGAAAGGGTTTGGGGGAGGGTGTGAGCACTGGTGGATACACCCAGCCACTTCTGAGACCTGCTTTTTGGACCCCCCTGGAAGCAGCTGCAGAAGTGACTGTAAGCCACCTTCCCAGATAGCCGCGCGACTTACAGCCAACATAACTTGCGGAAGGGGCGGTGGCTATGCTCAAGTACACCACTTCATCCGTTAACCCTTTGAGAGCACTCCGCCATTTTATGTACTGAGTGTGTTAGTAATCTTATGGGGTGCTTTATATAGTGCTCGTCACTTCATACCTCTGCCCAGCTAAAGGGGCAAGACTATCAATCAACCTGGACAGAAAATCGTGTCGTACCCAATAGTTACAAAAGGTTTCTACTGGCTGCAACTGCTGGCTAATGGTCTTTTTCAAATTTGTATTACAAAATCCTTCTATTGGGACTGCTTTGGAAATAAATCCATTTGGTACCACTTGCAGCTTAATTCCTTTTATCTGTTTATATGTTTATTTATTTTGGTGCGTATATAGCACGCCAAGGCCAAAGGCATCTGTGCGCTTTCTTACAGACAAGGTTACAATTGTTTCCATGGTTTCGATGCTTTCATGAAAAGCATTGTGGTCACTACTTCTTGTGTCATTTCTTACTGATCCCCATCTGTGATCTTGGGGGGGCCTTGGCAAGGCTTTGGCAGGCTTGGGCCAAACAGTGGCTCCCACTCGGCTCAGGTCAATGCCTGGCTACTACCTGGCAGAGCCCCACCGGCTCGCAAGGAACATGTTTGTGGGAAATATATAAACTTGCCCGGCCAAAGCTGGACTTGTGTTTGCGTTTTGAGTGCACCACCAAGCGCACTCGCCTTCCTCTGCCGCCCCCCCCCTGCGTTTGCTGTGCTGGCCTCCAATACTAATTGACAGAGCTCAGCAACAAGTAAGGAAACCGCCTCCCTAGCAGTAAAACACTCACAATACTTTGCATGCAAACACATATTTAAAAACCCGTCAAGATATTATGGGACAGTTTAAGAAGCTCTAAATAAGTTAATGAATTGGAACACACACAATTGGAACACACACAATTCTTTTTCAGGGCAAACGGGATTGTTTGCGCCATCCCCTTCCCATAATATTGATGGGTAGTGTTCTACATGTGCTCGCTGAAAGCTTGATTTACAAGGCAGATCTGGTTTACCATAGAATTCATTCACGTCTATCCCAAATGCAACTTTTACAACTTGGAAAATATGCAGATTGCATGGAAATCACTGTGGATTTCTGAATATCTCTTGACCTAATGCTAGGTCTGAGTAATGGAAGGTATAGTTCCATGTGTATGATCATTTGTAGGTCAAGCAAATGATATTGCAATATTGCTCTCCTACTATAGAGTAACTAGTGTGAAAGCCCATGTACGCAGGCCACACAGTGCGTGAGGAGCGGACAAACGTACAGCTGGCCTAATAGATTTCCTAAGGCAACAGCTAATTTCATAAGACAACAGCTCCCTCTAGCGGTGACAAGAGGTGAAGCGGGCAGTCTCTACTGCGCATTACTGCATCGGACAAACATACAGCTGGCCTTTTAGTATATTGTATGATATGATGTTAGCATTGTTGAAGTAGGAGATGTTGAGCATGCAATTTATTATCCAAAAACCGCAGAAGTCAAACTTAACTGATTTGAACAGTCACCCTCATATAATTGGAGGCAGGCAGGCAGGAATGCACAATCGCCCATAGAAAAAAATGCTGCATTTTACAACTTAAGGTAGTGTTAGTTTGTGATAAATTAATTATAATATGTGTTCATATCAACAGTAACACTTAAACTCCCTTCTCCTCCAACCGCTACTGAAGTGGAGTGCCTTGACAGCCACTTTCAAGAGTTAGTCCTGCTTTTATGTTAGTTGCCCTGCCCCGGTTTTTTACTTTTTAAATCTGGTCACCCTATTAGAGGAAACATAGCATTGAGGCACAGTGTTGTTTCTGAGTGGCTGCATGCTCAGTGTTATCAAGTCACTACATTCGCAGGCTGCCAGAGCATGCCTGAAATCATGAAAGCATAGCCTAGCGTTAGGACCCATTCTGTCCCTTTGTTTGTGATTGAGCCGGATGCACACCTTGTTGCACTTGGGGATCTGTCGGCTTTGGCTCTCCAGATGCTCTGGACTACAAATCTGATGAGCCCGAGGTTGTATTGTTCATGTCATGGTATAATGGGAGTTGTAGTCTGGAACATGAGTAGAATTACAGGTTGAATACCCCAACCTCTAAAATCTGTTAATAACAAATATCATCCCAACAGGGGGTATACATATCATCAAACCCCAATAGGGGGTATGGCTTCCCTTTTCCTACACCTCAGAAGATGACACAAGATAGATTTGCTTGAATAGGACAAGTATAAGCGATTAAAAATGTTAAAAATGACCTTTCACCTGACATTTTATACATTTTCAAAATGTCTCTACCGCATGCAACCAAAAACTTGAAAGAGCAAAATATATCCAGATTCATATAGGAGAGCGGGTTCCAGAAAGCTTGAACTAAAACCATTATGGCCCTTATGGGACGGGTCGGCTATCAGTCCCAAAGATAGGAAGAAATTTGATTGCAGCAAAGTTGATTGTTCCAAAACCATTTCCGACAAAAACGGATTGGCAGTTGAACATGCATTGTGATAACAACGACTCTGGAACAGATGAGACAGGAGCTACTCTGCAGGTAAGACCTTTACTTAAGTTCAAGGTACATGTACAGGATAACAGGTATGAGGGAAGGTAAGTCACACATAGGGCAATCATCCACCTGCCCACTTGCTCTGGGCCAAGCTCACTTCAGTTGACACAACAGGAACCCAGGGAAGGGAACATTCCAGGCACTCACCAACATTCCATGCACACTGCATCCACTCAGGGAGACAAAGACATAACACATCTTCCCCCTTTAAAACAAACAACAAAAGGAAATGTCGTGGAAAGGAGCAAAAGGAAACCATCGGAGGAAACGACCTGAAGTCAACATACCACCAAAACACCAAATCACCCCACAACAAGCAGAAGCTCCTACACCAGCCTAGCCACTTCACAAGAAATAAGGAGTAGACTCCCACCAGAGAACATCCCCTCTAAACTGCGCCAAAATATGGAACCTGCCCAACCAATCTCCCAAACAATCTAACAATTTATGTCCAAGCATGCAGAACCTGCAGCTGGACACACCACAGTGAGGACCAGCCCCAATTCCACCTCCCACAACCAACCAGGTCCAACAAACACCACTCACAACACCACCTCCTCATCACACCGTCAATCCGCTAAAATACACTGCACTACCACAGTCACCTCTCAAACACAACCTCCAAAAATGAACACATGAAACAGAAACACCAACACCTCCCACAACCACATGGCAACAGGAACCCATGAACACCAACAATACCACAGACTGCCCCCCTTAAAGAGTACTGGGTGTCCCAACCGGCGTATCAGATGAAACAGGCGAGCCCTCCCAGTAAAAACTGCTGCATGTCCAACACCCAAATTAGAACAAACAGGCATGGGTCCTAGACCCCCCTCCAAGTATCGGGGGGCCCACACCTCGGGCGGGTCCGTGGCCAGGTCATGCTCCCAATGAGACCTGCACCACACAACAAACAGACAGGTGAAGCCCCATAGCGGGCACTGTCTTGAAACACAATGGTTCCCTGCGCCAGCCTGGCACAAAGCCGTCTCCTCTGCAGCAGAACCTGAGAGGACCCTTGCATATTTCGAGAAAGATGGCAAACGCATACCTTTGGAAATGCCATCAGGAGCTAGCTTGGAGAATATCCTGCCCGAAGTCAGCAGGGAGTCCAGGCAGACCAGGAGGGGGAAATGGCAGCATTGGAGGACGCGGCAGCCGAGCAGTGCCAGTTGACCACAGAGTGCAAGTATTGACCCAGTCACACAGCAACTGTGGGTGTGAGGACGAGTATTGAATATTGTGGAGTATTGTTGAGTATTGTAGAGTATTGTCAAAGTATTGTTTAGCATTGTCGAACTTAGTAGGAACAGGAGCAGTGATGTTCATCATTGTTTGGGTGTAGGGCCCATTCGAGTATAGAGGTAAACGGTTTTGGTGAACAACCTAGACTATTAACTTGAAAGCACAGATGACATAATTATGTAAATAGTGACTTCCTGTGGGTTGGTCATTTTAGCTCGGGTCATAGATGACAGTATCCCTGTAAGGTTTAGCAAGGAGGCTGACCGAGGTTGCGGAAGGTGAGACCACTGGTTAAGCCTCCTGGAGTGAAACGTTTTGCTTGCGAGGCGACGCAGCAGGTACAGTTAGATCCCAAGAGAAGATTGGTATACTCTGGCTGGAGGCGGAAAGACAGCCCTGGGGTTTGTGTTGAGGTTGTGTGTATTTTGGGGTAATGGCTTATGACAGTGTGTGTGCGGTATTTCATTTCTCAGCACTACCTTGCTTAGTAAATTGGTGACATCACCCGTAGGTTGCTGCATAGGACACAGAGAGCACGAGATGCTGAGGAGCTAGCATTGGAAAACCTGGAATTGGCAGATGAGGTGAACAAGTGGTGGTGTGTGCAAGGCGCATGCACAAGATTATGGGTGTGCCTGAGGAGGCAGCGAGTTTGTAAAGGGGCCATGCGTGGAGCACGCCTGACAGGTTATGAAGCAAGAGAGACTCGCAGCAAATTGATAACATTGTGATTACATTGTGTTCCTCCCTTAACAGCAGATTATCAAACACCTGGACTTGAGGTCAGGTAAAAGCAAGAGCAATGTATCAAGGGAAATGCGGGGGGTTACGCCCCTAGTGCCCCTGTGTAAGACACTCCTACCCTGTAAGGAAAATCTGAAAATATAGCATAGAACGGTCTAAAAGCAACTAGGGAAAGTTAACTAAACTATGGCCACCATGTGGAGGTTTCTCCAAAGATGTGCAGCAATCACTACTGACACACATACAGGGTGCCTATAAGGGGAAGAAGCTAGCAAGCTGCATGGCTGTATTCAAGCTCTGGCGGATGTTCCTGGAGGGTGAGGGGGACGCAGCAAAGCGCCAGTGGATGCTGAGCCAGCAGGTGGTGCACAGGACCATGGCCCCGCCCTCCGCTCCTCCGCACATCGCTCCAAGCGTGGTCCATGATGATACAGATGATGAGCAGGGGATATACCCATTACGAGGATTGAAAGCAGCAGAGGGGTATTCAAATCCAACATATAAGCCACCACCATATACAAGGGAAGATAGGCAGAAAGGCGCAGGGCAGCCGGCCATTGGGAGAGGAGCGAATGACAAGGCATAGAAGGACACGAAGGAGGGGCTAGGGAACATAGCCATAAATAAATGAATAGGGGGACAGATCCTTCTGAAACTGGAAGGGAAGACAGAGGGCGAGCCAGAAGGGGCAACCAAGGCAATACTAGGTTTGAGTGGGAGCAGTGGACTGGGCTGAGATAATGGAGGAGATGGACAGGCAGGAGAAGGAAAGAGAAGAGAGATTGGAGAGAGAGGACAGGGAGTGGAGAATAAGGAAGAGAAGGAGCAGGTATAGAGAGAAGGAGAAGAGAGGATAGAACAGGACTGTAGAGAGAAGAAGCGTGAGAAGT
Source organism: Ambystoma mexicanum (assembly GCF_040938575.1). Classification (NCBI taxonomy): domain Eukaryota; kingdom Metazoa; phylum Chordata; class Amphibia; order Caudata; family Ambystomatidae; genus Ambystoma; species Ambystoma mexicanum. The sequence goes on along the minus strand of NC_090928.1, from coordinate 1,222,004,413 downwards.
GGGATCAGCGGGACCGGAGGATAAGAGAAGTAGAAGAGTTCGAGAGATGAAGGGAGGTAGCGGATTAGGAAAAACACAAGTTGATTGAGAGGGGACAGAGGAAGTAGAAGGTGGACAGATTGGAACGCGCATGTAAGAAGGAGGAGGAGCAAGCAATAAGGGCTGTAAAGACACAATGGGTAGCAGGTCAGGGAAATGACAGAGCTGGAGGGGGCGGACGAGCAGAGCCAGACAGCACAACCACAAAGAGTAGGACTGCCACAGTGTCAGGTGGAGCAGGCCTATGAGCCTGGGGGGAGGAAGCAGATACGACTTGCAGGATATTGACATTAAATTGAGACCCAACACGAGCACAACAACTAGAAGGCTGAGCTTCGTGGAGGACCTTTGCAGCAACATGGGCTCGGAATTCGACAATGAGGGACGAGAGATTGGGGATTAGAGGGGGGAGATGCGTGGACACCAGTTGACAGGGATCGGCACAGAAAAACGGGTGACATGGGACAGAGGGACAACTACATAGGGGGCAGGAGGCAGCAAGGGCGAGTGGACACTAAGGTTAATGAATGACTTATGTAACATCAATGACGAGGCACCGTACGTAGAGAGGCTTGGTGATCTCCCAGGGCGAAGGAAGGGGGAAACAGCCAATGTAGGCTCAAGAGAGAGGTTAACGGTGGAACACGACGACAATGTCTGAATACCCATACCAGAACCGAAAGATGTGTACGCAGGCATCGGATGCGAGGAGAGACAGGTCAGGCTGACTAGAAGTAAGCATGGGGAGATGGGGTTTACACAGATGCCCTTACTGGAAAGGGGAGGGGTGCTACCTCAGTATATACCTTGGAAGCACATCGACAAGGAGAATGTGAGGTGTAGGTGTTACCATCGATGTCAGCGGGGGCTGGGAAGTGGATATACGAGATGGAAAGTATGACAGCAGGCCAGAGGTTAGCAGTGGGGAACGTGAAAGGACTGTTGGTAGCAATCCACGGGAAGCTGCCGATGACGTATGGAAAAGGGTGAGGTTTGTCGGAGTGACGACACAGACCACAGTGCACAATGGTTCGCCGTTTGCAAATTTCAGGGCTGCAGTATGGCAAGCCTTAAGGACATAATACCCAGACACGTCAGACATCGGTGCAATTATGTCTTGCAAAATGGAGGTAGAAGAAGATGAACTGAATAACTCAGCCCTTTAAGATGAGTAGCAATTACCTTGGAGATGGATATGGGGATGTAGATTTTTATTCATACATCAATAATCGAAAGGACTCAGATAGTTGGCAAAAGATAACTGTTTTAATATCAATTATCTAAAACAGGGAGTACAACGAACACCAATGAACTCACTCAATCCTCATACTCAATACATTTCATAAAAAACTGAGATTATATACTAAAAACTTGTCATCAGTGACGTAATCCTACGTGTTAATGACATCATCCTATGTGGCAAACTAAAAAAACCTAGTGAAGAAAGTAATTGCATAAAGTGGAACATTAGATATGTGTTCCGTACTAGTCTGGGACAATGAGTGAAAATAATTGGTTACTGAACATCAGGTGGGACAACTAAGCCCTTCCCTATAAAATGACCACTATGAACATCACTAAATGTATGACGCCCCGTTGGTTACACAAACTATAGGACCCTAATTATGCAGTCCTCTACAATTGGTTGGCACGCTAACCTCTGTCAGTACTTTTCCACCTACGTCTAGCAGCACACAGGCTGGCCACCCAGGTGCTGGTGAGCTCGTCTTAACAATAGCTTCCCACCAATTAGCATACTCATCTATTATCACCTCAGTGGTCTGCTGTCAATTAGGCTTTGAAGATTGGCCTTGAGTTTGTACTGTGCTGTGGAGAATTCAGGGGAGTGAAGGCATGCTCTGCCCTCATGCGTCGGTGTGAGCATCTTGTTCGTCCAATTTCATCCTTCCACGTGACTGATGACCACAAAATTAAGTTCTTGGTGCATTTAAAATACTATTTTCTAATAGACCTCTGACGTCTTCCTTGTTTTGTCCATGCCTTCTGAACAGAAGTTTTGTTCTTTCACCCGATTTGTATCCAATGTCAGTTTGCTCCAGTCTGATAAGACCTTGGCTTCTTTGGCTCATCCAACTGTGCCTTCTAAAATTCATTTTATAATTCAAGCTGCTTTTTAACTGCGACACACTAGAAATGATGCCTTCTTGCTAAAGTCCAGCACTGCTATAATACTTAATGGAAACATCCGTCCTTTACTTGATCATTCATATATATATATATATATATATATATATATATATATATATATATTTATATATATATATATATATCAGCACTTGCCGCAATCTATTGACTATAAAGCTAGCCTCATGATTACTCCGTCTACTTGCGTTTCTTTTGCATCTGTACACGTGTAAAATGATCTGATATCTTCATCGGTTCTGTAGCATACGTTTCTTCACCTTGATCCCAAGATGTCACTTATCTTTGATACTGTCTTGATGCCTTATAGAATATATTCATTCTCCTATGTCTGCATCTTCTAGATACGTTAGTTCAGCTCTGTGTGACGTCAGCACTCATCTTTGCCACTCATTTGCTCTGCTTTTCTGGAATCTCATTTAAACAACCATCATATATCCTCGTATGCAGGTATGGTTTTTTCAATGGTAATCTTGCTTCTAGGATTCTCCTAGGTATCGGTATTCTTAAAGGCACTGCACATTTTTCACACTCTGACACCCAACATATAGGCAATATGGGCGAAACGGTTGAGGTTGGGGTACTTGGCTCCTCCTCTACACTCCCCCCTCTGGCCGATTCATCGTCTCTCATCATCCTTCACATCCAAGCATCGTCTTCTGAAGAAGAAGAACTTCTTATGGAGCCATATCTTTATGACTCCCTTAAGGCAACCTGCTGATTTGACATGCTCGTCTTTGTTCCATGTCATAAGCCTGCATTGTCCTCTTGGACTGCAATCGATCCATCTTCCCACATATTTCTTATGGTTCCTCAGATACGGGTACTTCGTTCCCTCAGGTGCATGGATACTTGCCTTCACAAAGTCTCTGATTTCTTCATCTGACAGGTCTTTAGCATTCCATCCTGATTCAACGTCGATCATGGTCTTCATCCCTATGGCTTTCTTTGCTGTTTTTTTTGCATTGTGAGATTATTATCTTGATCACACAGAATCCAAGCAATATCATTACAATCAGGGCTCCAAGAAACTTGAAAATGTCTGCCATCCATTGTGGGATCCAAGAAAAGAGCGATCTAAACCAGCTGTCATCAGCAATGTCTTCTACTTCGTCTATCATCTGACCATGGAGTTTCGTCAGCATACCTATGGCCTTTGTCAAGGTACCATTCTCGTCATCATGAGAAGGTATGAATGTGCAACATTATTCACCGATTTTTGCACAAACGCCTCCATCCATAGCTGTAATCATATCCAAGACATGTCTGTTCTGGAGAGTCATTAAAGGATAGTTCCGGGACTTTTTTTTTATTGTCCCTACGGTTCGGCCATGTGTTTTTAAGCATAACTCGGTAGATCGTAGAAAACTTTCCTATGGACCTTACCCGACTTTTCGTCCATTAACGCACTCGAAATCAGCCGCCATTTTCTGATAATCCTATCATTTCCCCCCATCGCCCTGGCTCACCTGCTTTTGCGGCACTAAATCAAATCCCCCGCCCCTGAAACAGACTTTATCAAAACATTCATATTCCCCGCCTCTATCCGTGACGTGACTGTGCTGCGTAGGCAAACGCGCCCAGGCGTCTTCTACGCGACTCCACACAAAACCCGGAAACCAACACAGATCAGCTCACAACACAGCGCGCCACAATTCGCAATATGAAACTGTACTTTTAAATCAAACCGCAAGATTGTAAATTTGGTAAAGTACATTTATTTGACATCAAATGTTTAGAGAATATTCAGCGATTTGCATTTTTATTTGGTCAGGTTCCAAAAAGTTCGTTTTGAGGCACGCGATGTTCCTTTGCTGTACACAGGGTCTTAGATCATCTCACAATACAGCGCCACAATTCGGAATATGAAACTGTGGTTTAAAAGCAAACTGCAAGATTGTACATTTGGCAAAGTACATTTATTGGACATCAAATGTTTAGAGAATATTCAGCGATTTTCATTTTTCTTTGCTCTCGATCCAAAATAGTTCGTCTTGAGGCAAGCGATGTTCGTGTGCAGTACACAGGGTGTTGGTTTACGATAACATAAGCTCTTCGGTCGCACTGATAATCGCATGGCTGTTCCAACAACGAGGCACTAGGCCACCACAGCGGTCTGTATGTTGCATCTAGCCGTTAGTACCGCGTAAGGGCATACTTGTACTTGGCGATCGTCCCATAAAATGGTCAGGGTGGTAACGTTGTTCACGCGGAGAAGCAACTGGCGGTTGAAAAAGCCATCCGCCGGTGTCTGGTACTCGTGACACAGACAATAATGGGTGAAGTACCTGTTTGAAAAACATAAAAAATGAAATTAGTCTCACCATCAGATCTTTATTAAAATTATTCATTTTATATATTCGGTCGGTAAATTATTTCATAGCTAGGACAGTGCAACTGGGTTTTAAACGTCAAGGGGGGGCTGTAGGATACTGAGACAGTCCACCAGTGCAGGGGTTGACAGGGAGTGCAGGTGGAGAGTGGAAGGGCCCAGGACCGAGATCGCAGACAGTGGACCAGTTGTAGCAGGGGAGAGGGAGAGAGAAAGCAGAAGCAAAGAGGAAGGTTTTGAGGTGCTTCCGTAAAAGGAGACGGTTCTCCCCAAGATAGTGCGCGGTACAAAACAATATGCCACATAGAACGAACAAGTCCAACTTAACCCGTCTTTAAAGCTACTGTATAGTAATTAAATTGCGGTATAAACTCATCTAAAGAGTTACTTACATTATATTTGCATTTTCCATTGTGTCTGTGCGTAGGGCAGTCCCGAAATACCACTCCTTCTATGCAGACGTTATTTCTTCTAATGAACGAACATGAAATGGCTTTCGTTTCTGAAATTATATTCATTATCGTTTCTTACGTGGTCCCGGCCTGTCAAGGTCAAATAACAATAGAACCTTATACTGAGTCGTGGGCCATTCTGGCACCCTAGAAAAAATCAAAGCAGCTGACCTTCACTTTGAACGAGCACACATTCCTAGTTAGCTACATTCAGTGTAAGGCCGTCTCACAGGACTTGAAATTTACACTCCATCTTTGCATTTTGTCTGCGTGCTTTGCAGCCCCACAGAACCATAAATACGGAGACATTCTATATTTTTTGAAAAATGATTTATATTACTGTTTGGTTTAATTTAATGCGCAAATGAACAAGGGTGGAGAGACACATTGCATGTACACTGAGCAATCACTTTTATTTACACGATACATAGCTACACATATTCAATGGGCCTGCGACATGAGGAGACTCGAGAGAACAGACAATCAAATTACAATCATTTAAACCGTGATGTGTATTTCTCAATGAGTTCTTCTTTAGGTGGACATGGAACAGAGGCAATGTTGGGTGGCAATGCAGTTGTCCCCTGCACAGGTTCGTTCACAACTCCATTTATGTGCCTATCTAGGACGTCAACAATAAGTTTCTCAATAAACTCATATTGCATATCCTCAAACACTGGTTTGATCACCCATTGTTTACTTCTTTTAGTGAAGGCCTTATTGTAGCGAAGCGTCCCTAAAGTTCCGGTCGTCCTACTTTGTTGACGGCCAACATTATGGTTATGTGCCAAGACCGCTAAAAGAGTCCGATTTATCATGCCCTCCATGCCAAAATGCAATCGTTTTGGCCTGTACTTTAGGCACATATTGTGGAACACCTCCAAATCTCCTGTGTGGCAGAATTCCGTGAGTCCCCTCAAAGCTTTTGTTATAGTTTTATCAAATACAATCTTTTCAATGGCTTTGTGAGTGGGTGATGAAGGAATCAACCACTTCTTCTTCCGTGCCTCCTCTGTGGACAAATGGCCATGTTCACAATTGTGGAAATGTTGGTTCGTGTTCCATCGGTGAACGTTCGTACAGTGTGGCATTACTGACCGCCATTTTTCCAGTAGAATTTCCAACGACCCTCCACATGTTTTTGAGCTCCACCAAAGATGGTTGCTGATTGACTTGGACCACTGTGAAATACCTTGCAATTCTTTTTTTTTACCTGCAGCCGACAATTTTTTATTGATTGATTTTGCAAGATGCCAAACGTCAAATTGGTGATTTATATTTTTGTACTGTTCTCTCATTGTCTTGGCAATTGAAACGTGTCTGTCCGTGGCTATCAGGTCGATCACCATTCCCCGCGATTGTAGTTCTTGCAATGATGCTACAAAGCCAACTTTCTCCATGGCCACTGAGGATGTACTTTGTGACACCTGCACGACCACCGAACTCACAATTTTCTTACTTTCCATGTCCTGAAAGTGGTAGGTGCAGTACTTGGCTGAAAATCCTGGGCTGTCGCACTGTCCATCACCGGCTAGCCTGAACCGTTTGCCCGCGAATGTACTATCAATAGACATTTTTTCCATTCTCCAAGCTTCGCTAATGGCTGGAAATAGATAATCGGTTTGGTATTTGTAGAACTGAGTTTTCGCAATGAAATGGATTCCCACAAACTGAAAGAAAGACTCTAATTTTTTAAAACTTGAACCACTAAAAAGTGCAGCCGCTGCACAAAGTAGATTGCCTGCTGGCAGTTGTCCCAGCATAGGTTGTGCAGACCATGAGAAAGGATGATATTTTGTACAGGTGGCATGTATTTTAAGGTTAGTGCCTCGAATTGCACGAGTCACATTAATGAATGGCTCCCCACATACTTCCCCACCAACCGAATGCCCACATTTCATCCGAATAATAATATCAATCAAACAACTATCGAATACAATGAATTTGGCCTCTTTCCTTATACTGTCACTCTGCATCCCAGCTGGTTCGGCCTGTAACGTTGAGGACATGTCACTCACATGAAAGGTAGAATCTCTGATATCGTCTTCCGCTATGTTCAGTGATATTGATGGTGTTTCATTGTCGTCCACTTCATTCTCTTCCATTGCAACATCTGTTCCTTCTCCGGAGATGGGTGAATAAAACAATTTCTTCAACTTTCTCGCGGTCTTAGTTTTTGCGGGTGTGGATTCTGTGAATTGATCTCCGACTGCATCCGAACTACCAGGAGGACATTCACTATCAATGGCTGGTGGTGGTATAGCTCCGTTGTCAATCACTTCATATTCTTCCCATTGGCACGATGCATCTCCAGTCTCAAGTCCCTGCCAAAAGGTTTGACAAGCAACATCTCTCGTTCGCTTCACTGTCTGTGTAGATCTAGTTCGTACACCCACTCGCAACTAGAGGACAGATTGGAAAAGGGATGTTCAGTTTAAACACAACTTACAGTATTGAACTATTAACAGTGAAAAACAACATAATATAGTGACCAGGACACTAACCTTCTTTTGCTTTCTTTTCTTTGAAACTTTCTTGCCTCGAACTTCAACATCAGGACGCTGTTGTTCCGACTCGTGTGTGCATGTCTCCACTTCCTCTTGCGCTGCAACGACTATATTTTCATGATAAGCACATCCATCACGCACTGACGCTCCATCGACTCCCTGAAACATAGAACTTTCATTAGTATGTATAATAATATCGAAAACACAAAATGTACTTGGGGACCAATACCCACGTACATCTCAATAGCAAAACACGAATGAACGCTTTGTGTAGAACATTCAAACGACAATTATTCACGCATTGTTGATCTAGTTAGATGGAACTGTCAAGATCCATACCTCGGGCTCCTCATAGACTTCCATTGATGATATTATTGAAGATGATGCTTCAGTGACTCCCTGAAACACAGTAATTGCATTAGTATGGTTTTCTATTTTGATAAAAAGAACAGAAACTTTGTGCAGGCGTGAACGGCTCATCTAAATAGACCTGCACAAATGATCAGTTGTCTAAAATAAATAATGGATATGTAAATATGATTCGATTTGCTCGATCGTTGGAAGTGTCACCACCCAGAGATCTGCATCAACTACTAGGGGTGATGTTCTTGTAGAAGAAGCTCCGTCATCTCCCTGAAACATAGTTCTTGCGTTAATAAAGAAGGAAGTATAGCGGATGTAATCACGTCATATGATTTCGCTTGATTGAACTGTCAGTATCCATACCTCGAAATGCATAAGAACATCAAGGGACGATGTAACTGCGGTGCACACTTCTGCAAGCTGTTGCGCCGACCCGTAACTGCACGCTCCCCCTTCTTCTTGGACTAATGCTCCATCGACTCCCTGAAACATAGGACTTTCATTAGTAATGAACACAATATTGAAAAAAGAAGACACATAGGAGGGCGACGACAGAAGGACATATCAATGGCTAAAAACGAAAGAAACATTGTGTGTAACAATCACGCTACAAGAATGCAAGATCTGATGATCTCCATCGATGGAACTGTCCTGAAACGTACCTCGAGCATCTGAGTGACATCAACGGTAGTCGTCAATACGTTGGACTCCTCAGCATCTCCCTGAAAGACAGTACTTGAATTATTTTGGATAACAATAATTATAACTGAAAACAAAGACTAGAGGACGAGTACAAGGGTGTACCATTAGGTAAAATAATTACACGATAAATTAAAACTATTGATTTACATGCCTAAAACAAGTCAGTGGCAGAATAGCCAAGTAAGATTACCCGATAGGCGCTTGAAGTGGCTGATGACTGCAATAACGACACGGATGGAGAATCTTCCGCCTTCATATTGAGTGGATACATAAATGGGGAAATTATTGTTAGCTAATGCTACACACTACCGCAAGGCCGAGAGATAAATACGTAAACTTGACTCACCAGTGGAGGGATGTGGACGAATAGAGTGGGAATAGCGGTTGAGAGCAATTTTCGCCTCGCTCGCGGTGTGTTCTTCTTTATTAGCAATGATGTGGAGTACATGTCAGAGGTAAAGTGCCTGCTGCAGATGCGGTATCGATCACCCCTCTTGTCCGCAAAGACTTCTAGGACTCTACTTTCAAGCTCAGAGGGTGGATATCCGCAATATCGGACCCATTCTCTTATCTGATCTATTGTCTTAGGGAAAACATGCATTATAGTACCTTCAGATTTATTATGGGTCTTCGAAGGGCAACCGCCAATGGAACAGGCAGGCATTGTGGAAAGTTCTGAAAAGTAAAGATCAACAATTCTCTATGAATACCAATGTGTTAAAAAATTAAATGACACATAAAAGGTTCAATGCAAGGTATGTTTTGGTTCTTGGAACTATACACGTTATTCACATGCGGATAAGTATTTGAATAACTTTAAAAAAATAGAAAAATAATTTGACTAAACTCAGAACATGTGACTAGTTCCTTGCATGTACTGTCTTGAACGAAAAGAAATTGGACGCAAAATGAGTATGGTACATGGCCTTACCTTGACGAGCAAACAGTTAGATGCAGGGATCAGAGTAGTTTCTTGTCGTAGAACAGGGAGCAGTTCACAGCTTGCAAACTGACGAGTTTCCTCGAAGTGGTCACGGAAGTTCACAGAGACGAAGAGCAGATAACCAGCACCTTCACGGGTTGACTAGCAAAGCGCAAAGAAGTTCTCATTAGAAATATGAAGTGGGTTATAAAGAATTCGAAACAGGGGTGTGTTTGTGAATGAATGACGTGAATATGTCGTGGCATTATGCGGTTTGAAGGGGGGCGTCCAGCGTGAGGGGGGATGCTTGGCAGGAGACACGGGGTCTGGAGGTAGACATGGGAACAACAACCCATGCTCTATAGACCACTTTGAAGTGTACATGGTCTTTGGCACCTCTTGGCCTTTATCGCTCCCTGACAGCTCCACTTGCCAGCGCAAGTACCCCGGTGCGAACTGCCTTTGATAGGGCCGGGGGTGGATTGGGGCGGTGGTCGTGCAGACAAGACACAGGAAGACTCGTGAATGGAGACACACTTATGTGGATTGCAGGGGGCCGTCCAGCGTGAGGGGGGATGCTTGGCAGGAGACACGGGGTCTGGCGGTAGACATGGGAACAACAACCCATGCTCTATAGACCACTTTGAAGTGTACATGGTCTTTGGCACCTCTTGGCCTTTATCGCTCCCTGACAGCTCCACTTGCCAGCGCAAGTACCCCGGTGCGAACTGCCTTTGATAGGGCCGGGGGTGGATTGGGGCGGTGGTCGTGCAGACAAGACACAGGAAGACTCGTGAATGGAGACACACTTATGTGGATTGCAGGGGGCCGTCCAGCGTGAGGGGGGATGCTTGGCAGGAGACACGGGGTCTGGCGGTAGACATGGGAACAACAACCCATGCTCTATAGACCACTTTGAAGTGTACATGGTCTTTGGCACCTCTTGGCCTTTATCGCTCCCTGACAGCTCCACTTGCCAGCGCAAGTACCCCGGTGCGAACTGCCTTTGATAGGGCCGGGGGTGGATTGGGGCGGTGGTCGTGCAGACAAGACACAGGAAGACTCGTGAATGGAGACACACTTATGTGGATTGCAGGGGGCCGTCCAGCGTGAGGGGGGATGCTTGGCAGGAGACACGGGGTCTGGCGGTAGACATGGGAACAACAACCCATGCTCTATAGACCACTTTGAAGTGTACATGGTCTTTGGCACCTCTTGGCCTTTATCGCTCCCTGACAGCTCCACTTGGCAGCACAAGTACCCCGGTGCGAACTGCCTTTGATAGGGCGGGGGGTGGATTGGGGCGGTGGTCGTGCAGACAAGACTCGTTTGCCGCAGGGCCTCACCAAGGAGAGGCCATCTAACTGCATGTAAGAGGCAGGCTGCAGGATCTAGTACATGGAAGGCAGGGGGGTGAGTTTATAAATACCTCACCCTCCCAGGAGAATATATGGGTGCAGTTCACCCTGGAGACCCTGGATGCCTAGGCAGTTAGTCAGCAGCAGGCTGGCCTGTGGTGGCAAGGCGGCACGGGCCAGAGGGGGTCATCTCTGTACCCGGTGCCCAAAAGGATGATTTATTATGATCAACCATATTGATTATTTACCTATAACCATGTTTTGTATCAATAAAATCCAACGGCCTTCCTTTTATTGCCAACGCTTGAACAAAGTGGTGTGGTAAGTATTTTTGGGGTCAGAGGCAAGGCCGGGAGGCTTGATGCCAACCCGCAAAATAACATATGTATGTCTGCAGCATATGGGTTCAACGGTTATGTGGATTGAAGGTGGGCGGCCAGCGTGAGGGAGGATGCTGGCCGGAGACATGTGGTGTGACAAGACAAGGCACAGGAAGACTATTCAATGGAGACACACTAGATTCATTTAAAAAATCAAAACAACCATTGTTAAAATATATGTTGGGTTTTATTTTAGATCTTAATTTCAATTGAACATAAATAATAAACATTACACATTGTAAAGTTGCGGTTGCAGCACATCCAGGGAAAATCTGCGGTATTGTCCACTGTCGCTGGGGAAATGTTGTCTAATGGCAAGTACCGCACAGGCAGGTATTACTCTCCGAACGCGGTGTCCGAGCCTCCCGTGAAGCCACCAAGTGAAGCAACGATAGGCCACCAGCCTGTACCACCTGTGAAAATGAAAGATGCAAACTGTATTAAAATGACAACTTTCTTATCACTGTCGATTCAGGTAAAAAATGTCATTCTGCTTTGAAAAAAATTCTATCTAGAAAATGCACAACATGGAACCAATTTACATGCATTCGAATGATGAGACGACCATGAAATAGTAGTGGCATCACTGACATCACAACCAGAGTATACTTACTCGTTACTCGGATAACGCGGACGAACAGTGCCGCAAAGTTCGTGCATAAGCACCATCATCATCCTCAACACGGTCCGTGAGAGGCAGGCTTCCCTGAACTCTGGCAGCTCGGTGATGCATTGCGGACTTGGCTCGCCTTCCGAAATGTAGGCCAAGCACCCGGAATTTTCACGGCAGCAGCAGTTCTCCTCCTCAGTTGGCATTAGCTCGCACCGATTGCACGTGCACCAGGTGGAGACGCCGTCCATGCGACATGGTCCAGGCTCTTCATCCGTTGACTGGTCCTCCCAACTGCCGTCCGAATCCCCATCGTTTTCGCGTGCTTGCCTTTCCAGTAGTTCTTCCTCGGTGTACTCGGGCTCGTACATATACGGCATTATTGTAGCCATTGTGTGGTAAAGAAAGTAAAATAATTTACAGAGATGGTACAGGTGTTCACAAGGCCTAGAAGCGGCGAAGGTAGCTGACCAGAGCACAGAAACGAGTCACAGAATACTCAAAGTAACACAGAGAGAGTAATGGAATCGAAAATCTGCTGCTGTGTGTTGTGAAACGGTGTGTTTATACTTATTGAGGAAAGAGGCGTCCTGCCATTTCCATGGCGACACGTCATTAGCTGAGGCGCAGCGATTGTTGACACGAAACGTGCTTTGGCGTTGGGAAATGGGCGGTACGCGTCTGCTGATGTCAGGCTCAGGGGCGGGGGATTTGATTTAGTGCCGCAAAAGCAGGTGAGCCAGGGCGATGGGGGGAAATGATAGGATTATCAGAAAATGGCGGCTGATTTCGAGTGCGTTAATGGACGAAAAGTCGGGTAAGGTCCATAGGAAAGTTTTCTACGATCTACCGAGTTATGCTTAAAAACACATGGCCGAACCGTAGGGACAATAAAAAAAAAGTCCCGGAACTATCCTTTAATCGTATGGCTCTAATTTCTTCTCTGATTGCATTGAATCCTTTTATAGTCGTGTTGATTGCCTGTAGCAATTCCTATCTGGTGATCTGCAGCCATTTGGTATTTGCCGCTGTCTTGATTCTTGGCATGAAGATAATCGTGAAGATTGATGAAGTCTGGCTGAACAATCTATGCCAGTGGTCTTCAAACTTTTTTGGCCAGGGCCCCCCCTGAGCAAAATTTGGGCAGGTCGGGACCCCCCAGAAATGCCAAATGGACAGTATATATTGCGCGCCGTCACCTGCTCCCATCAAAGTCGCTGGGCTCCCTCATCCCACTCCTACCCAGTCGCTGGTCTCTCCCCACCCCATCACACACCCAGGGCTCTCCCCACTCTGCTCCCATCACTATCCCATGGTTCCCGCCGATTGTGCTCCCACCATAGTCCCTCGGTTCCCCCATCCCGTTCCCAACACAGTCTGAGGGCCAGTGGCGGCTGGTGAATCTTTTTTAAGTGGAGGGGCATTAAGGGGAGGTTCGGGGGGGTTTCCCCCTGTGAATTTTTTTTTAAATAATAGGTTAAAATGTTGCATTGTAGAGCATACTTTTAACAAAAAATGGGTAAATAGCCAAACAGCAGAGGAGAAACAGATAAATAACAATAAATAAATAATATAGGCAACAAACAGTGGTAGTGCAGCCAGCAATTTGCAAGTGCTACGTTTAAGGCAGCAGACAGGGTAGGTCTGATAAGTGCAGGAAGAAAGATGGTTCTCCTCAAGTTTTAGAGTGGCAGGGCGCTGTTCCAGAGGGAGGCCCCAGCCGAAGACGGAGATCTACCCCCAGCTCGTTTCTTTGATAAACGACTGACCCTGAGCGAGTTGGAGGTAGAGGAGTGAAGAGCTCGAGAGGGGAGGTATTTGCGGAGGAATAGCTGAAGGTATTTTGGACCCAGGCCCCAGAAAGCCTTGTGGACAAGGCAGAGGGTTTTGAATGATAGATGTCCGGTAAAAAGATACCATCCCTGTCCCCTGGGCCCCACTGGTCCTAACACAATGAACATGATTATGTGTATATGCAAGGCGCTGCACATTCATACAGCAATCACTCTATCATTCACATGAGCATCCATCACCATACACTCACTCATAACGCATCCATACACATGTTTAAATAAAAACAATGAACATAAACGTACCTTCTGCATTGGCCTGTGTGTGGGTGCTGAAACGGCCTGCTCCAGCTGCTCTGTCCGTATGTGCGAGGAGGCGCAGGAGCTCCCCCTCGGACATACAGACATGCAGTGCCCCAGCCAGCATTTCCAATGAGCTATGCAATGCTGGCGAAGCAAAACGCCCCAGCACTTGCATGGCTCAGTGAGCATGTGCGGCTGGGGAACTAAACTGAACTGTCAAAGGGAAACAGTGTTTCCCTTTGACAGTTCAGCCAGCCCAGGAGCACTCCATTAGCTGGATAAAGCAGCTGAGGGAGTGCTCACTGTTTCACTGGGCTGGCTCCTTAGCTCCTCCATAATGGGTGAGGGGCCACTGGGTGGGCGCCTCTTGCCATTATGGATGAGCCGCCAGGCTCGGACAGGCCTATAGGGCAATGCCTGTACCAAAAATGTAAAATGCTAGTTTGGGCCAATCAAAATGGGCCACCATTTTGGCCAATGTGGACCATTTTGATGAGTTACTTAACTATGCAGTTAGTAATGTTGACCATTGTTGCTGAATATATCACAATTTACTTACATTTTAACACAAAGCACCCCTTTGGGTACTATTGAAACAGTGGGCTTCATAACTACTCTGGCGGTAGCTGTGCCGGTAAAACCGGCACGGCTGCCACTGGAGTTGCATCCGGGTCTGGCACCCGCGAATGGGCAATTACTAGGTCATGCCGAGTTAGGCGGACATGATAATTGCCCTTTCGAAGGTGCCGGTAGATCCCCATTCCCATTTGAGCCCCATATGGCTCAAATGGGAATGGGGAGCTCGGATGCACCGGCACCGTTAATAACGGTGCTGGTGCATCCGACGAGCTGAGGTCAGACCTGGCGGGGGCTGTCAAGCACCCACGAGCACAACTCTTACTATGGCGGAACGGTAGCAACGGTGCCGGTAGCTTACCAGCACCGTTGTTACTGGTCCGCCATAGTAGTAATGAGGCCCAGTCTGTGACTAAAGGAATGAATATCCATTTACAACTGTGGGCCACTTTTTCATTGTTGCCTGAGACAGTTTCATGCTTCAGCCCGCCCATGTGGGCCACCCCTGCCCATTTCTTCCAATCTAAAAAAAAAAAAAAAATCTTTTTTCATGCTGAGCTCTCAGGGCCCCCCTGGGATGCACCCGCGGACCCCTAGGGGGTCGCGACCCACAGTTTGAATACCACTGATCTATGCTCATATGGTATGGCGTCAAAAGCGCCTATTGATTTTGCTGAGAAATAGTTCTCTCTTTTCACTCTTTTCATCAGCTCCACAGCTCCACAGATTTCTTCTTCTTCAGGTGAGCATCTGCTTTTGGAAAACTGTCAAGATTCAAATCACTTTTTGGAATCAGCAACGCTGGAACATGAACATTCACTAATGAGCAAAGTCCGCCTGAGTTTTCTGGCAACTGTATATACGCTCTGGATCCGCAGGCCCAGTAGTGATCCATTGTCACTGCTGTCCCAATCTTCATTCCTGGTACATCAAAAACTCGACCATTAATTTTGTGCCATTATTTCTAACGCACAATTTTGCACTATCCAACGGAACAATCTGCAAGGGTCCTCCTCCATCTTTGACCCAAGTCAGTAATTTGGCAAGTCACGGCCATAATGGCTTGCATCCATTTTGAACTGTGTCAACTGTCTCTTTCTAGAATTCAATTATTACCCAGGGTCTGCTGATTAGCACTCCATCTCCCCATCCGTCTGGAGACAACACTGATCCCCAGATCTGCATCTGTTCTCTGTTCTTCCATTTTTGAACATCTTCTTCAGATTTTCCGGGACTTTCAAGCCTTTTGTTTACTTCCCATCTGATTTCACTCCAGGCTGTTCATATCTGATCTGGTGATTCTTGGTATGAGCTCTGTCTCTTGTCTTTGTGTCTTGAACATAATCATCTTATTCTGGATTTGTCCATTTAGTTGCCCATTTGAGATATGCATCTCAGCCCATAAACTGGCCTCTTGTATGACAAAGTGTGACAATGTGCTGCCTGGACATCTATTTAAATGGCTATGAAAATCTTGGACTTCCCCATACTGTAACACAGGAGTGCACACACAAAGAATCCCTCCTTTGAGGTTCTTCTCCCCACTTCCTTCATATGTTGATACCATATGTTGTTTCCAGCAACACAAGTGTGCTGTGCTGTCCAGGTAATCATTTAGTTCATAATCTTCTTCCCTAACATCTCTCTTGGATCTCATTCTTCTTTTGTGTATTTCCATATTCATCTCATGTAGTTTGTCAGTATAACTCCTTTTTACTGGATCAATCATAGGGACATGTATCTGTGGACTGGGCATATGTACCTGTTTCATCTGTGTTGTTTCATTTCTAGACAATTTCTTCCTTTGTCCCTCATGCAGAGTTTACTTCTGGTGTCTAAAAATACTTTCTATGACACTTTTCGCATGTGAATGAAGGTTAGTGACATCCAGCCCAAACTCAGGTGACTTTTCATTATTAATTGGAATGGGAATAAACACACAGGGTCTTGGCTGTCTAGTAGTTGCCACATCTATACATTACCTCTGCTCAGGACGATTCACAGGAGTCTTTGCTCCATTTACATATATACGATATGATGTACGCACTGTGAGTGAAAGCAGTATTATTATGAACAAGATGCAAGCATAAACAATGCACAAATGTGACCACTTGCAGCAATAACTTTTTATATATCATGAACGCCTCTCAGGATCTGGCATGATATTGTTGCTACTAATACTGCCCATCTTTATTCTTTAAGGAAGGAAAAAATAAACTTTAATATAGCAACATTATGTACGGCTTCTGGAAGCTGCTGTCTTGTCTCAGCAATTTGTCCTCAACCAGCTGTCTGCTTACTGGATGATAAGAACAAAACTCTCAGTGATTTCCTCGAATCAGCCTTTCATCAAACAAAATGTGAATGCCCCCCCAACAAGAAGAAAATGACTTCAACAAGTATACTCTAGATCTCTTTTTTCAGACATTCTCATATAGAGTGTTCTCAATCTACTTCAGTTTGTCTAGATTAGTTCAATAACATACACCAGTTCAAAATCTATGGTTCAAATCTGTCTTAGACCAGATGACATGATGAATTTCTTTCAGCATGAAACAAGAGCTCTTTCAGTTTATTTTCTTATTTTCTATTTAAAAAGTTGTTTATAGTTTGTATACAAAGACTAAAACTTTTACAACGTACATTTTTTCTAATACCTTAAAACATTCTTTTACATAATTCATTCACATTGATTTATTGCAATGTCATCATTTTTATCATCTTACTTAAGATTGCAGGTTGGCTCACTTGAATTTTAGAACCAAACTCAATATAACTGCTCACCAACATCCTATTCCCATAAGAAGTATATTTACATTTAACCATTCAATTTCATTATAAAAAAATACATCACTACCGTATAATCCTAAAATTCAGGCTCAAGATGCAAGGTCCTCAATTTTACAACGAGTCATCATTAATAGTCTGTATTTTCTTTGATAATTCTTCCCCAATTTTATATAGAGCACGTGTCAGTGCCAAAATCAAGCGCATGCTATTACCATGTATACAACGCTCCCAGAAGGTAATTCTTGCAATCTCAGTTTCCTGAGGATAATATAATCCCAAGAGAGTGTGTCTGTCCTCCTCGAAATGTGAACAGTAAACCACTAGGTGTTTTAGGGTTTCTATCTGAGTTTCACATAAGCCAAAATGACAACTCACATCACCTTTTGGTAGCATGCTCTGATACCAACTTTGCGTACGTTCTAAGGTATGGAACTGATTCAACTTAAATCTCATGTATATGTTTCTAACTTTTTAAACAGACATTTAATAATATAAATTGAACGCAATTCCCTCTTCCTGATCTCAGTGCATACTCCGTATAGGTGCTATAAGTTTAGTTTAGCTCCAAAGTCATCGACCAATCCCAATCATGCAATTTTTGTTTAGTTTTAAGTACACCTAATGTCAGATCTTCAATTGATACATCGATATTTACTAGGATTTTATTCATATTCATATGATCTATAGACTTTTCCATACATTGTAGGGAACCAGCCATCATAAGTGTATTAAGATCCTGAAACAGTGTGTTTTTAGGGGGCACCAGTAGTTTAGCATATCTTGATAGTTTTCGCCAAATCCATCTGGCAGCTAGCGAAGAGAGTCCCAATTCATGTCGTATGATGGAATTAGGAACCGAAGTGCCAGTCCCAGGGTACGTTTCCAAAGGTTTCCCTGAATTCTATTCAGTAAGTCATCTGCCTCCAACAGGCACATATCCAAACTAAATAGTATCATAGGTTCCACCTTTAATATGAAGAAATTTATAAGAGGAAGCATTGAAAACTCACAATGTTTCCTAAATGTCACCTTCATCATTGAAGCTAGAGGACGTGCTTTAATTTTTAAAAATGCCTCCCAAGATTTATTTGTGTTTTCCTCAGCCAGAGGATATCCAAGATATTGTATTGCGTTCATCCGTTCTATTCTTACCCCTGCGATGTGCCAAAAGTAAGATTTTATTCTTTTTTTTATTTTGGAAGAGGATAATTTCAGATTTATCTGAATTGGCCACCAGATTATGCTTCGTGGCATAACCATAAAAACTATTTAACTTGTTTTGAAGACCATGCAGAGTTTTATCAAACAAAACGATATCATCGGCAAAACATAACCAGCGTTTTTTTAGCCCCCACCAAGTCTTGCCGGTTACATACCAGGGCCATTCCATATGTTGTCCATATTACAAAGGTATAAATTAAACATGGTAGCCGCCAAATTTCAGCCTTGTTTGACACCTGTTGCTGTTAGAATAGGTGAGGTAAGGGTCCCATCTTTTGTAACTGTCACTTGAAAGGTGGTGTTTGTATGCAGCAATGCAATTAGCTGTACCAACCTTTTCGGGATCAACAAGATGAAGTAATTTGGACCAGAGCACTTCCCTAATTACTGTGTCAAATGCACTAGTTAAATCTAGGGAAGCAATATATATGGGCCCTGTGTTAGTTATTCTGGATTTAGCAAAGATGTGCGATATTAGGATTGTATTTAAGGATGTTCCGATAGTTTTCCAAAAGCCTGTTTGGTACTTTGAATAGATGTTATTATCTTCAATAAAAGTTTGCAGATGTTTAAGCAACAGTATAGCAAATACTTTTGCAGATGCATCCATAAGGGCTATTGGCCTAAAAATAGAAGGATCTTTTGGGTCACCTTTTTTAAAGATAGGGATTATTATCGCATTTGACCAAGATTTAGGCATGGAATTCATTAACAACATTTTTGAAAATGTGGTATGTAGTAAGGCTGCCCAAAATAATGGATCATCCTTAAGAATACACGATGGCAAGCCGTCTGGACCGGCTGCTTTTGAGGCTTTCAAACATTTTATGGCATCAACTATGTCCTCTACCGAGAAAGTCAATTTTTCAGTACAGTTCTTCTGTAATATTCCTGACTGAACATTTTGGAAGCAGAGGGGTAGTTGACATTTTTTGCCAATTTAACTCTGCCAAATCTCTGCAGAAATCGAAGATCCCAAATCGTTGCCTTCGACTAGATGTTTGTCGTTTAAGATGGACCATGTACTGCGGGTATCATTCTTATTAACAACCTCATTACCCATTGATTATCCATGAGATTTATCTTGCATCTAATTACTTTCATCAGATTCCTGTGTTTTGTTAGCACCTTCTGTTTTATTTCAGGGTAGGAGGATGCACACAAATTCAACCGCGATATCACTCTCAAACTGCGATTTATTTCTCGTTTTAGATTAGCAATTTTGTGATTATATGTTACTGGTCTGATGTTATAGTTTGACTTAGAGCTCTGCAGCAAGGAAAAAATATGATTTTTAATTACCAATGCATTCCATTGTTCTCTCAATGTGGCATTTAAGCACATTGAGCTTCCTTCTGGAACTCGCCAGACATCCCTATGTACCAGATATGTCAATTCTCTGCTAGTATTGGGATTCCATCCCACCGAAGCCTGCACACGCTCTAAATATATCATCAAATAATTGGGATTCTTCAGCATAGCATCCGGCAGAATCCCATCAAAAAAATCTAAAATTGCATCCATTGTGCTAGAGGCAGGATTATAATATATATATATCAACAGGTATGAATACAGAGAACAACGAATAGGATTAAATTCAACTACTAGAAAACCATTAGTGGCACATACAACATGCGAGTTGTGGTTAAATGCATTACTTATGAGTATCGTCACCCCTCCCCCCTGACGGGCGTCCAGCAGGTCCCTGCACTGCTGGCACACTATAGGTGGAGTACCCATCCACAACAAACGCATTCACGCTCACGGTTTCCTGTAAGAATAAAACCTTTGGGGACCGTGTATTATTATATCTTATGAACCAGTCTCCCAGGTTTTTCATCCCACAGCAATTCCATGACATAAATGTGCACTTCGGCTGGCTAGGGTTGTTTTTGTTTAGCCTCCATATCTAATATGGAGGCCATCAGTGGCGCCAGGCAAGTAATGTTCGAAGCTGCCCCCACTAGTGCTGAGATCTCGATTATGAAGTCAGCTGTCTGCACTGGGACCGTTTGGGTATTCCCAGCATGTGGCAGCAATTCTTTGCTAGCCGGTAATTATTCATCCACGAATGCATCGGCCTCTTCTATGGACTGAACTGAGAACTCAACATGCCTTTCGGTTTCTCCAACATAGCAAACAATGCATGTTCAACAAATAACGTCATACAGCATCCCATCACTATGCTTGCAGTCTTCTCTATGGGGAACACAGCGGCTTCCAAAGATTGTTAACACAGAAAATGACCCCTCATTACTGGGTCCAAAATCCCACTGTAATATGCAAGGGGCTTGTACCCCAAGGTGGTTCTCTGCGTGAGGACAGCTGTCATAACAGTGCCATCTGTGTGCGAGAACAAAAAGAATTCCTCAGCATAATTAGGAATCCCTAAAACTGGAGCTGTGCAAAATGATTTTTTCAATTAATCAAACCCTTCTTCCATTTCCTCAGTCCACACAATTTTCTCTTGTGTTGCCTGTGCTTTCTTTAAAGCCTGTAATAAAGGCCTTGTGTATGAGCTGTAGTCAAAGACCCATGCTCTAACATAGTTAAATATTCCCAGAAATCGTTGCATGTGTTTTATTGTGCATGGCTTTGTAGTTTTCAAAATAGCCTCAGCTCTTTCAGGAGTAACCTTCTTTCCTTCATGTGAAATCAACTGGCCTATATATAACACTTCTTGTTGAACATTTTGTAACTTCTCTTTGTCAACTTTATATCCTTTGTCAGCAAGTGTAATCATCAGTTGAATAGAATCACGTCTGCACTCTTCCTCTGAAGTGCTGCAAACTAATATGTCATCTACGTATTGCAACACAACACTTTCTAAATCAACGTTGCTTAAGTCCATCTGTAGGACTCTATTGAAAATCGATGGTAAACGAGTGCTTTTCAAGTGAGTTTGTCTGAAAGTAAATGACGTCAGATCCTGCGAGTCTTTGTGCAATGGGATTGAGATAAATGCATTTTTCAAATCAATCACAATGAAATATCGTGCTTCAACGGGTATATTACATAAGATTGTAGCAGGATTAGGAACTAGAGAGAACTCTGCCTCTACAATCTGGTTAATCAGCCTAAATCTTGAATTAAATGCCACAACCCCCCTTTTTCATACGATAAATCACCATATTACAGGGAGACTCTGACGTCACTAAAATACCTTGATCCATCATGGCAGAGATTGTCTTAAAAATGCCTTCATCTGCCTTCCGAGACATAGGATACTGTTGTGCTCCAGGTAAAAATGTTCCTGGTTGAAATGTTATCTTCACTCGCCAGCCCCCTTCAACAGGCCTACGTCATAGGGGCCTGTGGTCCATAATGAAACTGGCACTTTCGCCATATCTTCATCAAAATACTCAGGAGGTTTTTGTGCTATCATCATCTTATGAGGAACTTCTCATTTGATTGCCCTTACCCAATAAGTAATGCTCATTTCGAGCACCACTTCATCATCAGATGGATGATCTCTAAACAGATCCTCATCAGTGACATCAGTTAATCTGTAACCCTCCCCAATGGCGATTACTATACACCATCGTTTGCCTTCGTTGTCAACTCCATCAAGCAAAGCCATGTCACCTCGGACTATGGCTGCTTGTAGGTCTAAGGGAAAAACTTGTCCCTCTTCTTCAAGCATAGGTATTCTTGGTCTAAATAAAAACTCATCAGGTATTCTCATAGTTCTGTCTACTATGCCTGGTATCCATGTCAACAGAATGTGTACTCCATAATGAAAGACTTTAGGTTCCAATGGAACTGCTCGGATGGCCACTTGCCCTGCAAATGCCATAAAAAATTCACTCATGTTTAAAAAATGCATTCCTGGTGTTGAACACACTATGCCTTCATCAGTAAACAAAATTGTCATATTCAAGTTGGTCATTAAATCTCGACAATATATATTGACAGGTGTGTGACTTGAATATAGCAATGGCACTGACATGTCACACTCTCCTATAGAGAGGGGTAGGTGACTTGAAAATTCTGTTCTTCAGCTGAACCAGCGCCTGTCCAATGTGGAGTTCCACAAGGTTCTTGTGTCTCTCCCACATTGTACAATGTGTTTACAAAGCCACTCTTCGACATACTTGACCATCTGGGTGTCTCCCACACCAATTATGCTGACGACACCCAGATACTCATCCCCATCACAGGTGACTTGCTTCTGATTCTAAAGCACTGAATGAAATCTACACAATCATCCAGGCTTGGATGGCACATCACAGGCTTTGCCTTAATGATGAAAAAAAGGAGTTGCTTGTCCTCGGCTCGCACCACAAACTGACTAAGCTAGACCCAGCCTACAACTCATTTGCCATTGATGGAAACCTCATTAAAGTGTCCAACGACACAAAAACACTGGGTATTTACCTAGACTCGACAGTATCTCTCACCAGACAAACGAATGCGGTGGTATCTGCATCGGCCTACACCTGCAAACTTATCACAGCATGCAGACATTTTCTGAAGACCGATAATTGCATTATTCTCGCTAGAACTCTAATCATGGCAAACATTGACTACTGTCACGCCCTATATTTAGGGACTAGCCAAAGAAACATAGACAAGTTACAAGTTACCCAGAATAATGCCATCAGGGCTGCCCTTAACTTCCAGAGGAGATCACACATCTCTGATACAAGACACAACTTACATTGGCTCACTGTTGTGCACCGAATATCGCTTAAAACTCTTGCCTTAACTTACAAGGCCCAGAACAATCTGGCACCCGCTTATCTGGCCAACAGCTTCATGCGGCACACTACCAACAGACCCCTGAGCTCAGCCCATGTCCACACACGTGCTATACCTAGCTTCAAGCTTCAGACAGCCGGGGGAGTAAGCTTCCCAGACCTAGCGGTCAAACACTGAAACACAATACCTACCACACTCAGAAAGGAACCGACCTTCCATTCCTTTAAGAACAAAATCAAACGTTGGCTCTTTTAGCTTGACGCATCCACTGCATATTCCTAACATACATAATATGCTATGGCCCTATGCTTTATCTGAGGCCTGCCTTTCTCTGTACCTGTTTGGCCTATTTATCCTCACTTTATAGCTTACTCTGCTGTATGCTCTGCTGTATGCCCTACTAATACTTCCAGAAATGTCTAGAGTAACCAATGTAACGATATACGTGTCTGTAACATGTATTCTGCCTTAAGTTATTTTCTTTATTAAGATTTGCTTCCCCCTGGGAAATTTGCTTTCCTGTATGTAACCATTACCTTGCAAACTATGTGCCCAGATGCCCCAGGGCAAGGTGCGCAATACAAATAAACAAATACAAAAAATACGAATGCCTCTTTTACCTACCGCCTCTTCAACTTTCTGTCCGTTCAGCTTCCTGTAGACCGTGGCAGGGGATTCCGGATGAAATCGGGAGACCCGTCACACCATGCTTGCAAGACTAGCAAATTAGGCTAATCAACTATCTACTGGGAACTTCATGTCCTTTCAGCCGAATGCACAGAGGTCCTGCGATATAACGGGACTCCAAAGTTTACTTATGTCGATGGGTCTGAACCATCCTCTCCGTTCCCACGTGAACTGAATAACTCAGCCCTTTAAGATGAGTAGCAATTACCCTGGAGATGGATGGGGATGCAGATTTCTATTCATGCATCAACAATCAAAACAACTCAGGTAGTTGGCAAAAGGATAACTGTTGTAATATCAATTATCTAAAACAGGGAGTACAACGAACATCAACAAACTCACTCGATCCTCTTACTCAATACATTTCATAAAAAACTGATATTATATACTCAAAACGTGTCATCAGTGACTTTATCCTACTTGTTACTAACATCATCCTACGTGGCAAACTACAAAAACCTAGTGAAGATGTAATTGGATAAGGGGGAACACTTAGATATGTGTTCTGTACTAATCTGGGACAATGCGTGAAAATAATTGGTTACTGAACATCAGGTTCCTTCCCTAAAAAATGACCATTATGAACCTCCCATTGGTTACACAAACTATAGGACCCTAAATTACGCTGTCCCCTACAATTGGTTGGCACTCTAACCTCTGTCAGTATCTTTCCACATATGTCTAGCAGCACGCAGGCTGGCCATCCAGGTGCTGGTGAGCTCGTCTTAACAATAGCTTCCCACCAATTAGCATGCTCATCTATCATCACCTGAATGGTCTGCTGTCAATTAGGCTTTGAAGATTGGCCTTAAGTTTGTACTGTGCTGTGGAGAATTCAGGGGAGTGAAGGCATGCTCTGCCCTCATGCGTCGGTGTGAGCATCTCATTCATCCAATTTCATCCTTCCATGTGACTGAAGACCCCAAAATCTAGTTTCTGGTGCATTTGAAATACTATTTTCTAATAGACCTTTGGCGTCTTCCATGTTTTGTCCATGCCTTCTGAACAGATGTTTTGTTCTTCCAACCGATCCGTATTCAATGTCAGTTTGCTCCAGTCTGATAAGACCTTGGCTTCTTTGGCTCATCCAACTTTGCCTTCTGAGATTCATTTTATAGTTCATGCTGCTTTTTAGCTGCGACACAATAAAATGAGGCCTTCTTGCCAAAGTCCAGCACTGCTATAATACGTAGTGGAAACATTCGTCCTTTACTTGATCATTCATATATATATATATATAGGCGTTTGCCGCAATCTATTCACTATAAAGCTAGCCTCACGATTACTCCTTCTACTTGCATTTCTTTTGCAACTGTACATGTGTTAAATGTTCTCATATCTTCATCAGTTCTGTGGCATAGGTTTCTTCACCTTCATCCCAAGATGTCACTTATCTTTGATACTTTCTTGATGCCTTACAGAAAATCTTCATTCTCCTATGTCTGCATCTTCTATATACGTCAGTTCAGCTGTGTGTCATGACACCATACATCTTTGCCACTCATTTGCTCTGCTTCTTCTCCAATCTCATTTAAATGACCATCATATTTCCTCGTATTCAGGTATGGTTTTCTCAATGGGAATCTTGCTTCTAGGATTCTCCTAGGTATCGCTATTCTTAAAAGCACTGCATGATTTTCACACTCTGACTCCCAAAATATAGGTAATATGGGCGAAACGGTTGAACTGGGGCTATCCAAGCAATTCAGCAATCCAGCTTTGACGCCTTGAAACTCGAGAACTGTGGGATATAACAGTAGCAGTATTTTACCACATATTGTGCCAGGGGTTACCAGAACCTGTTCAAAAGCTGGTAGGTATGGAGGCAAAAACTTTGCTTGAAATACAGCTTACGAAATTAAAGTAAAAGGCAGAGGAAAAGAAGTTAGGGGAAGCCAAACTAGTTCAGAAAAACAATCAAAGTACGCCATGGAAGAGGCGCTGCTGACAAGCGTGGGTGCACAGGGGACACAGCAGCAACAGTACACGCAGCCGCTCACGGGGGGAGGATTCACAGGGCGGGGAAACATACAGCAGGGGTTTCGAGGAAGAGGGGGTCCATTGGGAGGATGCAGGTACGGACCACTGATCCATCACAACCAAGGGGTTATACCAAGGGGCTTTGTGTGGTATGAGCAGCAGGTGCAGGAGGGCCCAGGACATTGTACAGGGGGATTCCAAGGGCAAGGGGGGGAGCCACCACAATGCTGGATGTGTGGGCAGGTAAGGCACATCTCAAGGGTGGGTAGGAGCAGGGGGCTGCAGCAGAATTGTGGAGCGCAGGGCCAGCAATCATATCAAGGGGATGAGGATGACTACTATACACCGGTCCAACCACAGCAACTTCAGAGACAGACACAGTGCACAACCACACAGGCACACTAGCCCATGACACAGATACCATAGATACCACAGGTACCACAAATGCAAACACATGTATCACAGTATTTGCAAACACCACAGATGCAAGGAGGCACACAGCAATTGCCACAGATACAGAACAATGTCAACAGTCCCCGTTAGACTGGGAATGGGATGTCCTTATACACTCAATAGGACAGCCCACAGATGGACTTGATGTGTTCCATCCTGTCGATCACACCAAACCCTGCAGAGGAACCTTGCATAGGGGTGGTGATAGGTGACATGACCTTTTCCTTTCATGTAGACACAGGGACGTCTAAGTCCTGCATCCGAGAAGGAGCATTTAGATTGTCAGGCAATGCCATTAATACTCAAGGATTCTCTGGGGCTCGGGAAGTGGTTCCTTTCCCAGATGATATTTCCCTTTCTATAGGGGAACATGACTTATCTCTGCCATTACTTTACTCTCGACAAACACCTGTAAATATATTGGGACGAGACACTATGAGCAGACTAAAAATGACATTTTCATTCACAGACAAGGGGATAGTGTGCTCCACACAAGGAATACACATGCTCAATGTAAGAGAGATCATTCAAGCATATTGTGGATGGTGGATACAGAGGGTGGTGTCAGTAGACGAGGAGCTGTTCCAGTAGTGGACTGAGTATCTGTTTAGACCAGAGATACCCTTGGATGCAGCAGAAGGGTCAATAGTGCCAATAGAAATAGAGGCAGTGGTGGTGAGAGATGAGTGGATGGCAGTTCATGGAATGGATGACACAGGACACCCATGGCAAGCTGTGATTGCAGTAGCAGAAGGGTGCTGGCTGACCACTCTGACAAACAAAGTGCAATTCAGGGATGTAAGGTCTGAGGCAGAGATGTTGTTCGAGATGACTGTGATTTATTAGTTGAAAATACACTACAGGGAGGCACCACAGAGGATGGCAATGGTGCTGGAAGCACCACCATCATTCTGCAAAGAGGATCTGGCCACGGTGCCCAGCACCCTATGGATTACAAGTCCCTATGATGTGGGGCTTCTGAAAGGAATAGGGGGAGTAAAGATAAAGCCTAAACCAGTAGCAATATTATACAGAGTGAAACAATACCCACTCACAAAAGAAGCAGATGAGGGTATTCACGAAAGAATTGCAGCACTGCTAGATGGAGGCATTTTAGTGCCATCAGAATTTCCATGCAACACAGCGGTGTACCCAGTGAAAAAAGCAAAAGGGGGGTCATGGCTTTTCATCCAGGATTTGCACCCCCTAATCCACATTGTGGAAGCAGAGTATCCTTTGGTTCCGAATCCAGCAACGATTCTCTGCAGTATTCCGGAGGAAGCTGCCTGCTTCACAGCCTGAACGGCCTCCTGAAGGAGGCCATAGCTAAAACAAAGCAGAGCACAAAGAAGAATTGGCGATACTGCCTACCCCTTGCACTGATGTGCTTGAACAGCTCAAACTCATGATCTTTGGACCAGCACAAGCCAGAGCTAAGCATGATCCTAAATATTCTAGCTTTGATATTGAGGGCAGTAGTATCCCAGTTTTGGATAAGGTGAGGACTCTTGGCATCTTTTTTAAATCTTTTCTCGTGCAGGTAAACATGCTGATGGTATTGTCAAAAACTCACAATATCACCTTTAGACATGTGAGGGGTCAGAGATGCGAGACGGACACACAAGTGCAGTTTTCTCAAAAGTTGTCATTTTATTTAAATAAGAAGGAGTGAGCCAACCTCTATCTTTCCTTAACCTAACAAGGATACCCCTACCTAATAAACTAAGGCTAAAGAAAAATGGCTACTGTCCAAAATGTATTTGACACTCAACAAAATCATATCGGAATTGTTTGTCAGTTTTAAACTTCACAAAATAACATATAAATTCAAACTCAAAAGTTATAACCATTACTCCTTGTGAGCAGAGTGGACACCCTTTTCCTGGATCAATTCAAGGTTCTCTGGAACAAAGTTCAATTTCAAGAAGGTTTGGTTCAGTAACAAAATTCCACTCAATGTAGGATACAAGGTTTTTTCCATTCAATATATCCTTTCGCTGGACAAAGTAACGTTCTCACTTCCAAAGGTTTCTCTGCAGTTCAAAGCTATTGTTAACACTTCCAAAATCTCCTGCTTGTTTAACCAAAAGTCTTCAAATGTCAATTCAAAAATCAAATGCAAGTGTTCTTTTCTCCACAGGTCAATCACTTGTTAGCACATCATATGTCTTCTTTATAGGAAATACTTTAGTGAGGATGGCTCATTCAAAAGAAACACTTTAGTCAGGATGGGTCAACAATCACTTTAGGGTATGCCACAGTGGTGAAATTGACACTTCCTTTCCACCACAACCTTTTCCAACAATCACAGTACTTTAAATCATCTTCTTCCTGGCACACTCGCCTGCAGGGACTAACTACAGTTTGTTTGTTTGTTTATTTGTTTGTTTATTCACTTATAATGCGCACCAGACCTGAGGGTTTCCGGGCGCAGCAGTACAGAAAATGTGCAACTTAAGTTATAGGGTAGGGTCATAGGTTACTTACAAATACAATATATTTACAAATAGGCAATTGTACATTACATACATACATAGTAGATACACAATAAAATGCACAGAGGACAGTATATGTACTGGCACTAGGTTGACATTGGCCCTCATTACAACCCTGGCGTTAAGGGGTTAACGGCGCAGCAATTGGTGGCGGCGCCGTTAACCCCTTAACGCCTGATTACGAGGTCCCTTTGCGGGTTGGCGATTTTAACGCCTGCTTTTTGTAGGCGTTAAAATCCAACCCGCAAAGGGACCTCGGTGCTAAGTAGGGTGCCGCAATTTGCGGCACCCTACTTAGCGCCTTCCCCATTTCCATTGAGCCCTATGGGGCAAAAATGGGAATGGGGAAGGGCAATGGCTTCATGGGGAATTACCGCCCCTCCAACCTCGGAATGGGGCGGTAATTCCCCATTCCGCCATGGCGGAGTCGGTAATTTACCGACATGGACCATGGTGCTATTAGCACCATGGTCCAACGCCAGGGTTGTAATGAGGGCCATTGACTCATTGGTTAGATGGGTGGAGTAAAAATGTCAGCGAAAGGCAACAAATAGGCCGGTCAGAAGCGTGTCAAGATTACGGGTCTCGTGAGGAGGAGTCTAAACTAGAGGACTAGTCCTAGGCAGACTTCAGAAAATTAATGTAGTTGGATCTGAATTTAGGGAAGGGCTGCTGCTCACCTAGAGGGTGAGGCTGTGAGTTCCATAATTGGGCCGCTCGAACCTGGAAGCTGCCTTTCATGGTTTACCTGCCTGCCAGGATAAAACTGCTACTACAACCTGTACTCTGTGGTAAGGCTTGTTCAAAACACTCCACACTTTAATCATTAATGGGGAGATTTGAACCAACAACTGTTTCTCTGGCCAGCCTTTAAATGTCTAACACAATTGGCGTCACCTAAATGGATATTTCACAAAAGGACACTGATTCTCTTGTTGGTCTGTTTGCAGGTTACAGTTATCTCCCCCGTGATTTCTTTTACACGGAGGGCTTTGCTCCTGCAATCTTTGACTTCTCCCTGTGCAACCTTTTGGCTGCTGCCAATGCGTATTCCAACGGCAACTTCAGCTCCGGCTTCTCCCTGCTGCTTTTGCCTCATCCATACCTGAAAGGCCTTTAAATGTTTAAATGCCCCACTCAGGTGCTAGTCATTACAACAACTAGACTCTCACCCTAGTCCAATAATGTTTTTGTTTTTTATTTTATTAACTGATCCATTCTGATTAGGTGATTGAGATGAGAGGATTTGCACTTAATGGAGGGTTTTAAAGGAGTTTATGCTTTCCCCTTAGATTTAAGATCTAAACATAAAGTTAATCATAACTACTGGAAGTTGTAATATTAACCTCCTGACCCCCTTGTTTACCATTTTCATGTTTGTTAAAATGATCTTCATACTTGGCACTTTGGGTAATTCTGAGAGAGGAAGTCTTAAAGTGACAACATGCCATTAAATATTTAGGCATTAGGAAAATCTCATTCTCAGAAGAGGATGAATACCACGTCTCTCTTAATGGAGTAACTACTTTCCCTTGACAGCCGTCTCCTCCCATGTGATCCTCCCACCTGATACCACCCCCAGGATTAGGATCAGGTAGCGGCTGCCTTTTCCTGGCCACATGGGAGGGTACTTTAGGCTGGGATTTAGTGATGACGCTGCAGGATTCATCACAGACTCTTGAGACAAGTTAAACCCTTCATCTCCAACATAGATTGTGAAGCCCTGGTTAGAACTATAGTTATGCCTAGAATTGACTGCTGTAATGCACTCCTGACTAGTGCCAGTAAAGACTGTATTCAAAATGAAGCAGTCCGGATAGTCCAAAATGTCCCTAGAGGAGATTACGAGAGTACAACTCAAGATAAATACCTTGACTCAGAAGTACCTCTATGGGACGGCTCCTTCTTACCTTATACAAAGTCTCGGACAGTATGAACCAAGAAGAGCCTTGCGTTCTAGTAATACCAAGCGCTTGGTATGCCCTAGAGCCAGGCAAGTGAGGGGGAATGGCCGATCCTTCTCGGTTCATGCGTCCTACACCTGGAATACCCTGCCCACTGACCTGTGACAAGACACAAACCAGTTTTCCTTTCAGAAATGTTTATAAACCTGTTTATTGATATAATTGTCTTTTTGTGTATGGATTCACTGTGTCCTGTTCTTGAAGTATCTTTCCATGTTGGTGTGCGCCCTGATGGTTATGGGCTTTGGCACAGGATAAATAAATAAATACATTCCAAAGGAACATTTGGGCTGAGCTATTGTTTGGACAATGCCTGCCTCCTGCCGGAGACTGGTAAACAGAATACTGCTCAATGGAGGTGGCAGACCATGCAAGTGCTCTCTGGTAACCTTCCAGGTTGTTAAGGGCTGAAGGACTCACCTTATCCTTGGAGACCCTGGACAGGGATCAACAGCAACGCTAGACCTAAGAACTGCTCTAGGCTCTGTTTCTCACCTCAAACCGCTTGTAAGCCGACTCAGCCACTTTTGTGTCACTTTCAAGCCTCTGCAGGACTCCAGCATCCGTTTTTAGCATTTGACGATTATTGAGTCGTATCGATGCTGAATCGTCCTATTAGAAGCAATTGACACAAACCGTCTTCACGTTGAGTCAACGTGCTGAGAGCAGTGAGTGGCCTCGTCTCGAGGATGACTCAACCCACTAGGAAGACTGACTGGACCTGTCTTGATGTTGACTTTCCCCACTTGGAGCATTGACTGAACTTGTCTCAATGCTGGCTCAACCCGTCGGAAGCACCAATTTGACCCGTCCCAACTCCATCTTGAACCACTGAAGATAAAGGTACTCATGATGATTCTGGAGTCCTTGTCTGGTTATAAGAGACATTTAAAACACCACTCTTCACCTTTCACAGCCATATTCAGAATGCTGAACATTTCTGCAGAGGCTACTGTCTACTCCTGTCTTCAGAACCACAGTGCCCCCTTTTATTGAAAAGTGTGTATCTCCTGTGTCTTTCTGTGCAGGGGAGAGTTATCAGTGTTTTACTAGTTACCTGTAGTTTTAGTTTGATTAAAGATTAGTTTAATTTATAGAACCTTGATTGGGCATTTCCTTTATTTTGGCACCACAGTACTTTTGCTGTTCTGATTACTTCCTTGCTAACTCATGTCCCTAGTGATCTCATAAATTAATGTAAAGTGGCTTTATGGTAGACTAGAGTGCAGGGGATTACCAGCATGTTACTTCGGGATTTTCTCTTCATCAAAAAGGGTTTTGGCCAGAGTGATTGTATATCCCCATGCACCCGCATATCAAACCAGTTATGTTTTATATATGCTTATTGCTCTGCTACCAAACTTTGAGGGTGTACAATTACGTAATTTGGACCAAGGTTGCCTATGGTTAAGGATAGACATGGACCGTCGGTACTTTGGGTTCCAGTATGCTGTTTGCTGGAATGCACATGCTATTCTGTAACTGCTATGTTTCCAAACTACAAGGCAGCCGCAGAGGGTGCCAGAAGACAGTTCCAAAACACCTACATGGTGGCATTATAGATTTCACGTTGGAGCAGTAGGAAAGTAAGGGATGGTGTGCTTTTGCGTCCTCACGAGCCGGCCCGTTTGATATATCTCGTTCGTGGGCAGCTTGCCGAGTTATTCCAGCCGTCGGCTCTAGAGACGTGATACGTGTTGGTGACCTTGTGACTGAATTACGGGCACTGTTAAGACCTTTAGAGGAGCTGGAACATCCCCTTTTGTACCTCTCTAACATTCAGACTGCTTGGATTGAAGCTCCAAGCCCAGTAAACCGCTACGCAGGAAATTCCATCTGGAAGCTGTCAATTTTTACGGCGGCGTTTTCAGCTCACCATACAAGAAGCAACGGAATGTTTCTTGTTTTTTTGTGCCAAGAAAGTAATTTTTCTCTCCTGATGAAGACGTAACATAAACAACTTTAATACGTCGAAACCGGTAGAGAATTTTTGGGATGAGGCCGTTTGTGAAGATTTCTGGGATCCATCCCCATTGCTGACCACTTATATGATCATTTGTGGCTATGCACTTCGTATTGCAAAATTTTTGTATAATAATTGAATTATTGATGACTTGTTTGTTATGATATATATTTGTTATAGGTTTTTATCTTATACCTATTGATGTTCGGTATGAGTGGATTGATGTATGATGAATGTATGTGGATGAATGGCTGAATGGTTTGATAGTATGAATTTTATGGAATTATTGTGATCTTATTTTTTCCTGCTATGTAAAATTATTACCCAAGTGCAGATTAAATCATGATTTAACTCACATAATGAAAAATGTATCAGGTATAATAAAATCCTTGATACTGTACTCTCAAATTGTACCCTCTGGATTTTCTTTCCGAAACCAGCAGTAGGAAAGTAAGCCTGTTTAGAGGAGCTCACTTTTCAAGGCGAATTATTGACATCATTTTGTGTTACAAAAATCTAAAAAGCTCACGATAGCACCCCCTTGGCGATGGAATTCTGTCCTAACCCTATATGCACAAGGTCAACTGGGTGAAAAAAGGCCTCTAGTATCTTCAGGGACTTGCTTTGCTAATGACCTTGTCAGAGTTCTTTGTTTTAAAGAGGCTACTCTGATCCGTTGATCTGGAAAATACTTGGGATGAAGACACAGGAAGCATATGGAATGCGGCTCTGGATAAACGTCATCACACACTCAGAATCCCAGCAGATTTTGTGTTCTATTCTTAATAGAAAGCGGTAAGATAGCTCAGCAGGTTGAGCAATCACTGCTGCAATCTATGTGTGATCTGCAGGTTTGAATCCCGGTAAGTCCAACTCAGCCTGTCATTTTTCCGAGGTTGAGAAATGAGTGTCAACTTCAGTTTGGGTGATCATTTTATTTATGTAGATATGTGCTATGCATAGTGCTTCAGTGAAAGCGCTATATGAGTAACAAATCACTGTCATGAACCAAAGCGTTAATGCTCCTGTGAACTGTTGGTGACACTGTTGGTGACTTGAACCTATTGTATTTTTGGGTACTGTAATATCGCAGCAACTGGCAATGTAAGGCCTCTGCTCATCATATAATGACAATACCTGACATGCAGCTTTAATTGGCATAATCTAAAAGTAAATGGCCATACAATATTCAAGTGGCATATTTATGGAATTCTTTCGGCCTATGTTGATTCTATTGGATCTAACCCAATCATATCATGAGCCCATCTATGGCACCTGGTATTTTAATTTAAAAAATTGTACATTTATGTACTTTCTTTTACACACCCAAAGCATTTCAGGTGATGTCATAGGTGTTAAAGTGGAACTTTGACTGCCTGGGCCAGAGGTCATGCAACATCACTTCCATGTCAGGTGTGTGATGTCACTTCCGCTACCCCTAGCATTTTGGTGAATCGACGTCCCTGTGGCAGGGATGGAGTCTGCAGTTCCCTCACTAGGCGAGTTTAGTGAAACAAGAGAAGCAATATACGAGGATCACGCTGGTCTGAGGGTCCTTTGGTGCAATAACAACTCGACCAAAAATACAGCACTAAAAAGCAAGAGGTAAACATGACTAGTTTTACATTGAATGCAATGTGTAGAATTAATGGCATTTTAAACGAAAAAGTATAAATAACCGATTTTAGGTGTGTTTTCTAATTAAGACATTTCAGAGCAAAACATATATTGTTTTAAATATCTATTTTGGTATCTTGTTATTGTTTTATTTTGTATTACCTTCCCCAACAACCCTAAGGACAAAACATAGAGAGGGAAAGGAAGCACTGCACCACGGGCCCCAATGCAATGGGTGAGAAACAGAATGTTTCATCACTGCACACAGTCCACCAATACAAAACAGGTAGCACAATGCCCCACCACACAAAACTACCACTAAACAACAGTCCCAAGTAAGTTCACCCCACGGAAATCAAAGAACCAGTCAGGATAGAAGGATACGAACGTCTGAATACACAGGCTCACCAAGACGGATCCACTAGGACACCACATCAACACGACCCCGACCCTGAACCACTCAAAGCCTTAACCGACCAGGGTCACACTAGATCACCTGAGAATAGATATCACCCACCCAGTCCCACACCTGAAGATTAGGTTCAGACGCACCCACCAATTCAAACTATATTTAATATGATACAGCTGGATCAGTGCAGCACCACCAAAGCGAATCGGCTCACGAGGAACCAGCAACATCCCAACCCGCAGGTATACAACTCTAAGGGAACCATAAGTACCTGAATGAGGATACAGACCACACTAACCCAACCCTCAATCTTCTGCATACTTAAACCCACACAAAACCACACAACCATCTCTCAGCAATCTGCACGCACTTTACCACACCACATCAACAACACATAAACGTCACCCACAGCACTCGAGGCCTCGCCCGATCCGATACTAGAATCAAAGCCCAGCACTCGGTGTATACCGAGCTGAAGCTGCCAACAGCACACCACTTCTCCTACTCTCCTTCTCCACTCCTCCCGACTAACCCTACCCACCCTTCCAGTTTGCAGATCCGCTAGAGCACCTGGGGACCAATTCCGTTGCTGACCGTGCGCTATAGAAGTTCCGCTAACATAACATAACAATTAATTTGTGTTCTTTTTATAGCACTTCATGCTCGGGTTCTCCAGTTTCTAAGCACTGCCACGCAATTCGAACCTATGAAGCGCAACGTGAGAATTTGTGAGCTATCCATCCAGGCAGTATCGGCTTAGTGGTGCAAGGAAAACCCCCAGAACAACCTGTCACCCAGTTATTTGTACTTTCCTATTTCAATGTGGGACAGAAGCCAGGCCTCACAGCACCCTTGCAACACCAGCTGCTTCCTTTTCTGTTATGATCCATGCTGCTGCGGCCAGACGGGGTTGCCTTTTTAGTTTCAGTGTGCGTGCTTTTTCCTGGGTTATTCGTAGTGTGTACAGCTGTGGGTG
The DNA here is from genome assembly GCF_040938575.1 of Ambystoma mexicanum. Taxonomy (NCBI): domain Eukaryota; kingdom Metazoa; phylum Chordata; class Amphibia; order Caudata; family Ambystomatidae; genus Ambystoma; species Ambystoma mexicanum. The sequence continues at coordinate 1,221,968,660 of NC_090928.1, read as the reverse complement.
CTTTAGACTGCGGCGTTCTCACGAACACCAACATCACAACATGGCCCCAGTTAATAAGGTAGGATGTGACAGTATTGCTTTTAAAACATTGTGTTGTTGAAATGTCATTGGAAAAAAAAGACTGCTTAAACATCGTGCACTGATCAAAATAATGGCACATTTAAAAATATCGCTCCTAAAACACTGTTGGAAATCACCATGTGCTGGAGATGGGGTAATCAAAGCCCTTAAGTGCAAAGAACAGAGAAATGACACACAGTGATTAACCAATTGTGGAAATGTGTAACTGCTTACACAAGCCAGATACGAATCACTCACTTCAGCCTGAGGCAAGTCTCCTCCAGGAAGAGAAATGTATGATCACAGAAGCCCACCTGCAGTACAGCCACAAGTGATTAGCTTACATTAAATACAGAGTGTCAGGCCAGTGAAATGAAGTGGCTTTAAACTGTGAAGTACTTCTGGAACATTGTTTATTGATTGCATGGCAGAAAAAAAACGGAATGGAATACGTACACTCACAAAAAGGAAAGAATGCAGTTGGTCTACCAATCCTATCAGGCGGCAACCCCCTGATCGCCCACCCCATTTCAGAAAAAAAAAGGTAAATGCGTAGACTCTGCTCTTGATGAAACGCATGAAACTCCATTCGCACACTGGGCGGGGGGCGCCAGCCAATCAGAGAGCTCGGAATGGGGTCTGACACTGCTAGTGTAAGCCCGTGTTCAAAGCGGCCTGATTGGCGGTTCCCGCGCCCACCAACTTCCCCCAACTACCCTGGTTATTTTTCCTCCCCCTCTCACTCTCCTATCCCACGGGAGACCCGCCACAGGGCCGCCGCAGCAGCTCCTGTACCAGTGGAGCCCCTCCTTCCAATTCCATGGCTGTCATGTTGGTGTAGCATTTTCTCTCTGTGAACGGGACGCCGTGTGGCATCCTGTTCATGGAAAGAAAATACTTAATTTTTTGAAACCATTTGTACCCGCACACTACATAGGTGCTAATGGCGATATGTGACTCGGTGGTGGGCCCAGCCTGTAGGTAATGGCCTGCCACCCTTGTTAAAGGGACCCTTGCTGTGCTCGGGGCCCTTCAATTGGGCGGTGGGCCGTTTCCTACACGGTGGGCCTCAGGGCATATCACCTCATTAACACCCAGGGAGGCACCATGAACCAATGAGAATGCTCCAAATGTGGGCTGTATTCACTAAGGAAAGACTGCGTTCCAAGCCTTTTCATTGGTGGCAGGCGATTCCCGCCCCATCCTCGCTCCCCCTTTACATTAGCACCCATGTAACTCCCTACACCGGTGCTAATAGTGTCTTTTTTTTCGGAACAGAAAAATGAAACTTACCTTATCCTACGGCTGGGTGCTGCACAGCGCTGTCGTCCAGGCACATTATATACAGACTTCCAGGATGACAGCAATGTGCAGCGTCGGGCCACGGGATAAAGGTACGTTTCTTTCTGCAAAAAAAAAAGAAATGAGCACCCGCGTGGGTAACTACACGGGTGCTAATGCCGACATTACACTCGCCAGTGAGCCGACCCTGTCGGCAATGGCACGGCCGCCCACGTTAAGGGACCCTCGCTTCGCTCGGGCACTTAACTTGGGCTGCGGGCTGTTATCGATAGGGTCAGCCCGCTGCTGAGTGTAATATCGACTCAATAGACGATGCCTGGTCACCCACATTACAAAGGAACATTGTGTAACCTGGCTCGATACAGTCCATTCTCAAAAGAAACCCGAAGGCCTCTCTCCGCAATATATGTCAGCATTCCCCCACTTTCAAGCACGTTATCCCCAAACCAGGTCTCTCGCCCTTCTCTGCCTTTTGTGTCTGAAGAAAGGACCGAAGCTGGTATTCACAATCCATGCCAGCACTCACCCTGTAAAACACATTTTCATGCTGGTAGTGCGCAAAAACAAGGCCTATCTCAACAATGTATGCTTCTGCAATCAAATCCTGCCTTCATCATAAAATATTCCCACGCAGACCCCAGCCCTGCATCCTGCCCACATGCTGAACCTTTGCTCCAGGCACACACATGCATACACAAACACAGCCACACAAACACGCATGCACATATTTTTTAAACATACATTTTTTCTTTGTTAGTCTAAAACACTGAAATTGTAGTTATTTCACACATGACATTGGACAACTTGCTATCTTCTTTATTTAATCTTTAAAAGGAGCTCTATTGAACTACTCACTTACAATGATCTTGGCAGCAGACAGATCTAGCATGTGATTGGAAGGGAGGGGGTGTCTTTCATCTAGAAAAGCCCCCTCACTTTGCCAATTGACTGACGAGTCCTGCCTAGGAAAGGCCCTGCTAGCTACAGAAACAGAAACATTTTACCTCAGTGATTAAGACAGCTTCGTTAAGGTGCCTTTTGTCATCTGCGCTTTGTCCTGTTTGTGGTGGATCAGAATGTGAGCAGGTACCATTTACAGCAAGCCCCATTCCTTGGGAACATTCATCAAGGCCTTCTAATTATGCACCATCTATATCTGGACTAATGAGGCTAACCCTTGAACATAGTGATCAAAGCTGCAGAGGGGAAGCAAACACTGTAAGCTAGTGGCGATTCACCTGTCTCGGGTGTGAGCTAGTGGCGATTCACATGTCTCCGGTGTGATCTAGTGGCGATTCACATGTCTCGGGTGCAAGCTAGTGGCGATTCATGTGTCTCGGGTGCAAGCTAGTGGCGATTCACATGTCTCGTGTGCAATCTATTGGCGATTCACCTGTTTCGGGTGCAAGCTAGTGGCAATTCACATGTCTCGGGTGAGACCTAGTGGCGATTCACATGTCTCGGGCATGAGCTAGTGGCGATTCACGTGTCTCGGGTGCAAGCTAGTGGCGATTCACATGTGTCGTGTGCGATCTAGTGGTGATTCACCTGTCTCGGGTGCGAGCTAGTGGCAATTCACATGTCTTGGGCGCGAGCTAGTGGCAATTCACATGTCTCGGGCACAAGCTAGTGGCGATTCACATGTCTCGGGTGCAAGCTAGTGGTGATTCATATGTCTCGTGTGCGATCTAGTGGCGATTCACCTGTTTCGGGTGCGAGCTAGTGGCGATTCACATGTCTCGGGTGCGACCTAGTGGTGATTCACATGTCTCGGGCACAAGCTAGTGGCGATTCACGTGTCTCGGGTGCAAGCTAGTGGCGATTCACATGTCTCGTGTGTGATCTAGTGGCGATTCACCTGTCTCGGGTGTGAGCTAGTGGTGATTCACATGTCTCGGTGCGATCTAGTGGGATTCACATGTCTCGGGTGTGAGCTAGCAGCGATTCACATGTCTCAGGTGCGTGCTAGTGGCGATTCACATGTCTCGGGTGCGAGCTAGTGGTGATTCACATGTCTCGGGTGCGTGCTAGTGGCGATTCACCTGTCTCGACTGTGAGCTACTGGCGATACACATGTCTCGGGTGCGAGCTAGTGGCGATTCACATGTCGACTGCGAGCTACTGACGATACACATGTCTCGGGTGCAAGCTACTGGCGATTCACCTGTCTCGGGTGCGTGCTAGTGGCGATTCACATGTCACTGGTGCAAGCTAGTGGCGATTCACATGTCACTGGTGCAAGCTACTGGCGATTCACCTGCCTCGGGTGCGTGCTAGTGGCGATTCACATGTGTCGACTGCGAGCTACTGACGATACACATGTCTCGGGTGCGAGCTACTGGCGATTCACCTGTCTCGGGTGCGTGCTAGTGGCGATTCACATGTCACTGGTGCAAGCTAGTGGCGATTCACCCGTCTCGGGTGCAGCTCTCGTGAGTTTGTGTGGAAGCAAGTGGCTAAAATGTTCAATTAATATTTGCAGTGAACTGCACACTTGTACAGGCTGAAGAACCAAAATATATTTCAAGTTTATAGGCGGTCTCTGTTAAATAATCCTGATGATAAGCTGCTAATTACAGTAATTAATTTGTTTAAATAGCTTTTAACATTGTATGAAATTAATCTGTTAGATGTGTTCTTTTTACTCTGTATTTCGATTGACTTTGTAATTGTGTGTAAAGTTTGTTTTAACTGAATCCACAATAAATAAATAACATAAAAAACCAAGAAATACATGAATAATAGACCAGGAGAACCAGATAGGTGGTTGGGGGTGTGAATGGTTTTGTGGCTGGCACGTCACAAAAAAGTGCTTTGCCAGCGACAAAACCTTGACGTTACAGGAGCAAAGCACGCATTGGTATGTCTCTGTTCACTCATTAGCAAGCATATTTGTGTGTTTCATTTTGCACAGAAACGCGCCCAGAATATGGTCACCAAGGTGCGCATGTGCAGCTGGCTTGAAATGGGATGGCTGCATCCATTAAGCTAAACTGTTGCCATTAGCAGGGCCCTGCCTGCTTTAAACAAACACGTGTGAAGCTCAGCCTTGCAGGAAGCAGAGACGTTGTGTCCGGGACATTTTCTCCCAGCCTCAGGACCCTGCAGACGAGGTAGCAGCTGGCAAAGGGGCAAGGCGCCCCCACTGCCCCCATGGTGCATACAGTACTGCCTGAGGACTGATATAAGTACCACCCAAAACCCTTGCATAACACACAGCATTAACCTCCTCACACCACATGTGCACACACCCCTCCCACCTGAAAGAAAGGCAGGCCTGGTTTACGGCAGTGACGAGCAGCCTCATTTCTTGGGGTGGGTGGAGGGGCGACTGCCCGGGACGCGGAGCTTAAGCAGCTCCGGGGCGTGGGGGGTGAGGGTGTGCAGGAAGGTGCTCGCCCAGGCTCTGCCTCTGAGGTTGCACAGGTAATAGTTAAGCATTCCTTTGTTTCAAATAAAGGAATGAATATTCCAAACGCAGCCTCTAAGATGCTTTGGAAACACACACCCTCTGCACACCCTCACCAGCTTTGTGTCGAGGGAGCCTTTAAAGTGGGGGGCAATTTATAAGTGAAGGCTCATTTAACAAGCCATTGTACACCACAGTGATGAGAACTGATCATGGGGCATTTGTATTCTGAAGGCCAGCACAAAGCATCAGTTAGCTGACCACATCTACACATGTGTCCAAGACACACCAAATTGTTTTTTTTTGTATATTACTTTTTAGTTACATGTGGCCCATGCCTGATAACATTAACTGCAATTTTCTTTCCTGAGTGGTATAGTGGCTGCTTTGGGGCTTGGGCTAAATGCATCTGCGCGACAACCAAGAACGTTTCGTTTTCTTAACACTCCAACCGCTGCCAGATGGCTCCTCAGTGTGACATAGCACCATGATTAGGAAAGCAGGGTTCACTGCTTCACCCTGCAGACCTTAGTCCATGGCAAATCAATGCAGTGATATGTGTGCAGCAATGATTTTTTTTCTGCCCAAGCCACTATCCTGTTTGTTAAGGTGTCTACGTGCTGCTCCTCTGTGTAACAGCACATATGACTGTTTTTGTCTGATGTGCCCCATGTCCATACAATAGCACACTGGAACGTTTTGTGAATGTGGCTCTGACGAGCATGCCATTCTGTGCCCACACTTAAACGCATAAAGCAATCAAAGACGTTGTCTCAAATTGTACATCGACTCGGCAAAGCACGCTTTCTCCCTTGCCACGCCAGGATTTTCACTAGCTGCAGGCCAGCACTAATAAGAGATGCTAATGCCAGCTCTGTTAGATAAAGCATGGGCCTGCTCTTTTTTGCAGAACTAACCCCAGAGGCCTGCTCAATGGTGAGGAGGTAGTGGCTGGGGAACGGCGGGCTCCATACCATGTATCAGAAGCCGGTTCTGTTTAAAACGCATTACTGGTCAGACTAACGTTTGTACGAAGTACAATCATTTCTGTACATTTTCCCTCTTTATTGGGTTTCTCTTGTAGGCTATCCATAACGGTTTATAGACATAATTCCCTTAAGATGTTTTGGGGTCTGGGCATGTTCGGACTGATAACCAGCACCTCCTCATCTACAATTGCCCAGAAACAAGAAGCAAAAGAGCCCTTGTACCCCATTTGATTGGCTGGTGTTGCAGCCATTTTATCCTCACATCCAAAAACCTAAGATGTCCGAATGAGTATGTAAGGTTCATGTTTGCAAACATTTGAATGTTAGGGTGAGTGTTGTAAACAGTGATGTGAGCACCAAGCCTTGTGGATGTTATGTATTTAATGATTCACACATGCAACATTTTTATCACAGATTTGTTTATCAAATATAGAGATCTCTGATCACTGTTACATTTCTTAAATGCTCTGTGATTTAATGCAAAGCAGACACGAACATTCATTGGTGCTATTTGTCCCCTTTCCCACTCTCATAGAAGTCTTTCGAAAGAGTACAATGGGAGTGTGCCAGACTGTCCATCTTGGAATGATAACCTTCTATCAGAAATGAATTCACATGGTTAGTCTAGTATTGCCCCTTGTGAAATACATGTGAGGTGGTTCGAACAGAACGCCTGCATCACAGAGCAGTGGTCAGTGGGCCCTCAGACCGCGGCAGGCTGGTCACACCACAGTGTGCTACAGTGCTAGTATGGCCAGTTTGAAACTGCATTCAAGCAAGGACTTCTTTAAGAGCAGGTGACAGAAGAACCATTAACTTGGGTAGCAACAGCTGTGTTTTCACATAACATTTCTTCTATAAACAGCTTCATTCATTTAGCAACGATTTATTGATTTTGAGGAGGGCTTTATTGCGTGACACAGAGGCGTAGTTTGGGAGTGAGTTGAGCCAGTCAGGGGGGCGCATTGTAGTGTTTCGACCTGGGGACCCAGTTGGCTAGAAACTGCCCTGGGGACGAGCTCTGTGCACACGTGGAGCGGCAGTGGGCCAGCGACAGCAGCAGGCTGCAACCCCCTGAGCTGCCTCACGCTATCCCTGCTTCCTATGAGCTGTCAGTTTCTCTCACACTGTAACCCTGAACGCTGGCCAACTCCCAGGCTTCGTAAGGTCAGAGGGGCGGGCTCGGCAACTCTGCTTTCCGTCCCCTGTGCACACCCTGGGAGTGGGAACCCGGTGTGCAGACGTGGTCTAATGCACAGTGTCTGCAGGAGCAGCGGCTGGACTTTCGGCACTGTTTAGGAGAAGGGTTGAAGGCTGTTCCCTGTCAGTAATAAACCACAGACGCCTCTCATCTTTTGCTGATGCGTAGTCAGTCCTTGGGTGTGAAGTTTAACATGTGGGCTACATACAGCGTAGGCGGCTGTCTCATGCAAATGAGACATCAGCAAACTATCAGCAAAGAAAGTGACAACTAGCTTTGCCCTAAGTGGGTAGCGCCTGAAGACCACTGGTGACTCCTCCCTGTTGGTCGACAGGAGACACGCAATTGTAGCAGACGAGGGGGTGGACGGGGGTCAGTGTGTCACTCTCATATTGCCATTTTTTTATTGTGCTTTAGTTTTTTTTTAATTCAAACTTTTTAACACATTTGTAATCACCAATTCCTTAAAACTTGTTTCCATTCCTATTCATCCAGTTTAAAATTCAGTCTAGTGTAGTTTTTTTTTCTTTTTTTGTGTTTGTTCCTTTTTCCGTAGTCTTAATGTTTTAAGAGGTTCCGTACAGAGAATTTGCCACGTAGTAAGAATCTAGAGTGAGCCACTTGAGGCAAGTTACGCCTAGTGGCATGTCCAGCATGTGGCCTGGGGTGTCACGTGCTGCCCCTAGAATCTGATTGGCCACCCCAGGTGCCACCCCATTATTCTAAACTCTGATCGTTATGTGTGTGTGTCTGCGCACGTACTTCATGCCACCCCTGCTTGGGTCAGTGGCCACACTTGGGCCACCACAGTCAAAAGAGTCTGGACACGCCACTGGTCACACCTGCCACACGCCACCCAATAGCCATCAGTTTAACTCCAGTTCAGAGACACATGAACAAAGCATTGTGGGTATGCAAATTAGCACAAATGCAAAAGCTCAAGAAAATTACCACAGAATAGAAGAGACTATTGTAAAGTTGGTTGAGGTACTCATTTTGGCCAAGGGGATAAGTTAAAAGGGAAAAACTAAATTCTCCCAGAATTCCCTAGGAACCCCCACCCGACCCATGATAATGCCCCCACATAGGGTACACCGTACTCTCACGTTCCGTTTAAATCGCCGCCATACAAGCCACGGAGTATCTACTAGCCCTGAAAAGTTCCTGGTGTAAATGATGGGGATTGATTAAAAAATAGGCCCATGACCTATGATACTTTGCCACCCTTAACGTTTAGCTCGGATGTTTTATTATAGAAGGGGTTAAATGGCCCTCACTGCCGCACAAAAATGAGCCATGCCACGTGCCCCACATTAATCATGGAACTGCCCTTACAAGCCATGAAACAGATCCGCGGACTATGCATTTGCTGATGTGCTCAAGTGGTATATTCCAAAGGCATGGAGCGGGAATGGAGAAGGCCTGGCCACCAGAACTGTCCTTGCCCGGCTTCAGAACCTGTGGAACCGTATCTGGTGAAGATCTGAGGGGTCTGGATGGAGACTAGTTTGTGAGCCCAGAAAATGGACAACTCCTTGTAACAAAGAGGGCCCGCCGTGTTGTTAATTCTTTTGCCCACAGAGGAGCAAGTGCAGGCAAACTAAGGAACGATGTGGCCGTGCTTTGTGGCAAGGCCCAAACTTCTCTATTCTCTAGGGCCGGTTGGTAGGGGAGCGAGGGTGGGTGAGAACGAGGCGCTATTTTAGTCAAGTCTCAAGGAGCTGGCCATTGACGCCATTGATTGGTTGGGAAAGTCAGGCAAAGCAGGACTCTTTCAGGGCTATTGCAGTAGATGGAGCCGGATGTGACCACTGGGCGGGTTTGGGCGATCAGGGTCCAGTTATTGACGAGACACAAGTATGAATTCATCACATCATAAGCGGGGGTGGGTCGAGAACCGAGGCAGTGGCAAAAGAAAGGAGAGGAAATTCCATAGCGCAATCTATGAAGTTTGGTTGTGCGAAATTGAACTAACGCCTATGTAAGTGGAGAGCGGTTCATCATTTTTTCACTCTACTAAATTGTGAAGTCATGCGCTTATTTTATGCTTTCAGCTCTGACAATTTACTTTAAAACAATCTTGCAATTTGCAGGATATTTTTTACATAATTTTCTTATTCAGAAATATGTGGAAAGTCGAAAAAGGATTTCAATAAATCTGCGGAGAAAACGCCTAGCGCATTCGTCTGCAGACTTTATTCCAGCTAAATACGCAGAAAATTCAAGTAAAGGGTTTCCACTTAGTTTGCTGAGAAAATCTGCAATAAAAGATTATCTGCATTGTTGAAAACTGGTGTAAATCATTTTCACTTCGTTTGTCAAGAAAATCTCCAGCCGTAATCCTTCCATTGTATCTTTTTGTAATATCTTTGCAGGGTTTGAAAACAGCGAAATCTATCTTTGCAGACTCTATTCCCCACATTACTTTGCTAACGTTTCAAACCTTTTGCCAAGATTGCCTCAGTTTGAAAGGAAATGCATCTGATGTTAAGTTCGGTAGTGGGATATTGTCTGCACCTAGGGAAATTTGAGCGATATATACCATGCTTTTGTATCGCATGTACCACTCTAGTTTTCTGCTTCGCAGACACACACCCTCTGCCCACCCTCTCCAGCTTTACATTGACAGAGCCTTTAAAGTGGGGGCAATTTATAAGTGATGGCTCATTTTACAGCCATTGTCTTTACACCACAATGATGAGAACTGAATATGGGGCATTTGTATTCTGAAGGCCAGCACAAAGCATCATCAGTCTAGTCTGCTAAACACGTGACCTGCACCTCTTACACCAGTGTTTTACAAGATCCCGTAAGCTGAGGAGCCATTTTGTGATGTCCGGCACTCCAGCCGATCCTGTGGAATACGAATGCCTCCAGTCGTTCTGTCGGAACATTCGAGGATCTTTTCAAAGATATGATGTCCAGAGGATTTGGTCCTGCTCTCCATGGAGAACGATACTAGGCAGCCAGCTGTACACCTGAAGTCCACATTGAAGGGTCCCACAGTACGCATGGTATTTAATGCCGCAGTTACCAGGTGTATGCTAAGGTGGAATCCCAAAGAGTACAAGAGAGGGATGGTTATGGTGCTGGACCGCTTTCAATAAATGTTGCCGGTTAGGAGGGAATAGCCATGGTGAAGAAAATGACTTGCTCGTTGCTAACGATTGCATGCTTGTCGCAGAATCACTGTTTTGGAGTTGTCCTGTCTCCGGTGGCTGACGAGCCACACCGGTAGGTTGGAGAAATGGTTTGTAAAACTTGTGTTTCATGCATTCGGCCAATGCTCTCTTCACCCGGTTATCCGCCAGTCTATGCGTGAGGACAACTGCCTCCTCGTTTGTGTCTAACAGAGCCCACCATACAAATACCGGGCCTCCGAGCAAAGTTTCATTTTGTTATTGCCACTTTACCACCACTTTACCACACTGCTGAAATCCATCCTTGCAGGTGCAGGGCAGGAAATACTTCCAGCAAGTGTCAATCTGCCACTTTACTTCCAAAAATGGTTGAATTTACAGCAGTGGAAATAAGCGCTTGTGGTAAATCTGATGAAATTGCCATGAAGTCCTATGGAGTCCGTAAATGGGGACTAACGCCACAGTTACCCCACTGGTCATCCCGCGTTGAACCTGCAGGCAATGGAATTACCGCCAAATGGGTAACTAGGCCTGAAACGTTCCCCTCAATTCCCCAAGAGAGCTTGCGGACCAATCTTCCACGTATATCAAAGTAGAACGTGGAATCCCACACATAAAAAAAATAAACACAACTACAACTCCATCAATCCTTCCAAGGATTCGCTAGAATAATTTGGAATGCCCTGCCACCTGCGGTGTGCCTCCTCCTTTTCCATCAAGAGCTTAACTCTAAGGCTGGACAAATCCGATGGCTGGGGTTTGGTGGACCCACGAGATCTCACTGGATTCACCGGTACCTTACCACAGAGAACCAACTTGCACGCGACTTCAGTGGACCAATCAGAACAGCTGGCATTTTCCAGGCATATGGGGCAAACGTCCACATGCCTGTAGTGTCTGGGGAGATTTGGTCGCCCTAGTAAAAGCTCATGCCACCTGCGCTTTCCCTCCATGAGTTGGGTGTGTCTGTAAGAGCTGCAGCATAATACAGGGCAGATGTGGAAACTCTGCTTAGAGGAGTCTTGGTGCACTTTGGTTGCAGTTGTTTGCAAATACATTTGTTTTTTTGTGGTTGTTGATCTTTCTTTGCTCCATTTTGTTTACTTCTGTGTTTATTTCCTTTTTACCCTTCTCCAGTGGTCGAAGTGAGTGGGAGCGGTGCTCCTCTACTTTTTTAATTAAGAAGAAACCATTCCGGAATGGTATTGTTTTAAAATAAAAGTGTAAGAAGAAGTTGAAACTTGCACTTTTAGTGCACTGCACTGAACGTTCCCCTAAACAGCTGGTGCATGATTTTGGGGGTTTGTATTATGTGTAGGAGGGGGGGTGTAGTGATGAGGTTTGTGGGGAGTGTGTGCAAGCCAGCAGGGAACATAGTTCCACTACTTCTTTTCGTACACTTCGATCACTGCCCTTCTCAAATAGCTCTTAACAAAAAAAAAATAAATGTTCCTTTCCCTCCCTTGTTTCACTTTGGCCTTTTTTGCCATCCCAAAACGCCTCCCACCCCGTTTATTTTTACCCCCCAAAAAGATTTAGAAAGTAGCAAGGGGGGGGGCGCTGTTGCGCCGAAGCATGATGGCCACCTAACCGCAGAGCTCCGGGCTGGGAGAGCGCATAAACCTCGAAAAAGACCCCATAGCTGCGGCTATCCTCCTGTGCGCCGGCGGTGCTCCTTCAAGAACACATCCGCTGCAGCCCTGCAGATTCCTAGCCCCAGCCACCCTCTGGGGACCGCGCTACAGCCCTCTGACTTCACCGGGGCTGTGTGAGCCTGGCCGCACCGCTCCACGGATCCACCAGCTGCAGCTCTCCCTCCTACTTGAGTGCGCGACGCTGCAGGCCGCTGTGGGGGAGGGGCGCCAGAGCCCTCCTTGGCAGCCCGGGCCTGCCGGCTCCCGTGGTCACCCCGCGCTCCATCGACCACCTCATTACCCTTCCGGAGGACCCCACGCATCCTGCCTGAGCCTGTGACCATCCACATCTGCAGGGGAGTGGAGACACCACCGCGGACCCCCGCTGCTCCGCAACACCTGCCTTCCTCCCTTCGGCACCCCCCCCAACAGAGCATACGTCCCAATCCACAACAAGGTAGGTGGGCGCGGGGGGAGGGGGCCGCTTTGATCTCCTGGCTCCTGCGATCCTGGGCTCTGCATGCAGTTGAGTCTGTGAGCTGGTCTGGGCTGGCCGCCGGGCTACCTCCCCTTGGCTACTGTCACTTTTTGGGGTCCCGCACCCCCGCCGCGCTGCATCGCACCAGCAGGCCCTACCTGCATCGACAGTGACTGTGGGCCCGGAGCCCCCGGCGGACACTTGCCCTTGGGCCACTGCTGTTTTCTCTGGCCTCCACCTCGCCTGCCGTCCCCCCCTGCCGATCCGCCCCACGGCTGCGGCACTGTACTACATTGAGGCGGGATGCGTGTGGGGGGCGGCTGTGCCCTGCCTCGGCGGTCCTTGTGGCCATCCCATCCACCTGCTGCGGGTCTGGCGGACCACCACTCATCTTCCCGCTATCCCGGCGGCGACTCGCCTTCGCTGCTGTGCATTGGCTGACACGGCTGGGGGCCCTTGTTCCAGCACTACTTCTCCACCCTGGTGGACCGTGCCTGCCCTCACGGCACCATCGTCCTTTCTGCCCCCCCTCCCCCTGGCTGCTGACTGTGGTCTCCAACCACAATTCCGGATCCGGACCCTCCACTGGGCTACCTATGGTGAAATACCCCTCCTCAGCTCCACTTGTATTTCATGGACAATTGGCTTCCCTCACTTCGTAATTGCGCTGTTGCGCGCCTGACTATTCTGGTGGCCCTCACCAGTCACCTTACTACTTACCATCTGTGTGGGCTCTCCAGAGCACTCAGGCCCTCGCTGGCAGTCCACCAATAACACCCTGCTGTACACCCTGACCCTTCTGTTCCGGGAGCGCTCCATGGGGACGGGTCCCTGACCTCAACAACTACGGAACCGTCCCAACATTCCAGTGGCAATATCACGGCTAGCCTACCCCTCTGGTCCTCGTGCCCGACGGTCTCGCTCTGTGTTCTCTTGTGGGGACCCCTGGTGTCTCCCCCAGCCTCGCCAGCTGCTCTCCACGCCTTGCCTCCTCCCCCCCCCTGGGCATCCTGTGGGGCGGCGATCGGAAGGCCTCCCGCCATATCTGTACCAGATCCTGGACGCCAGGCGTGTTCTATCACTATGACCAAGGGAGCTGGGTCTAACAAGAAGCAGAGCTCGCTAAATATGTTTGCTAAAACTCCCTCCAAGCCGCTAACTAACCCTCCGGAGGAGTCACCGGCCACTGCAACACCCTCAACCTCCGATGACGCGCAGAAAATGATGGAATACATGCGAGAGGGTTTCACTACGCTCCACACTAAGTTAGATGATATGAATGGGACCATCTCATCCATAAAGGCCCATATCGAAAGAACAGACAGTAGGGTTGCTGAGATTGAGGGTTGGCACCGCAGAGGACGGCCTGGTCTCCCTACGTGCAGCTGTGACCACCCTGACCAGCTGGGTCTCTATGGTCGAAAAGAAAATTGACGACCTCGAATCCCGCTCCAGGCGGAATAACCTCTGCATTGTTGGCATACCGGAGGACAACATCAGGGAGCCCATGGAGGACTATGTAGAGCGTACCCTTTTGACTCTCTTGGATAACCCCAAGCTTTCGGCATAATTTGCTGTGGAGCGAGCTCACCGCTCCTTGACCGCGAGGCCCAGGCCGGGTGCCCCACCCCGTCCCATCATAGCCAGAATCCTCAATTTCCGTGACCACGATGCCCTGCTCCGGGCAGCCAGAGCCAAGGGTTTGCTTCATCTCGGGGCGGCAAGGATACACTTGTATCCGGATTACTCTGTGGCTGTGCAGCAGGAGTGTAAGACCTTCCTTGCAGTGAAAAAGAGACTTCGGACCTAGGAGTCAAGTACTCCATGCTCTTCCCCGCTAAACTGAGGATCGAACACTCTAACCAAACACACTTCTTCACTATCCCCGAAGAAGCCTCGAAATTTATAGATGAACACTTTCCTGGTTGATGTACACAATGTTAACATAAGTTTTATGGTTTTTCAATATTTTCTATTATACCTGGGCCGCGGCCGCCACGGCGCTCCCCCCCCACGATGGCCACTATTCATCGTACTTCATTGCTGTTCATGTTGTTGATTTTGCTCCATTACCTATCTGTGTAGGTATGTTTTCGCACCCTGCTGTTGCATTGTAGACTGTAATGACCATCTCTTGTTGGGTCCCTCTCTCGGAGTTACCCGACCTTTCATCCCACTTATTTTTGTCAATCGTACCCCGGTACCCGGGCCCCCCCAGACTAAGACCGCACCGAACTATGCTGCTGCCGTGTCTTGGCACACGGCCGCACCCCAAACTCTGATGGGCCCTTTGCTTATAGATCTGGTCCCGATGTTACTCGCATCTACTCTAAATGCCCTGCTTGATCCTACTACGTAGCATAACTCTCCTTACGCTCTCCCAGTCCGGCGCGCCATTGCCCGCAGCAAACAGACCCCCAGGCGTTGATGCCTAAGAGTTTATGGTTGTTTTGGTTTTGTTTGGGTTTCGTCCCTCTGATTGGGGGAGGGATGTGGGTGGAGGGTAGGTTGTGAATATTATGGTTTGAAAAAGTCTTGACAGCCTCCAGAGGCGCCCGCGTACACCTAGGGTCCACCCCTTTCACTTCACTGGAATCCTCTTTTACTTATTCCACCATCAACCCTCCACATATGGCTGACATAACTCTGACCTTTATGAGCTGGAACGTCAGGGGATTAGGAAACTATAAAAAGATGAGACAGATTCAGCTCCACGCTGAATGCCACAGAGTGAAGATCCTATGTCTACAGGAAATCCACACTCGCTCGGCGCACTGTGAGCGATTCGCCAAGCAATGGGGCCCCCAGAGGTATTACACTAATTATTCCACTCAGAGCCGAGGCACCCTCACCCTAATACATAAAAGCCTAAAGTTTACGTGTCAGCACTCCCACATAGACCCACTTGGAAGGTTTGTACTCATTGCCGGTATATTACAGCATCAGGAGATAGTCATCCTAAACATATATGGTCCCAACGTTGACGACCCTGACTTCTACCTTCACCTGGCCACTCTACTCGAGAGCTACCCCCTAATGCCTATTCTATGGGGTGGAGACTTCAACACGATACTAGATGTCACCCTGGATAGATCGGGTTCTCGTCCTCGCCAACTCCCTAGGGAAGCATACTCTGTCCTGACCTCGCTCCCCCGACTGGCACTGGTGGATGCCTGGCTTCTGAAGTATCCTGACGACCGTACATACTCCTTTTACTCCTCAGTGCACGATTCCCACTCCAGAATAGATAGATGTCTCGTCACAGACATACTGATCAGATGCATTACCCACTTAGCCATCCTTCCCAGGACACTATCAGACCATTCACCTGTACTCATCTCTTTAAACTGGGGATTAGACGCCAACAAAACAAGACAGTGGAGGATGAGCCCCCACGCGCTCCTTGACCAGGCTTTTGTCTCTGAGCTTGAGTCCTCTATCGAAAAATACTTTGAGATCAATATAAATTCTGTTTCAACACAAGCGGTGCTCTGGGAAGCCTTTAAAGCACACACTAGAGGGGTTGCCACCTCCAAGTGCAGTGGCATACTGAAAGACATCTGTGCTGATATTGCTGCCAGCGAATCAGCTCTGTCCATCTATGAATCCCAATACGCGGTGGACCACCCCCGGCTACTCTAGCGATGCAGGGTTCTGAGCTGGACAGGTTCCATGGCCACGCCGAGTGCGAGGTTAAGTTCCTTGACTCCCCTCAATCGGCGAGGAAATATGGCGAGGGTGAATGGCCTGGCAGAATGCTAGCTAGACTACTGCGCCGCGAATTCAGTGCCCCCAATATCCCGGCCATTTCTAGACCGGATGGCACACTCGCCACCTCCCCTCAGGACATCAATTCTGAGTTCCTCACGTTCTACACGTCCCTATACTCGGAGGTAGACAGATCCCAGATTTCTGACATCAACTCCTTTTTAGAGAGCCTTCCTCTATCAGTCTTGTCAGACGACGCTAGCGCCTCCCTCGAGAGGCCTTTTGCCCTAGAGGAAATTGTGGAGGCCATTGAGTCACTGGAATCGAGTAAAGCTCCCGATGGACTTCTATAAAGTATTCAAGACCCAACTAGCACCGCACCTACTGACGCTTTGGGAATAATCATGCGACAGGGGCATACTTCCACCGTCCCTCCAGGAGGCGTTGATTACAGTGCTCCTTAAATCAGGTAAAAACCCTACGCAGTGCAGCTCATACCGCCCCCTCTCTCTGATTAATAATGACATCAAAATATTTGGCAAACTACTCGCTAACCGCTTAGCCCCGTACATGTCCCACATTATCCATCTGGACCAAGCCGGCTTCGTTCCCGGTAGGTCCACTTCCCTCAATTTGAGGAGACTCTTCAATGTAATCAGCAGAATCGACCCTGCCACTCAGGCAGTGGTGGCTACATTGGACATGCAAAAGGCATTTGATTCAGTCTCATGGAGATACCTGTGGTGTGTTCTTGAGAAATGTAAATTCGGCCCTAACTTCCGCACTTGGATAAAGCTCCTTTACACCTCCCCGTCGGCCAAGGTCCGTACGCAAGATAGGTTCTCTTCCCCTTTTCAGATATTTAGAGGTACACGCCAGGGATGCCCCTTTTCCCTGCTCATCTTTGCTATTGCCATGGAGCCCTTCGCTGACATGATTAGACAATCGCATTCGCACAGGGGGTTGCGCACATCTGGCCAGACCGACATAGTCTCCCTCTACGCTGACGATACCCTGCTGTATGTTCGATCCCCGGCAGTCAACCTTTCGCCTATACCG
Organism: Ambystoma mexicanum; assembly: GCF_040938575.1. Classification (NCBI taxonomy): domain Eukaryota; kingdom Metazoa; phylum Chordata; class Amphibia; order Caudata; family Ambystomatidae; genus Ambystoma; species Ambystoma mexicanum. The sequence continues at coordinate 1,221,951,680 of NC_090928.1, read as the reverse complement.
ACAGATGTGGCTCGATTTGGTGACATATCCGGTTTGAGGGTTAACTGTTCTAAATCTACATTGTTTCCACTCACAGACTCCACACAGGCGCCCCCCGATCTACATGGGTTCAACTGGTCTCCTAACAGTTTCACCTACTTAGGGGTGGTGGTCTCCCGGCACATGCCTCAGTTGCGCGATGATAACTTCCATACTTATTTAACTAACCTGGAGGCTAAAACCTCCGGCTGGACTAAACTTCCCCTTTCACTTGCAGGCAGGATTGGAATACTCAAAATGATTGTATTGCCTCAATTACTGTACCGATTTACCAACCTGCCTCTATGGCCAGGGGACAATTTTTTTCGAACACTGCGCCGCAAATGTAACACCTTCCTCTGGCACTCCGGGTCCGTCCGCCTCAAATTTTCCACGCTATCCGCCCCTAAGGCGTTGGCCGTTTTCAGCGCACCCGATTTTGTCAGATACTGGGTGGTGGCCCAATCACAGTTTGCTGCATTCTGGTTCAATACCACTGATCCCCCCTCCACATGTTCGCCTCGAGAAGCTAACTGTCTGTGACCGTGTGATCGGTTCCCTGGTCCTCCAACCAATCCCCCCTGATTCAAACTCTGCGAATCCAGTAGCCAGTACATCCCTGGCCTTGTCCAAATTCTGGACCATGGTCGACACTCCCTACCCGTTCCACGGGGATCTCCCACTGTGGAACTTCCTGCCCGATCTTCCACACGTTCCACTTTCAGTGGTCACTCGCTGGGCCGCTGCTGGCTTCTTGACTCTGCGCAATGCCTTTGAGCAGGGTAACTTTTTAGAATGGTCTGACCTTCCTCCCTCACTTAGGCGCCGCCCCTCGGTGTGGCTACAGTACTCGTCACTGCGCGGACATCTTAAGGCCAGATACTCAGACTTCCCTGCCTTACCCCCTGATGAACCTATAGTGGAGGAGCTCTGCTCCTATCTTTCCTTCAGAGGCAAGGTGTCGAGGCTTTACTCCTTATTACAGACTAGAGCAGCCCCCCACTTCACCGAGCTGCGGCGCAAATGGGAGGAGGACCTTGGCTCTGAGATCACTGATGAGAGGTGGGCTCGGATGTGCGCTCGTACGCACGAGGTCTCCTACAACACTAAATTTAAACTCATCCAGTTCAAAATCTTGCACAGGTATCATTATACACCCATGAGACTCCATCGTATGTTTGATGCTAAACCCCCCCTCCTGTCCCAGGTGTGGCGCAGATCAGGCTACCTACATACACATGTTGTGGCTCTGTCCCCGGCTATCCCAATTTTGGCTAGACATTTGCTCTACATTGTCTGACATTCTGGAACACCCGATAACCCCTACCCCACTTTACTGCTTTTTCCATGACTTCCCTCAGTTACCTCGTGACTCTAAGAAACTGGCAGGTCTCTGCATGCTGCTAGCAGTCCGCTGTATATTACTATGTTGGCTCCGCCCTAGAGTGCCTACCTATACACAATGGCTCAGATCGGTCACATGGGCTCACGACACTGAGCAGTCCTGCAGTGCGATGCAGTGTTCGCGCTCCAGGCCGAGGGATGTCTGGCCGAGATTACGAGACTATATCTCTGCCTTGGCCTGACCATCAACTTCCCCCTCTGCTTCCCCAGGTGGTTCCCCTTAGTTGATGACCTGTTAAGGTGTATGTAGCAATAACTTGTATTCTGCCTTTTACCAATATGTCATATTTTATTCATTTGTACTGTCTAATATTCGCATTGCTTGTTCTCAGCGCTGGTGCCATGTGACTCCCTCTGTTTTCTTCGTTGTGCTGTCAAGTTAATAAAAAAAGAATAAAAAAAAAAAAAGAAAGTAGCAAGAAAGCCGTTTTTTTTTTCTTTTGCATTCCTAATCCTATTTGGCTGCGTATTTGCCCATCTAAATGCCATGTGTGAATTCTTCCATTTGTTTCCCTTACCTTGCTTTTAACCCCCAAAAATACAAAATAATTCTTCCCTTTTATAATTTCCACTGGTTTGTGAAAGCTAAAACACCCTCTCAGTCATGCGTGAACCAGAGACTCCTACATGTGTTTTAGTCATCTCACTTTGTGTGTTCGCGAACCCCTTCCCAATTGTCTGTGTGATATGATATGACATGTATAAGGCGCCTATACACACGTGTTTCAAGGCGCGAGAATCCCAGTGCTTGCCATAGTCACTTGCCTGCGTTAATTTGGCCTAGTTTTAGCCGGCAATAGAACATTGTACATAGAGGGATGGGTGAATGAAAAAGAGGTTTCCTTCTTGAGATTTGAGGATGCTAATTAGCGGGTGTCGGAGGAGAAGTGGGTGCCCCTTACTGGTGAAGGTTGTATAGCACTCTATGACCCAAGCGTCCCTAGGCGCCGTGAGTCGTGGGTGGCTATGCTGGTGCAGATCGTCCTTGTCCAAGAGGTGGTGAGGCATGGCTACTCAGTATACAATACAGAGATTGCTGGACAATGCTGCTCAGTGGAACCACAAAGGAGTTGGAAAGGATGTTACGGGAACTCAGAAGGGACAGGGAGCAGCAGAGTCACAGGGCAGCAATGAATTGATGAATTAGCAGAGGCGGTGAGAGGCGTTGCTAGGGGGAGCGCAGGGGGATATAGCCCTGGGTCTTTTGGTTGTAGCCCCGGATAGAAGCTCAGGGGCTAAAAGCAAAAGGCTATAGCTAGCCCCGAGTCCCAACAGCCCCGGCATTAGCCTAGCCCCAGATCTTTTCCAGACCTAGCAGCACCCGTGGCCAATGCTTCAGGGTGCTGACGAGCAACAGGTGGAGGAAACAGAGGTGGGCACCTACCGAAAGGCTCAGGAGGAGGCTGATGCCTCTGCACGTGTGCTTGCACTTTCCGAGGGGTGTAGCCATTCAGAGGGATCCACCTTGCAATGTCTCAGGCTGGACCGCCGCCATGACAGCGCACGCACCATCATGGGCCTAGGAGCACTTTAGCTTGCAGGAAGGGGAGAATGTCAAGTGGGGAAATGCACTGTGAAATGCAATACAAGCAAGAGGCTAGTCAAGAGGGAAATGCTAAGCAAGGCCTGCGCATTGGCAGCCAAGGCAATGCACAAGCATATTCATGGTTGCAGGATCTAACTCATACCAGTGCTCACACGTCAACCTCCACCTAATCTTCATCCACTGCACCCTCAGCGCTGGGAAGGGCTGCAGGGGAGGTTCTGCAGGTTCCTCACGAGGACGGTTCTATGTCATTTCATCGACACCCGTTTTTACAATGGGTGTTTTTACTAAGAGTTTTTGCCGAAAAAACGTATAGGCATTTTTTACATTATTTTTGGAGGGGATCTGCCAACAAGCCCCCCGTCCTCTACCTATTTTTTGTTATTCCTGACCCCCCTAACCCTTTATATGCCCTTTTCCAGCCCCCAAAAATTTTTACAAGTTTTTTCGGCAAAAACTCTTCACAAAATCACCCACCATAAAAACAACAGGTGTCGATGAAAGGAAGTTGCACCACAAGGTCATACCTTCACATCACTGAGCACATCCGCACAAGCAGCCCTCCATCCTCCACCTTCAGAGCCGGCTCATTCACTACTCCTCCCGTGCAGACTGCTCCACTGCCACCATCCACCGGCATGGATCTATGTGGAAATCGAAAAATGAGCCACGCAGTGATCACTCTTTCACGCATCACCCGTATATGTGTACCCGCTACCCATTTACCCATGCACACTTAGCTTCTTTCCTGTGCCATGGAATCCCCACTCTCCCAGCAACGTCAGTTCCCTTTCACTAACGTGGGTCGGAACTACCGCCGCTGGGGCCTTTTTTGATTTGGTTTTTTATTGCTACTTTATTGCCCCCCACTATCCACCCCAGCAACCCCTGAACCCATTATACCGAACAAGGGCAGTGGGGGACACCCATGCTACCCCCACTCCCCTTGTTCGGTATAACGGGATTCCGTATTTTGGTTACCACCGAATGAGCAGTAAACGTGCCTTCGGCATTTATTTATCGCAGTAATGTAGGGATACCCACCAGCATTGTTCTGTTTACCGCTGGTTGTTGCATTGTCAGGCAAATATTCCATCAAACCACACTGGAAGAAAAAAAAAGATGCAGGAATTAATTGACCTTTATTATCGATAATATTAATCAGGTTTGTTTGTTTGTTTGTTTGTTTGTTTGTTTATTTGATATAGCGCAAATCCAAACCCGTAGGTAGCCGGGCGCAAACATTTACAGGAAGACTTGAGAACTTAGTTGCAAAGACAATCAAAAATATACAGTGACACACAAAAATAGGCAGTTCAGCAGTGTTACAGTCTGAATTTACTTGTACAGATGATGCCATGTGTCGGAGGCATACAGTGCTAGGTAGCAATCAGCCACAGTTTTGTAGTCTCGGACGGATCCAGTGAAATTCCTAGATGCTGGCAGTGGTGGACGGGTCCCTAAAGGTACCGAAAGGGTTGAATAACCCCAAACAAAAAAGACATTGGGGGGTCATTACAAGGTTGGCGGTAGGGGTTTAACGGGGCCGGTAGAGCTGCCGGCCCCGTTAAACCCCTACCGCCGCACTACGAGGTTTGCTCGCGGGACCCGTTAAGGACGCCTGATTTTACCAGGCGGCCTTAGCGGGTCCCGCAAGCAGACCAGCATGCTAACAACTAGCCCATTTTTAGCATGCTCCCCATTCCCATTGAGCCCTATGGGGACTCGAATGGGAATGGGGATGTACCCGGTCCGGGTTCCCTGAATGGGGAACTACTGGGCCCTCCAAGGTTGGAATGGCCCGGTACTTCCCCATTCAGGGAACCCAGACCCGGTACCCGGTATCTGGTACCCGGTAAGGGGGTAGCCATGCCGCTACTAGCGGCATGGCTACCTCCAAACTTATAATAATGACCCCCATTGTTTTGATCCAGTGGTATAGGAGAAGAAATGTGCATTAAGGACACGCCTGAAGAAAATAAAGCAAAGATCAACCCCTGTGGTTGAGCTGGTGGATGAATCTCGCAGAGTGAGACAGCAGTATGAAAACGGCCACACAGCACATACTTTATACGGGCCCTGAAGTAAGGGTTTACACCCCGCTACAAGTAGTTAATTGGAAAGTTGTGTTTAATATTGACGATGTGGAGGATTTACTGTGATCAAACCGAAGCTGAAATGTTCAAAGGAGAAGAGACCGAAAAGTTATTTTACCGAAAATAACTTTCGTTGTTCTCTCCTCCGAACATTTCAGACTATCCCCTTGCACCCCACCCCCTTACTTACCTGTGGGAGGCACACCTCCTTGTGTGCCGCCGTCTCCAGCATCCCTCTGCAACGCCAGTTCCCTTCATTTGCATGTATGGAAACCAGCGCTGCAGGGTGCGCTTTTCCCTATAAAAAAAAAAAAAACTTTATTAAGGCGGGAGCCGGGGACACCCCTGCTACTCCTGCTCACCTTACAAAGAACAAGGTGCGGGGGACGCCCCAACGAACCCCGCTGCCCTTCTTCACTATAATGCAAACGAATGGGAGACTTGGTCGAAATGTTCAGCTGTATGTAATTTTCGTACGGCCGAAATTCGGTCAAGTCTCCCGTTCGTTATTTTCCCGGTCTTTTGGGGTCTTTCCGATGTGGAGCACTAAATTAAAAAAAGCCTCAAATTCAAGAGCCCAGTGTTCAAATGGGTTAAGCAACTTTATCCTTAAAAACGATTTGCAGTTGTGGTCAATTATTCTTTGTTATTCCAAGAGATTATTATGAAAAAGGGCCACCCCTGCATTCAGGAAGTTATCTATCATTATTCCTATCTATAGACAAAGGTGATTGTGTAAATCCAGCTCCCTATAGACCCATTGCTCTTATTGATTGATGCAGACAGTAATATCTTTGCATCTTTTATTTTGAGGTAACTGGACTAATGGGCCATTAACTGAAGGAGACCGAAGAAACACCAAAAGGTTTTAGGAGGGGAATGAGGATGACTCTAAATGGCTTAATTATGAATGCCCTACAGCAGATAGGCCGGTCTCACGATTCAAGACCTGTATATGCCACTTGTGTGGACTTCTCACAGGCATTTGACACCGTAAACACAGAACTCGTATGCGGTAAACTGAACGTGCGGAATATCCCAAACTCACTTTTGGCAAGATTAGTTTATCTACACTCAGACACCAATCTGCAGATAAAATTGGACAGGCAGGGTACCTTAACAAAAAAGCTCCCCACTCACAGAGGGTTGCATAGGCGGGGGGTGTATTGGCCCCCTGCCTATGCAACTTATATCGTACTGATCTGGGAGATCAGCTCGCAGAAGCTTTCTTTGTCTCTCCTAGACTACATGTCAATAAGTATTATTGGATGACATATGCAGATGATTTAATGATTCTTGACGGCACGCAACTCTGTCAGCAGCGCCTGGTGATTGCCACAAGCCACTATGCGGCATCAAATGACTTGCAGATTAACCCGAACAAAACAAAAATCATACAATTCTGTATAAACTCAAAGCAATCGTAAGGTTTTAACTGGAAAATTGGGCCAACACCATTGGTCCCAGTTATTCATATAGTCTACCTGGGGTTTACCTTGGATGCAAACCCCAACAAAGATCTGATCATGGAAAGATAGAAGGTAAAGGCAATTGGGTTGGCCACGCAAATGAGGCGAATAAATAAAAAATGTGGCAGATTTTCTATAATGGCCCTCATTAATTCATATAAGGTAAGGGTGATACCAGTTTTGCTGTACGGTATAGGAATAAATCATTTGTCAAGAGAGATTGATCTGGAAAAAAATGAAATGATCATCTGGGATAAAACGCTAGGTCTCCCTAATTATGTTCCGATTGCAGCCATCCAGATAAATTGGTTTTAATATTGTTGCGAGGCAGGCTAAAATGGACAATGTGTACATTTTTATATAGCTATTTTAACCCTGGCGAAGATTTAGATTTTAATAGATCTTAAAGATAGTATACAGAGCCCTGGTCCTATGGTGTACTTTAAATCCCTAAGCGAAACATATCCAACAACAATTGATTAACTCACTAAGTAGCAACCCATTGCTAATTAAAAAGGCCCGCCTTAAGAAAGGATGGTGTGACCCCATTGGGAGAATGCAGTCCTATACATTATTCACAAGCTTCTCTGCAATTGAAAAGCTTGATGGCACACCGCCAAATTATTTTTCAAAAATTCTACATGTGTATTGGAGAGTTCCGTTTTTCCAATTTTGTTTAAACATGCTTTCAACAGGTGAAATACAATATGCAAGATCTAAGAATGCAGATAATATACACTATTGCGTGTTGTGTAATCAAAGGGATTGTGTGGAAAACCTAAGACACCTAATCATTAATTGCACCACCATGCATAATTTAAGATTATTGCTGTTTGCTAAGATTGTTGATAATGAACTCTGGTTAAGGATGCCGGAGTTCTGGGATCACTTGTCAACTGGGAATGAGCTTCCACTGATGATAGCGGTATTATATCTATATATAAAAAAGTCAAATTTGTTTGTTTGTGGCTGGATTTGTGGTGAAGTGTTGTGCCTTGTACAATTCCGCACAGTTTCACCAATTTACACCAAATGTTGCAGAGTTGTGTGTGATGACCCTCCGGACATTGCTAGCTACATGAATTTTGGACACCCTACTCCTTTCCTCGGATTTCAGCAAAAGTCAAAATTTATTTATGGGTTTGTGGCAAAGCATTGTTCCTTATACAATTCCATACCATTTCATGAATCTGCACCAAAGTTTGCACAGTTACCTGTTAGGACCCCCCAGAGATTACTGGCAACATGACATTTGGACACACCATCCCGTTCCCCGGATTTCAGCACAAGTCAAGCACCATGCCAGCAGTAGGCGACAGAGGGGGAGAGAGCACAGAAGGTCCCAGTATGCAGCAGCACACCAACTCACGCCTTCCCCCAACATCTGCTCGGGGGTATGTCAGCCAGCAACAAGTGCCCATTCTCAGTGCAGTTTACTTCAGGGTGCAAAGCACATCAAGCAATAAGCGAATCGGAACAGTAACCTAATGGATCAGAGTTATCATGTCTGCCTGCAGAACCTGTTATATATATGTATTCACTGAAAAAACTTAGTTAAAGGGACATTATAGTTCAGGTGCGCTACTAAAAATATATGAAATCCAATTAAAGAAATGTGTTAAAGGGACATTATGTTACAAGTAAAACTGGAAAAGTCCAGAAATTTGCCAGTAATGGTAAGCTAAGCAACCATAACTCGCATCACTACTGTGCAGTGCTAAGACAAACACCCAGTACATGAAAGATGACATCACAAAGGTTATTGATTACATCACTGATTACATCACATATCTGGGCCACTTGTTTTTGTTCACTGACATGTGTAGGCTAGTTTTTCTTTTGACTGAAGAGAATTTTAAAAATTGAGAAGGTGCAATATATAAACATTAACCTTCTTATATCTTCCTAAAGTACTTTCTATATAGTTTGATTTCCCCTCATAATGCAGATAAATGGGACAATAAGCAGGCCTCAAACACACAATTAATTTGTCTTCATGATAATCAACTCTAATGTTATTGTCATTTTCTAGTTCTGTTGTTTCTTTCTTCCTTACTTTAGTTTCCCTGTATGTGACTCTAATATGTATATGTTTTGGGTTTTTTGTACTAACATAAGTGTGTGGAAAGGTTGACATTGTTAGCTATTTATTCAATGTTTAACATTACCCAAAACTTTGATAAGGTAGCATTCATTATTTTACTATTGGAAATTATGAGATTAAGAATTGTGGGGAGAAATTACCCCAGGATGCCATAATTAAAGGCTGGAGTCAGTTATGAGGGCTCCCCAAAATGTAAGGCCTGCCCTGAACTAATGTGGAAATGAGGCCCTGCACTTCAAAGCATGAAGGAGTAAAGGTGAACATTAAATAATTGAAATGCATAAAAGTGCCAATTGCCGGGCATAAGGGAAAGACACATTGCAAAGTTTGCCAAAGTTTTGGAGCACTGAAGCAACATTCTCAGAAATTACAGTCCACAGAACCCTCAATGGGTTGTCAACATTGTGTGCTTCAGTTGCAGTGAACCAGATTGCAGGAACATTAAAGAAAATGTGTAAATCTGTTTTCCCAGTAAACTAAAGATATGTTCCTAAAAATCTGTGCAGAACTCTCAACGTAAGAGTTTGGTTTCTGTCATGTTTGGAGCCTGAACTGGGTTAAACTGCTGCAGAAAATGAAAGCCTTTTCACGGCTGGAATTACCAAAGTGATATTTCAATTGTCCCTTTAAAGTGACACTCTGAGCATCCAGATCTACAACTAAAGTCTCTAATAATGTAATTATGTTGCCTTCATGTAACCCCTGTATGCAGAGAACAACTTTGCAATGACATTTATACATGTTAAAAGTGTGTGCCTTTCAAAAATCATTTAATTTAAAAGTGAAAATAGGAGTTAAAATGTAATGTTGGCTAAAGTGGGTTGCTGGCCGTTGGTTTTGTTTCTCTCTCATTGCTTGTTAGGTCTTCAAATGTCAAACTGAATTCTTTCACTTGGTTGGCTTGGAAACCAAGATAAGGCAGGTATGCGCTCCAGTTTTATGACTTAAGCCGCAACAAAACTTGCCTTAGCTGGCAATTAGCTCTTGAAGCTCTGAGCTAATCTAAACACAGGACCCCCTCTTGACGTCACAGCCAGGAACAGACGTAG